>NW_024962255.1:11690634-12414222 GCF_019238085.1 Lagopus leucura | reverse complement strand
TTTTTTTTTTTTTTTTTTTTTTTTTTTTTTTTTTTTTTACTGAAGAGAGAGTTTGAAGGGATTACAAAGATGCCATCAAGAAATCACAGAGTCTAAAAATGAATCAAGCCTGGTAAGGGGAGCATTGCAGCACTTGGCTTGTAGAAAAGCAGTGTCCATTAGCGATAAAACACAAAAAATAAAGTTCATTGTTAAACTCAGTGGGATCTGTGTGTTTCAGTGAAATATGTTTCAGCAGTGTCTGAAATTGAGAATGTTGTGCATTGTTTTAGGCTGGAATGAAAGTTACTGTTTGAATTTGTTACTATTAACCTGATTATGCTTTGGAACTGTTGAGGAAGTTTAAATAAGGGTACTAAATGAGGAACTACACAGGTTTTTAAGATAGATCTAGTGCCTTAATAGCTTTCAGAAGCTAAATCTTGCACCTGCAGGACATCAGCTTTGTAGTGCAAATACCCCTTTTTAAAGAAGGTGTGGAAAATTAAATCATTAGATACGTCCACAGTGGCATCAGGACACTGGGACTTCAGTAAAGCCACAGTCCTCAGATGAACTTGCACTGAGCTCACTGAATGCCCTCCTGTGCTGCCTGCAGCACTTCCAAGTATATTTATACTGAAAACCTTTGTAAGTGGAAGCATTTTAAGTGTCCTATTTTTATATGTGTTGCAAACATAATGGCACAATAACATATCTGTAACAAATCTGAGAAAAACTGGTCTGTGAAATTTGGTGCATTCCAAGACTATTGAGGCAGAAGTCATTGCTACTCAGCAGAGCTGATGGAATTGATCAGCCACTGTCAGGGGTCACCGCAGCTGGGACAGATTGTCCTGGGGTGGAGCTGCAGCATTCTTCTTTTACATAATTCTTTGTCACTATTGAAGTCACAATTGAAACAGATTGTTGAGGTTTTGTATAACAGCAGACAAAATGCAGCACTGGTTTAATTGCTTTAAAATGGCTAAGGCAGGTCATGTTCTTGCTGGTTTTGATATGTAAATAATTAAAACCATGGTATATGCATTTGTGCTTTTAGAAATATGTGATTTGTTACTATGAGTACATATAGGTTATGATTTTCAGAATTATTCAATATTGTTTTGTCTTTCTGCTGCAGAAATTGATGCTGAAATGAATCCAGAAACCAAAGACTGGAATGGGCCATCTTTGCCTTGTGCCAGCGCGAGTGTCTGAGGCCAAGAGTGTAAGCACAAAGGATTTTAAGATTTCCTTACATGTGATTGTAAGAATTTTGGTCTGAACTACTGTAACAGACAGGAAAGAAGTTATGTTGCCTTCATTAGGACAGTTGCTTCTGTTGGTGTTATGGATAATGTCTTTAGGAAAAAAGTCTGAATCAACCTGAGAGGAACAGAAATAAATTTAAATTTACAGTCTTCAGTTTCTTAATCAAGATCCCAAAATAACTTTAGTTAATAGTTAGAAAAAAAGAAAACAGCTTCTTGCGACAGTAAATGACTTTATATTGCACATGGAAATTCTTGATAGTAGAAGAAAAAGTTCTTTTTGCGGTGTTAGAAATGCACAGGTAAGGAGTATCTTGGTGTTATTACAAGGCAATACTAAAAAAAGAAACCACATTCACATAGAACTTAACAAAAGTTTTTTCTCTTCAGTTTTCATCATTTTAAGTCCCCAGTAATTTGTACCTGAACTAGAACATGATCTGGTTTTGGATACTTCGGTGTTTTACTGCTGCAAAAACTGCAGTAGCTATTTAACCACGTTTCTTTACTGCCAGCTTTATTGGGTTTTCAGATACTTGTTTGTCTAAGTTTACACAGAAGGAGGAGAAATTTCAGTGTCTCATCTGCAATTTCATTTATTAAATTAATGAAGAGAATAAAACTAGTTTTCAAGCATAAAAATGAGAGAGAGAGTAAGCGAAGAAGAGAATCTGAACAAGAAGTAATTCCTGGAGTATATAGAAAAATCTGGATTTTCAGTTGCTGCTTGCTGAGGTCGTCTGAGGCAGGACGCTGGGAACTGCACTGCGGTGTCACAGTGTGACGCTTACAGTTGTGGGAAGTTTTGCTGATGATTTTAGGGATTTTTCTGCTTCTTGTGTGGTCCTATAATTGGAAGGGTGAAACTATATCTGTTGTAAATATTCAGCCACCTAATAAATCCCAAGAACAAGACTGTTTTCTTTGTTCTGCTTTCCATCTACTTGTCTGTAGGAATTGATTCACAGTTTTAATTTATGTTCCTTGTTTCTCAAAAATGTCTTCCAAAAAGCAAACATTGTAAGTATTTAAAAATACACTTCTTGCAAGGTGCTTCCTTTAGTTTTTAAACTTGCACTTGCTGTATTGTTTTTCAGAAATGCTATCTGTCAGATCATTTGGATGTTTTATACCTAAAATCAGGGCTAATGCCTCTTTCTGAAGTATTGCTGCAGGTGCAGGTTCTGTCAGGGAGGCACAGAGTGGGGGGAGACCAAATGTCTGTCTGGTCTCGCTGTTGAGCAGTGACCGTGCAGCCAGTCTGCACTGTAAGAGAATGTTGGGAGTGGCAGTGATCGTACAGTCATGCCAGTTAGACTGGTCTGGGTGTACATTGCTTCTTAGCACATCTATTTTAGCTGTGTAGATTTTGCACTTGATTTCTTTTACAGCTGAACAGAAAACAACAGACTGTTTCTGTGCATACGCTTTGTTTCTGTGCATTATATTATTTCTACATTTAATGTAAATGTACTTCTCACTTCATTTCAAGATATAGGCTGAAGGAAGATAATTCATGTGATAAAGCTTTTTCACTGGGTTGCATCAATTCATTACCACTAAACTGCTTTTTTCCCTAAACGTAGATTTCATAAGGAGTTGTAACCCATAAGTTTAACCCATAATTCTATCATAATACATCAAGATGAAAACCATTGCTTGCCTCTGGAATTTTTAACTGACCTGATTTTTTTTAAAAGCTGAAGTCAGTGTTTTGATTGAAGAAGTCAGACTATTTGTACATTTTTTGCAGTCCATGTTTTTAGTTTACATACCTGTCAAAGTGTCTACATTTCCATTTCTCAGGGAAACTGGAATTTACAGATTGTGTTTGGTGAAGTTTTTGCTCATCTCCAGCATCAGCAAATCTGTTGCAGGATTACAGTCTGCTTAGAGCAGTTCAGCAAAAATGATCATATTGACAAGTCCTAACCTGAGTACTTAAATGCTGAAATGTCTGTGATAGTAGATTTATAAAAAAGAGAGTAATTAGATAAATTCTACAATACCTACTTCCATTAATTTAGTTCATGGACACCCAAATACAGCAAAACATTTACATATAATCCCATTAAAGTTGATTTCATAGAAGTTATATATGTCCTTAAGTGCTTTTTTGGATTAGGGCCTAAATACTTTCCCAGGAAAATGTTGTTTAGCTCCTGCTCTTAAATACTCATGCTAATAAAAGCAAATGCTGTAACCTGAATATCTTTGTAATGAAGAGATCACTACACCCAGCTGTTTGTGAAGCTCAGTCTTTCCACCCTGCAATTGTCTAGGCAGATATGACTTGGGATGAGAAATACACAATGATAAGGAGCTGAGGTGCTTGCAGAAGAACAGTCTTTGTAGCTTCACAGGCAGAGGAACTGGATGAACACTAGTTTTAAGTAAACACAAATTATTGTAAATTAACTATTGTAAAGCAATTCATTTTTCTGATGCCTTATCACAGTTAAGCCAGCAAGTTTCTCTCTGGAGTGTTTATGTTTCCTGAAGGAAAGGACTTAGATTTCACTGAGAAGTAACTACTCCAGAAACTATGCCCTGAAGATGTAAAACAAAAAATTCTTCTTAAAAGCAGTACTGTGGATGTGATGCTACTGACAGAGGGATAGGAACCCTATTCTGGGGAGGCATTTCTAAATGAGGAGAAGGCTGAAAAAGGGCAGATGACAGCTGAGCATGTGGTGCTGTCATTGTCATGTGGTTTATAGGGATTAAATAGCTGACAAAACTGACATTTATTTTTTGTTCTTACAGTTATTATTCTTGTGATGTGATTGTCCTTTTCCTCTCAAACTGTTCCTTTTTTCTATGAATGCTTTCAGTGTTAAGGAATTTAATGTCCACATTGATAAATGTGCTTGGGAATTCTTGCAAATTGTTTAAAGAGCTCTGTATTCTGATCCTTCTGGCTGGTATGTCCAGGTGCACATATCTAGATCCTACTCATGGTGAATGTCGCTGCCTTGCAGGAAGATTAAAGTGTAAGGAAGACAGAATATACTTCACTATCTCCAAGTGTTTCACATTAAACATAGCTGCTTTGATGTTTGCAAGTCAGTGTATGTAGCATTTGTTTTCTGTTTCTCCCATTTTGAACTTATCACTTCAGATAAAACAGAAATGCCTTCCGCCTACAAAATACTGATACTACTCTATTAGTCATTTCTGCAGGTCTAACTTTCCCTATTCCTATCCTCTTCCTTTCACTTATCTGTGCTTTATCCTCAAGCAGTCTCAGTGTAAAACTCTTTCTGCATGGGTAAAACTTTCCTCTTGGATCATCACATAAGAAGCTTCCTTCTCCAGGGGTAGAGAGTTTGTACTCTCTCATATTTTCGTACTGAGCAGCGCACCTGAAAAATCCCAATGTAGCAGTAGGAACCATACAACTTTTTGGTAAAATTTAGGATGAGATACAATGCAAAGATGTTGTCATAGAAGAAATGCTAACATGATGCAATCCATGTTTAAGAGCATTCTGCAGCAACACTGGAATAAAAAACCCAATGGTTGTACTCAGTTTGGATTGCAGTCACAGTCAGGGTGTTGCTCCTTTATTCATGATTTTGATAGAAAATCCTGTCCTGAAGAGCTGGCACTGCTGGATCTATGGCAGCTGTTGGAATGCATAATTAACGCAGCCCTGGGATACAGTTTCAAGTGCTGTGTCAGTGGATGCAGGAAGCCTGCAAATTGGGCAGTGTTTTCAGAAGTCTAATATTTATGATTAAACTTTTTAATGGCATACACACTACACATTTCCACAAAATTGGGTGGAGAGAAGATGTACTCCCAAATACGTTGTGAGAGGTTCCAGTGGAAATTAGTGTCATTTTTGTCCTCTACAAAGATCAAGAAAAAGATGAATTAATGCTTGTTTAAGCATTTTTGCTCACATTGTTTAAGCTTATTTTGCATAGCATAAACAACAAAATGAGTAGAGAGAAAAACTGAAAAACTAAGTTGTGAATAAATGAGAATGGAGATGAACTGCATGTAAAGCGCAACAGGCCTACTCCACAGAACACAAGAGAGACCTAGAAGGAACATTTCTCTTAGTTTTACATGATAGTTGTGGATAGTTCTTGACTTCTAAACCCTCATAAAGGTAGAGTTGCTTTGCACAGAGAGAGTATATACTATAGAGCATAAGCAGTATCTGCTGTCTTTATTTGAGCAGAATTTCATCTCAGTTGATTATACTCAAGCTGGTGTTTAACAGCTGACTAGGAGTGAAAAAAGGAAATTTATCTTCTGCAGAGTATTATTCCCAGTTAATACATGGAATTTTATTAATAGTATATACATGAATAATATGTATTTTTAGAGCAGTGGGCAAATATTACCTAATCTAAGATAGATTTAAAATAATAAAGAGCTCCCTACCATGGGAAATGTATGTGTCTCCTGTTTTGCTATAGGCTTGGGTGATGCTTAAATGAGCCAGAACAAAGGATACATTTGGAAAGAAGTTACATTAGGATTTGGTCCAGTTACTTCATATGTGTCTCCTTTTGTTGTCAGCTGCAGAAGGATACCCCATAATCAGTGGCCCTCTCAAAGGCTATTTAGGAATAGCAGATTCTCCTAGTAAAAACAAAAGTAATTTTTTCTTCTACCTACAATAGTTAGCTCAGTGTTTCTAAAAGGGGGAAATGACCACCAAAACCCAGACCTTTGTTTTTGTTTTGCTATTTTTGTATATAAGGCTTGGAACAGCCCTGCAGTGTAGTTCTGACCTTTTCATATACAGAAATAAAAGGCGCGGGAAATAGAGTTTCCTGTCAGCTCTTAAAATCTGTTTCTCTCCTTTTTCTTCCTGTCAATGCTTATTTTTTCTCTAAAACCTTGCTGGAGATATTGTTATTTCTGTTAGGCCATAAAGACCCTCACCTGCCACAGCCAACATGTTTCCTAGCAGAAATAGATTAGCTCAAATGACAAGATCCAGGTAAAAGCTCAACTATTGTGTCTGGTGTATTATAGAAAACAAGCAGCATGCAATACATGGTTTAAATATACTTCTCTATTAATATGTGCTTTATTCAAGATTTGCTTTCTTATCTATATTTTTTAAATGTAGAGAGAGAAATTTTTTGCTTGCTTAAAAGAAGCAAGCATTTATCACAAGATAAATGTCAGAAAAGGGCAGAAGAAGAGTATTGTATGGTGACAGGGAAAATATGAGAATTGGAAAAAAAATCAATTAGGCAAATCAGTCTGGTTTGTGAAATTGGCTAAATTAGGCAAATTTCTAAGCCAAATTAGAAGTGATTTGTAGGAACTCAGACAATGGATAATCTATTGTACTACCTTTTCTTATTTGGTAAAATTGTTGTTGAAATTTCTGAAGTTGAAGTAGTTGAAAATCTTTAGGAAAGATTATGCCAGGTAGTATGCATGGTTATTGCTCAGAGGTGAAAACAAAGGCTTATCTTCAAAAATGTGATAACTGTTTTGTTTGTTTGCTTTTTTTTCCCTGTTCTCATAATTTTACATTTTGGAAAGAACACAGTATTAGCTATTTCTGAAAAATATGTTCTAAGAACCCTTCCTTGTGAATGCCCCCTTCCTGAAAGCATTCAAGTCCAGGCTGGATGGGGCTTTGAGCAACTTGGTCTAGAGGGAGATGTCCTTGCTTATAGCAGGAGGTCGAAACTAGGTAATCTTAAAAATCCCTTCCAACCCAAACCATTCTATAATTCTACAGTTCTATGATTCTGGTGAAAAGGCTATGCAGACAAGTAGAATGATTCCTTCTTGTGAAACATTGATCCTATAGATTATGACAGATTCTATGATCCTATGACAGATGGAGAAAAGAAGAATAATGACAAAGTAAGAGATTGTATAAAAGCAGTCTGTCAACGGTTTACGGGCTGGTTTGGCCCGGTTCCGTGACGAGCGGGGCGGAGGGATCCGCAGATCCGCGCCTCCGGAAAAAAAAGGAAACAGGAGACCCCAAAATAATTAAAACAGCGGCACCGATCTGAGGAGAAACAAACTAATTTACTAAGTATATTATCGGAATGCAAGATAACACACTATAATACAATATAATCAGAATTGAAACTAATAAATCAAATATAATGAGAGAGAGAATGTCCGAAAGGTGGATAGGCCTCACCACAACGCTGAGGTGAGATGCGCAGTCCAGTTGAGCAGCAGGGAGACGGGAGCAGTGTCCACGACGAAGGGCAGGCGAGAAAAGAGAAATCAGGCGACCTTGCCAAGAGTTAAACCTCCTCCCCCTGAGCGCAAGGTCCCCTGGGGAATGTAGTTCTTCTTCTCTTCAGGGCAGGTACCCAAGACTTGAGCATTGACAGTTAAAGTCCCAGTGCCCCACATGATGTTATGATGTGGAATACCGAAAGCCAAAAATCACAAAACCATGACACAGTCATAATGCATTATTCTTTGCAGAACTGCTATACTTAGTGCAAATCAAGGCAGGGGTCAGGATGTCTTTTTTTAGAGGACAATGCATTTCTACAGAAGGAGTGTTTTACACAACTGAAGGTCTAATTGCATGAAGAAATCTCTGAGAAACAGTGTGAAAATATTAAGCAAATGAAAAATAAGCCATGCAAAGTTAGTAGATCAAGGAATCTAAGAAGCAGAATAATTAATTCTCATTTTGTTGAATTATTTTTGAATTTTTTGCTTTAAAAACTGACTTAGATCGTAAGAAAAGGTTAAATAAAAGGACAGCACTGTAGATAAAAAAGAACATCTACTTGTGAATAAAATATTTCTGATCAGTCCACAACATAGTTGAAGGCTTCAACTGATCTAGCTATTACACTGCACCAACTGATTTAATTTGACCAAAAAACTAGAAAACCCTCTGATCATCCAGCTGAATAATTGACTTAAGGAGTGGAAATAGCCTGTTTCTCCTTTCATTTGCTTCTCCTTCTTTATTTCTGGAAAGACTGTTGCAGATCAGTGGAAGCAAAGGTATGTTACTTTGCACTGTTTATTTTTGACAAATGGAAGCTCTGTTTGTGAAGAGGGCAATGTGTGACTTAAATTTGACAATGTCCACTTTAATAAAACATCTAGAATAGTATTAGACTTTTGCTGGTATCTTCATAAAGTTTATCTGGAAAACTAAAAAGTTCAGTGAGGACAGGTAAATCTTAATATCCCATGACAACAAAAGTTTTCCTGCTACTACAGATGGGCTTTCTGATGAGTTGAGGTGAAAGAAACATGATTCTGATATTTAGTCTGTGTACGTGTGTGTAGCGTATATGTGCGTACGTACATCTATTTTTCCATACTATATGTACATATATAAGATAGAAATCAAACACAAGAAAAAAAAACAAACAAAACAAAGCAAAAGGGGACATACAGGATTATAGAATTATCTGTATCAGAAAAGACCTTTAAGATCAAGTCCAGCTGTCATTCTGACCTGCCAAGTCCCATCATTAGACTCTGTGCAAAACTTCTGAGCCATAGTGTAGCTTTTGGACTGTCAGTCGGGTGCAGATCATTAGCCTTAGATACACAAAAGGGAAAAAAACTAAAATGTTCTTGAGAGGAAAGTGGCTGGGCAAATTCAGAGCAGTGCTGAAGAGACGCAGCTTTTTGGTAGGGAGAGGGATTGGAGGAGCTGCCCCATTTGAAATGCAGCTTTCTTTTAGGTGATAGGTAGAACTGTCTTATGGTTGCATTGCATTCTCCTTCCCTAATGTTTTCTTTTTGCACTGCTATAGTCATTTGTCTCTGACAAGATCCTCTAAGCCAGAAGGACCAGCGAGAGACCAGGTCAAGGATATGAGAAACAGACTATTTCACTGAAAGAGGAAAGGATAAACCAGATGAAAAGACCTCAGCATTTAGTGTGCAGAAGATGTTGCAAAGGAAAGTGATGCAACAGTTAAGCACTTGGTGGTGAATTTCATGTAGCAGCAGGGATGCAGCCTCTGTTGTCCTGAACAGATTCCTCCAGGACTTACATAATGGCTTGTTGGCATTTGCTAAAGTAAACTTTCCTTGTGAAGAAAACTTCTTATGAGAAAGATTTCAAAAACAATTCAAGGTCACAGCATGTTTGGTACAACAAGACATACAAAAGACTGAGGTACTTAGGGCCTTCTTTGTCTCAGTCTTTAGTAGTAAGCATGATGTTTAGGAACCCTAGAGATCCCTGACACCCGTGGGAAAGGCTGGAGAAAGGAACACTTTTCCTTAATGGTGGAGGATTAGAATAGGGAACTTTAAATTAAACTGGTCTTAAACAATTCCATGGAACCAGATAGGATACAACCATATGTGCTGAGGAAGCTGATCAATGCCATTGCAAAGATACACTCAATTGTTTTTGGAAGATCATAGCAATCACAGTGATTGCTGAGAACTGAATGGAAGAAGATGTCACTGTCTTGACAAGGGGATAATTGGACTAGGCAACATCCATCCTCAAATGTGCCATGCTTGTATGAAATTGAGTCTTTCCAGTAACTGAATGAAACTTCTTCTACCACATTACTAACTGAACTCAGTGCTCTATTTGGGAGATACATGGCAATAAGCAGTTACTCGAAGAATATGACTGCTGACAAGGACACACAAGTTCCTTGTTCAAAAGCCTGTCTACAGGACTCCTTTTTAGATTCCAAAGAGATGAGGTGCTCTGTGGCTTATTCCTCACTTCATATAATCAGTGCTCAAATTTCCACTGGGAGTAGGATATAACTGGTGAGCTCAGGCAGGGCTACAGTATCATAAATATAGATGTTGTCCTCTCAGGAGTGCCTTGGGGAGCAGGGCATTTAGAGCAAAAAATCTGTTTGCTTCTTGCCCTCTGTTATAAGTCCCCCTGAAAGCTCCTTGGCTCTGTTGATCCTTGGGGGGGGGGGAAGGGCGATGCTAAAACTGCAGTGGAAATGCCACAGATAACAAATGCAATCATGGAAAAAAGAGAAGCTTTATCCAAATCCCTATTTTTTTCTGGTGACTCACTTGAATATGTAGGGTAACTTTGTGCTCTCAGTCAGATATTCTGCTTGCAACACCTTGTTTTCATGTTGGCAGAACAACCAACCTTACTGGGTTGTTGAAGGGATTTCTGACTCACAGCTGTCTGACTCATTTAAATTGCAAGTTAAAGCTGCATGGTTTCTTATGGACGTTTGTGGATGTCCATGCAACACATTCTGACTTCTGCATGTTGGTACACAAGAATGAAGAACTGCTGAGATTACTGAATATTTTTGTATGGTTAGGCTTTGCTAAGCCAACTAATTCACATTTCTTCATCTTGTATTTTACCTCATGCACTAAGTAGTTTATAGTGCCTCTAGCATAAGGTGTAAGGAGGCTTTTTCAGGGAGTTAAAAAGTAAAAATTAAAAATATCAGTTAAAGCACAATTTTTTTCTCTGATTATGACAGGATTTTGTTCATGATCAAATTATTATTTTTCACCTGTACAGGGGATTACTATAAGCAAATTCACTTCTAAGTCTTCATGTGTGATTAGAATCATTTGTTCTAGTTCATCTTTTTTCTCTTCCCTTGTTTAGTTGTGGAATAATAGTGGCATCATTTTCATATTTCCATGGCATAAAATTGATACCATATTTTTTTTAAGCAAGACAGCACTTTACATTTATTAGCTGACTTCTGTGTTTTTTTCTGATACCACTGTTACTATAGAAAGGAAAGTAATCTATTCTTGAATAGCTGTCAGAAAGGATCTTATTGCCAACTTTCTCTAGGCAGGAATCCTTGTATCCATGATATCACATTCATACTCATATCTTATTTACTATTCCTAATGAGAATGAATGTTTGTATTCCTGTTCTTAGTCAGTTTGCTCATCCTTAATTTGTTTATGAAGAAGCAGGACTGAATGTTCTGCAGCATCTGTGAAATATTAACAATTTCTTCCCAGTTACATCACTGCTAAATAACAGGCAGGATTTCTTATAAAGAGATCTGGGAAGCACTGATAAAGAGAAAAGTTTTTAGGGGTTACTGTTTTAACAAAATCATTCTTTACATGCAGACTGCTTTAATATTCTACTATTATTCTACTATTATACTAGCTTTATTGTCACAGAAACTCTATAACTGTGTGTTCTTGCATTACGTAGCTGTCTCCTAACCTTCTCCCTTGAGTATACTAAGAGATGTCTGGGTAAGTCAGAAATGAATGGTAGGAGTGCAGAGAGGCACTGAGAAATTCCATTTGGCTGCAGGCTTCAGAACAGTTCACCAACTAAATTTTCTGTTTGACAGAAAGGGGTCAGGTTGTTACCATGCAATCTCACAGTGGCCACGATGGTGCTACCCTAGGAGCACAGGAAATCAGTGGTGACAGCTTCCAGTTTTGGGTACAGTCTGCTGCTTGTCTCATTCACTGCTCAACAATGAAAGAAACCTGCAGGAGTTCTTTTGCTAGGATTAGATTGCCTTTTTTCTTTGCATCAGTTCTGGTCCTTGATTTAGTTTTCAAGGGACCCAGCAAGCTGCTATTTCCCTCTTATAACTGCCCATTCCCTTCATGCTTTCAGAGGGAGGAAAGTGACAAGTCAGGGGTGGTTTCTTTTCCCATTGTGAGTTCTTGTGATGGAGACAGTCTCTGTGCAGAAATTGAAGGGACACTTCTGTTGACTGCAGGTCGTTTAGCCAAGCTCCAGGCTACAAAAGATAACAAAGAGATCCCAATGTATTTAAGAAACAAACACGCTCTGGGAGGTGTACAAATACTGGTGGGCTATGTTGATGTATAAAATCTATTTCTGTGAAGCTTCTTGCCCTGCATTTAGACAGGTGGGTAACAGAAACGATGGAAATAAAGACACATGGAACTTAATTTTTCTGTAAAACCTAAAGCTGTACAACTTTCAGAAACAAACCCTCAGAAAATTAGATCCGTCTGGGTGATGACTTGTGTTATTGTAGGCAGTGATACAGACAAGTGCTTTTTTAATATTTAAAAGAAAATATTTCAGAAAACAGAATCAAGAGATGAAATTTTTTTTTGTTGCTATTTATTTCTTTGTTTTCTTCAGGCCAAGACACTGAAGCACACAGGTTGTCTCTGGGAAGTAATAACTTTCTAAGTTTTAGACTCTTTGCAGACTGGTATTGGAAACATAAGTGTGAGGATTAATTTAATATCATGTAGAGGACCTTGGACAATGAATGCACATCAGGTTTGCCTTTTTAGACTGTTAATTGTTTTTATGTGAAAACACACTGGAAAGGACAGGAAGACTTTGGTACAGATTTTGTTCCTTAAAAATAGAAAATAAAGAGCAAAGAGAATATATATTTCTGTAGTTAGGGCTACGAGTTGGAAATAGCAGTAGAAGAGAAAGATTTGCTTGTTATTCTTTCAGTTAACTGCACAGCTGGCTTGGGGTGAGGATGCTGCAAGGGAAAAATAAATACATAAAGCAAGCGAACAGTCCTAGAGGTTGCCAAGTGAAATGTATCTGCTTGACACTGAATAGTGTTAATTCAGTAGTGAAAAAAAAAAAAAAAAGTCAGGCTTAATCTCAAGCACAGAACATCAGTTTGTTAACTCATGTTCGAGAATTATGAACTTGGACTGGAACAGGTAGACAGAATTGCTACGCAATTAATGAAAAGCCTGTCTTATGAGAAGAGACTGGAAAGAGATTGCTCATTTAACTTAGGAAAATGAAGCTGAGTGGGATCTGAGTGCTGTCTATGAATACATCACAGAGCAGAAGTAGGCAAAATGGAGGGAAAAGAGATGAGCTTTTTAATCTTGAAACGACAGGCACAAGAACAAATGGATATAAACTGGTCATGAATAAATTTCAGGTTGGAAATTAGAAGAAGGGTCCTTGCCATTAGAGGAGTCAGACTTTGGAATGGCCTTTAATTAGGATAGCAGGGGCAAGAAATTACCAACTAGATTATATTAGATGTTGCGTTGCTGATAGTGCAGAACTGAAATCAATAAGAGGGTCCATTTTAGGCTCACATCTGTACATTCTGCTGTACATTCTTTCCTGTGAAGATAAATATAACCTGATCTCCCTCTCAAAAAGCAAAAGCAAAAGTCGTGGCAATAATTTTGTACATAGTGCAAACGGTATTTTGAGGTAAACAATTGTGTTCCATTATTATACTGCTGACATCTCACTACAGCTAGATTTGTGGAAAAGTACATGGAAAATAATTTGGTGTAGGGGAAGAAAACAGCTTTGCTTTGGGCCAAATAAATTGTTCATTAAAAAACTGTAAAGCCTGCATATTTTAGTTTGGCCAAAACTCAAATAAGAAAACGTAATAATAAATATCTCCAAGCTGTAGCGTATTGAGGGTATGGCGGAGGAAAGAAGAGAATTAGTTCATTTAGCAGTAACTTGTGGGTAATATTAAGAGACACGATGTTACGTTGCCATTCTGTTTTCTCCAGCCATTTCTAATATTCCTTTCATAGCACTTGCAGCAAAATATAAAGTATTTGAGGTGAATCAGAGAGCAGATAGACTGGTCTTAGAGATGGGAGTAGTACTTAAAAATTATCTTCTTGGGAGTCTGTGTCTTTTATGTCTAAATCGATGCTATGCTATTCTGAATGAGCAATTCTGTTATACTTTGGCTTATGAGAACTAACAGAAAAGCTGAAGAAAAAAAGTTCAAATTTATATGATGCCATTAAAACTAATTAATGCTTCTATTTTAAACATTGATTCTGCTTATCTAATATAAAGACTGTGCAACTTAGACTAGTAGTAGATGTTTGGGGAAGAATGGATTTGAAAAGCATAAATAAACTTTTATCCTGTTCTTCAGCACTTATTGTAAGGTCAGCCTAGTTTGAACACAAGCTTAGACCTCCTTTGATGCAACTAGGCTACAAAGGCCCTCAATCTCTGTCTTCAGACCTTCTATAATATTAGCACAAAGCTGTGGTCAAAAGGGTTGTGCATCACAACTGAGGAGTTCAGAAAACTACTGATCAGCACCTAATTACTGCTTTTCAATTGAGACAGCATTTCCAACCATTGGAGTTGTGACTTCTGTTCTGGAGAGTTAAAGCCTACAAGCTTACCAGATGATATCACTGCCTATGGCACCTCTTGGAAATGAGTTAAGGAAAGGAAACTTTTATGTAGTTGGGCTCCAATCTCAGCTGGAAGAGGATTTATCAGGTGCTGCCTCTCAGCTGAGAATGGCTTTGAATGACTGAGCCTTTGCCAACTCTGTTTTCTATGCACAAATAAGTAGCACAGACGAGAGGAGGTGTGTATTTTGTCCATATTGGGCATATTGGAACCCAGTCCTCAAAAATAAATTCATTTGCAACAATGTAAGAAAATGTGTTGATACTCAGGGCATGAGATCTTTCTAGTTGTAGAGAATATCACTGCAACCTAGTAAAGCATTTCTGCTGGAAATCTTCCATATGGCAACGCTATTGTGTGATAAATGTTTAGCTTTTAATAGCACTAATGACCTTGATAGAAGGTAGTTCTAGGGATTAATGAACACCTGAGGTTAATGGAATCAGCTCCATCCAACCAATCATTAATTCTGAGCCAATGCCCCAAACTTTAATCATTAGTGCTGAAAATCAAAATCAATTTTGCATGGTTTGGGGCAACTTTTGACCAGAAATGTCAACAATACAGGCTCTTAATTTTGAATATGACCTTCCTCCCTCCAGTATTTCTCTTTTTCTTCCTTGCATTTACCCATAATAGTTAAATAACATTTTAAGGCAAAATGAAATTGCAAAATTTCTGTGTGCTGTGTTTTGAAATGCCCAGTTTATTAAATCATGAGGTGTGTTGATAATAGAAGTGTAACAGCTTTTTACATGAACCGCTTCCAGGTTTCAGAGTCTTACAAATAGCAGTTCTTAATGATTTTGAAAGTATTTTCTGAACACTTTGGACTTTGTGTTTGAATTTAATAATGTTTGAGTTTAACATACTATTAAAAATGTTGGTTTTGTGCATACCCTGTGCCTGTAGGTATATACAGGGTGGTTAAGAGCTGTGACCACAAGCACTTGAGCTAATTGCTGTTTTAGATGCAAGCTCTGATTTTTCTGGAACTTCAGAGATGCTATGTGGACTTTCAGAAATTTTCCAGTAACTTCAGGTGTTCCACTGCAGGCCACCAACACCGTATTCCATACAGACTCCTCTTTTTCAGGTGAATACAAAAAATAATGTGGTATACATTGTAATGAAATATACTACTCTTCGCATTTTATAAAAAAGCAGTCTGGGTATGTGATGATGTGCACATCAATAATCCCCTGAACTGTATGGACTGGATACTCTCCTATCTATGCTTGAATGTTACACATAATATCAAACAAAACACTCCATTTTGATGATGATGATGCTGACCTAATTTATACATGTATTTATATCTGTCTTTATATATATATACATACAGTCAAAATACAAGAAAATATTCTCAAGAATGAATGACTCAAAAAAAAAAAAAAAAAAAGACAACGGCATTACTAAATGGCATTACTAGAAAAGAAAATAACAAGTCACTATAAATAATGATTTTCGCTATTATACAATGAATTTTTTGCTTACCTCTCTATTTTTTTATTAAAAGACTCAGGGTGAAGTTTAGACTGCTGAAGACAATGACAGAATATCCTGTCTCTTTTGTAGGATCAAAATTAAATGTGGAAAAAAAATCTTAATTGCTTAAAACAAAGAAACAGCCCCCTACCAAATTCTACCAAATTTGTAAAAGAAGACTACAGTGAATGAACTCACTCAAAAAATTTAAAACAAAATCCAGACTAAAATATCTGGCAATCTCAGTTTGAAGGTATACTTTTTATAATATTCCAAGAATTTTTGAAAAATTTGTCTTATGAATACTATTGTGCCTGACTTAAATCAGATTGCTGGACAAATTTGTAATTTTAACAAATTTCCTCTGAATTTTATCTTAGGCATGAATCTTGGTTGATAACGGAACTCTCTATTTCTGCCTGGTGTAACAACATACATTTCAACTGAATTTTATTTTTGCTCAGTTTTGCAGGAGAAGTAGTAGAACAGTTATTGAAGTGTAGTGACACCACTGTTGTCTGTGGTACTGTGTGTAAATTTTTAAACTGTTTTTGATTGTAGGGAATAACAGACTCACAACCACAGGAAAGCATCCCCTATGCAACTCTGTGGAGTTTTATTAAAGTTATTTTTTATAACCCCGTTAGTCTTCATAGATGTTTCTCTGTGGGATTTTCTTTATGGCTTAAAGGATCACTGAAAATCTTATTCTAATAACCGATGCTACTTTGCAGTGAGATGCTGGGGGGTGAGATGGTTATTGTAGAGAGCAATGTCCTGGCGGGCTGGGAGGCAGCAGCTTGTGCCGCAGCCCCATAAACAACGCACTAACGAGCACCAGATAATGGCTGCAGCTCCTAAATAATTTCTTTCCCTGCAATCGAGCTGAAACTTTGAAAATATGGTAGTTAAAAAAAAAAAAAAAAAATTGTCTTTCTGGAGAAAAACAAATATTTTCCCATTTGATCTATGAGCTCTTTTTAATAACATTTTATGGGATCACACGGAGGAGAAAACAAAATAAATCCCGCAAAAGCAGAGATCGATAGTGGTGGGCGGCGTCTGAGCACACCCGGCTGCTTGGCATGCACAGGGCGTCCGGCTGGGCGGGCGCTATGGGGTGCCGGCAGCGGGGGGTGACAGCTGTGACTGATGGACGCGGGTGCCACAGCCCTTCTGGGCAGCAGCTGCTTGGCGATGAGAAACAGGCAGAACAATCAATGCCTTTGGTTTTGGGGGACGTGTAACATGGTCCCTCTGCTGTGGGCATTTTTCCATTCCGGGAGCCATGAGGACGCTTCCCTGTACTTATCTCTATCAAACGCTTCTGAATGAAATGGCTCCACCCTATGAAACAAAGATGGACTCTGTCCAGCTGCAGCCTGAGCTGTGCTTCATTTCCCTTACCAGGTTTTCCTGATTAAATAGGACTCAGGGCACCCTCATCCCCCGCAGTGTTCCCCCAGCTGCCCCACCTTTGGCCATGTCCCCATGCACAGGTATACATGAGGAGGAACCCATCCATCACCTCAACCAGAAACAAAGGCTGAGCTGCAGAATGGTGACTGCACGTTTCGTGTTTAATCCACTGACTGCACTTGATTTATTTGTCGAATCCTTTGGTGCAGCAGAGAGAAAACCCAGGCAGTGCTTGGTGGTAAACGTGCTGTTAGTGGCAGATTCAGAGCTGGAAGTGGGTGTTTGCAGCAGAAAAAGGGCTTTAAAAGGGGGGCTTTCTGGGGAGTGTAGGGAGAGAGAGGGCGGGGGAATTGCTCAGCTCTTGTACCCTGCCCTACAAATAAACCAGGGCGGTTGATGGCAGCGATTCGCTGCAGAGAGCTGATGGGAGAAAGGGAGAGCAAGGATCTAAGAAAAGAAATATATTTTGCCATGCGTGCATGCACACACACAGACAATCACATGGTTTTCCATCAGCCAAGCCTCTAGTGTGACAGAGGGAGGGAGAACAGTCACATGCATCAGCCTCATAAAATCTGCAAAAGCCCTGTTCTCAATTCAGCCATCGGCAGCTCCCAGACCTCACGCAGAGAATTACAACGAAATTCTATTTGCAGGCTGACATCCCTAATGCTGCCGTGTCCTTATGTTTACTTCAGTTAACTGTCAGCCCTTATAAAGTGCGCTGTGCCACAGCCGCTGCGGTGGGAAAGAAAACCCTCAGAGAAGCTGCTTGGGGGGAGATATTTGAGAGGAACATAAATAGAAGAAGCAGAGGAAGGAATTAAGAAAAAAAGGAAGGAAAAAAATCTACTTGTGTATTTGCACAATGTGAGATTCAAAACAGAAATTGTTCAAGCCTTGCTTTCAGTGCATTTATTGGTTTTAGTCTCCATGATAAAATATTTAACAGCCATCTTAGCACTCAGCATAGCATTAGCCAGAGAACATTCATGCTCTCAGCCTCTGCTGAGACAGAATTCCAGTGACATGAAGTTTCCTTTCCCCACCTCAGATATGATGTGCTGTCTAGCCTAGCTTGAGCTTTAATGTGAATTCTTTAGGAAGAAGAAAAAAGGCCTCATTACAGCATGTCGAATTACTGAGACACACACATGGCTTTCTGGAAATTGCAAACTGAAGCAAGCCACCGGCATCACTACACTTACTGGCCAAGTATCTCTATTTTTCCATTTTTAAAAATACATATAGCGCAAATGTTACTTAATTTCATTATTATTATTATTATTTTTCTTTCACTGGGAGTCCATGTTTAGGATAAAATTTCATTTTTTGCAAGCAGACATTGAACCAAAGACCATCTTTTCTCCAAGGAGCGTGCTTTCTAAATAGAAAGTGTTGGTGAAAAGAATCAATGTAGGAGCTCTGGCAAGGAGAGATAAGTGCCAAGATTGCCCCTGTTATTCTGTGCTCTTTGGCCAGGAACAGAAATAAGGAATAGCTGCAGTCCAGCCTATGTGTTCATACTATTAAATATAAAATCACTGGATTTTTTTTTTCTTTTTTTTTTTTTTTCAGGTAGGAAGTCAGCAAAACATTAATTACAAATTTACTTGTTAGATCACCTTTCCTTGTATGGCAGTTCATAAAGAAATACAGTTCATTTATTGACCACGATGGGAGTTAGGGAGTTGTTGTGTTTTGTTCTTTTTTCCGCTTTCTTTTGAAATTACCGAACATTGGCAGTACCAACTCTGACTGAGCAGTGTCTTTTCAACATGTTTGGAGGACTGACTCATTTTAAAAGAGAGAGACTGTATCAGTTCTTGAGATTTTTGTTAGAGCAGTTATGGTCTTTGGTGGTTTCTTCTCCATGCGAGCTGCCAGAATCAAGAAATTGCATTGTCTATTCAGTTGCTGTTATTCAATAAGTATGTATGCCTTACTCTTTTGGATATTCAAATTGAGATTTGGTAAGGCTCAGAAACTGCCAGTCAAGTACCAAGGCTCCAAAGCCCCTTATTGAGAGGTGTTACAGTATGAACTTTATGCATACGTTTTGTTACAGGTTGGAGTTTGGATGATGAACAGATGGTTGAAGCTAGAGCCAAGAGCTAGGCTTTTAATTTAATGTTCTCATCTTCTTCTTTTATGTTGCTATTCACTGCCTATAGCATCTATAAGATCAGCTTTCCAGAGTGAATTCTCTTACACTATGTTATTATCAGTATTGCTTACCATTTTTTTCTGTTGATTTACCAAATTTCTAAGGACTAATCCAGAGCTATTGTGGCCGTAGAAGTCAGTGGAGGAATTTAGGAGGAGGCATTTAGGAAGTAGCCTGACTTCCTGTGAAAGAAAACATTTACTGAGCTAAAGGCTGCTTCAAGATGAAGGTCAAGATCTTTATTTTCTCACTTTCTGAGGTGTTGACCTCCCTTACAGATCCCTTCTGCCACCTCTGCTATTGCTAGCACTGTAGATGCTTAAGGCTGAATGAGAACGCATGTATTCAATTTCCCTAATAACTGTATTAATTTATAGAAAAGGTGAAGGGGAGAGGAAATAATAGTATGTGTTGTGTAACATGGGCCCATGATCTGTCAGCATTTTCCAAGCACGACCAAGACCTATTATACAGGTGAAGTCATCTAAATGTAGTATAAAATAGGTTTTTGTCTTGAATTACAAGTATGGAAATCTTAACCACTTTGAAAATATCATAGTGATTAAATTCAGGTCTTTATTTATTGAATGTCACCATATAGATTTCCAAGAAGTTATACTTTTTTATGCAATCCATGTTGTAAACGGTTTTACAATTCACTCTTAGCTCTTTTTAGTGTGAGTTCTGCTGGTGCTAACATGTTCAGGAAATCAGCTGCCAAAAACAGCATCCAAATGCTTGTACAGTGACATGGTAGAAGTAACGCACAATATGCACAAAGCTACATGAAAATTTTCATATGAATCATAGATTGTTGACTACCTGCGTGAACATTCTCTGAAGGTTGATGACCTCATGTTTATTGCTGATGACTTGTTAAGTGTATTCAGTGAGAGGTAGCTTCCAGTTTCTTAACCGAATTCTTGTTTTCAATTCTTGCATGAATATAGCGAAGTTATTGCAATGAATAGTTTAACTTACTGTCAGAAATGTTTAGATTATTTTGCAGTTATGAATGTTCTACTGTGTTTTCTATGCAAATGAATACAGTTAGTAACATTACAATGATAAGGCATTTACTGTTTACCAAAAAACATTTAGCTCTGCTGTCTCTGGGGATTTATTTGTAATATCTGTATTTTCACAGCTGCAAAATACAGGTGGCATGGATTGCTGTTGAGTAAGTATGACATGTTTTTCAAAGGCAGAAAAAATGAAGTCAACAGTCACACGACTAATTGACAATCATTAGTGAGTTGATCTTTTGCACCAATTGTTGGTTTAAGGATTGAAAAATCTATCATTATCCCTGACAGCAAAAATTAGCTTGGTGAGATTCCAGCTCTCAGTTGACTAATTAACTTCTTTAATGCTGATAGACTTCTACCAGGTTCACCTAGGAAATACAGCCACGGTAAAAATCCTCAGATATTGATTCATTTGAATGTAGTCTTTTGTGGGGAACTACAGTGTCAGGAGGTACGTGAACAGTCTATTAGCAATGAAGGTATTAAATGAAAGAAAGTACTCTCTTGGCTGCCTTAGAGAAGAGGGTAGGCTTGCCCAAACTAAAATATCTCACTTGAGTTTGTAAAACTGACTTTTAGAGTAGGGAGTTTCCAGAGTGTTCTTGTAGATCCAATAGTTGAAAAGTAACTTGCAATCTTGTCCTATTTGATTACTTTTGAAAATAAGGTTTTAAATTCTGTACAGGAAAGTTAGTAATGAAAAAATACTATAACAAATAGAGGTATTTTTGAATGGTCAGTAATAATAAAAATAACTTTTCAAGATAGTATAATTATTTTAAATATAATATTAAAACATGTTTCTTCAAATTGCTATGACCAATTGATTGGTATTTTATAGCAAGAATGTATAGGTCTTTTGGGCAAAATCTGACATTTACTCTCTTAGTGGAGACAGATCTAGCATAAAAGGCATGTTAATAATGGTAAATAGCAAAATGTTAGATAAAAGACAGTATGATAGGGAATATAAAGATATAAGGTTGATCCATTTAATTCAGATTTTTCTTTTCCTTCTTTTAGCTATATGATTTACTAAGCTGAAGCTGAAATAATGATGTGTATTTGGTTATTATTAAGTTAGATGGCACTCTGATGTCTTTCATATTATTTGGGCACTCACATGGCTTTGTTTTCCAATTTATTACTATCCCAATTTTCTCTGACATCCTGAGAAGTTACTATCATTAGTTTTATCTTTAATTTGACCACATCTGGGTATTCAGCAGGGATGTGAAATTAATAATGTGCAAGTTTTTGAACAGTCTTTGACATAACACTTTCACATAACTCATCAACTTCTCACAATATATTTTTAAGTACTTCTTTTCATTGGAATTACTGGTATCCAAGAGTGTTCAAATATGCTGGTATCAACTTTCCGTGGTGATTAACTGAAAATACTTAATTGTCAGCAAAATATAACCTGCTTGCTGTTATATGTTAAGAGAGACCTGTGCCAGACTTGCTTCAATATTTTAATTTTCTTATGATTTCCCTCCCATTATCAAAAACAAACAAACAAACAAAAAAAAAGTGTGTGTGATAATTCAGATCTCAGGATCCATGATTTACCTTGTTTTTACTGGTCAGAATTTGGAAGTGTTGCATGTCAGAGTCACTTGGATTGTGCAGCAAGCCAGAAATATTCCATGTTCAGATGGACAAATTGTGCTCTACCTCTGAGCCTGTGGTAGCTTTCAGTGAGAGAAAGGGATTTCCCTTAAAAGACTTTTAGTGCTGGATTGTTTCCGAGAAAGTTTGTTTATTTGTTGACTTACACAGAACCTTAATGAAAGATACTGTTCAGATACAATTTACCAAGATTAGGCAAAGGGTTAAGAACTGGAAGGTTCAGACCCCATTGTGCAGCCACTTTGCGCAGATCAGGCTCCATGTGTCTCTGTTGTGACATCGTGTTACAACATGTAACAGTGGGGAGGCACAGACTTGGTCTCCTGTAGCCTCTGTACTGTCTGCAAACTAAACAATTCAGTCTGAAATCTAGTTTTCAGGAATAAGGCTTGGCAAGATTGTGCATTTAAAATTAAATACATTGTTCTTTTCTGAAATGGAGCATAAAGAGCTGAAGGAATCTAGTCTGTGTGCAATATGTATAGGACCTGTAGGAACTGATATAGTCTGCTTAGATTCATCACTTAGAGGCTGCTCTCTTACTAACAAGTCCTTTATCTTAGAATAACATAAAAGGCTTTTGTCCCCTCAATTTTTGAAGCTCAGTGATTTGTGCACATGTTTTGTGTTTGCAGTAATCCTCACCAAATAAGTGTGTTTTTCTGGCAGTTAGTTCTCCCTGTTCATCCTGCTTCTCTCAGTGTTTTTATTTCGTAGCATGTAACAGAGCAGTTGATTTGTTTAATTTGAATTTTCCTTTTATAAGCTCTGGTAAGAACCAAGGCTTGTGTTAGACCCCACTTCTGTAATTTAGCTGAAACTGAGATCAGGCCTTTAGTAGTTAGGTATACCCTTACTTTGCTACATAATAAGCATCAATAAGTCACATACTCCAATGCCAATCACATATCAAAGGTTTTTTAGAGAAACAAAGCATGTCGTGAGTCCCTGAGACAATTACAGATGCTACTCTGCAACTTGCTCCAGCAGTGGGGGTTCTGCGCTCTGGCCTTGGGTTTATAACTAACTCACCACATCAAGTTTTGTAAGTATACCTGAATTGTAAGATCTCTCTTACAAGTGTCTGCAAGATTTTCCAAATCTCTTGCCATTTTATTTGCAATTCTTGTAAATTTCCCAATGGTAAAACAAGATTTAAAGATTTACTTCATAAGAAATCTAGTTATTTAATACCTTGCAAAATTCTCACCACTTAAATTTTGCTGTACTTTACATGCCATTATTTAACTGGAATATATGAAGGAGCACAATGTGTCTGTTAATAGTTATTCATGCAGTACCAGTCACTTCCTCTCCAATCTTTCCTTCCCTTCCCCCAGTTAATTAATCTCTTTCTCTGTTCTATTTTAAAATTACCTAATTACCTGTAAACAAAAGGAAACATGCCTCTTTTTTTTTTTTTTTTTTTTAAATGGTACAGTTTAATTTTTACTAATCTTATTAAATAATAATATTAATAAGACTTAACAGTTTTCATACAAAGAGAGTACACTATAGAAAACATGAATGCATTTAACTGGTGTAAAACAGCTTGAGCCTTTTTCATTTCCACTGTGTATTATGTATTTTTTAAAGAAGAAAATGAGACACAAGAGAATTATTTTTAATTTCATTGCTTATGGATTATTAATTCCTTATGACTGGAGTTATTTACATACTGAATTGTTAGGCAAAGAGCAATTAGGAAGGCACAGCATTCTCAGACTTTGAGCAGTCTATATGGTCTATTGCTGCTTTTTTTAATTTTTATTTATTTATTTTTTTTTTTTAAAGAGAGAAATAAGTAGGAAAAAAAGGGCTTATTTGGTTTGATAGTCACATTTCCATTGGTTTTCCCATGTGGATACATACACTGTGACATGTATTCTTGCAAAGCTAGTATTGTAACAATTTGATATGCTCTGCTTTTATATCTGCCTCTTAACCTGCCTGTCATATTTTAGCAGTTTTGTGCTTTAACTACATACTGAATATTTCCTTTTGGGCTACCATCATCTTACATTCAACACCTTAAATTCAATTGCCTTCTTGTGGCTCTGTTCCTCTTTCAGTCTCTCAGAATTTTGTTCTGCTGTAACCCTCTCCCGCTCATTCTTTCAGCCCTTCATTGACTGACTGTTCATTTTTTTCCATAAGATTCTGCCCAATTTGTTACTTTCCAGGTTCTCACATATCTGACTCCTAGCTGCTTTTCTGCTGTGTTTATTTCTTACTCTGTTCTGAACTTTCCTCATGCAGCTGTTCTTCTTACTCCTTTACCTGTCTCCTTCCTGTTCATATCCCTTGGCCATATCTGTCCACAGAGGTTTTCCTTTCTCAGATTTTTCCCCAGGCTTGGGTAGTCTTTAGGGGCAGGAGAGAAGTGTACAGAATTGTTCTGAAATGCTTTTTGTCATAGTTCTTCATTTCTATGGCTAGAAGAAATTGCAGTTTTGTTTTGGAGAAATGTATTTGTACAGAGTATACCTCAGGTCAAAGAGACTTCCAGGGAAAAACTGCAGGTTCCTGGACACAGGTGAATATGGGTGAGGTGATAAACACATCTGCAGGTAGGGATGTGCTGGCTGCTAAATAATCTTCCAGGGTGGATAAAAACTTGCACTTCATGACAGAGGGGAACAGGTAGAGAGACCTCAGGGCTGAATTTAGCTTCATTAGGTGTAGCGGAATATGTTGCTTCAGTGAAATGTTTTAATGGGAGGAGAACTGAATCCTTCCAAACACATCTTTGGTAAACGCAGAAAAAGTGACATTTTCCTCATGCTGTTAGAGCTATGTTTGTCTTCACTCATACATTAAAGTTGCAACTTTCACCATCAGTCTGTCTTTCATGTCCTTCCTGACAAAGACTGTCTATGCCTTAATTCCTATTCTTTTTTTTTCCCTCATCCCTAGTTTTGTGAATGCAGAAAAATTTTCTCTCAGGAACTGAAGCCAATGTGAAGTAATGTTGTTACCGCTTAGCAGTAGAGCAGGAAAGAAGAGAAAGGCCAGATCTTCATTCCTCAGTCTTCAAGCCAAGTTATAAATGTGCTGAGACATTCACGATGCAGTAATATTATAGTATTTCATATAATATGAGAGTATCTTGAGATCTCTGATAGAAAGATTTCATAAGCTATTTAAGAGTTGATCTAAATTGCAAGAGAAAAGATACAGGCTCACAGGTTATTCTGCTCTTAATGCAACATGGATTAGGGCTATGATAATGAATATCTAAGGAATTAAACAGGATTTGTCACTTGTTGCAAAGATTTGACCAGACTGGAAATCTATCATTGTTTTTTCAAGAAAGAATCTTGATCTCTGAATGAGAACTCAAAGTTATTACAGTCTTCATAAAAATGCCTCTTGTCACTACTAACATAATGTTCTAATAATATCAAAGCAGGTTCAGTCCTGATAATTTAACAGGAGTTGAGAGAGGACTTAACAAAGGCTTTTAAGATCATAGGAGTTTGCTTTAAGGGGTTAATTTTGCCCCACCCGTCAGACTAGTTACTGTCATGCATGACTGTTCTTCTCTTCCCTGCAGTGTGTAATAAGCAGATGGAATGGTCAGCAAGTCAAAATATGAAACATTGGAAAGGTCATAATCCTACAGGATGCTGCTGTCTTTCTCATCTGTCTTACAATTAGGATGACTTGCTCTTGTAGCAAGAGTCATAATGAGGACTATAATGAATAGTCCTCAACTTACATCTATTCCTCTCATCCAGCAGCTGAAAACAAAGTACAGGTGAACCAGTACTAATGAGGGACCAGGCAAGGCATCTTTTATTTACATGAGCAAATGTTTCTCATTATATGGTCACACTTATACTGGGAACCATTGAAGACAGGAAGGATTGCGGCTCACTCAAAGATTCTTTTGATCATAAACCATTTAAAGTTGAAAAAAACATGTTAAAGTTGGCTATGTTTTGTTTTTTATAAATTGATCTGTGACTGGATTTCAGCTCAGGAGTCTCAGGTCCTGGCCATGGTATTCATGCAGACTTTAGCGCAACTTATTCCAAGACTACTGGTGCCTTTCTTAGTCTAAAGATTTGGAACCTGTGTCTGTACACCTTCAGAGTTAATTTCAGTTTTACAAAGCTTTTGCTGTGGGAATTGCTCTATTAGTGGAAGTCTGTGAGTGGCAGAGGTGGATCATGTCTCTGCCAGTCCAGGATAGTAGCAGGTTATTAGAGGTCAGAAAGTATGCACATAAGGTGAATTGCTTCAACCATTCACTCTTGAAGGAGTTGGAGATGCAAGTGTGGAAAAAAGCAAAACATGTTTTGGCCATAATACCAGGACTGAAATATTTATAGGAATCACGTGTAATGAGAAATTTAATTAATTCACATGAAGCACTGTTGCCATAGGTACAGCAGTGTCCTCTGGCAGGCTCAGATGGACACACCAGCTACAGCTACAAATAGGGCTGCTGGAGATGAAATTCGGAGATATCATGTTGGTAAAGCTGCCATGCCATCCTCTTCTTTTGCCTTGTAATTTATAGAAAAATACAGAAAACAGGCTTCTGTTTGCTCAAGCAGTGCTACCAAAGTAATCTATTTGTGAAACAGAGCAAGGTTTCTTTCACACGTTGGTATGCAGGACCAACTGTGGAAAATATGTTTTTTCTTTGGAGCAAAGGAAGAAAGGAAGTAATGAAGTATGTTCCAATCTGAGTCTCTGTTCTGTTTTCTATTTCATTATCTTGACTGTCATTTAAGCCATAGTTTCACTAGGTTTGAATGATTTGTACCTGAGTTCCATCTCTACAAATCCTGATGTCCAGTAGGTCTGTCAATTGATGCAATAAACTCATGACTTACCTGGCAATGACTGAAGGTCATACTTACCATTTTGGTAATCAACTTAGAACTGGGTAAACAGAAGAGCATAAACATGTTGTGAAATTTGGTTTGTTTTTGAAGGCCATGTGCTATTAATAGTATTGCAATCAGGATTAAAGAAACAGCTACCAATACCCAGCAAAATTAATAATCACTGCCTATGGCAACATTGGAACAGTTACTATGAAACCTAAGAACCTAAGAAACCATGAGGGATTAGACAACTATAATGATTTTTCCATGGTTATGTAGCTGGTCAGTGGCAGAGCCAGATATGCAACAAGTCTCACAGTTTCCTGGTTGACTCCACTACTCTGAATTACACCATATAAAAGTTGGAGACTTTTTCATGGTGTGTGTGGCCTCAGCAATTTTAATGACGTTGTCATTAACAGAAAAGTGAAATTGTGAATTCAACTGTAACATGTGAACTACAGAGATTAGTGCACAATGAACACTCATAGAGATGTAAGACAATAAACAGAAAACAGACATTGGAAAGCTAATACTTCTGGTAAAGGAAATGCTAGTATTTATTCACACTGTAAACTTTTTACACGTTGTTCAATGCTGGCTGGCTGGTTTTTATACATGCCTCTTCATCAAAACACCTTGCTCATCAGGGAATTAGGTGTAGTTACTTGTGGGGCTGGTTCTGTGCTCAGAAACTGTAGCAGTGGAGTGCTAGAACTTCATGACCAGATAAACATGGAAGATAGACAAAAGTCAAGTGTGTTTTGTTCTGATTCCTTGTTGGAGCTTTATGCAGTAATAGCATGGAAAGTTTCTGTGAGCATATTTTCATTAGAGTTGCAGAATGAAAGAAGTTATGGAGGTAGCAGAAATGTATATGAATTTTGAAAATGTTTTGAGAACATTTTACTTTTGGTGAAGGGGAAAAACTTCAGGAACTTATGCAGATCTACTTTTATTGTTGTGTCATACAGTGCATATATTTGACTGTGAAGTTTTATAGGAGGAGGAATATGGGCAAGATACAATAAATCTCTACTAAGTTATATTCTGCACTTTTTACTAAAGCTGTGGTAGACCAGAATTTATTCTTTGTCTTTCTTTCCCACAGCTCACAAGCTGAAAGTCTCTGATTACATGTAAATCCTTTGCGCTGCCATCAAAAATCAGGATGTATTTCCTACAGGACATCTAATGGCCAATGGAAGGAATCTTTCCACTGACTTCAGGCTGCTTTGTATCAAACTGTAACTCAGTAATACAAGCAGTACAAATAGATGAATGAGTGTATTCACATATCTCCTTAACCCTCTGAAATGGCAGGTAGTTGAATTTTTATGACTTTTGACTTTTATGAGATTTCAAATCTTACCTTCCTCTTTTCCCTTCCATACCTCCCATCTCCCCCAGTTTGGTTTTTGTTTTTTATTGTTTCAAAAACAAACAAAGATGTTGCAGAACTCAGTGATTTATATTATTTATATGCAGCAAAGACACACTGGAACATTCAGTGGATGGTTAGGAGTAAATTTCTCTTAGAGCACTCATTTTTAGTATTTGGCTAATGTAAGCATTCTAAAACTAAGCAGAGAACCAAGCTGATACCTCAAAACACTGAAGTGCCCAAGATCTCCAGCTCTTTAGAGTTCTAAGTGGGAACCAGCTCTGTCATAAAATTTGGCCGAGTCAACATAATCCCTGAATAACATGCCATATATGTTTAAGGTTAAATTAGATAAACTGATTATTGCCACAGACTAGAGAAAAGCTCTTAGGCTTGTAAAGTGCCAGTCCTTTACTTTGTTGCTTGACTGACTGACTGTTTTGTGTTGCATTAAATGAAGGTCTTCTGGTGTTAGGTCTGAGATGAATCATTTTCCATAAAGATTTACAGGTAAAAATAC
The DNA here is from genome assembly GCF_019238085.1 of Lagopus leucura. NCBI lineage: Eukaryota > Metazoa > Chordata > Aves > Galliformes > Phasianidae > Lagopus > Lagopus leucura. Next base: position 12,385,408 of record NW_024962255.1, on the reverse strand, counting down.
TTGTTTCTCACTTTGTAGATATGAAAGTATTAGTGGAACAGTATTCTGATATGAAAGGGTTACTTTATTAGGTTGCTGTTGATGTAAATATTTCCCAATTATCTCTGTTATGGTAGAAATCTTTAAAACTGTAATTTGAGTGCTTTGCATAATTTATAAAAGCTGAGTGTTTCCTAATTAGTTCTGTTATGTTAATGATAGCACAGCCTCGTTTTTCCATGGCCTTGAGCAATGACCTTTACCCTCCTCATTTTTAACACTTTATTTTAGCTCAAAAATACATGGTGACCTTCCTCATCTCAAATGATCTCTGGGAGACATAATGCTTTGGAAAATGTTACAAATCCCTGCTCGCTTCTCCCTTCAAAAGTAAAGAAATGGGCTGCTTTATGCAGGAAGAGTAAAAGCCTGATTTATACAGATCCTCTGAAGAATGCTGGTGAAGTGCATTCCCTCAGTGTTTTCATAGAAACTGATGTGAGCTGCATTAGCAGGAGATGTGAAAATGGTGAGGTGGGGGAAAGAAAACTTCTATCAAAGGATTCTAAAATAACATTTTGCATCCTCGAGTAATTCCCAGCTCTCCCTGGCAACCATTCATTTCTTCCGAACAGCAGAAATTTGCAATATGAAAGTGGATTGGCTTGCTTTTCCCATGGGGCTCTGTATCTCTTCATCCACCGCCTAGGGTAAAAAGCAATGCATACGTTTACAATATAAATGTGATTTAATCGACCTCCCTGTCAGCCAGAAATGGCAAGCATATCAAACAAGCCCAAGATGTTAGGAAGAAAAAATCATAAATTATTCCAGTGATGAGTTTCTGAGCAGCATTTTGGACTACTAGATGATTCTATGTAAAGCTGTTCCTTGAAACAATAATTAAGATAATTCTGTGTGACAAGGAGAAAAATGTTCAGCTTTGTATGAAAAGTGCTTTATGTTTAGCAAGCTTAATGTTCTCTGTATTGATTAGAATTTCCCTTAGCTACTGCAGTGCAAAGCTAAAACTAATTGAATGATGGCACCATTTTTATTTGCAACTCCTTAGATACTATACCTTGTGCAAAATCAGTTGGCTTCCCAAGAGGAAGATGATGGGTTCTGCCATTGGTGGGTTAGTCCGCATGTATATTTTAAGGTTTCCAATAATGGTACTTTTTGAGAGTGAATGTTATAAGAAAATTAGGGTTGGTGGTAGTGGTTCTTAAATTCTCATTTCTATTGCTTGAAAGACATTTGAGTTTTCCTGAGAAGAAAAGCAAAGGGGTTCTTCAGTGAGGAGGTACTCAGAAAGTCATTATGGCAATTAGTTTCTCTAAAAGCCCCCTTCCAGAACTGTGTCATATTTGTAGGAACAAATGCATGTTCTCATGGGGAAGTGTTTTTTACTTACTTTTTTGTTTGTTTGAAACAGTTTCCTTTGCCAATGATTACAGTCAGCTTGTCCTCTGTGCCTCTCTGTCCATCAACAGACTTTTTTCTTTAGCCAAATTGCCTGTATCTTTCTATGCTCCCATCTCCCCCCACTTTCTTTTTTTTTCTTTTTTTTTCTTTTCTTGCTTGGAGAAGAGAAGGCTCCAGGGAGACTCACTTCCAATACTTGAAGGAAGAGTATAAGCAGGGGGGGAATTAATATTTACAAGGGTGTATAGTAATAGGAATGGTTTAAACTGAGACAGGGGAGGTTTATGTTAGATATTAAGAGGAAGTTTTTCACTCAGAGGGCGGTGACGAATTGGAACAGGTTGCCCAAGGATGTTGTTGATGACCTGTCCCTAGAATGCATTCAAGTCCAGGCTGGATGTGACTCTGGGCAGCCTGGTCTAGTGGTTGGTGTAGCAGGGAGGTTGAAACTAGATGAACTTTGAGATTCTTTTCAACCTGGGTGAGTCTATGATTCTCTGCACAAAATCTGGACTTGCCTATGTATTATATTTATGCATATCAGAAAGATATCATGACTGGATTTTCAGGTTGTATCCACATCTTTCATTGATAGTTATTATTTTAAGTATTGTGCTATTGCACGCATTTCTCCTACATTAATATACCACAGCAATAGAGGGGTGGAAATCTTCATTTAGGCTCACAGTGTCAAGAAAAGACATTTGGTACTTTGTGTTGTCTTTCTCCGCATTACCTTTTTTCAGTGTAGTTCATTATTTTTACTGTGAAAAACACTTCATGTTGACATCTGTGCTCCGTTGTAATGCTTAATTTTTATTTTATTTCTTTTGGAATTTCTCTGTTTCCATTGTTATGTACTTACAACTTTATTTACGTTCCTGTCACCACTGGCTTCATATCCACCTTCAATCCGGCAAAGGATTTGGTTAAAAACAAATACAATCTGGTGGATCTTTCCAAGTCATTTCCTACATTTTTATGCTTTGACCTGGTGTAGTATGTTTCTTTCCAACTCTTTTGACAGAATGTGTCATTTTTGAACTTTACACTTGCATTCTTGGCTCCAAATACACTTTGAATTACAGCTTCTCTCCCCTTCTCGTGAATAAATTATAGTTCCTACCTCTTAGAGGACTGTCATACTGTCTCCCTCACTGACCTCACATTCTTAATTCACTCGAAAATTTCTTGTTATTTAGCTTAACCTCTTGTGTAGCTTTGCTTTCTTCCTCTGTAGTGCACTTTCTTTTTGTGTTGCATCTGAAATGTGTAATCTTTCCAGTCTTATTTTGTACCTGATATTTTACCTCTTAAAGGCCTTTACAGCAACATTGATATTTCTAGTAGGCTAGCTAGATTCCAGATTAAGTAATCACACTCTGTCTTTCTAAATTCTTCTTATGCTTTAAATTGAATGTGACGGTCCCTTTCTTCCTGACCTTTGCCTAATGTGGATTGCTAAGCAGTTCTTGCACTTCAGCTTGCAGCTTTCCTGCCACATCTTCTTCTGATGTGCATTAGAACAATATGGAAATTTAAGATGCGATTTATCATTATTTTAAGATGTACGCCATATATTCTTTATGCTTTGCTTTTACTAAAGTATAGATTCGTAGTCAGTGCTTCTCACTGTCATTCCAATAGATCTAATGCTCTATTTGTCCTGCAGGAAAATTTTGCTGTACTTTGAGTCTTTTGTCTAAAGTGTGTTTCTCTCACATCTATTCTCATATGCTACTGATCCTTCGTTTATTTGTTTTTAATTTTCCTTTTCTTCCTTTCCCATCCTTGTTATAGCCCTCCTTCTGTAAATTTGGCTCTTCCATTTCAAGTGAAGTTATGTTCATTCATGTAGGACTGCTCTCATTGAATGCTGCGTATATTGTAGATATATCCAATCCATTTCAAGATCAGATGTGCTTGACACCTTCCTCTGCTGCACATACCTCAAAAGGAAACTCAGACTAACAGGGTGGTTTGTGCAGCTGTGCCAGACATATAAAGGGCTTGTGTTTAAGTTGCTCCAAAAGTAATGCCTCCAATTTATTTGCATGGGAACTACGACAAAGTGCACAGTAACACTAATTGATAAAGCAAATTCTCAGCTACAAAACAGTGTTTTTCAACAGTCACCACCATTAGCCATGCAGTTTTGCCAGAAATGAAGAAGAGCCTGAATGCAGCACTTGTATAATTCTGCACCAGTGGAGGTAAGCCACTGTTGCCATGGCTGAAACACACCACCCACCACTTCACTGTATTAAAATCCACTGTTTGGTCTCCACAAAAGTTCAGCAAGCATCAAAGAATGTCAATGGGTATGACTTTTTTTTTTCTGCATGGATGAATTCAGTGACACACCTTTGCTTCATACACACTTCCGTATCAGACACTATTCTGCCAGACTGCCCCTCTGCTGCCATCTGTCATACAGAAACAAAATGTAATGGAATACTGATGGAAAGGTTCAATCTGTACTGTGGTACCACCAATATCTGCCTCTGGTATCAAGGGCCAACATAATAATATAGGAGGCATTACTTTCAGAGCAGCCCTCATACGAGAGCTTGGCTGATATGATAACAAGTTTAGTTAGGTTTGGAACAGCATATACCTCCGGACATCAGAAAGAATTTGCTTTCATCCTTACCCTGTCCACACCCCCAAGAAACCCTAAACATATTTTTGCATAAGCAAGTATATTTTCTGTGAAAAGCAAGGTGTCAGAGAAGGCTGCTGCTCTACTAGGTGTGATTATGGTGAAATGTGATGTAAAATACAGTGAAATCTGTAGAAATACTCAGATGGTTATTAATTGACTTAAATACAGAAGCATACTTACTAAAACACTTTTGTCTCTGTCTCGCTCCAATTTAGAGGAGGGAGATGAGGTTCTTTAATATCTGTATACCCGGTGTGAGATTAAGAAACAACGGTTCATATCTTGTTGCATCCAGTTTATTACTAAAACCTAATCAAGGAGACGGGGAAGGGAAGGAGGGCGATAGAAAAGACGGAAAAGAAGCAAGAGTTGCGTAAAGTGAGGATAGTCACCAGCAGGATCCAGCAACGGTCCCGTTGCACGGTGTTTGAAGGTCCCGGGCAGAACGCAGCAAAAGACGGGGAGAAGCAGCAACAGCGGTCAGGCAGCAGGCTCAGGAGAATTTGCCCCACCTTCTCGTGGTTTTCAGTTCCTCTTTTATCCTCCTTGTTCTCCTGCCTACGTGACAAAGATGGGCCTCGAGCAAGAGTCATTGAGTACCCCCTAAGATGGCCCATCATCCTGAGATAGGTCCACACAAAGGAGCACTTCACAGCTATTTAGCTGCAGTTCATCTCGCTCTCGTCGCCCCTGGCCTTGTCCATCTGCGTTCCCCCAGACAAAGGATTTCACAACCTTTGCCTAGGGATTGCCGGGACTTGTCCATCTGTCTCCTTAAGACAAAGGTTTTCACGGTCCTTGCTCAGGACTTGTCTGGACTTGAACAAGTCCATCGGTGTTCCCAGCAAACTTTGAGACACAGACGTTGACCGAATAATATCTTACAGAGTAATATCTTACAGTCTCCCAAAATATCGTGTACAGAATAGTTTAGGACTGATACTATTTTGTTGCTCTTTAAATGAGTGTTTGTGAGCCATCTGTGGCCATTGATGTTTATTGTTCTGTCTCTTTTAAGCCTCCAACTTCTCTCAGCTCGGAAGAAAATAACTATTTTAGTTCTTTATGTTAACGTCAGCAGACCAGGCTGCAAAGAGTCTAATCTAGGGACAGGATCACAAAGAGAATTCAAAAGCTAGGTATATAATCAAGCAAAAAAAAAAATATATATATATCTGTCATAACCATAAACAGTCTTGATAAACTATAGGTGTTAGAGTATTCCTGTGAACTTGATGCAGATTCATGTGACAGTCAGACTGTACACTGTGTGACTGATCCAGAGATAATAATTGAAGATGCAAAGCAGCATGCAGGAAAGCATAGCAAGTGGAAATTAACACACTGTGGGGGGATACGTGTTTCTATTACTGATGGAATTATTCACGTATTCAAATCTAGGTGTAGATCCTTCTTCTGCTCAGCAAGTTAGCTGTAGCCAACAACAAAGGGTTTCCCCTGCACTCCCCAGACTGCAGTACAGGCTGTGCTGTGAGAGTCATTCATGGTGTTTCCTTTCATTTTCAGGCAAACAGTGTTAAAATGTGACAGTTTACAAATCAACATTAAGTAGTAGAAAAACATTGTACTTGAATGACAAACACTGCACATTGCTAAAAAATAGAGTTTGAAACGTGGTGCATTGTTGGCATTGCTGTGAGCAGATGGACCATCAGTGCATTCTCTGCCAAATCTCCTGAAACCCCACGCTCCAGACATGGCAGCATGGCAGGAAATTTGAGAGCAAGTGGCAGCTTGCTGACTTCGTGTTTAGCTTCTGTGGATGTATACATTTCTTAATATATTCATGTAAGCATATATAGTTGCAGACAAGATATCATCCTTATGAAAAAAACAAACAATAATAGTGACCTGTAACAGTGCTGTTAGATGCCTGCCACTTGGTGATGTTATTGATGGATGTTGAACACCGTGGCCAAAATTCAGATTGCCACAGTGGTGACAGCATCCTCTGCCAAGGGCACTGCAGCCTTTAGGGTGGTGCTGAGCAGCAGACTTGGGCCCCATGGGGTAGATGCAGGGGACACTGAGTCTCTGCCATCTGGTTGGCAGCAATCAACTCTGAAAGCAGTGTGGTGCTTCTCTGCTGGTGGACTGCGGTGCTTGGAGGTGTGGTTTGCTTCAGTGGCTGTCAGGGAAAGCGAAAGGGACATTACCACAGGTCTTTATATGATATAAAGCAGAACCATGCTTCTTCACACACTGCCACTCTCAAGTAGCTGTCAGCCTCTTGCTGCAGGCGTACCAATGCTATACTAGGTTTTCTGTTATCGTATATTTTCTTTCTAAATTCTACGTGTAACATAAGGTAGTGGTGGGAAATATTCCTTTGAATAAGGATTCTCCAAGCAGAATCTTTCTTCCAGATTAGCAGTTTTCACTTGTAAAATCACTTAAAGCTGTTAAGAAGAGCAGGACTTCCTATGGCATGAGATAACCCTGATGAAAAAGGTTTTACAAGTATGCCAGGCTCTGGTACTAAGAACCACAGGGCTTAGAAATGATCCCATTAGACCTTTATTTTGCATGGCATTTGGATGCCTGAGCCCATTCTAAATATCCTATTAGACAGTCTTGTACAGAGTCTTCTCTACTCAGTCAAGCAATGCCAAAATTGTCTTTATAAATCTGATGTAAAAAACATTTTCTAGCCCTTACAATGTTAATATTCTTTCAAAAAATATAAGCATTACTTTCTAGGAAAACCATCTAATAAAAATTTCCTATTTGTAAATTAAAACATACAATTTGCCAATGTATTTATATTATCTTTCTCTTATCAGAACTGATATGTTCATGTGCAACTAAACAATATATTTTTAAGTGCACGTGTGTGCCTTTCTGAGAAACAAGTCATTCTTCTTCCAGGAAACAGTACTCCACAGCTTGTGGGAAGGCATTGTAAAGTATCATGCTTCAGGGCTTAAGCAACTCAACAAGAAAAAGGTTTCAGAAAAATAGTAAGTACAAATTGTAAACAAATTTGGTATCAGTTACTTACATTTTTTCACTGCTATTCTTTTTCTAAGTCATGGTTGAGTTCTGTGACTGTGTTAAATCAGTCAATCATGAGGGACTCATTCATAAGCTTTTTCTCTCCTCACTCCTTGCCTGCTTACATAATAAGCAGATACCTCAGGACAAAAAAACAATTGTACTTTCATGATTATGAGGTGTGCTCTGAAAGTAATGCCTCCTATTTTATTATGTGTGCTCGCAACATCAGAGTGGATGTTGGTGATATGGCAGTAGAGATTGAACCTTCCCATAAATATTCCATTACTTTTTGTTGCCATGAGACAGGAGGCAGCCTGACAAAATGGCATCTGAAATGGAAATGTGTATGGAGCAAAGATGTGTCACTGAATACCTCCATGCAAAAAAATGGCACCCACTGACATTCACTAATGCTTGCTGAACTTTTGTAGAGACCAAACAGTGGATTTTAGCACAGTGAGGCAGTGGGTGGTACATTTCAGCAGTGACAACAGCAATGTGTAAGGCATGTCACGTTTTGGACAGCTACAAACAGCTGTCGCACCACAAAGAGAAGATTGTCCCAGTCAGCTCATCCATGTAAACTGATAGGTTATGAGCAGGAAATTGTGTCTGGAACTGAGTACTGACTTCAATGCACTGGAAATAAAGATGGCAACATTAGGATATCACAAAGTTTGAGCCGGGTGGATCCCAGGAATGCTCACACAGGAAGAGAAAGAACACTGTGCTCAAGTTTGTCAGGACCTACTGAACAAGTATATAGCAGAAGGTGACAGTTTCCTGCATGGCTTCATTACCAGTGGCAAGATGTGGGGTCACCACTATGAGATGAAGTCAAAACAACAGACCATGGAGAGGCGACTTGAATTCTCCATTGAAGAAAAGTCCAAGACATTTCTCAGTGGGTAATGATGTGCGCTGTTTTTTCTGGATTTTTTGGAACTCTGGATCAACTCTGATAATTACATCATGATGCTCCCTAAGCTGAAGGTTCTAACTTCCATTGTCAGATGAGAGAAGAAGATGATGACAGTCCTTCTCTTGAAACACAGTAACACCAAGCCCCATCTCAGTTTAAGACTATGGAGCACATGGCCAATCTTGTTTCGACTATCTGGATTTGGAAATTTATGATTATCATCTGTTTGGGCTGATGAAAGATGGGCTGTATGGTCAACATTTTCCTACAAACAGCACTATCATAGCAGCTGTGAAACAGTGGGGCTCCTCTGCTGGTGTAGATTTATATGAGCAGGCTCTTCCTCGTTGCTGGCAAAAGTGCATAGCCAATAGTGGTGACTATGTTGAAAAATAGTGTTTTGTAGCTGAGAATTTGTTGTATCAAATAATGTTATTGTACACATTGTATCTGCTGTAGTTTTTGTGGAAATAAATAGCCAGCATTAATTTCAGCACAACCTATATACATCCGAAGTTTTGGCATTGGTGGAAAATATTTATTTTTATTAAAAAAAAAAAGTAGAAACTGCAAACCAGGAATCTAAATAACTTTGTAATAGAACAGGTGGAAAAATAGATGAGACTAGATAAATGTTAGTTTGATCACCTGGCTCACATTCAATTTAACCAAGTACTTTTTTTATTATTGTAAGTATAGTACAAATAATTCAGTGGTAGTTTAATATATTAGCTTATATATTTGTTCATTATCTATTTGTCCGTAGTTCTGATGTTGTTATACTTGCTCCTAGCTTAGAGTTGGTGTACTGTATGGTGCCAGATTTTTTTCTCTGTCTTTCCATTAGTATTAACAAATAATTCTATGGGCATTTATCATTTTAAACAGTCACCATCCAGTGCATTTTCCAAGAAACAATATCTAGTACTGATATTAGTTTGAATAATTATTTGGTAAAGCTCTTTCTGTAGATTCACAAGTAGAACTAATGTAGTTAAAGCTGTTCAACTTAGCATTTTGAAGCCTTGTTGGTATATTAAATGTAGGCATTAACTGTGACTATCACAATATGGAAAAATTCACCAAACTGGACAGCCACCAACTTTTCTGATATATTCTACAAAAATGCTTCACCTTCTAGAGGTTTCACCCAACCAGAGAGAGCTGCCATCCTGAGTGTGCACACCAAATGCTCAATTGTGCCCTGAATGCTTCTCCCATGTGGAATTAATGCACTGTAGGGGCAGCAGCAGACAGCTTATCTGCAGGAAGGAGAATGGGTATAAACACTTTTTTCCTTTGTAAGTAACCAGTAACAACAGATGCAAACTAATTGTAAGATTACTTCAGGCTTCCAAGTCTGTGATCAAAACCCTAGAATGTAGATAGCATGTTACCACTGAATATTTTACTTTGTTTTTGAACATGAACCTACTTTCCTTATGGAACATGGCTTTTTCTTTTTCAGATAGTGATTCAGCTGACACTTCATCAATTTCTTAAAAGAAATGGGGTGTCTCATCCATATTATGTGAGTGAGGAATGATAATGGCCTCCTATGACCAACTATCATTCTTCCAGGTCAGTTCCAATGCAAGTTCCAATTTCTTGCAAGTCAAAGATGTTGAAAAATAATTCTGTGGCATGCATTTTTATTTCCCAAAGCTTCTGTCCTGAGAATTTGAAATCACCTAGAATATTTTAGTGATCAATTTATTTTCTCCTAAATGATGACACATCTGTATTCATAGATTCAGTAAACCCATTACCAACCCCACTCCCACCTGCTTTTCCTCTGTTAGGGAGGAAGGGAGCAGGTGTTAGCACACATACCCATCTCTCTTCCAGAAACACTCAGAGTGTCTTTCATTGAAGACTTCTATGCAGAGCTCTAGCAAATGCAGGTGATGCTTTGCTAGTTGGAGTAATGTCTGCACTGCTATTAGTCACGAAATCTGCTGTTACCTGCAGCTCCATGCATGCAAACAGGGTATTTTCTGCAGCCTCCTGCAGGGAGAAAATCTGTAAGGACAAATAAAAGATCTTTTTTTCTTCAGAAAAATTGTTTTGGGGCTGTGGATTTGGGAGATGTCTTCCACATTGGAATAACATGTTTTTTCTTTTTCTATATGACCTTGATGTATTTTGGAACTCCTACTCCTTTCTTTTTAAAATGATTATACTAAAGAACAAGGGATTTTTTTGTTGGAGCTATTTGCATGCTAATCATTATTTCATTCTGTTTCTTAGGTTGCTCTCACTACTTTTTTTTTTTTATTTTTATTTTTTTTTACTTTCTCCCTCCCTTATATTATGATCAAACTTTGCATGAAGCTCTTCTCTTTCTCTTCGGACTGCTTTCTTTCATGAACAGGGAAGAGTCCTGAAAACAAGTCTTCAGATCCACAGGCACTTAACTCACTTCCAAGCTACTCTGATCCTTAGAGACTCTATTCACAAAGGGGGAAACTACAACTGAAAGGAAAAATTCCCCTTAGTGACTTCCAGAGGAAATGGGCCATTGAAAGGGCAAAGCTGAGATAGTGCATCCCTCAGTAATCCAGCCAATAGATTAATAGGCAAGATAAAAATAGAAATATATAATTATTCTTACTTCATTTCCTCTCTTGGAAAATATAAAAGCAGGCAAGACCTTCACAACCCTGATTCCCAGGTTTACATCACACTATCAGATTTGCATGACTTGAAGAACATGGCAGCCTTAATAGTAAAACTGAGTGAATAATTCATGGCAAATAGCTTATTTGATGAGTTACTGAAATCCTTTTTTTCTGTTTATGTAGAAGTTTTCTTGCAGATGACAATTTCTTTCAGCTTATGTATTGTTCAAAAGTGCTCAACCATTTGTTTTGCTTTTTCTTTTTTTTCTTAACGTGTTGACGTATTTGCAAGTGGCTTTCCATGTATGGAACAGTAACAGATTCTTGACACAACAACTGGTCCCCTAAGCCACCTGGCAGAGTTTGTGTTTCCCAGCTGGCTGAACATAACCTTTACTATGAGGGAAAGTAGGCAAAGCTCTTTGATTTTCATAAAGAAAGGCAGCATTTGGTTTGAAATTCCCTCTAATTCTTTAATCTTTTTCTTTTCTGGGTCACGGCAGCATTGTATGAGGTGTCATTCTGATTAGGTGAAAGGCTAATGTAAGATTTATTGGCTGAGGGTAGGGTTCAGATTTAAATTTCCCCTGTCACACTGATCCAGTGTAATTGCCTGTAGTTTATAGACCTACCAGAAAATGGTATCGTCAGGCCCCTATCTGCTGCTTTTAATTACTTTCATAGTGGGACTACGGAAAATGTGGTGTTTTTATTTTTAATCCATTTTGCTTTTCTGTATTAAGCAATATGTCATCTCACACCAGATTTTCAGCTCTTGTGGTGCAAAGGCTTTATGTGCTAAGTAACAGTGAGAAAGATTATTAGAGTTTGTAAAACCAAAATTCTTTGCAGGGAATGTGATGGGAAACCCTCCTGAACATGCTGTTCAGCTCAACACATGCATTAAGAGGCAGACAGGTTCCCCTGTCCAAGAGAAGAATAACTTGGTAGTCTGTATCCCATGCTCAGGGAATAGTACTGAGACAGAAGTTGTATGTGATAGCTTTTACTCACAGTTGATTATTGGGGTTTCTTTGGAGAGGCATTGTGGACACTGGAGCCTTAGAGCTGCAAAGTAAAAGCTGAGGATTCATTTAGCAGATACTATCCTTCAACATTTGCAAGTAGAGTATTTGTAACAGCAAGACTTAGCAATTCTTTCTCTAAATCTCTCTTCCATTTTTTTTTCCTGAGTGTTCTTACACATGACTGTGAAATCTCTGTCTGCATAGAATTGTTTTTATGTATAGAAAAAGGAACAAACTGCCTTGTACTTGGCATATTGACATTATTTTGGCCATTCTTTCTTTGCTCAGCATGAAAATTGTAAAATGATGCCCTCAGGAACTTGTGGATCACCTGAACAGTTCCTAGCTGATTAGATAGATTCCTGCATTAGGAAGGTATGCCTTCTAGCAGAGAGATCTTCAGAGCCCATCTGTTCAGCACTTACTGTTGAGGTGAAGAAATTTGTGCTACCATACCAGGATATATTACTTCAATTAATATGGGAAAAATTAGTTTTGTCAATTCTTATATGAAACACGTGTAGGGCTAAGAAAGGTCACACAGAAGTGGGATACAACAAGTTAAGGGAGCAGTTTAACATGTCCAACCTATGTCACGAGAAATTATTTGGGATTTTACTTGACTTATACCTTCTGATTTTCCTTAGGAAAGCAGTTGTTACCATAGTAACAGCCAGATTACACGGTTCTATACTTACGATACCTCTGAGATAGACCACAACGAAATATACTTCTCAATATGTCATGTAAAAATCCTGTACTTTTTAGTAAGAAAAACCTGATTTTCGGCAAAGCAAGACAGTGGTTTGAGGTTTCTAAATCGTGGTTAATTTGTTTACACTCTCATTTTCTCTCCCACCCGAATTTATTACAGGTGGTGCTTATATTGCTACCTATTAAGGTGCCTGACACTTCCCATTATAGGCTTTTGTCTTCAGCTGCATACAGCTTTTACCAAATATTAACTGTTTATTCTCATCTTTTCTACTCAGGGACTCTGCTTCGTGCATAATCATCTTGGAATATCTCAAAACTGTGCAGCCATTTATGAGAATTGTTGTGCGCTTTTATTGTTTTTTTTTTTTTTTCCCTAGGATCAGTGGATCTTTTTGAATATTTTGGTCCCATCTGGGCAGAACACCTTATATAGGCTGTTTCTTTGATTTATCCACCAAAATCTGAAATTTCACCAAGGTATATAAATTCATAATCCTCTGAGTCTTTGTTGTCAGTTGCTGGCTTTTGAATGCTTGTGAGAGTTCTTAATAAAGAATGCGCTTCGTACATATGACTATTAAGTGCGTATGTGCACACACAAACACACATTGATTGTAGGTATGCACTTATTACATATGTTCCATTAGCTGTCTGGAGAGTGACAGGTATTATGCTACTATTCTACCTGTGTCAGAAGAGTAAAAGGTCAGACACAGATATTGTAATAAATGGAGAATGAAGATAACACAGAACTCTGGCCCTTGCCAATGGCACTGGTCCATGAAAAATCCAAATTGATGAGGACCTCAGTAGTCAGATCATGTTAATTTGCAGCCTCTTCAGAAGCTGCCATGGGGACTATTAATACCTCAAATGTTTCCTAATGATCTTAAAAAACAATGGACACTTGGTTACTGCAGTAGAATGCTGTATTGAGATTCATTCCTTGTGGAAAATGTACTGAAGTCAGTGCTGTTCAGTGCGTGCAGAATTATGTTTACATTCTTTCATCTGACTCTCCATGGAATTTTCTTTTGGTATTTCAGTATTATGCTTCATTTTCTGTATTTTAATTTTTTCTTTTTTTTTACTGTGCGCTCTATAGGAGTGTTGCTATGCTTCAAAATGGCAATGTGTCAAGGTACTTGATTTAACTCTGGAGAGCTGATTTTTTTTTTTTTTTTTTTTTTTTTTTTTTTTGTGCACAACCCTGTTGCTATTCAGTGCGAATAATTTGACTGGGACACTTGTCATGGTTTTATGATTTTTGGTCATCAGTATTGCACACCATAACATCATGTAATGCACTGGGGGTGGGGTTTGATATCTGCCGAATGTTCGTCCGTCGGAGAAGAACTACATTTCCCCAGGAGGCTTTGCGGTCAGCAAGGGGATATAACTCCAAGCAAGGTCACCTGATCCTTCTTCTTCGCCTGCTCTTCGCTGTCTGCGCTTCGCTGTCTGCGCTTTGCTATCTGCGCTTCGCCATCTGCACTTCGCCGTCTGTACTTCAGTCACTCAACTGGACTGCACTTCTCACCCCAGCATTGTGGTGAGGTCTATACAATTCAAACAGACTCTCTCTCTCTCTCTCTCTCTCATTGTATTTTACTAATACTATATTTAGTAAAATCATTTGTTCCACCTCAGATCAGTGCTGTTGTTTTCAAGTATTTTGGGATCCCCTGCTTCCCCTTTCCCAGAGGCGCGGATCCGCAGATCCCTCCGCCCTGCTGGTCACGGAACTGGGCCGGACCAGCCCATAAACCGTTGACAGACACTGCACAAATGTAGATCCTCACACCTGAATTCTCTCTTCCTTTGCCAGCCTGTAATATTGTGTTGTGTCATGTAGATCTAAGTTGTGCATCATGTAGATCTAAGTTGTGCATCATTTAACTTCTGAACGCACATTTCTTTTAGCATCTGGCACTGACAGAAATCTGACTTTAAAGCCCTGTCAAGTCCTTGGGTAACTTTACCACTTGCTGTTTTCTGAAGAGTACAGACATGGAATTACGAAGGTTGTATCATTTAGTACAGAAGGGGGAGGAGAACTGCCATCTCCTGCAGCCTCCACAATGCCTCTTTCCTGACTGCTACTTTGATTTGCTACTGGGGCAGTCTCCTTCAGTCTCCTCCTGGCACGAATACAGCTAGTGCTTTGTCATTTCCCTTGCTAGTGCAGATCTGAAAAGCTTAGTTTGTAGAAAGGGATGCCATCCCAAAGTTGGCAGGCAGAAAACATATCAAACTCAGTAATGCAAGCAAGATCTCAGTAATTCATGAATCTCTGAAGCACTAAAGATAGCAGAAGTCGTATTTGTAGGTGGGCATAGACTATGTTATACTGTCACTGTAACACTTTATTTTGACAAGCTAGCAGATTTGTAGTTGTTTTTTTCCTCAAGGTTTTGATATCTCTCTAGCTGTACCTCTGGTGTTATTGATAAAGCTGTGTGCAATGGCAGGTTTCCCATGGGAGATTGTCAGAGCACAGGAACGACGACACAGATGGGTACGTAACCGTTCGAGCTGTGCAGTACATAGAACACAACATTTGCTGTTCTTCAAGTAAAGACTTCTCAGGGAAATGATTGTAACAAAACAGCACTCAGCGGCCAACTCCCAGGACCAAGGATTTACTTAATTTTCTCTTCCTTGCAATTCTCTATTTAAGAACTAAGCAGAATATTAAACATAAGCAGAAGTACTGCAGTAAAGTAAACTGTGGTAGAAGATCTGTCAGCATGGGGTTTGAGACAGGAAAGTTGTGTGCCGGTAGCTGAATGTGGGCAGTGTCTTTTTGCAGTGGATGGTAATTTGGAAGAAAGCCTTGAAGTTAGAGCTGCAAATGAAGGAAATAATCTCTCTATTCATTTACTTATCCTGCCAACATTCTTGGAATCTGTGTATTGTCTTTTTTTCTCCTAACGAGCTATTTAGTGCCATGCAACAAGGCTTATCAGTGGCCTAAAGCTGAAGCAGGAGAAATAAGAGTAGGTGTGAACTTCTAGAAGTGAAAGCTTTTAATCAGGGGAACAATTTACCTACAACTAGTAAGTTGTCACATTGGATGTGTTTTTAGAAGATATACTTAACACAGAGCTTAATGCACAGCTGACTAGATTAGAAATTATGACTTGTGTATTGCAAGTCAACCCACAGGGTGAAAGCCTGTGAGTCTTTTGGGAGAAGGATCTCTAATTATCATTTCTCTTGGTTAATTTGTCATATTCCTTAAGTGACATTTATTTTAACTTACCTAATGTCATCACTCTCAGAGAGAACTATTTGATGATATCTAGCTGAAAAAAGATAAATGTATGCAACAATTATCTATTACTAAAGAATCAACATATTGTGTTTACCAAAGAGAAAGTTTTCAACACCAGATCGTAAAGTTAGATCAGCATAGGTATATCTTTGTGTCCAGACAGAATTTGTTGCCTTCAATACTGCAGATCTATTTGCAGGATCATTGCCACAATTTTCATTCACAGTTCTGTGTTATAATTTGTGACAAAAAATCATGGAATTTACACTTCAAAGGGTATTGTGTGTTAGGATGAATATGTATTTGGAGCCAGATCATTATATGACAGATTTTAATACTGAGTAAGTCATAAAATGAAGGATGACATTCATTTTACCAAGTGCAAATAAAAATATTCTGGAGAAAAAATGACCCTCAGTGTGTACTTACATGTACATAATGTCAACATCCCTGGGTGTGAATAACTATTTTAGAGCCATGACTTTATATTACTTATGGTGTAACTGTGTGACATAGCTATGATGTCACATCTATGGTACTTCAAGTGTGTAGACTGAATGATTTACTGAAGCACCTTTCCTCTACTTTCCTGCTTAAGCATGTGTTTGCTTCGAAAAGGAATGATGTGTGCCAATATATTGTTTGTTTAGCTGAGATGTGGTGAAGATTGTCAGCAACACCTGGGAGCCAGCAAGTGTTTGCTTTGATGCCACAGTTTGGACTCACCTCTTATGGAAAGCTTATTGATCAGCTGTCATTGCTTGTAAGTTGTCATAGGACAAGTGGAATCTTTACAGTGTAAACATGTAGTATGTACTTTATTGCTACAAGAAAAAAAAAAAACAACCACATATCCTGTTGCTATAGGCTGCATGCCATGGTCGAGTACATCCAGATTATTTCATTCTATCAGAATAAGTACAGTAGAGGAAAGAACAGCACACCTTAGAGAATGATAAGGAGTGATGTACAAACACAGAACAGGAGAGATAAGGTCCTTTAGCTTGCAAAGAAATGACAGAATGGAGTATGAGAGTGTTTTGAAGGAATAGAGATGATGATTAGAGAATCACTATGCACTAATTCTCTCTGTATAAGAATCAAAGGGACACAGGTTTAACATGAACAAAATAATTTTTTTGTTTGTTTGTTTGTTTGACTTTGCTTTTCATGTTGTGCCCAAGAATTACATTGTGTGACTCAATAATGGGTATGTGATGGAGTAGATACCTAAATAATTTGGAGAAAGGTTCACGACTAGATATTAAATATAGAAGTCTGGATAATGTCCCAGATTACAAAATCCCTGAATTACTACCCTCTGCAAAGTAGTAGGATATGCAGGGGAAATCAAATTTTTGAAGAATTTTCGTGGGAATTCACTACTGAGGGGCAGAGATATTTGATCCTTGGTTTGCAGAGTGATAGTGCTAATGTTTTAGCATTTTTAAACTCTACTTGCTTCCAGCAGGGTTACTGCAGTTCTAAAGGATAATCTTGCTTTATCTTAAGGAAAGTCAGAAAAGTAAGGATAGGGGAAACACATAGAGGCCAAGCAAACAAAAACGATGAAGGAAATGTTTTAGACCCTGTACTGCATCTCACCTGTCATCCCTTGCCAAGGCAAAGCAAAGTTTTAGTCTGAGGTCCTGAAAGGAATTTCCTTTTCTTCTCTCGGAGCTTCAGTGTAACATAAATCCTTACTGTATGTTAATCTGTGGGGAAAAAAAAATGTGCTGTAATTTCTGTGATTGCCAGCATAAATCTGAAAACACTGTAATGCAAATATTTTGAAGGAAACATAAGGCAATTATTGAGTGTTTATTTTCTTCTGACAAAAACAATGCAATTTTTTTGTGTATGTGAAAGGGAGATAGGTTCTAACTTGCACTGTAGCTGAACACCTCTACTCATCCAATGACTTATTATTTTTACTTCATACAGCAATTGTGAAGATCCTGTTTCTGAAACTCTTTTGGCATACCTTCCCGAGTGCCTGTTTCTTGTGCTAAACTCCGGGATAATTTATAATCTGTTCTAAAGTCAATTGAAGTTAGTAGAAAATAACATTGACTCATACACATTGACTGTGGATGAGGGCTTTAAACATTTTTTTTTTATTTTGTGCATTATCCAACACCTACCGAACTACTACACTATGAAAAAATAAAGTTGTGGCATTTTCTTTTCACAATCAAGGAAACTAAGCATGAAAATTAAGTGGTATACCAGTGGTCCTAATGTTTCTAAACAATTAATACTGCAGATCACTCACAGCATTTATGAGCAAGAGAATAATTTCACCTCAATTCAGAATAGCACCTCAAATCCCAGCTCCTGGCAGTACCTCACCTCACATTGGCCCACCTTCATTAAGGCAACAAGGTTCACCTTGCTAGGTTTTAATGACAGCTGCAGATGAACAAAATGAAAAAGATTAGTGGTGTGAAACACAGTAATGGTCCTTGTCTCTGCAATCTATAGTAACTTGCATGGTCTTTTTGATTATTATCATATGTAAAAACTCAGTAAAAATGTGTTATACCATTCCACTTGGCAAGATTTCTTCCAGGTTTAGATTTAAAAATAAGGGAAGCAGCACAAGACTGGTATTTTTCTTATTCTTTGATAAACCAAATGCAACAAACAAAATCCTACCTGAAGTTCTGAAGAAACCCTTCAAACTGATAGCCATCTGAGTCCTGGTGTATCTCCTTCCCATGGTTGACAAATCCCGTTCTGCACAGCTACAAGAATTTAATATGTAGTATGCAGTAGAAATCTGTAAGGAGCAGGGGAACAATGCAGAGTGAAGAGCTTCAGCCCGTAAGTGGTGTTCCTGTGGTTAGTACATGGAGAGCTGCTTTTCTGCAGAGTGGAAAGAGACCATTTATCAAAAATCTCCATTATCAGAGGGCTGGCAAAACCAGCTCTAAGGATAAATTGTATTTTAAAGTAAGTAGAGTCCGTTCTGCCCATTTTGTGGTCAGAAAGAACATATGTGATCACTGTTCAGCAATTCTGGCTGATGATTCTTCAGTGGCTGGAGCTGGGTGGCTATTGGCTTACCACGGGCTCTTTTTCCATGCTTCCTTGCTTCTTCTTATTATTTGCACAAGCTATATTAAAAATACCTGCTTTCTGTGAAAGTAGTTACTATAACTCTATCAGGAACACCATTACTCACCATTGGAAAGTGATCTCCACAGTTGTGAACAGCAGTCAGGTCTTCTTGAGACGGCATATTAATTAAGTAATACTTGGTTCCCCTCCTCCCAGAAAAATAAAACAACAACGAAGTACTCCAAAAAACACAGAATTGAGCTTTTGCCAGAAGATACAATTAACTTCTCAAACATAATTTGATTGTCCTAATTGCAGTGCCAAGAATGTTGCCCTGCTTAGTTCTTGTAGGTATTCACAAAGTGCTTATCTGGGAAAACTTTTACTGAATTTTTTCTTTAAATTCCAGAGGATTTGAAGTAAAGCCAGTGGGACTGTGGCTTTCTCAGGTAAAACACTGAAAATGCTGCAACTGAAAAATATAATTAGGTATCTCTGCACTACATAGCCTATATTTGATTGTTTAATCATTACCTTTAGGATGCATGCAGGGAAAGATAATGCACAATCATGAATATTATATCATGCTCCTGTCAGGATAACAAGCTGATGTTGGTTGTCAGTGTTTCCAGAGACTTGAATACAGTAGTGCAAAGTACTGGAGAGGAGTTGTACCTTTTTCTAATTTATTATTAAGCTCATAAAATTAATCAATGATAATTAAATTTGATAGCAATCTTTTTATTATTAATTATTTTTTTGCAGTACTGATAGCACTGAAATGCTGTTCAGAATTATAGTTTTATACTATCACATCTTTGAAACTTTAAAATCCATTCAGGGTTTGACCCTCACTGCAGTTATGGGTAACGCATCTCAGATGACTTAAACGAAATCTGCTCTAAGTTTGTAGTTATGTCTAGACTGCTTTAATGTCTCTTTCCACTTGAGATTTCTGAGTGTGTGGAAAAATTGAATGATAAACAGTTGAACTCTTTTGGGAGGTAATAGTGGTGCAGTGTTTGTCAATTTACTGTTACCACTGTTTCAGTTGCACCTCAGATAATACATTTTATTTCACTTGTTCACTCAATGCTTTTTCCGTAGTTGCATGCTGCTCAAACATATCCACTATTCTTTCCTTTTTAACTCCTGTTCAATAGGGAGACTATTTTCTTATTGCATATAGAGTATTATGGGAAAGAATTTGCTTACTTGCAGCAGATTTGAGTGAGGGCTTAGCATTCCCATTCCTTATTCTCCAGGCCGCAGTAATGTGGTAAGGGATTACAGAGAAACTTTTCTAGAAAAAGAGATGTGTAAAGAAAAGCACTAGGACTAGGTGCTGATAGCTCAATTACTTGCAAATATCTTTTTACAAGCAAGTACAAATGTTTTAGCACACTATCAGAGGAAATGAGCAACAAAACTAAAACTCTCTCTAAAAATCCTGGGCTGTTGCCATCTGCACATAATAGCTAATTGTAAAATGTAAAGTGGGAAAGATCTGTTTGCTGACATCTTCTGTTGCTTTACAGTGTGTTCCTATTATATCCACCAAATTAGTCTTCCTTCTTCAAAGTTAAACAAATTTACCTTTGAGAAAACAAACTGTGGGGTCTGAACTAAGTCCCACTGTCATAAAGATGGAGAGATCAGAAAGTTCCTAATTTTATGAACAAGCCTAAAATCCTTTGATATTTTTGAAAATCTCCAAGTTACGTGTTCCTGAAAGTGGACTTCTTGTATCTGAAGAGAGTGCTGTCAAATGTGAGGACCTGAGAAAACAAATAATTTGCAAACAAGCCAGAATAAAAATATTGTTACCTTACCCGACCTTCAGCCTAAATTTTTTCCCTATATATGGGTAAGTTTTTGATGGGATGTTTGAAAGTGAGCTGTTAACTGATGTGCTCAGACTATTTTGGAAGGACTGCTTGAAAACTTTGTTATCCACTGCCACTACTGCCTGAACAGAGATTTTGAAGTGATGTTTCTCTACTGAATGAAAGATCAGAAGTAGGGCAGAAATACTTACTATTAAGTATCAAGAGCCTTGAGTTTGAAGAAAAGCAGTTGCAACTGCCTTAGGCTAAGTAAAGTCAAACATCTCCCAGTGAGTGCCATGTTTCTGTATAGTTGGTTTCAGCTGAAATGTGAAAATAGACTGAATTTCTCAGTTCCTGTATGCTTTTCTGTTTTTTATCTGTTTTGTACTAAAATAACTACTGTTTTAGAAATATCAAAAGTAAGAGCAGCAGCTGATTGAATGCTATTAAAAACAAAAACAAACAAACCAACAAGAACAAACCCACAACAAAAACAAAGCAAAAATCCAACAACACAATGTCTGTGAAAGCAATAGCCCTGGCTTGTACCCAGAAGCCAAGAATAGGCAATTTGCAAGACTTATTTCTCAGCCATGTGCCAATATTAATATCACAACTCCTGCTAGGTTATCTTTCCATCAAGAAAGATAGAATAAGGAAACTTCCATTCTCACCAAGTGGAAGTGTGTCTGCCTTACACAAGAATGAATATACATTTTCCAGAGAATAAAACAAGACCAAAGTGAAGCTGAACTTCTCAGAAATGGCCTCTTCTATGCACAGGACATATAAGTTTAAAGATAGAAGAGTTTGGCATGAGAGGTGGTAATAACCAAAACATACCAAACCCTTCCATCTTTGTACAACTAGGAACAACTTTGAATATTTTGATTTCACATGCATGTATCACTGAAACCAATAATCTGAATTTCCATGATTCTTTTCAAAGCACACTAGGCTGAAACATCTCCATGACTTTGTAGGATAGATCTAGGAATTATATACTTAAAATTATAACTTTACAGCTGCAACTGTAATGGAATTGCAGTTTGAATACTTTGTCTCATAGCTCTTTCCTGACATTACAGGTAGATCAGGTTGGCTTGCTATGAGAAAGTTTCATTCAGAAATGGTTATTATTACTTCTTTTCAGTAGCACTTGACAAATACACATTATGAAAAATGGAGTTTTATCGTATTTGCTTTTGGGTCCACGTAGGTAGGGCAAAGAGGTCCCAGTCTTGTACGTTGTCTTACAACCCAACTCCGATGGCAGTAATCAAACTGCAATGTTAGTAGGGGTAGAGGGTAAAGGTAACATTCAGACTGTTGAATTGTTTTATCTGCCCCTAATGAGATTTCGGTGTGGCAATGAAGGGAAACAAAGGAGTAGCTTTTTCAAAAACTGCTTCCAGGTTGCAGAAAGTGCAATGTATCTACTGCTTTAATCCTTTTTCCCTGACCAACATATCTGTTGAACCACAGTGGTAGCTGGAAAAATGCTCGGGACATGGCAATGATTAGCGATCAAAGACTGTATATTTGAATATGTAAGTAGGCTAAGTAAGGAATACAAGTCTAAATTTATTTCCAAGCTCTCCTCACAGCAGCAGCCAGCACCCAAGATGGCTCTGATCCAGAACAGGGCTGTGAAGGTAAGCTTTCCCCTCCTGCTGGCATTTCCCAGCTTCTGCAAAGGACACATAGTAGGAATCAGACACCCCCTCACCTTTCCCTTCTCAGATCTCTGAATAAAATGTGAAATCAGTGGCAACTGGTTCTTCCCTCTGCCTCCTTGACATGATTGTTAGTAGTACATGGCCACATTTTTTCTGAGTGTGTGGGTAAGTGCATGAAGCAGAAGATGGATGAGGAGAGAGATTAGAGAATGGGGAAAGAAGAGGGAAGACTTATTAGAATCACTTTCCTTTTTTCAGTATGCCCTTCTCGCTTAAGAGCAACGTAGAAGAAGAAAGAATCTCTGAACTTACCACACACAGCCAGCTGCTCTAGGCGGCATGAGCTGTGGCTCTTCTCCAGCAGCTTTTGTCAAACACTGCTCCTTAGAGGTTCATGCTTTCTAGGCAATAGCTTTCAATGCTTCACCATCCTTATTGTCTGGCAGATTTTGCCTAGTACGTTTACATTATTGGATATTTCTTTTTGTAACTCAGGCCTGTTCTTTCCTGTCATAGCCACTATGATCATAGAAAATAGATCGTGATTTTTTCTGTTAGGATTTTACTTTGACTGTGTTTATGCTTCAGCTTACTTTTCTGTGATTAATCCTCCCCTTACAAACTTTTAAAATATATATATTTTTTATTTTACTCTTTCTGCATAGGTCATTCTTTCTTCACTTCTTTGTACACCACTCTTACCAAATAGTACACCTATTTCTTAAGATGTGGCTGTCAATCTAAGACATCTTCATCAGCTATGTACCAGCACAGTTCATACTTGCTGACAGCAAACTACTAGCTTTTTCAATGATGCACCTGATCCACAATGATTCAGAATTTTACCATGATTGTCCAGTATGTTTACAACTAGATATTGCCTGAATAATATTCTCAGCACTATAACTTCTATCATTTCTGGCAGTGTAAGTGTAAATTTTACCACATCCGGGACAGGCACGTGAACAACCCCAGCTGATATATTTTGATAGAATTTACTCTCACTTGATGCATGGGTTTAGCCAACTTGGAGCATATATTTTCTTTTTCTCTTTTTTTTCTC
This sequence comes from Lagopus leucura, assembly GCF_019238085.1. Classification (NCBI taxonomy): domain Eukaryota; kingdom Metazoa; phylum Chordata; class Aves; order Galliformes; family Phasianidae; genus Lagopus; species Lagopus leucura. The sequence continues at coordinate 12,362,119 of NW_024962255.1, read as the reverse complement.
CTGTCAGTATTTCCCAAAGTCCCAAAGCACTGAAAGTACTTCTAAGACAAAATGCAGTATTCACAGTGTTGTTCCTGTCTGTTAGGTCTTATTCTGTATTCAGAAAAGGAGTTAAGATTGGCTTGTGTTGACTGCTATTTATTTATTTATTTATTTATTTATTAACTTTCTATATAGCAACAATAAATAGTTCATTATTTATTCCAGTGATCTTCCAGGAGCCAAAGCTAAAGTAACCAACCTTCCTGAACATCTCTGCAGCTTCCACTGGTTCTGTGATTGCTTCAGCCCATATCCAAATACAGATTTCATCTGGGCTGGCTACCCTGAGATCATATTTATTGAGAATTTATGTACATTACTGTCTCTAGTTCTAGTTATCTTTATTATACTAATGATAGTAACTATAATTAGTATTATATAGTATAATTATTAATTATACGTTAACTATCAAAACTGACACCAGTTTAAAAAAGAAATAGTGCTTTCCATAATTTTCTTTCCATAATTTCTGTTTGATGTCTTACTTATTTGAATGTAATTTATTTCTGCACTTTATTGGACTGTAAAAGCACAGTGATCAGCTATCATTTATTTTTAGTTCTGAAACAGTGATACAGTTCTATAATTCATCTAAATACAAAATTAATTTCTATTGTACTATTTATGGAATAATTGTATTTCTATGTAACTGATATTAAGAGAACTTGAATTTTCTCAAACTTTTAAAGATCCAGTGTGTACTTAGTTTTAGATGCTGTAATGTTAATAACATCTAATATTAGTTTCCCACTTTTCAATAGGTTATGATTTTTACAAAGATTATTGCTACCGCTGTTCGTATTTTACATCTAAATAAACTGAGGTAGAGGCAGTTACAACAAGCAGGTAACACGGGCCTCTTATCTGTGGTTTGCTGTTGTATTCTCCTGCATCCTTTTCCACAGGTCTATCCTCTGGAGCACACTGACTAAAAGGAAAATACTGTAAACATCTTCTTAGTACTGGGTGCTAAATACTGAAAATAAGTTTTTGTTGCTCTTAGTTGGTGGCTTTAAAACAACATTGAAAATAATCATTATTCTTCTGGCAGATGTTCCAGGACAGAGAAAATCATGGCTTTTTCAAAAGCATCTTTATTTGTGTGAGTACCATTCATGTTTTTCCTTTCTTTTGAGTCCCAAAATACATATCAGTGAATTAGCTCTCGCAAATCAGCCTTAGGATTGATGTTCAGAGGAAGGGGAGAAGAAAGAATTCTGTGTTTAAAATGCTTCCTCATGTGGCATTTACATGCCTGTTGTAATGAGAGAGGTCTTGCAGGAATCAGTCCCAGTTAGTGACTCAGTTGTTGGAGAACCACAACGCCACAGAAAATGTCATAGCTGTGTATGATGATAAACTTTAGCAGAAAAAATTATAGATGTCTGACAGACTGGCCACATCAGACTAGACTAAAAGGTTTATTGATATTGTGCAAGGCTGTGCTGGCTTTGTGACCGGTAAATGAGCAAATAATAAAATCTTGAAGCAGTGGGACAAAAAGGGAATGTTAGAAATCAGGATTAATTAAGCTGAAGATGGATTGTCCTCTCCCTTGTGCCACTATGTTTTTCTGTCTTATTTTACTATTTTCTCTTCTACTGTTCCTCCTCTTTTTCCCACCTTTTCTTTTATTTAATGAAGTTTTATTTAAGATGGCATACATAGCTAGCTTTGCCTTTTGCAATAGTTACGAATTTCTTATCTGAAAGCAATTTCAGGCTATGTTCAAGCATAGAACAACAGCAGAGATAGAAGCTACATTTTAAATATTATCATTTTTTTTTATTTCTGCATAACTGATTAAAACCAGGTAAGTTGAGATTTTAAGTTTCACTTCATCCTAGTTAATTTTATATCCTTAGAAATCACAATTTTCCTCATCTTCAGATTATGGTTTTACAAAAAGTCTTGTTCTCATCCATATGTATCCTCTATTTGATCATTCTTTTTCAAATGTTAGTTGCCTTCTAAAAACATTGCTCCCTTATTCTCCTCTGCAGATACTTTTCTGTCACTTCTATTTTCTGGAGAAACAGTTGGCAATTGGCAGCTCTGCTTGTATTAACTGTTTTGAGATTGCCCTGACCCAAGTGCAATATCTTGCACTTGATCTCACTGAACCTTATTAAGTTCACATGGGCCCAATTTTTCAGCAAGTCCAGGTCCCTCTGTATGGTATCCCTTCCTCCTATTGTTTCAACTCAGCTTGATGTCATCAGCAAACTTGCAGAGGGTGTATTTGATCACACTGTCTTTGTCATTGATAAAGATGCGAAAAGCACCAGTCCCAAGACAGGTGCACTGGGGACACCGCTTGTGACTGGACTCCACCCCCCTCTAGCTGTGACCATCTGATCAATTATTTATTCACAGATAATCCAGCCATCCAATCCATCTTTTTCCAATTTAGAGATAAGGCTGTGGTCCCCAACCCAAGTCAAGGGCTTTTCACAATTCAGTGTAGACGTCTATTGCCCTTCCTTTGTCCACTGATGCCATCACTCCATCATAGAAAACCACCAGATTGATTTGGTACAATCTACCAGTGGTAAAGCCATACTGGCTGTCTTGGATCACCTTCTCATCATGCATGTGCCTTAGTACAGCTTTAAGGAGAATCTGCTCCATAATCTTCTCAGGCACAGATCTGGGGCTCACCAGCCTGTAGCTCCCTAGGTCTTTCTTTTTCCCTTGAATATAGGAGTGATGAGAGTGATGAGACTAGGACTTTTCCTGACAGATTTGAGTTTTCAAAAATAATGGATAATAGCTTGGCAACCAAATCAGCCAGTTCCTTCAGAACCATGGGATGAATGTCTTCTGGCCCCACAGACTTGTGCCTTTCAGCCTCACGAAGAGGTCTTATACTTTGATCTTACAGTGGGAGGAATTTCGCTCTCCTGATCCTGAACCTAGAGTTTCAGGAACATGGGAAATGTAGAACTCTGCCAGTGAATACCAAGCCAACGAACTCATTATCTCAGCCTTCTCCACATCTGTTGAAGCCAGCCCTTGTGTTCCCAGCCATGCCAGTTTCCTGCCTCCTTTACTTGATTTCTTACACTGGGAGATGTAGATCTCTTGTGTCTTTAAAGAGTTGAAAGCTCTGTTCTGCTCTTGTGTCTCTAAGGACAGTTTCCCAGAGGATCCCATTTAGTAATTATTTGAATAGCTGAAAGTTAACTCCCTTGAAGTTTGGGGTCCTGACTGCTTATTGCCAGGCTTATATTCCTCAACTTCACAGACACAATCAGGGTATTAAGCAGGATGTGGTCACAAATTTTGCTATATCTGTAAAAGTTACAAAGAACAAGGTGAGGCCATTGCTCTGTGAGATGTAACCTCTCAGTACATCAGTAGTTTTGCAGTCACATGGAAAAAAAGTTCTGTAGTACTACATAAGGCAAAACACAAATTATCCTACTTTTCTTCGCTCTTGACTGAGCTAGAAACATTTGAAGTCTTTACAATTTGTCTGACCTCCAACCTGACTTAAATTTTTGTTTATTGCACAGATCTTTGTCAGCTGACCTGTAAGCTCTCTACTGCTTATTCAACTTAGCATGCATATGTTTAATGATCTTGCTTCTTAAAAAAAGTCAAGATGTCTGCCTGATATTTGAGCATATGAGAAGAGTCCAAAAGGTCTTAATAAATAAATAACTTTCTTGTCCCTACTCTTTTGTGTTGATCTTTATACCTGTTCCTGTGCTACTTCAACTCTGATGGTTTGACAGTGTTTTCAAGGGATGTAATTCTATGTGTGTTAATGGTTTCTCTTTGCATCTCATTGGTGCTGTGTAAATCTGTGAGGGACAGAAGATCTGAACTTCTTCCCATAATTTTCCTTTCTACATAGCTTAGAGAAATTAAGCAAGGAATCTGACTCCCTTGGATGGTTGCCAGGATGGGTCTGAAAACTCAGAAATAGATAGTAAAAGGAGGAAAGTATTATTTTACTGCCAAGGGTTTTCTGTACCGTTTGATTGTCTGCTGGAAACTAAATTGTCCGTACTAGCCTTGCACATGTTTGGAGGAAAGCACATGAAAATGGTTAAAAAGTAGAAATTGTAAATAATTGTTATAAACAGCAAAGTGGACAGGTGGAAGAAGCTGCTGTTTTCCTGGTAAATTATGTAAGATTTTACTTTAGTTAAGTATACATAATTAAAGAAGTTATTTCATTTTAATCCCATTTCTTGTATGTACATATACATACTTTCAAAATCACTTTGGCTTAATTGACTCAATTTCACACAGGCATTTCCTGGAAAAGGAGTACCGCAACCTTTAAGGAAGATAATCTATTTAGCCAAGATATTTTGTAGCCTACTATTCTCAATATCCATTAAAAACGGCTAGCAGATTTTTCTGTCAGCAACATACTATGCCACCAGGCTGCAACAAGGATGGAGCAGAGGCAAAGACAAGGTGATTAAAGAGGTTAGGGACATTAGTCACACAGCCCACTCTTTTCTGAGAGTGTATTCTGTGGGACTATTAGTTGAATAAATCAGCAGTAAGATGTTGACATGCATAGTGACTGCAAACATGCATAAGATAGTTTCACTGCAAGGTAAATGGTGATAATGCACATTTTTGTGTGATGTTGTTCAGGCTGGTTGTTCAGGTTGTCCTATTGTCTTTTTCGAAGATTGTATTTTGGAGAGTTAGTGACAGTTACAAACAAACAAAAATGCTAGTAAGGAAGATGGATTGCTGGAAAAGAAAATTGTTAACAAGTAGAAATCATCAGAAGGTAAAAATGTATTTCTGGAAATAGGGAAAATAAGGGAGAGAATGTTTTGTTGGAGAAATAGAAAGAGCATCCTTAAGATTCAACCATTAAATGATGAGTATAGGAAGGAGAAAGAGATGAGCAACAAAAACTAGGGGAAGAAAGTGTGTGATTTGTTCCTTACTTAAAGATGGCGGCAAACAGCCTACACCATTACCCTAAATTTATAGGAATATGTTCTGGATGGGTACTGACATTTCCACTTCCAGATCTTAATGTCATATGTTAATGCTACTAATGTTGAAAGAACGAAGCAGGCTTTCAGCTTTCTGATTTATCTACAGATTATTTGTATTTGTGTGTATGCAAGTTGAATGAAAAATTGATTCCTGCTGTTGATATTGTTAGATTTGCTGTGCTGGTGTGTATTTAAGTATACGAAAAAATATTATTGTGACATGAGTTCTTGATGGCTCAACTCTAAAGGTTTAGCCATTCAGATTCCTGCTGCTGTTTCATGTAAGGGCTTATGGCAAAGCAGTAGGATCAACAAAAATGCTCAGAAATCAGTTAAAATTAGCAGCACAAATACCAAAGTTTCCCAGTATGCTAAATCTGGTGAACAACTGAAATTCTTTAAGTTGTAAATCACGTTGAGAAGTCAGGGCTAGAAGAAGTAATTTCCTTGTGTTGCTCTCCTCCTGCCACCCGTGTGCCTCCTGAGGCAAGTGAATTATGTACACAGCCTATAACGTTATGGGGAGGCTTGCTCACCTCTAGCTTTTGAACTCCTGACATACACTGTATGGCTGGAGGCTGGAGAGTGGAGCTCAGGTTCAGAGGCTAAACAAGCTTGAATAAAGGTACAACTGCCAGAGTACCTTCCTGTCATCTGACTAGATTGCCTCCTCCTTCTCTATTTAAGATAAATGGCAAATTCCTCTTTCATCCTCAACACTACAGTGCGTGGGTGTCAGATGATTCACTCTCCAGCAGCAGAAAAAAAACACTCTTGCTGGTTTGTTTGTTATTTTTTTTTCAGGAGAAATGTTTGGGCTGAAATCAGCACCTGTGCAGACAGGGAAATTTTCTTCTCTTTGCTTCAAGTGAAGGATTTTTTATTTTCTGCATTCCAGTACTTAAGAGTTTCTTGCTTGTGAATGCACTGGGAAATTATATCAGCATCTTTTAATGAAGGTAGTGATTGGGCAAGAGTTAACAGTGTTCTGAAATGTTTGGACATGATTGCTTCTGTAAATACATTTCTCCATAAAGTAATTCCTTTGTGGAATTGACTGCTGTCTACAGCTTGTTTCAACATTGTTTGGAAGATCATTTTAGACATCTGAGTAGCTTTTAAATTTGAACTTACTATGAAAACAAACCTCTACTTTTGCTTTAGTACTACATTAGTTTAGTATTACATTAGTACTAATTAAAATTCTTTGTGCTATTTTATGTTGTCATAAAAATCATTAGAGCTCTACAAAATCACTTGACCATACCCTAATACTAAAAATAAGCAGCAGCACATATAAAACTAATATACTGCCAATCAGCTGGGGGTGGAACTGGGAGATAATACTTTTATTTTACTTTTCCAATGCTACTAAAATGAAACATATCCAGAAATTATGTATGTGGAGGTTCACTCCAGCACATTATGCAGTTAAGCATAAGGTCTACAAAGGTCTTTTGTCTACAAGTCAGGCCTCTTCCAGCTCTTTAAGTTCAGTATATTTTCCCTTCAAGTAGCATAGCCTTTGCACTTCTTCAATAGGAGCATACTCCTATTCTTCAAATTCTATGCATATCATTTAATTTAAACATACAGTATTTGTCTGCGGGTGATCTTGTAAAATTGACTGCATAGTAGGAGTGTCAAGGTTTTAGATATTGTTAGTTATGAGTGGCAAAGGTCTTTGATCAGTATTTCCTGTCAAAAATAGTCAAATCAATGTCAATAATGAAACAACTCACTAGACTAATTTAGTTATTACTACTAATTTTAGAATTTAGTTTTTCAATCAGAAATGGTATGCCTTTTATTCTGAAAAGATAGGTTAGAAGATACATTGCTATATTCAACAGTGGACTTGCAAGCAATATCCTACAGTTTTGTAATACTCATCTGTAGCAAATACATAGTTATAAGAAAATCATATTGAAGTTCTTGATCCATATAGTACAAAATAGTTTTATTTTATTTAGATATATACTAAGGACTTCTTCTAGTGTGATACTGGGAAAATAAGGCTGTACTAGAAAGAGTTTTCTTGCAATCAAGGCATACAAAACTTTGTGATTCTTGCCAATTTTAGTGGTTTTGTTTTTCTATATGGATATACAATACAAATACAAATACACGTGATTTGAGAAAGACTGCCATAAATAATGTATCAGGCATAGAAACTCTCTCCAAGTTTTTACAAGATAAGTCTGTTCACCTGGACAGTTTGTTTGAAGGGAAAAAATATTCACATCTGTTTTCTAGACTGGCTTGCCTTAAATCCTGGTCCAGAAGTCATAACTTTAGTGGGTAGGAGGCTGAATTCTGTGCAGTGTGACGAATGATTCTGAAGTACTGTGGCTCTGCCATTTCTTTCCTATGGCATACATCCTTGCAAAGTGCCTGTGCAGATCTGTTCATGTACTTGGCATGAATTTGATGCTTCTGTTAAGGCAGTCAGACCGTCTTAAACCGGGTAATTTCTTTTGCAGAAAAGGAACATTAAGATCTTTGCTCTTAGACCTAGTATGTGACCATTCTGAAATAAAATCTGACACTGTGTATTTGTTCAAAGCAATGGAACTTGAGAAAAACCGGCTTGCACTATTTCAGTTTTTATGACCTTTTGGGCACTTTTTAAATGTTTGGTTTTGAAACTGTTGCCACAGGACAAAAGAACGAGTGTTTACCTAAGGCTAAAAAGAGCTTTTCTGCATCTCAGGAATGGAAAACAGTTGCTGGCTGCTATGAGAAAAAATGCTGTATAAATGATAGACTTGGAGAATTTTGAGAGGTTATTAATTGCATCTTGCATCTTCCTGATGTTTTGGGCCTTACTCCTTTGTTAGAGCATATTCAAAGAATCAGAACTCCGTGAAACTTCCATTTTGGGGGCAGGCAAGGGGTGAGGGCAATGTTATCCAGCTGTTGTTTTTTAATACTAATTTATTGAAATCAACCTAAAAAATAAGTACATGTCTGAATACTTAATGAAATTTTATGTTTGTCCCCTACTAGTTCAACAAATACAATTAAATTTTCAGTTCCCTCTATCAGCCAGTGGAGGTGCTGGGAGTGGAAGACCAGGCCTTCTTTGCAGGTGAAATGCCAGTAACACCCTGGGAAGCTTGGACTTTCTGTGCTCTGACACTTGTGAGTGGCTGGAAGTTGGAGAATGATGTGCTTGATTAGGAGATTCAGATAGTGTTCCTGGTGATGGTAATTCAGCACTGTGAAGTTGAAAAGAATGGTGGATATCTATTGTCTATTAAGCAAGTTTTTCACACTTTTCATGGTTTACACTTGGAGAAGATATTTGGAAAGTTGCCGTTATAATATGCTTTCTCTTTTGTCTAGACTTGATCTTTAAATAGAAAATGAAATTTTGTTCCAACAACACTGCAACTGCACTACAGCACATTACAGGATTTTGTTATATATGTGAGAAATCTGTACAGTACATGTAATAAATTATGTGTATCTTATGGGAAATTCAGGAACAGAAGTTACAGAATTCATTTTGTAAAAGTGAGATATTACAGTTGCTTTTTCTGGGATGCTGTATCTTGTAAAATGGTATGGATCCTAATCAGCTTTTGTGCATTATGAAACCAAAATTCTTTGCATATAAAAATTATTGAACTGTTTGATAGGGGCCTACAAAAAAAAAAAATAATAAAAAAAAAAAAAAAGAACTCTGTGAAAGATCAGTAGTGTAAAACTGATTGCACTGCTCCATTGTGGGCTGCAGGTTTGGCTGCGTATTTCCTGCTTCCTGCAGTTAAACAAAAAACAAACAAACAACCCAACTAATTCCCTTTAAATTCAAGGTATCAGAAGAGAAAAATCACGAAACCAGTGTTTTTAACAGGTTTTTGGCAGAAAGATGAAAAGGATGAACTAGCACGCCTTCCTGCTTCAGGTGGAAGTGCCTTCATGCCTGTAGGGGCTTTCTCATGGTTGTGAAGCAGGCCTATATGGCTGTGGGGCTGCAGGGAAATGGCACTTGTCCATGTAGCATTTGCAGAGCCCCTCTGCTGCCCCTTTGCACCCATTAGTTTTCCAGTTGAGGAAGGGAGGCTCTTATTCACTCTCAGCAAGGGCATCCTAAATGCGAGGTATGTACAGAAAATGCTTCACTGAGACATTTATTCAATTTCTTATGACACCGCAGGGCAGCTAACATGCTGACTGATTAGAAGATAACGGCTGTGGGCTTCAAGTCATAAAGAATGAGTACATGCGGTCTCAAAACATGCTTTGATAGGCATCAACTTTCAACATATACACAGTACAAAGCCTTGGGAAAGGGTTTGATCAGCCTTGAGATGGGGCTGCAGGACATTCAATGTGGATAGGGTACTGTGCTGACCTGAGACTGGATGTGCTGCCTCAGCTGCACTGTGGCCTTGTCTCTCTCAGGAAACCTAGCACCTAACAAGAGTTTGCTTCTCTTCTACTTGTTTTGTACAAGGACATTTAAATTACTTATTCCTTAATGAAAGGCTAAGGGTGATGCTTTAGATATGTCAGGGATATATTTTTGTATGTAGGTACCCTGGAATAACCTACTGTTTTCTTGACATAAAACTCCTCATGAGCAGTTAGGAAAAGAAAATGTGTGTGATCCCTTCTATCTATTAATATACTTTTTGCTTAATATTCGTAGTGGGTTCAGAGTTGCGCACCACAGTATTTCAAATTTCAATATAAATCAAGCTGAGGTGAAGCCAAACACTTTACTATGTTCAGTAAAATGAATGTTGGAATGTAACCAATATGTTTCTGCAGGAGCTGAGCATCCCCAAGGGACTTTGGAGGGATTGCATCAAAGGACAAGGGGTTCAGCAGGGGCTGAATGTAGGCTGGAAAACTGACTGGTGAAATGGGGTCAAGAGTCACCACCTGAAGGAATTCAAGGCTGAGAAATGTATGGCAACAGGATAAATTTGTTTGTTTCCTGAATACTAGAGGGCATGTTCTGCCTTCACAATTGATACCAGTGAATGGTGGAGTCTGTCAACATAATCTGTGGTCTATGCTTTTTCTATAAGAAAATGGTGAAATGCACCTTGCTTGGAAGCAGCATTTAAACATTTAGACAAACATTTGAGAGGAAAGCTTTTTCTCCCCTCAGCAATCTTGAGACTGCATGTTAAGTGTGCAGTTCTGAGATACTAAAATCATTTCCTCCTTCACCAAAAGTCTTAGAAAATTGAATTGAAAGAATTGAAAGTCTTAGAAAATAATTTTGAAGCAATGGATTTTAATATTTGTAGGCTCACTGAAACCTTCATTTTTAAAAAATAATCAAAAGAGTAGTTCAGACCATGATCAACACAACGGTGCTTGCTGGCTGGGTGAATTTTAGTCTGAGTGAAGGGCAGAAGATCTGTATTGCTGTGTGTTTGTTTAGCACTCCTCCCTTAGGCACCATATGGATTTGTTTTTGCTTCTAACCCACGTGTTTTGTTTCCTGTGAAGTGATCCTTAGCAGTCATGGCTCTGTGTTTGACTTCTGCTACCCAGGACCATTGGTTGGTTTTTGTTTTGTTTTGTTGGTCTTTTTCCCCCTTCTATCTGCAAAAATAGTAAATAGATTCTTTTATTTTTATTTATTTATTTTTTAAGTTATAACAATAATGGGCTGTACCTTGTTCCTGAGACTGGCTTGGTGAAGTCTCCATGGCTTCATAGTCACAGCTAATTTGAGCCAGATCAATGAAGAGATTATTAAATAACTGAGATCTTCCATTTGTGAGACTTCACCCCTGAGGCACATTTTACTTTCACCTCCAACTTTGGTAACAGCACAACAATCAATATTGACTCAAAAAACATAGGCACTGAGAAAACACTCCTGGGGGATAACTGTAGAATTATCTCACTATTGCAATGCCTTGTTAGTGATTATTTCCTGTATTCCCTTTATTTGTGCAGATCCTCTTGCACTACTTAGAGCTGAATCCTTTGGCTCTGACTTTTACCTATTATTTTTAGATTGTTAATCAGACTTTCTCTTTTCTCTTATGGCTCTCCTTATTCCACTAGTATTCTTTCTCTTGAGTGTCCCATTTGTGCCAGCTCCACTCCAATCACTGTAGAATGCAGTTCTAAGGATTAGAAGAAACTCCTAACTGAACACACTTCATGCTGTTTTTGATTTCTCCCTTCAGACCAACATGTTAATAGCATATTGTACAAACTACTATCACTGGTAGCGGCTCTTACTACTTGCTAATCTCTACCAGACTCTGACTGGTGCTCAAATTTACTACCAGTTGTGCTGTCATTTACATCTTCCAAGTGATAGTCTTAGGTGCATTTTCTATATTTCTTTTTTTTTACTTATTATTTTTATTTTTTTTAAGGAGGCAGAATTGTTTTCTGAAAAGTAAGTCTTCCCTGTTGCTGTTTTCTGAAGGTCTGGGTCCCTTTTTCAGTGCAGGTATTCTCTCCTGTTCAGGGGTACAGCCATGCTGTGGTAGAGCTGAATGTAAATTAACAAACCAGCTGTTTTTTTTTTGTTGTTGTTTTGTTTTTTATGTTTGTTTTTGTTTCCCATTATTCTGCCTATCACGTTTACAAGGTGCCTATAAAACCACTGGTTTTACAGACACAGTAAACTACTCATAGTTCAGGAGTAAGAGTAAACAAATAGCCTGGGTGGGAGCAACAGCAGCTGCTGAAAGTGAGCCTATCAAAAAAATAAAATAAAATAAAATAATCTGTATCCATAAACTTAATCATATGATTCCACAGCCAACTTTGCTGTTATTTGTCCTGAATGTATGTCAGTTTCTTGCCAGCTTGTTACCACACAGGGGTTTCTCTGTAGATACCCAGTGACAGCTAGAATATGTATTTTTCGAGGGAATGATAGAATAAAAACTTGGAATATATTTCGAGTTTTTATGTGACTTTTCCTTTGTTGGTATTACTGTTGTATTTTTCTCATGTATATGGTTCAGAGTGTAGGTGTTACATTATTACCCAACACAGAAATGTTTGTTTTCATGCTGGTAAAATCCTTCATTTGAAAGTCCTTGTGTACTATTAATTGTTAATTTGACTGAAGTCTTCTGTTTTTAAAGTGATTTCACTTCTGTCTTGCCTCTAAATCGAAAACAAAGTAAAAAGAGCATCTGCTTAGGAAAGCTGTATTTAAAAAAAAAAAAAAAAAAAAAAAAAAAAAAAAAAAAAAATAAAAAAAAAAGAGAAAAAGTGTTTTTTATATATTATTTAATATATGTAAAAAGGGAGATAACCCTTTTTATAAATTTTTTTTTTTTTTTTTTTTTTTTTTTAATGTAAGTAGCATTGTTTTTCACTTCAAGTATTGGTTCTTTACTTATTACCAACAATTTCATGTTTCCAGACAGGTGTGTATAGTCATGTCAGGAATGTGTGACCTTTACCTTGAAATTCTGCTCAGTCATGAAGCCCTTGGCTTTCCTTTTAACCTAGCAGATAACTGGGGCATACAAACATTGAAATTTGGAAAGATGAGAATTGTAGCTAATTTAAATTACATTGTTCTAGTATCCTGTTCTAGTAATATTTGTTAGCTGTCATTTTTTATGTGCAGGAAAAAAAAATCCACCAATGGGACTGAGCTGTTTTAACACTCTATCTTAGTTATATTTAGAAAATTAGTAATTCATGCCTCTCTTTAAATATGGTTCTGATTTTAGTGCTTAATGCATTCCTTAGGAAATGAACATAACTTCCTATAGCTAAGTAAGATATTCTGTAAGATAGCTTTTAATTCTTCAACTAAGCCCTATTTAATAGTAGAAGAGCAGTAAAACCAGTAAAACACTGGATTGAAGCTGTTGAGAATTACTCTCTCCAATCTATTACTCTTTGCAGTTACATATGTACTTGGAGAACTGTTTGCTTATATATAAAACTCTCATATCTCTCCCTAGCAGCCGATTAGAGATCAGTACTGTGACAAAAACCTCCTTTCTCAGTAACAGTGTTCAACAAGGAGTCACGCTTTGTACAGATTGACGTGAACTGTAAGTGTTCTTTGTAATATATACCAATAAAAAGAACAGACTGGCTTCAGACATCCTAAAGGGCACAGAGAAGAAAGCAAGCAAAAGACGCACTTCAGTTGAAAATCAGTTAGCTTTACCAATCTTGTTGATGGTTTGACTATTGGTATTGGTTTGACTCCTCATGTCAGCTACTGAATGTTCTTTCTGCCCTGAGCCCACTTGCAGATCTGGTTAACCTTTAGTTGCTGCTGTTCATCAGACACTTGAGGAAAGTTACTAGGAAAATATCTTGCTAAATATGTAGTCTTAGGCATTTTATAGCTGTGCCTGTACAGAAATATCATGTGAGTGCCACTACTTGTGATATATATTTCAGCAATGTTTTAATAACAGCAATAGTTAGCAGTTGCTTCAGAAATTTTGCATCCTAAATTGTTAGCTTTGTAAGGAGCAGACAGATTTTGCTACTCTTCAAATGTCTCTCTTAATATGTTTTACAGTTTGATTGACAAAAGAAAGGGAGGAAAAAAAAGAAGAGTATTAGCTTTTTTACTTGCTTGAATGTTTTCCAGGGAGTGAAAAAAGATCTGTGCTTTGATGTGTTAGGCTGATGTAAGCTTGGGGGATTAGTGTCTGAGTTGCTGGGCTCACCATCTGGGAGAATAATTTAATTTATTTTCTTTTTTAAGAAAAGACTGCAAAAGACCTTGAGGTCAGTGCAGCTTGATGGAGGTGTTCACTGTGAGTCCAACTGAAAAAAACTTCTGGAATTCTAGTTTTATTTACAAGCTATTTCAAAACTAGTTTAATGGAGTCCAGATCCTCCGTACATGTATATCTGCTGATAAAGTTAACAGTATTATCAATCTCCACAGCAAATTTTGTCCCAGTGAAGTACATATTCTTCTTTCTCAGACCTTGGCATGCTGGCTTGCAGACAATCAGAGGCTCTCATGAGAGGCCCTTCTGTCTCTCCCACATCTTACTTCTGAATTTGTTTAAAGTAATGAGGCCAGCTGTCCTGTCTGAATGAATCAGCACTCAGGTTCAGCAGTTTTCCTACAGTAAGGCTTCAAAGGAAGGAAGTCTTCAGTACTTGTGAAGATTTCTGTTTGTAGAAATTCATGAAAACTGGCTGCTATTTGGATTTGGTCACAATTTAGGATAAACTCATATGTCATACTTGTATCTATTACAGTTCCCTCGTAAAGTGAAGATATTTTATACAGATAAATAGATCTTGCTCTTCTAGCTCCAAAGCCCTTTTTCATGCAACGTTAAAGCCTAATTAAATATGTTTATATAATGTATGTATATATACATATATATATGTATAAATTACCACAAATATGTATTAATTCAGAAATAGATGTTAACTCAGAAGATGCTATATGCATTTAAAAAAAAGTGTTGAATCACCTCTTAACTAATTTGTGAGGTTTAGTAGTTACATTTTATATAGATTACTGTGGTACTTACCTACTAAGCTATGTGACTATTTCAAAATTCTTTTCAACTGGTACTAAATATTCTGATAGTGAAACATCTTTCTGTATCCTCTGAAAAAAGTTGGCTTTTGAATATGAAGGGCACTCCCCCTACCTTTCTAAATGATAAGAAAGTCAGGTATACAACATGAAGTGATTCTAAGTTTGTCCAAGTTCTTTGATGCTCTACTTATCACAGTGAGACATAACACCATTAGAAAGTGGGATGATAGATATAATGCTGCAGATGCTCTAGAGGAGTACTCAGACATCTCACTGCATGGCATATAGCACTACTTATTCTGAGAAAAAAAGCTCTGTTATAAACTGTCTAGGTTCCAATTCTCCATGGGAAGCTCTTCATGCCTGAAACAAAGCTTATGGACAAGCTGTTAAGCACAAGTAGATGCTAAGTATCTATTTTCCATTTTGTATTAGAGAATATTTCTAAAGACCTACAGAGTTTTGGGAAAATTTGAGTTATTTGGATGCTCTATTTGTACAGGAAAAAGAGAGATGATGACATACAGAGGATGCCTGAGAGGTGGCTATTAGTTTTTTGTTATGACAACTGTAAACGTAGAACATATTATGACATGTTGTGTAGTCATTTGCCCTAGTTCTCTAAAGAGTGTGGAAGGCCAAAGCAAGGTCTTCAGTCTTGCTGGCTTCCCAGTTTTGTCTTTGATGCACTCTGCCTTCATTTGGAGGTGGAAAACCAATATGCAAAACAAGAATATGACTGTGTGTGTGCCTGTGTTTGTTCAAATGAACACACAGGGTACTTGATCTCTGTGGGTCCCTTCCAACTCAGGATATTCTGTGATCCTATAGCAGAAAGGTTTAAAATATACATGCAAATAAAAAAAAATAAAATAAAATAAAATAAAAAGTCAGAAAATATTTTTGATAGCAGCTCTCTTCTCAACCTGTAAATCTGGCTAGGAATCTTCCCTTGTGTTTCTGCAACCCATGGGAGAACTGCAACAAACACCTTTGTGTACCCATAGTGAGACTCTGGCATAGTGCTGAGATAACTACCTAGCTTGCTGGAAGGAGGCATGCAGTGGGTAGGAGGGCACGATGATAACAAGGATGTGCAGCTCTTGAATATACATGGAGCCATACCACATCTGCAATGCTGCCCATGGCTTATGCAGGTAGTCTGTCAGGACAAGTCCTGAGGCAGTGCAAGAACATAGCAGTGCTCTTTTGCTTTCTTCACCCTTGCGTTTTGGTGGTTGTTACCACATTGATTTCTATTAATGGATCCCTCTTACTAACATAGCTTCAAGATACGGTAGAAGGTTAGAAAGCTAATAGTATTTGCTGGACACTGCTGTGGTGCTTCTTGTGCATAGTTAGTCTACTTAATGCACTTTAAAGTACAAAAATACCCTTGTTATGTTTATTAATTAACATTCTAAGAAACATATTTAATGATGTTTTTACACATTTTACTGTAATAGAAGTTAGTGGAATTAATTAGGAATTAGAATATACCATTTATTATCATAGGAAAACTATTATTAGTGAACAGACTATTAAATGATTTGAAAACAAGATATTATTTCTCTGTTAGTAGGGAAATATTTCTCACCCTGTCACTACCAAAGTAAAAAGAAATACAGTGCCTATCAGGTGTCTCTAAAGGAGAGTTTACTGAATATCAAATTACTACTTCTCATCAAGAAGACTGATGTAGTAGAAATGCTAAGTCATGGCTGCTTGAAACGGTGATTGAGCACCTGGTAGGAAGGCAGGGGAGCTCAGGTGCATGCAATGTAGCTGAGCAACTGGAAGGGTTGGAGCCAGTTCCTAGACCTCACTTAAGGGTTGGCAGTGGAGCTAAGGCTATCTTGCTGGGGATCCCTTCATAACTGAGGCCTTCTGAAGGTAAGCAGATTCTTTCCGTTATTTTTGGGCCCAGAGCTGTTACGTTTGTGCAAATCCTCACTTGCTGTAGCCTCAGACCTTGCTACTCTGTTATTATTGCTGTGCTTTCCATCATTTTACAATTGAGTTTATCAGCAAATTCGTTTAGTCCAGTGTGGTAAAAATATTCATTTTTGGCATCAGGTCTCAGTATGGAAAATAGATTATGTAATACTTCCAGGAAAACACCTTGGAACATTCAGTTCATAGATTATTTGTGTGTTCACTGGTGGGGGAAAAAAAAAAAAACAAAGGATCTGTGGAGAAGAGCTGGAGAAGAGGAACAAAAGAATAAAAAGGGATGAGCAAGTGAATCTGAGAGTTTTGAGGATGGTAAAAATAAATACAGAAGGACTTGGATAGTGGAGCAAACCAGAAGATAAATAAAAAAATAATAGTAACAAGACTAGAGTCCAGCAAGAAGAGGGAAACTGAAGTGACTAATTCTGCTGGAGAATTGGAGGGAAATATTGGGAATCAGTGATAAGAACAATGGTTGGAATGCAACTGGCCAAAGAGGATGAGAGGTTCAGTGGAACTGAATAAATAAAGAAATGGTTATTTGGAGGCTATCAGTTTGTGATCCTGCATGTAACACTAGTGATCAAGAATATAAAAAGTCAAGTTATCTGTAGTTGTAACTAAGGTAGCCCTTAGTTAGCTAGGTCAGACATCTCTACTGAATAAGCGTGTTTATTCTGGTAATCATTTGCTAGTGCTGAGGCTTATGCAAGGCCCTGCTATGCTGTTCAGATCCACAAAAACTAAAAATCTGACTAAACGTATTAAGAGAATGAAGCTGCTTCTCTCTCTCAATCTTTTAACTCCATAACTGCCTTATGCTTCCTTCCAGACCCTAGTTGTACTTAAAAATTTTGGTGTGAAGCCATGCAGGGAGTGGTGACAAGCTTACAATCTCTTCTCTCTTCTTTTCTCTAAAGTGCACATAGCTTTAACTCTGCTCTGGTTCACTGAGTTGCTGCACAAATGCTTGCAGCAGCTTGAGGATGTGGGATGAGTAATGGGGTGAATGATAGTGTTCTTAATAGCAATGAGTGCAAGTTTATGCCAGAGCAGAATATATGTGTGTCTACAATCGCAAACAGTGATATAGCAGGAAAGATTGACTAGATGGGATTTTTTTTAAAGACCTAGTCAGGGATTTTTTTTTTTTTTTTTTTTTTTTTTTTCTCTGGAGTAAGAAATTAAGACAGAGTCATGTTAAAAGGCTGTGGAAATAGCTGATTTCTATTCAGAATGCCAGTGTTGTGCCATTGCAGAACAAAAAATTCTGGAAAACATTAAGGGAAGTTGTGTGTTGGAATTAATTTTCTGCTCGTTTCCTGATGTTTCTGCAAAGGACATCACTTTATTTTGTGAACAGTCCATGAAAATGTAAATCTGACTCAGAAGTTTCTAGAGATAGTTTTTTTTTTTTTTTTTTGTTCCCCCCCTTCCATGGATAACGACAAGAAATCAAACTGACCTGTTTTCAGTATGAAATTTAGCATAAATCAGTAGTCTGTCAAGTTTTAATAACAGTCATTTATATGATTTTATTAGTAAAATTTTAATCTTTTCTTTTATGAAACATTCTGTGTGTTTTGTACGCACAGCCCTTGTAAATGTTAGCACATTCAATCTCCAATTCAGCCTTAAAAGTTCTATGTGGCCATCTTAACTATATGTAAGTCCCAACTGAGATAGATACATAAACAAAGTCATTTGCTCTGTGCCAGAGATGTCTGATTGGTCCAGTAAACCTGTGCATCTGGGCAATGTAAGTGCACAACTCTCTTCATCATCTACTTCAAATCCCTCTTTAAATTTACTTTTGTTCTCCGAAGGTAATAAAGTTTTAATCAGGATCTCTGTGTGCTATGCTGGTAGTAGTATTATTGTTTTTTTAATACTAACAACATTCAACTTATTAACAATAGTTTGTGGCACACAGTATTTAACACAATTGGGTCACAGATGATCAATTCCAGGCATTAAAAACACAGCGACCGTCAGCCTTTAAATGTATATTTTCTCTATTCAATATTTTCATCTTGACTTATGTATGCCCGCAGTTGTTATCTTCTGTCAGAAATATGTTGGACCTCTTGTGCAGAATCTTGTCTGAAGAGACAGGTCCTGACTCCCGAGGCTGAAGGCTCAAGATCTATAGAGTGCTAAAATTCCCTTTTCTGCTATAGGTGGAATAGATGGAGAGAGAAAGAGTTGGCTGAGGAACTACTTAACACTGGTTAGGAGTCAGCAGGGATTTGGTATACAGGTAAGGAGTCATAGTGATTGGTGGAGTTAAAGTAGTTGATGCAATGGTGGTGACAAAGGGGCTATCCATGTTTGTCAGTATGAGACTGGCAAAAGTTATGAGAGGTTTAAGATTAGGTTTAAGACATGAGCATGGCAAGAGCAGGAGAAAAATTTTGGATCTTGTTTTTGTGTTAGACATAATTCTTTAAGCACACCTGCACATACTTCTATTTATCTGGATAATTTCTGCAAATCTCAGTCCTACATTAGAAAGGATTTTTACACTTAGTCCTGTACTATGATCTTATTTTTTGCTTTTTCAAATCTGTAGGTTTACTTTGCAGAACAGTTACACCAGCTACACAGAACAGAGACTCCAGAATAAGAGGTTAAATGTTAGTTTATGGATTAGAACCACTGATGAGCCAACTTTCTGAGTATCAGCCTTTGGACAGGCCCCTACCATTGTGGTAGGGTCTGCTCCTGGCTCAAACTCCTGAAGGGAACTTACTTGGCTTGCAAGTGCAGGAAATGCTACTGCTGTGATGTTTCCAATTTATTTGCATTCTAACTAAGAATGACTGCTGTATGTATTCTTAACATATGTTAACCTCTCTGCTGCAATTCTTGCCAAGAAACTGTCACAAAGGTATTTAGCGAATAAAACGGTGTAGGAAACTGCATAGGAAACTCCTGTTGTAGTGCAGTGCCTGGTGTAACTAATTAGGCATGTTCAACAGAAAGCTGAAGATAAATAAAGCTACATATGTACATTGTTTAGGTAAAGTGCATTATATTTTGCATCACAATTGTAATCCTTTTAGATGCTAGTGATCTCCAGAAAGGCACAAAAAATCAACAGCTAAACAAGCAAATGATGGTAGTGTAGTCCAGCATGAGCCTTTCTCTCAGGCTCAATGTTAACAATGTGAGGCGGGATCACACAGAGCTGTTGCAAGCATCTGTATAAACGATTCTTTCCTGTAAGCTTGTATTCTGTATACACAGTATTTCTTTTTATCTCTTCTAATTAGGTTTCCTAAGCTCACATCTCACCTTCCATCCCTGAACTTGCAGGAACATGTGCCACTTCATTGGAAAGCAGAGCTGTGTTTGTAGAGTATGCTGTTTAACAATATTTTCCCCAAAGAAAGGAAAGTATTAGTTTGTGTCAAAAGGGATTTTGCTTTGCTGATCCACTGCAGTGGCCAGGTGTATTTTCTGAGAACCGGAGGAGAAGGGCCTGTGGATGTGATCTGTAAGCAGGAGCAGCTGGTGGCAGGCAGGTTTGTATGGCTGGGGAGGCCAGCACAGCATGCAGCCCACCACAAGTTGCTGTAGGAAATGAGCCAGAATTGGGTTGAGAGCAGAAGGACAGAGGGGAAGATATATCAAGTAATGTTTTAAATAGATTTTGGATATACAAAGTGGATTAAAGCAGCAAGTCTCAGACCTTATATCTTTCTTTTATCCTCTGATATATAGAAGCTGTTCTAAACTGTAGCTGATTTCTCTTTCCCTTACTTGTCCCCAGACTATGTATTCTTTCAGGCATGCAAGGGATTTTTGTTTTCTTCCATTTGGAAAGTCTCTCTCAGCTCAGGAATGTTGCTTGGCACAGAAAAGACAGTAAAAGTCAAGAAGGATTGAACTGTTATCCCTACAAAGTGAATTCAAAATAATGTGTGCAGTTGTACTTAACACTTTGTGGTGTCTGTCTCTTGTAGCTGAGATCACAAGTATGAAGTGAATGCCCATTACTGTAATACAAGCAAGTAATTTCTCAAAAGGCAGAGGAAAAGAACTAGTGTGTGGTCTTGTAACTTCTGCTAAATTTAAATTACAAAATAGATTTACAGTAATGCTGTTTTTCATTTAGTGTTTGAAACCTCTTGATCACTGTAGCTTTTTAATATTGTAAATGTTGGCCAATAATGACTTTGAACAAGAGAGCCATAGATAATTCCTGTTTTATTTCTTAAACTGTAGGCTGAGCAAAATCATTTGTTTATGTGTGTACGTACACTTATATAAAGTCAGTCTCAACTTGTCTACATCAGTGTGGGTTCATTGTAATGAGTATAACCACTTGTCTTTCCATATCATTTTAAAATGCCTGTAAATAATTGTATGATTTTAGATTAATTTGAGAGCATACTGAAAGCCATGCATTTCCATGAGCTCTAGGCTAATTAATCAGAAAAGAAAAATAATCTCACAAAGTTTAGCTAACAAAGCAAATCCAAGGATAGTAACATGGACAAGATATAAAATTTCCTCCACTGAGGTACATTATTTAAAACTGTTCATATACCTTAAAAGGAAGGGTGTGTTGGGAATAATTTACTGTATTTTGTTATAACTTACTCCACATGTAAGTTAAGTGTATGCTCATTCTAACATAACTGTGTGGCAGGGAATGAAGATGCTCAGTGTCTCAAACTTGCATTTAATGTCCATCCTGTGTTGATATCCACTCTCAAAGTTCATGGCCTCACCAATGCAGTTTTGGGGGGATTTTGGATAGGTTTTGTTTAGTATTGCAAACAGCAAACTTATAGGGAGAGTCCAGCAGAGGGCTGCAAAGATGAAGGTCCTTTACAAGGAAAAGCTATGAGACCTGGCCTGTCCATGGTACTGTGATTCTATGAAAACCAGAATCGTAGAATGGACTGGGTTGAAAAGGACCACAATTATCAAGTTTCAATCCCCATGCTATGTGCAGGGTTACCAACCACTAGACCAAGCTGCCCAGAGCCATACCAGCATGGCCTTGAATGCATTCCAGGGACAGGACATCCACAACCTCCCCATGCAACCTGTTCCAGTGCCCAGTGTTCCAGTTCACCACCTTCTGTGTGGAAAAACTTTCTCCTAATATCTAATCTGAATCTCCCCTGTCTCAGTTTAAAACCATTCCCCCTTGTGCTATCACTATGCACCCTCGTAAGCATTCATTCCCTTCTGGTTTATACATTTCCTTCAAGTACTGGAACGCCACAGTGAGGTCTCCCCAGAGCCTTCTCTTCTCCAAGGTAAACAAATTTAGTTTCCTCAACCTTTCTTCATAGGAGAAGTATTCCAGCCCTTTGATCATCTTAGTGGCCCTCCTCTGGACCTACTCCAAGAGGTCCACATCCTTCCTGTACTGGGAGCCTTAGGCCTGGACACGGTATTCCAGATGGGGCCTCACAAGAGACAAGTAGAGGGGGCCAATCACCTCCCTCTCCCTGCTGGCTACCCCTTTTTTAATGAAGCCCAGAACACAGTTGGTCTTTTGGGCTGCAAGAGCAAACTGCTGGCTCATGTCCAGCTTTTCATCCACCAGAACACCCAAGTCCTTCTCTTCAGGGCTACTCTTACGCAGATCTTCCCTCAGTTTGTATAAATACCTGGGATTGCCCCAACCCAAGTGCAGCACCCTGTACTTGGCCTTATTGAACCTTATTAGGTTTTCATGGGCCCACTTCTCCAGCCTGTCTAAGTCCCTCTGGATGGCTTCCCTTCCTTCCAATATATCAACTGCTCAGCTTGTTGTCATCCATGAACTTGCTGAGGGTGCACTCAATGCCATCATCTATGTCATTGATGAAGATGCTGGAGAGCAACAGTCCCAAGAATGACCCCTCAGGGACACTGTTTGTGACCGGCCTCCACCCTGACACAGAACCATTGATTACAACCCTTTGTCTGTGACCAGCCAGTCTATTCCTAATCCATCAAACAGTCCATCCTTCAAATCCACACCTCTCCAATTTAGAGAGAAGGATGTGGTGAGAGACCATGTCGAAGGCCTTGCAGAAGTCCAGGTAGATGATATCCACTGCCCTTCCCCTGTCCACTGAAGCAGTCATTCCGTCGTAGAAGGCCAGCAGATTGGTCAGGCATGATCTGCCCTTAGTGAAGCAACGTTGGCTGTCTCAAGTCACGTTTTTATCTTGTATGTGCCTTAATGTAGTTTTTAGGAGGATCTGCTCCATGTTCTTCCAAGGCACAGAGGTAAGACTCACTGGCCTGTAGTTGCCTGGGTCGTCTTTTCTCCCTTTCTTAAAAATGGGAGTAATGTTTCCCTTTTTCCAGGCACTCGGAACTTCACCAGGCAGCCATGATTTTTCAAATATGATGGAGGGTGGCTCGGCAATCAAAACTAGTTGTGGCCACTGACTTCCTTGAATGAGCACCTCACTGTGAAATACCAGTGCTTCTGAGTCTTGTAAGCTCTTCACTGGTTTACTCTGGCGATGCTAAAAATAAGGTGTTTGAATGTGTAGAACTAAGTTTTTCACAGCAGGAATACAGCCTTTTAGACAAAACTTCAAACATTTGAGAAAAGCATCTCGGGAAATACACACACTTCATATATGTTACACAGCATAGAAGATTTCAAAGAAACCTCAAACACTTTTTTTTTTTTTTTTTTTGTAATTCCTAGACTTCTTTCAGATATGTTTTCTTCCGGACTATTTAAAACCGAATTTTTGATATGCAGTATCATTGAAATATGATTCGTATGATTTTGCATGATTCATAGTTTTTGCATTATCAACTTTTCCCATAGTGATCTGGAATTTTCTGTGAATGCTTGGAGGTTAGCAGCATGCTGTGTATTACAAGAATTCTGAGAGAATGAATCCTTGAATCTCCCTTGGGAAGCTATGTTGTTCACCTCTTAATTCTGGAATGTTTATCTTTTAAAGTGGTGGTGCTTTCTTCTCTTATATTTGAAAGGTTTGTTGTATGTCCTTAAACCCTGATGTTTCAGCTGTGTGAGTGCAGGTGTGTTCCTTGTGAAGGCTATGGAAATCTGCAGGGTGCATCTCACTTTGCTGCAGGGCTTGTCATTCAGTTTGTCAGGTCAGACAGAAAATACTGAGCAATTCCAAGACGAATGTCAGAGATTTCATTTCCAGCCAAGTTATCCTGGCTTTCCATCTTCTGCCATCTCTTTAAATCCAACAGAAACTCCCACTAATCTCTATATACAAGCTTTGGCTGGCTCCAGCTGTAGCCTTAGGATGTGCAAGATATATAGGGTAATTTGCCCAAGGTAACTTCGTCTGCTTTTTGAGGAGTTGCTGACCAACCTGTAACAGTTGATATTGGTTTTGATTTCTGCAGATGATTGTACTTACTTTCTCTCCAGAAATGGAAAAATAGGTGATAGGAAAAATTCTGCGGTTCTCTTCTAGATATTCCTGTCCTCAAAATTTGGTACCATTTAGCTTTAGAAACATAATTGTAAAGCTTTAGTGGACTGTTCTGAAAAAAGTGAAGTTAAGATAATGTTTCATGATACCAAATTTCTTGTCATCAGAAACAACAAAGGGGATATATGTTGCAGATGTACACTTAGAGTCTAGCTTGCAGTTTGCAGGTAATGCAGATCTTGTTATATTATGCTGTGCACTGCAAATACAAATTAACAAGCAGTTCTAGATGATGCAAGGTATCTGCCTTGCTTCTCAGCTCCGCCTTGTCAGCCCTGCTTTCTGAATAGCACTTCACACGTATGTGTATGTGGGTATCATTTTAAAGCTCCTTTTGCTATCTTACTGGCAGTATGTTTCTTTTATAAACTGACTGTCATCCTAAGTTTGTGGAATTTATGTATTTACTGGTTTGCTGTTGTAGCTTCAATAAAACTCTTGACCTAAAGATCCACGAGAAGCATGTGAAAATGAGTAAGCTTGTCTCTTTAGTCATCTAGGTTTCTACTGTGATTGGTGGAATAAATTAACTAAAGTACATGGAGATGTTGAAGAACAGAAAAAGTGACAGGTAAAGGAAAGAAGTAAAACTATACAACCTATTCTGAAGGTGTTTTGTACATTTACATATACTTGCATGGACCTTTTTGGACGTTTTTCAGAATGTCTTACAGCATTTCTACCTCTATTAATACTAAAATAAATAAATAAATATATGGGATCCTGCTGGTGTCTATAACTCAAGTGGAGATCAAGTTTTCACAATATTTTTCCATGTGTTATAGGTTTGCGGAGGAAAGTGCATACAGAAGGAGAAAGGATAATGAGACGCTTTCCATTTAAATTTGAAAACTGCTTGGGTTGTCCTTACAAATTTATCTTTCCAGTGAACATCAGAGTTGAAATTCCTCTTGCCAATTTTTCTATTTCCACAAGTTGGTGGGACACACGCTGTCCAGAATACTGGCCACATGTGATTGGAAGAACAGAAAACTTAGTGAGAGATGAGAAGCAGATTCCTATTGAGGTCTACTGAGGTTTGAGTATGGCCAAGAGATGCAGTAGTGTGCAGTGTCACTGACTGAAGGCAGCCATATCACATTTGTAACAAGTTCATTCCAGGACCTCAAGTGCCTGTGAAACTAAACTTGATGTTGTAATAACTGCCTTTCACTTCAGATCAAGAATGTACTCTGGAAATGAGAAGACTTTGCATGCTATTTCGCAGTTTTGCTGCCTGACAGGTGAATCTATATAGCAGCCAATTCCCTCCCTTCTCGTGCCCCTGCTGTGATGGTGCTTTTTTTTTCTCTGGGCATTTGTAATTCTGGGGGGTATGAACAGAAGAATCAGGAAAGATGTGAAAAGACGTCATCAATTATTTCAAATAAATCTAATAAACTGAACAGATGTTGGCTGTCTGTTTCCAAACTTTCCTTGGGAAAGAAATCCTTTAGATTTCCTTTTTATCTAAGGTCTTCTTTGCCAGAATGTAGATATTATATGCAGTAACTCCACATCTATACAGTAATCACTTCCTAATCACTTATCTTCAAATTCCTGAAGTACACCACTATCCAGGTTTTTCCTGATTGTTTTCCATGCTTTTGAAGGAAATTGACATTTCCTTCTTCCATACTTCTGCTTAAATTCCATATTCTTTAGGAGCAGTGTGTTTATGGAAGGTGTATAATGATAGCACTGGAGTTTTAAATGCTAGGTATAAACTGTTTTAAAAAAAGATCCAATGGTAAATTTAATTTTTGCATATTTGTTAAGATTAAATTCTTTGTTTGCACACTTTTTTGAAGCAAAGAAACTTTCTATCTCATATGCATAACTAAATTCAGATTAATATCTGTGCATTTTAATATACTAGTGTCTGTGAGTTTGTAACAATATAAACTTCTACTGTTGTTAATTCAGAATCATTATAAGCCTATAGAGTTATTTTTGTAACAGTCAGATACTTTCTTTGCATTTACAGACTGTAATCAAATCTGTCTCTTGAACTTCCTGTTTCTGTAACAGCATAAAAATGATTGTTTTTTTTCCTATGAAACTGAAATACATTTATACTGTTATAAAGTCATATTCTGATATTATGTCTAGGTCAATTTGGTCTAGCATTCAGCTGGGAACTTAGAGTAGGTTTAAAGTGTAATACACAGTACTTTTCTTTTTCTAACTATTAAGGAATGATCCTCAGCCTTGGCCTCTTTGGAAGACCTTGTTCTAATAAACTGTTACATATTTGTACTACAAAGCAAAGTAGCTTACAGATATTGCATTAAGTACTGAAGTTATTTGTACGTTTCAGAAATAAATTTTTATTAGCAGTTGTAAGCCTGTCATATTCTTAAGGACCTGCTAAAGTTGACTTAACTTTCCACTAGCTGTTCTTTACAGCTGACATTCTTTTAAATACTTCAGCTGCACACCAGAAACACTGGTGAAAATGGCAGAGCAAGACAATATCTTTAATATTGCCTGAAGATGCAGAGTGCTGTATCTGTTGTGCAACCCCTGGTGAGAAAATTGGCTATGGAAGTGGTATTCTTTATAAATACTGTAGAAATTCCACTACTTAGAGGTAAAAGCATCCTGTTTGCAGCTGTAGACAAATGAACTGAATTGATTAATTCTATAACTGTAGATCTATATAATTGGGTTAACTTAGAGTTATCTTGTGTGATATGTGAATGGGGAAACTTTAGGCAGGTAACAATTAGTTAATTTTAAATGTGTTTGCATTCAGCATCTTTGTGTAGCAGGTGATTCCTAGAGTAGCCTATATAGAGAGAGAAAGAGAGATATCTCTCTATACAGATCTATAGATATAGATCAAAGAGATAAATTTCTAGAAGAAATTCCCTAGATGGATTACTATCACTGTGCAGTATTTCAGTAGAGGTGGTGGGTGGTAGGTGTCCTTAGTTGCTGTTTTCTAGTAGTTCAGCAATTAACGGTTCTTCCTCTGTGCCTCTGGGTACATGTGTGTCTATCTGTGCTGTCTCTGGCAATTTGAAGTCGAATGCAGAGGCAACCTGTTTTACACTGTAGATTGTGTAACCTACTAAAGGTGCCACAGAAACAGCAGTTAAATTCTAAACATGCTAAATTTTGTGCTGCCCTGACTGTGTTAAATCTGGTTTGTGAACACTGGCTACAGAGATCCATCCTTACCTTATCTATCATTCAGTTAAAGTGACAAGCCAATTGAACAAATACTGGGGGAGCTGATGGATTTTTGTATTTAAAAAAATAAGTAAAATTGTAAGATAAGCTTTAATAAAACACAGCTGAGCAGGTAGTGGGATGACTGGATAAAATATAATGGCTTTTCATACAGTGGGTGAGCTCAAAACATGATACTTTGTTCTGCTCTTAGAAGATATAAAACTGTGAAATGTATATCATTCCGTTATTTTTCTTGTCTATTATCCCCCTGCCTCACCATCTCCCTTTACTTCAGTGAATCCATGAAGTTTGAGAATAATCTGGCAAGTGGTGTGCTTATCCATTGGGAAGTGAGCTGTTTTACTCATATTGCTCCCCAGAACAACAGCTGAGAACAGTGGGAAATCAAGTGCTGGCATTTTTGTTGGCTTTACATTAAGCAACAGGAAAATAGATTGGTTATTTGCAATGGAACTCGCGCCTAGTAGTCAAGATACAAAGATCAGCATCACTCAGCAACAGACCATAGGAGCAGAATTGAAAGAACAAGCAAGCATTAAATAAGAGAGTACATATACAGTTGTTCACACTGAATAGCATCATCGCATAGCCACAGCAGTATGCAGCCTGTGTGCTCTATGCATTACTGCTTCTTATAACCTGCATGCTTTGTACAGGTGGACTCATGGGAGTGAAAGTTATCCTTGAAAATGTAAAATTCTTTTGCATGATTTTGTGAGCCCCTTTGTAATAACTGAAGTTCCTTTCTATTTGTGAACACAACTTGAGGTAATTTTCTTCCTTCTTGTTTGTCTTCCCTTTGTGTAACTGATGCACTGCTTTAAAGCATCTTGGAACATAGAGGAAATTTCTTTCTGCCCCATGTTTCTGAGGTTTGAATAGAATACTTAATTTGTAAAGGACCTATGAAAATCGAGTCTGGCCATCTTGGACTAAATCTCTTAATGTGTAACAGATATTACTGTCTATAAGACCATAAAATACTTCTCTGTGAAACTTGTTTCCACGACTGACTTGATGACTTCTAAGAAATGGTGACTTGATTTTGCTTGATGCAAGTAAGAAATCATTTTATTGGGTTTGCTCTTTTTTTAAATTAATGATTTTCCATTCTTCACATAAAGGAGTAGAACCGAAGGTAGGAAGATTCTCCTCTCTTGTCTTTGGAAAGAAGAGGTACAATGTTTACAAATACCTATTGGCACATTACACCCAGTTGTATTTGTTTCCTGCTATTTAACAGCCAATGCGAAGTGTGAAATAGAAGTGAGATGAGTTGCAATTAAACCGAAAGTAACATATGCCTTTATTCCAAAAGTAGTTGATGTAAGATGATGTACATTCACTGAAGCCTGAATGGCTGTCTGGAGACACTGTTAGAATGAATCAGGTGTAAGTTTTCTAAAAGACATGCAGCATCCTCTGATATTGTTTTATGCACCCTGAGTTGAATAGCCCAATTCAGGTAGATTTTGGTCAATGCCTTTTGAAAATGAAGCTCGAATGATCACTTAGGAAAGAACAGTCCATGCAGAACTTATTTTTCCTGTGAGAATGAGAATATGACTGCAGACAGTTACTTCTCCATGAGCTGTAACATACTATGTTCTGCTACAGATAGCAGATTGTTTGAAATATGGTTTCATGAAATCAGGGAATAAAAGCACTATTTCTGAATAAAAGTACTACAAGAAAATTATGCTACCATTGCCCTGCTGAGGAGTTCTTGAAATGCAAATGGACTATAATTACAGAAATAAGATACTAGTGCATGGCACAGAATGACAAATATCTAGTGAAAGGGCACAAGATTTGATGGAGGACAATAAATGAAAACCTCTGCTCCTTGCTTCTATATTGAGTGTGACTGAATCTCAGTATTTTCTCTTGAGTTTAGAAGGATTGCCTGGATGCTTGTGTACAAGTGTTGGTGTAGCACAGTGTGAAGGGTTTGTTTCTTTGTAGTGATTGTGGCTTACTATGTGTATTTCTATTAATGCAGTACACATAAAAAGTGCAGCAATATATAATTAAGAATATCAGTTTTATAATGTTCTACTGCGTTTATTGTTAATCAAGATTGGATACGGGATATGCTACATGACACAAGATGCAGAGAAATGCAGTGAATTATGCAATGGTACATGCTTGAACTCTTGCTTTCATGTATATTTTATATTCATAATTTGTTTCACAAGCTGTCAGCTCTATTGCATCTTAGCCATGTCTAAAAACCTGAGCGTAATAGCTGAAACAATTATAGGTTATTATGGATTGATGTTTCACAAAAAGCTAAGTTTATTTAAACCCTGTGTGCTCTTCCGTGTTCTGCTAACATTTTTATAAATGAGTGACTGGTGAATTTGAAGTGTTATTAATAAGTTCAATAGTCAAACCTTAACAGGGATTGTAGGCTTCTTTTAATACCCTGCCTTCCCTTTTTAAACTTCACTGACAAATGAAGTTTGATTGATTCCTGCCTTCTTGAACCAATTCTTTTTCACTTACATGCTGGCTCGTTAAGTTGCTAAAATATCTGGTGTCTTGAACTATAAAAGTGGAGAACACTGGAAAGAGACTGAAGTTTGGGTGTGGGGTGGCTTTTTTCCCCTCCCCCTCTCCTCCTCCTCCACTTTCCTGCATTTTTTCCCAGGCTCCATGCTGGCTAGACTTTGAAGCTTCTAGGAGAATATAAAAAAAAGAAGGAATGGCTTTCAGAGTAAAGTGTAAGCAGTAAATGATTGAAAACCATAATAGCATTCTTGGCATCTGCTTGGCAATTTTATATAATCAGATGCCTCCTTTTAGTTAGTGGTTTGTTAAATCACTGGTTTATAGATTTTTAAATGTTTCACTCTGTCTCAGTGCAGCTCTAAGGCTCAGCCTTATTGTCCTGGAATTGAAATTGATGACCTGGAAGGCATTCTTCTTCCCTCCTCTCTTTCAATGCGTTTTCACTTTTTTTCTTTTAAAAGTATGTCTGAAAGGGTAAAATTATGATTGAGTTTCAGTGTAACAACACTGAAATATTAAACAATGAAGACGCAACAGCATATGTTCTGCCTGGGGAGTGCTCAGCTCCAGCTTATGTGATCATTTTGACTTCATGAATGTACATAAGAACAGGGCATTGTTCTGCAACAGGAATTCCTGCTGGTAAAAGTTTACCTTTGCTAAAATTCTCTAGAACACAAGGATAGCTATGTAGCAGTGCTTCTCACCTGGAAAAGATATGGTGAACAAGTAACAACATAACAATCAAGGACTTCGTTCATTATTACAAATGACAAAAATATTTTGGCTTAATAATTTAAATACGTAGACCATCCTTTTAATTCATATTGAGTAAAATAGAATCTCTATGAGCATGTTCGCAGTAGTGTGCGATATTGCAGGATAGTATAAGAAAATTCTATTCAGAATCTTGCTTATATCTTTATTTCTTATTTATACAGTATTCTTTTGATAATTGCATTAAAACCTGGACAGATATCATCTAGCAAGAGAATCCTGTTGTGTATACAGAAACAAGTGAGTTGTCCCAGCCTTCCATTCTTTGTAATGACGTACTGCTATAGATGCAAATTTTTGAGCAAAATGTGATTTAGCATCTGAAACAATAACATCTTATTTACTGTGTTTCCTTTGTGATAGTGGCTTCAAATTTGATCCTTTGTATGATTTAGTTTACATTGCTAATAGAAAATTTCAGTATCTTTAATTTCTATCTATAGCGTCTGCTGTGCAAATAGTCTTCTAAACAGTCTGAGCTTTGGAATAGGAAAAATGCTGGATGAACAATGGTTAGTGACCACTGTATTACCCTGAGGTTACAGTCAGTCTGATGTTTATGGGCCCTTGTCATGATCTGGAAGTAAATCTTGTTCTGAGCATGATAAATCTGTCTGTTGTTTGTTGCCAGGAGAAAACTAATAGGTTTACTGTGTTTCCACAACAAATATAATAGAAAAATTTCTCCAGTCTTTGGATGTCTGTGACTTAATCACAATTGTGAAACTTAACAAGTTACTAAAGAGATAGGGCATTCACAACAGCTCAGAATCCTGACTTTCCCTTGGATCTTCTGAAGGCAGGCAATAATTTTTTAAGGATTTAGTAGCTTGACTATTTGTTTCTTGTCTCCTTATGTCTTTCTGCTATTTGTTGCTGGGCTCTGTAGCAGTTTATCCACATGTGGAGCTGTCCTAGCAAACTATAGAGCCCACCCTCAAAGATGACTGAATCCATAAATTCTTTGTTGCTGAAGGATATGGGTGGTGAGTAGTTTGGTGGCAGTCCTGCTGCAGTTGAATAAGGCACTGGATGTATGCACTAGCTGCCTTTCAAGATGCAAAGCCCAGACCAGTCCTGTGCCCCAGGGGAGCATGCTGAAACATGGTACGATCATGAAATGCATAGTCCTTGCTATGTGTGTGTATAAACACACAATTTTGATCATACTTCACTGGCAAGGGTGAGATAGCATAAGACTGCAGCAGCTGTAGTATTATAGACTCATTAAGGCTGAAAAGACCTCTAAGAGCATCTAGTCCAACTGTCAATCCATCACCACCCTGACCACTTAAATCATGTTCCTATGTACCACACCTGCATGTTTTTTGAATGTCTCCAGGAACAGTGACTCCACCATTTCCCTGGGCAGCCTGTTTCAATACTTTACCGCTGTTTCTGAGAAGACATTTTTCCTAATATCCAACCTGAACCTCCCCTGGTATATCTCGACGCCATTACTTCTCCCACTAACAGTGATATGACAAGAAGAGGCCAGCTCCCCCCTCAGTACATCTTCCTTTCTGATAGTTGCGTAGGGCAATAAGATCTACCCTGAGCCTTCTCTTCTCCAAAGTAAAAAATCCCAGTTTCCTCAGCTGCTCCTCATACAACTTGTATTCCAGGCCTTTCACCAGCTTTGTTGCCCTTCTCTGGACATGAGCCTCAGCGTCTTTCCGGTAGTGAATGACCCAAAACTGAACAAAGTACTTGAGATGTGTCCTCATCCGGGACGAGTACAGATCGCTTCCCTAGTCCTGCTGACTACACTGTTTCTGATGCAAGCCAGGATGCTGTTAACCTTGGTCACCTAGCCACACTGCTGGCTCTTGTATAGTTGTCTGTAGATTAGCTTTCCCAGATTATTTTTCCACTGTGGAAATTTCCAGCTACTCTACTCCAAACCTGTGGCATTGTATAGGATTGAATGAACACCACTCTTGACACATTACCAGCTGGATTTAACTCCATTCACCAACACTCTCTGGACTTGGCCATCCAGCCATGCTCTTCTCCAGCAAAGAGCATACCTGTCCAAGCCATGAATTGCCAGCTTTTCCAGAAGAATGCTGCAGGAGACAGAACCAAAGGCTTTACTAAAGTCTAGGTTGACTATGTCCAAAGTCTTTTCCCTATGCACTAAGTGAGTCATCTGGTCATAAAAGGTGATGAGATTGGTTAGGCAGGACCCTCCTTTCGTGAACCTGGCTAGGCCTGATCCTCTGACTGTGCCACACATGTATGATCACACTCAAGACTATCTGCTCCAATCTTTCTTGATGCCAAGGTCAGCCTGAAAGACCAATATTTCCCTGGGTCCTCCTTACAACCCTTCCTGTAAATGAGAATTACATTGTCAAGTTGCTTGTTGTCTGGGACCTCCCTGGTTGACTAGAACTGCTGATAAACAAGGGGAAGTCTGGCAGTACCGGAGAAGAATTTCTCAGGCTCTATCAGATGGATGGTACTAGTACTTTTGATATTATCTATTTTAATATTTATGTTAATGTCCATTATTTACCTCTGAGTTTAACTTGTAGTCCAGTCCAGTCTTTGCCCAGAGCTTGCTAGAGATCTTCTGTCCTATTATCAAGACAGCGTTTCTAATACAAGACACTTTTGTGTCAACTTCTTATTCTTCCTCCTGCTGTTTAGTATTTCAGGAGATATGAGTACTCTTTCTTTCCCTGATAGTGGGTAGCACGGGAAGTGAAAAGTCAGCCCACCACTGAGACTTGCTGGCTAGGAACTGAAGTGCTACTGCCTAGCTTAGTGAGGGTAGGTGGTGTGGGCAGGTCTACTACTGGAGGACAGAAAAAATGACAGAGTGACAGAAAAAATCTCCATGAATGTTTTTGTCTAGCCTTGTTCTGTGTTGGATATAGAATGGCAAAATCATGCAAAATTTTATGCAATTTACTCAGCTAAAATTTCCTTTAAGTGAAAGTTTCATCTCAGTTGAAAATCTGATTACGTTTTAAGTACTACTACTCCAGCTTAATGTGGTAAGATCTACGCATGCCTAGTGCTGCTGCAAAATAACCTACGTAGACCTTGCTGAGTGCCCTAATGTTTAGAGAGATAAAGCTGGACTAGGAGGCAGACGTTGGCCCCTGCTTTAGTCTTGGTGAGATACGTGTGTCCAAATCATAAACTAAGGCCTAGGCTTTGTATCATATTAAAATTTAGTTTCTGTGGGTTGGGTGAAGGATAAGTTAAATGTACTTGTTTGTGTAATGCAAATGGGAAAAGAACTGCATGGTTCAACACCTCTGAGATGTCCAATTAGAGGAAAAGATTCAGTTTTCAAAAAGCTGCATTATATGCATGCAGCTACCTGTAATACTTCTCCTTAATAAATACATGCACTTGGCACAGCTTGTGCTTTTTGTTGGTTTCTTACACAAAGTATGGATAGAATTCTTTTTTGTTTAATGAAGTCAGTGGCAATCTAAGGTAAAAATGTGGGTATCTCAGATCTTACTAAAAAACATGTGTACCTGTATATTTACAAAGAAACAAATGTTTGAGGAAAAATGACCCAAATATGTCCTTATTATTAAAAAATTTGCTGGTGAAAATGGTATTTCAAAATCTCTTATGTGGCTCAAATCACATTTCTTTTACCTAATTCAAAGCCCTGTATCACTCTTTCATGGAAAAAAAAATGATCTTCATATGTTAGGAAGTAATAGTGTCAGTTCTGCAACTTGCTTTGTAAATGAAGTAAACATCATGTCAGGATGAATACATGTGGCCAAAATAGCTATTTGTTAGCTGCTGCATAGCTGTTCCTTTGCACCCTAAGATTTACTGGTTTCCTTTTGAGGAAGGAGGAGTAGTAGCAGAGGAATGAATCCACGTAAGCATTGCACTGCAGCTTTAACGAGAAGTTTCACCTACGTGTGAACCCAAGAAAGCTGCAGAAAGCTTTCAGGGAAAGGAGCAGCATTATAAATATTTTAAATCTTTCTGTGAGCAGGGAACAGCGTGACATATGTTTTACATTTCACTGCCTGCTACAGTACCATTATTTTAGAACCTGTCGCCTTTTGTAGGCTATGCACTCATAGACAAATGCCATCACTTCAAAACCAATAGCTAAGCTGCCTCTTTTCATACTGTTTCTTTCAGTTCCAACTGACAGTTTAAAAAAAAAAAAAAAATTGTTGTTCCCCCCGCACACCCTGTTCTAAGTTATCTGACCTAAAAAAGTGTGTTGTACAGCTGAGCTTAAAATACGGATGTTCCCTTTGAAAACTGATACATCCCAAAATAAATCAAAATAAGAAAGAACCCTAATGTAGAGATGAAGCCATCAGAATGGAAAAGGGAGAGGTGTGCTTAGAGTTTGCTTCAGAGTGGCAGGAAGAAGTAGTCCTCTTTCAAGGCAAAGCAGCTGCTGTTTTATTTTTCTTCTTTGCTTGAACATTGCTTGAATGTTATGCCTTCCAAAACCATTGCTGTCATCAACAAGGAAACAAGGCATGGTAGCAAGGTGATGCATCTGAGGCAGGCAACAATGGCACAAGGATATTAGCCCACATCTTCTGTATCTTCCAAATTCTAGTTCAGTTCCTATGCAATTATTTTACCTACTTTGTGGGATTAAAATATGTGTAAAACTGCATGAAATATTTCATGAAAAATTGAATTATTCACAATAAGACAACTTTGGAAATAGTTTGTTGTTTATGCTGTGTTTTCAGTGTCATGAAGTAGTTTCAGAAATTCAGGATGGAATTATGATATTTCAGATCCTGATGACTTTGAATTTACTTATGAGAAATCCCTAACTGCTATTCTGTGCATTTTTTTGTTTTAATTTTTTTGATGATCAATTTTTAATTGCAACAATAAATTACATGCTAGAGTTCTATGCAAAATGGAAAAAATGTGCAGTTCTGTCTCGTCCATCATCAGCCTATTCTTTCATAAAAAAAGTCATCAATTAAAAATTGTAGATGATGCTTGAATGATTAAAAATAAAATAATTTCTGCCAAAACCTATAGCATTTCCTGTTGAAGACTTATTCTTTTTAGAGCCGAAGGAACATATTTGGATGCCATTAATACAGATTAAATTCAATTCTTTATCCAGAGCCAATCTATTTGCCTGTTAAGTAAAGACAGAGATTGTGAAAATATTATCCAACTGGGATTTTAAGATCTGGCTAGGTAAGCATAAGGCCAGAGCTCTTCAGGTGAAAATAACAGCTGCTTTTTGGGTGCTGAGACGAACTTCATATTCTCTAAGGACTTCAGCGGCTCTGTTTGAATTCTGGGAGTTCTGCTGTTGTTTTCTGTAGTGTGTAAATGAATCTTTTAAAGCTTAAATGTTTTTCTGAAAGAAGTGCTGTTCAATTATAAATTTGTTGATGATAATGTAGAACCTGCTGGGTGAGATCTATAGCTAGTACTGGCAGATGGCAGAACAGCTAGTTGAAGCAGTACTTCTGGCCTCTGGATGGGAAACTTACATCAGACGAAATTCACAACACTTCCTATGGAGCACTACGTAAATTGAAGCTTTAGCAAGGTGGAAAAAATGAGTAATCAAACATCTGAGATTCTGAGTATTTTACTCATTCTAGGGTAATTTTATTTCCCTTGGAATTTTGCTTTTTTTTTTTTTTTTTGACTGAAGTATGAGGTTCAAAGTGTTGTTTGGTAGCATGATAGTAAGGGTCATAAAAATTATGTATTATGATATTCTTCTAGTGTTTTATTTATCATATGCAAGGCTGTAATAGGGGAAAAAACATATTTTACTATGTTTTAGGAAATGGAACAGGCTCTTCTTAATATGAAGCAGCGTATCAGATGATGTAATTACAGTTAGTACTCTGTGTATCACAAGATCCTCTATTTCCTTCACACTTCTTGCAATCCTTGCTTCTCTTTTTGTCAGTTAGCCACAGAAAGAAACCCAAGCCTGAGTGACTTAAAAGCACCCTGGAGTAAAGATGTAAAGGAAATATGGGCATTACAACTGTGCTGTGGCAGAACAATAAGAACACAGTAAAACCAATCCAGTATTCTGTGGAGCCATTTAAGAAGATTAATTTCTTTCTTTCGCATATGCTATTCTTCTTCCAGTGTAATTGGGATTGTAGATGACAGTCATACATTAACAGTTAATAGTAATTAATTTCATAATCATGAAATAAGCATGCACGGTGTGAATGGCACAGTTTGTATTTAACAGTTTCCTTTGACTTTTATAAAGGTCATTTTTGGGGGCCAAACAGTTCTGTGGGCCATTCAACAGGCTAATTAGAAATAGGTGATGCACAACTACAGAGGGTTGTCAGAAATCTACAGGGATTTCCTGATAAATATTTTTAGAAGTTCTAAAGGACTTTTTTTGAAATACTGCCTCGTAACAGGTTTTTCCTGGTTCAAAGCTACGAATTTGTGTATTTAAATACTGACATGTTGACAAAACAGAAGTTGAATAGAAGTGTACTACTCAGTCTGATAGAAACCTCAACAAGAACCATGTTCTTCTCTTCCTCTTGTCTCTACCAATTACTCATCCAAGATATTTGTCAACGATTACTTCCGCTATTTGAAGTGAACTGAAATAACATAACAGATTTTGCTTGGAACGCATCTAAGGAAAATATAGACCCATTAACTCCAATATGATTTATCTATTAGTACCAATGGTTTGTGGGAGCAATTT
Source organism: Lagopus leucura (assembly GCF_019238085.1). Classification (NCBI taxonomy): domain Eukaryota; kingdom Metazoa; phylum Chordata; class Aves; order Galliformes; family Phasianidae; genus Lagopus; species Lagopus leucura. Next base: position 12,325,030 of record NW_024962255.1, on the reverse strand, counting down.
CTATGATTTCACTTTGAAACTGATTTATTGCCAGAAAGGTGTAGTGTTTAAAAAAGGGAAATAAGGGAAAAATTAACAGAAATGTATGCTAGTATGAAAAGAACAGATTATACTCGTAAAAGTGACAAAGTGGCAGGCATCTCTCTCCTCTGTACCTAGCTTAGAGGATCCGAGTCTGCTCTTTTTGAAGTGAAAAACTCTTGCCTTGCAATCTTCACTGAGGACTGCTGATACCCTCACTACCGAAGCTGGTAGGCACAATTCAAAGACACTTTGAAATTTCTACCTGACTTGTGCTAAGAGGTTTGCTGTTGACTTCCTTGGAACAGACTTTTACTTGTAGTCATGCAGCAATGACCAACACCAAAAACATGGGCTAGACTTCTGTCTTAATTATTTAAGCACAAAAATTTCAGTGATCCTTTCTGAAATTGTGATGTGTGCTCATGAGATCAGGATCTAGGCTGCCTAAATTCCAGTGTGAAAATCTCCAAAAGAGACAACAGTGAGAGTATATGCTGCTATGTTAAGCTTCAGTGAAAATCAGCATGTTTGTTTTCTATTCTTGTTGAAGAGGTTTTGCTAGGAAAACGAATCAGTGTTCTATTTAAATACTGAGCTTGGCACTTGAGGGTCATACTGTAGGCTGAGCACAGGTGCAGGACTGCAGCTCTCAAACAAATATGCAGCCTGCTGATGGGTGCTGTGAGAGGGGAGGGCATCCTCATCACCTTCCCTCTTTATGTCTCAAAGCCATGGAAAAATGTCAAAATTGAAAGGGTTTAATTTTTCCCACTTTAACCCCCTGCTTTTACAGCTTGTGGTAATATCCAGCTGTGTTTCAGATAACCTTTTAGCTGTGGTAAAGATTTTGCCTGAGAAAAATCTTGACTGTTATCATGAAGCAATTCATTATGTAAAACACATCTTGCCATCAAAACCCAAGATGTCTCAAATATTTTTCACCTTTTAAACGTGAACTAAGACTACAGATTTCATAGATGTCAAGCCTTCTAGAATGATTGCATTGAGAACTTGAACAGTGGCTACAGAACAATTAACAAGATTATTTGAAATACTCAGTTGTTGTTCTTAAGGTTGTTCTTTATCCCATTGCACTCATGAAAACAATCAGCTTAAATTGTAAGGATTTAGGGAACCAGTCATACTTTTGTATCCTCCTTTAGTTTGAATCTTGTATACTAATGCCTTTCATTTTTGAGAAGGATGGATGTGAAATAAAATACATGAATAATTTGTTGTTTTTTGCTCCAACCTATCACCACTACCCTCTTTGAAATAAGAGTATGTTCCAAATTACAACAGTCTTATCAATGATATATTTATGTACAGGGTACATTTGCAATTCTGTGATGTGAAGTGCATGAGATTTAAAAAAGCAGAACAGCAAATCTTTAATAAATATGAACGTAGTATTCAAAGTCCTGTTATGACAAGGAACTTTGTACCTTTTCTTCTAGATATTAGACGATGGTGTGTGGATAGAGAAGTATCTTTTGCTTTGTAAGGTCTATTTTTGTCTTCAAAACTGCATCTCTGGGACTTTACAGTACAGTCTCCAAAGACAGTAGTGTGGCTAAAAACTAATACTAGCTGTTGAACATAGCAAGCTGTTGAACATACCAGCAGTGCTCTTAGGGCTGGTTGTGGGTAATTTCATAAGCAATGACCTACACAGCCTGGGGAACTTCATTTTCTGCCTCCCCCTTCTCCCTTACCTGTCTCAAATGTCTTTCTGCATCTTGGGAGGGGAGCACAGCAGCATGTTTTGCAGCAAGGGAACATTGTCCTGAGAGACCAGTCACAGCTGAAAGACTGTTAGGTCTAGTTTTTGAGATTTGACCCTTCATGTCAGGGGTGAAGACGATTGCTATTTTAATTGTATTAAATACATGTTAGAAAACTTGAGAAACGGTATAATAAAAGTTAAAAATTAGAACAGAAAGAACTCAATAGGTTGTCACTTATTTTGTAACGTATTGCAAACTGTTGGTACTGTAGTAGATAATATGTTTAAACACTGAAGTCCAAGAGAAAGCTTATCAGATGGCAAGCAACATTCAAAATAATGAATGCACTGGTGATGTCTTTGCCTCATCTTTCTCACTTTGATCAAGTTGCATCATCTTTTTGTGGAGAGAGAAGTAGCAACAGGCAGTGATTTGAAGCAAGGCAGCTTTGTTTCCTTTTACTCTATTCAGATTGTGTCTTGTCCATCTCAGATATTTGGTATGTGTTCTTTGAGCTCTGCTACTATGTATATGCCTTAAAGAAAAGTGATTAAGAGAAAATCTGTATTTTGTAAAGCCTTTGTGGCTAAACATGATGAAGGGTTTGAGTAGAGCCTTGTGTAATTCACCATAAGGCTTTATTTGTTTCTAAGCAGTCAAAGTAAGACTCAATAAAATGCACTAGAAACTGAAGTAAAGTAGATATGATACAGGTAAAATGAAGCTCATATGTTTCTGAGCTATACTGGAAAAAACTTTGCTCCCTTCCAGTAAAACTCAGCTTAGGATTATGCTGTTTGTGTGGGATGTGGTACTAAAATAAACAACAACATCTGGAAACTGTGCAGTGGATAGAAGCTAATGACAAAGCATTTGCTGCCTTCACAAAAAGAAAAAAAAAAATCTCTGACTCCTCTCTGTAAAAAAAAAAAAAAAAAAAAAAAAAAAGCTTCATATAAGCCACAGCCCTAATTATTTGCTAATGGGTGGAGTAGTTAAATCAAATGTCTATCATCTACTATTGGATCAGTTCCTTCTATGATGATCTCTATAGCTTCTTGACACCATTAAACCCTGGAATGCTTTATACTATGACTGCAGAGTAATTTCTGTTATTGCTGAAAGCTTTGTGCTTTTGCTGTGTAGCAGCAAACATGATTAGCTGCATATCTGCCAACCAACTTTTTCCTCTTGGATATCAGGCTTGTCTGTCACAATTTTTATTAACGTCTCCTGAGATACTTGAAAAACGTAGAACGAAACTATTCACGATGCTAACATTGGACTGCTAATCAACAGATCTCATTTATCATGGAAGGGCAATATTTTAGGCAATATTTATACAGATTTTTACCTTGCCATTAAGAAACACATAATATTGTGTGAGATAGGAAAGTTGTTTAAAAAAAAAAAAAAAAAAAAAAAAAAAAAAAAAAGAACCCTTTGTGGATATGGACAGCAGGTTTGCATTTGTTGAATTGAAGAGGAACAACAATGTTGTGGATACACAACTGTGAAACTGATCTAATTTATCTTGACAGACTTCCCTGACTGTTAGCTCTGGAGCAATAACTTTTATTGTGGAACCCAGGTTTTCTCTTCCTGTAGCTGATGATCGTGATGCCACAGTTAATTAGTTATTCCTTCCATTTTTTTTCACAGACACAAAATATCTCCGTATCTCACCTCCTGTAGTAGAAAAGGAAGTGAAATTTCCTTTCCTTACAATTATGTTAAAGTGTCCCATATTCCTTCATGTGTTTGTGTTGTGGAAAGTTCTAAAGCATTTTACCACCATATCATGTCAGGAATTACTTACATTGCTCTGCTTGTAAATATGCAATATTTCCAACTATCAATTCAATAGAGTCATCTGGCGCGTATGTATATGTATATATTTATATGTAAAATGTGGTAGTACAAGCACCTGCTTGATACCTTCAAGTATGTGTGAAAAGTAGAAATTACTGGGAGGCTACTTGTGCTTGGTTGAAAGGGCTGAGAAAATTGGATGTGGAACCTTTCAGTGCTTTTTATCATTGAGTCTGGTGCAGACTTGCTGAACTTATTCTAAGCTTGTCTTCTTACAAAGGCTATAGCTGCAGTTTTTAGAATTGAACAAGCCGTAGTAATGATAATTGCTAATAGTAATTCCTTGTAAAGTTTGTAAAGAAATTTTAATCTCTGGAAAATTTGAATTACTGCCTTGTAGTGTTATGATGTTGATTTTGTTGCTGACAGGACAGGGAATATGATAAGAAATGTTGTCTAGAATATAGCTATATTACGCTAGCTGTAAATCGAGAACCTCTTGATGAGATGCTCTATTAGGGGTATGTTAACTATCACAAAAACTCTCCATGCTTAAAAGCTAACAAAAGCAAGTATAAAATGATCAAAGAACATACAAGAATTGAAAGTACTGTTTTGTTTGTTTTCTTTTAACGCTCAGCCCAGCTGAGGCATTTGATAGGCTCCAATTTTGCAATAGTTCTAAAACTCGAAATTCAAACATCTGTTTTCTTAGCTGTCCCAAGGGAGTGGAAATGGGTAAAAATGGAACTGCCTTGAGATGGAAATTCGTGAAGGAGAATTTAGTTTTGACATATCACTTAGTGTGAGAAGTGAATGTAGATTTCCTAATATGTATAATGGAAATGACTGCAGACTTTTGGTTAGTTATGTAACTAGTGATTTCCCCAACAAGCTGTGAGTATAGAGGTTAGAGTACATCATTAGACATGTGTATTAAAAAATGAATAAGCAGTACTCGATGTATTTTGTACCATTGGGAATTCAGGGTTAGTTATATACAATTTCATTTATTTGTACATTGGTTTCAGCGATGATACATCAGGGATAATTTGTTAATGATTCTGAAACACATGTGTAGTACCTGTGTTAGCTGAACTGTGACAGAATCTGAAGTGAAAAGAAAATGAAACAACAAACCAGCAAAAAAACCCTGTGTGAATATATATGAAGTTTGGATAGTCTGCATACCAACAAATATCCACAAGAGCCAGTGCTTTGTGGCAAAAATATTCTTCGTACCCTGTTCAGCCAGTAGCAGAAAATAATTCAATCTAAGGGCATATCCTGTGAAAGAAAGAAGGCAGGGAAGTGTATACTCCAAAATTTGTGCTTTTATGGTCTCCATAAAGAAAAGAGAAATATAAACTACAGTATCAAAGCTTCAGAGCTTTACTGACAACTGAAATATGAACATCAGGTCTTTTCAAATGCTCTTCAAATAGAAATCAGTGTTAGAATCTTGTGCTTACTGCACATATCCTAAATTTTTTTTTGTTGTTGTTGGAGGTAAACCTTTGAGGCTCAAGTCCATATCTTATTCACTACATCAAGTAACTTCTAAACATATCCTTGCTGCCCCCTTTATAGCATTAGTTTGACCTGACTCCCTTCTCTTTGTGGCTCAGCCAGAAATGTCTGTTAGCTACCTACTTATTTAATTGACCTTCTGTGGCTCATACATCTTACTTGGCAGCTTTGAAGAATCAAAAGTACGATCCACTCTCTCTCCACCATTCTGATGTCTCTCAGGAAATCCTGTGCTTACTTTGTTGCAGAGCTGTCCCTAAAAGCAAGAGCAGTAATTATTTTTGTATTCAAGAACTTCTTTGTAGCTCTCTCAGAAAGAAGATATGCTGTACTATATTCGGATATAAGGTGACATTAAAAAGCATACTATTTTTATAAAATACTATTGCCTTTGGTAATTCCAGTGAAGTTCAAGATGATTAAATCTCCTACTGATTTCATTGTGAAGCAGAAGTAAAGAAAAACTATTCTATTTAAGGTTATGATTTAGTGTTTAAAAATACCAATCTTACATAAAGCTGATTGTTATCTTTAATTTAAAAAAAATATACCCTTTGATATAAAATCTACAAATTCTCAAGGGGTTTGTCTACACCATACTTCTTGTCTAACTATCTATACTATCTTACATATCTATTTATTTATCTTTATGAATTTAAAATTAATTGTCAAGTAATGTCAGGTATTCAACATATTCAGAAAAAAAAGTCCATAGTTTGCGTGTATACTTATTTCCATGGAAAGTACCACAGATACAAAGAATGTACTAACACAGTTAGATAGAGAAAACTCTTAGCTACAAAGTGCCCTTTTTAATGTATTCACAACTATTAGCTATACATTTTCACCAGTGATGAACAAGAGCCTGCATGCTGCTCTCATAAAAATTTACATGGCCATCTGGAATATGGCTTGTTTGTCACACTGCTGCTACCACTGCAAAAATTCACCACTCACCACTTTGCTGTGTTCATATTCACTGTTTAGTATCCACAAACATTCAGCAAACACCAATGAATATCAACAGGTCTTTTCTAATGGAGGAATTCTATGGCACGTTTTGTGCTTCCATGTAAAGTGCTATTTTGTCAGACTGCCCCTCTGTGCCATCTGTCACGTGGCAACAGAATATAACAAAACACTGGCAGGAAGGTTTGGCCTCTACTGCCGTACCACCAACACTGCCTTTGATGCCATGGATCAACATAATAAAATAGGCTCCATTACTTTTGGAGCAGCCCTCATGTGATGCTTCCTGTTGGTTTCATAGAATCATAAAATTGTTTGAATTGAAAGAGGTCCTCAATAGTCATCTAGTCAAACTCCCCTGCAATTACCAAGGACACCTCCAGCTAGATCATGTTGCTCAGAGCCATGTCCATCCTGACCTTCAGTGTTTGCAGGGGTAGGACATCCACCACCTCTGTGTTCAACTTAGTCTTGTTACATCACCACCCTTATCATAAAAAGAACTTTTTTTTTATCTATCCGTCCATTAGTTTGAAACCATTTCCCCTTGTCCTGTTACAACAGACCCTGTTAAACATTCTGTCTCTTTCTTTCCTATAGAGCACTTTTAGATACTGAAAGGTCACTGTCAGGTCTTTCAGAAGCCTTCTTTTCTCCAGGCTGCACAGCCCCAGCTCTCTCTGTCTTAAGCCTTCTCAGAGAGATGCATTTAATGACACTGCAGTTCTCATATGCAGTAGTCCAGTACGAACCATTTGCAGATACGTACCGGAAACACTTTTGACACTTACTGTGTAATGCTGTAGAATTCTGGTCCTTAGTTTTGCCTCAGGGGCCCATAACTTGCCTGCATATCTTTTACCATTGTGGACTGGAGCCTAAGACACTGGGCCACCAGCTGCTGCTACAAGGATGGTTTTGGTTGAGAAGCAACAAATTTGCAGGTCATTTTCCTGCAGTAGATCTGCAGGTTACAACTAGATGTGGAAAAAAAGTCCTTGCCCTGCGTCCAACTTAAATGAATAAGAAAATCCTTTATAATCAGTACAATTCTCCATGTTGGTTGTGGGAGACTGTGTCCCATTCATGTTCTTCTGCCATCAGAATTGGCACTCCTTGGATTTGTCTGCGCAGATACACTTTTCTTTTTTCCTGTATCTTGCTCCTGTATCCTATGTGCTCTCTATTTATCCTTTTGTAATATTTGTATTTTTGTTCTAGAAGAGATTCTATTTGTCCTAGGTAGACATTTAAGTATTCAATTTAATGGATGCTACCTTAAAACAGTGCAAAATGGGAATCCTGCAGTCTGGTTTAAAAAAAAATTGAAAAAAGATCAAGTAAGTGTAGGATTAAGTTTAAGGAACGTAAGAAGGAAAATTCTGAAGGATGGAAAACCTTTGTTTTGTGGCTTACATTTGATTAGTGTCATCTTTTTGTTTGTTTAATCCTAGAACATTAGATGCAACAAATATGTATTTCTTGGAAGACTTACTGTATTTTCCTTCAGTCATCAGTGACTACAGATGTCACATGACAGACCATTTATTCAGATGGTTCTTGCAGCATGTGCTTGAGTACTAATTCACAAATGAGGCAAAGTGCAACCAGCTACAGTACAGCCAAATCCTGTCCAAGTTTTCATGCTCATTACTATCTGAACTCAATCAAGTCTACAACCTAGCATAGAACATTAACAGCATGAAACCTTGAGCAGTATGTCTGCATTTTAGCAAATTAGATTTACTATCTCATCGTATCTAATAGAGTATTTAGAGTTCTTTGCCTGAGACAGATCTCTTTATATGAGCATCTCTAACCTCCATGTAATTATTATTTTTTTAATCTTTAGTCTGAATAATGGCATCTTTTGAGTATGTTTCTCCATACTTTAGTATGTTTGTTGTCAGGAAAAAAATGAAAGCTGGATAGCCAGTACTATCACAACTGCAATTCCTAAGAAAAGACAAGCACTTACCTACATTAAAATGTACTCTGGGAAAAAAAAAACTGCCGGTTCCAGCACTTTTATTTATATATGTAGTATTATACACACGCAGCTATATGTATATAAATAAAATGGGCTGATGTATACACCACCACAAAACAGATCTGCCACCATCCCCGACAGTCTGCTGGAAATTGAGTTGATTGAATATGACTCAGACCCTCAGACTCATTGTCCAATTCATCAGTGAATGCTCTGCAGGCTCATTGATTATATGTAAGACCAGCGGGAATGCTTGGCTTGCTTCATGGGGCTGTCAGTACTGTGACATTATAAACATCCTCTGATATATGTATGTAAATAAGTTCAGATTGCTTAAATTTGACTTCTTAGATACGTTTTTTTTTTTTTTTTAATGAACAAAAAAAGCAAACAGAAATGCATGGAGACCATTTTGTGAACAAGTTGAGAGCATGGACAGTAAGTAATTTTTAAAGTTAATTAATGTAACCTCTGACAGGTAGGCATTTCAGACTGTGTATTTCTGTGTTTGTTTAAGGAGAAAAAGGGACTGTTTCTGTATGGATTTTTATTTAGACCAAACTTCCAAATTAGTGAAAGACTGTGAATGGAAGTAGATTTCCATGAGCAAGTATGTCACATGTACGCCATTTAAAATATTTTTCTTCTAAAAATTATGCATGTGGAATAGATACAATTACACCTCAGGAAACTGAAATTTTATCAGTTTGTGAGTGTACATGTGCCTGTTCACAGGAAAACAAAATCACTTTTAAATAGGAACAGTAGGTGTCGTTGCACCTTCTATTTCAGTTTCCTGGTCGTCCCTATAGAAGTTATTTGAAGGCTGAAATGTGCCGCCGTGTCCCTTACTTAGGGAAGGACAGCAGAAGCCCTTCGCTGGTTGCTGCTGGTCTCGCAGGCTGTACTAATTACTTCGTTGTGGCATATGGCCTGCTGGCAAGATATATAGAAAAAAAATCTAACCACAGTTTTACAGTGGGATCTTTCTGCATCTGTATGAGCGCCCCCAGGAAAATGGCACAAGTTAAGTCGAGCTTTGTATGAAAAAGCACCCTTTCTGTTTTTTTTTTTTTTTTTTTTTTTTATTATTATTATTATTTTTATTTTTTTATTTTATTTATTTTATTTTTTAATGAGAACAATAACTACTTGCTGAGGGATATGATTTTTTTTTTTTTTTTTGTCTGTTTTAGTCAGGCTAAACTTTAGAATTTTTTTTTTCCAGTCTTCTGTCCCCTGTGAAGCATTTTGTGAAATCTCTGTGAGCTATGACAACAAAGAATGTGATGAAACATTAGTTTTCTTGTGTTGCCTTCCCTAGGATGCAACTTGCATGAGGAAAAATGTTTTGTGATTTTGGGTATCAACAAAAGCCTTCACCACGCACCTCTTAATTTGGTGAAAAGAGACAGAAAAGTAAGGAATATCAGCTTTTCACATACACAAATAAAAAATGTCGTAATATTTGTTTGTTAAACACTGAGTAATTTCAGAATGCTCTTGCATTATATGACAGACAACTTTTAATACTTATGCTTAGGTGACGTAAGGATGAGTTTTCTGTAACCACAGTATTTCATCCACTTTTCCTGCTCAGGAGCCAGAAGTCCCAGTGAGGAGAAGAAGGCTGGTGATGCTGCAAGGGCAGTCTGAATACACAAAGTGTGCTATTGCTGTTTGCGCTGATCTCATTAGTTTATTTACACATCCTGATTTTACTTTCTCCCTGACCAACTCCCTGTACCTTATGTTTCCTGTGTGCTGGTTTCAGTGCTGCTCACGCAGAGAGAACAAACAATTCAATCAGTCTGCAGAGTTTGCAGAACAGACTGTGCACGCCTAACTCTCATGCTGCCAGCAGACAGGTTCTGAAAAACTGAACTGCCTTCCCGCTTGTTTGTTTTTAAATGGCAAATCATTACTCCTGGGATAGCAAGCCATTCTCTCATCTCTACTGCTGAAGCAGTGTTTGGCTTTTTATGACTTTTAAAAGGAATGTTTGGGTTGAATTATAGTGCCTCAATGTGTTGTCTTGTGAACTCTCTGGCTCAAATACTGCGTTTAGGTGCATGGTCGTCTTGCTGACCACAAGTTTGTAAATGAAAGTCCACTTTGTGAGTTTAACTGCTCTGAAAGCATGAAAGTTCCCACAGAAACAGCCTCTTCTCTATTTAATACTTTACTTAAGTCAGTAGGAAAAATAAGGGGGAGTCAAAGATCTACTGGCTTAAATATTCAGAGGGCTTAACAAAAACTGCTTTTGTAAGAAATCTGTTCTCCACTTATGATGACTAGTGCGTTCTGGAGTCTTCTAAACTTTTCACCCTCTGTCACTACTCCGGATTTTTATTTAGGTGATCATTCCAGAAAGATCAAGTAACTCAATGGAATTATGCGATGGTAAATTCTGCAGGCTGAATTTTTGTTGTGTATCCAAAAATCTGCTGTTGTGTGTGATTGTGTACTGTGGTGTATTACTGTTACAACAAAGAGTTTTTCAGTTGAAGTTGCCACCTGCTGTTAATCACACTGTTTAGTTATCAGCGTTTGTCATTTTTTTCTGGTTTGTTTTTAAATTGTTTTCTATCTATGTTTTGTTTAAATTTGACTGAAAAACCTAGGATTAGAATTGTGTGAAAAATGACAACATAAAGGAATTGAAATATAGTTAAGCAGACACTTCTGCTCTATGTTCATTTCCTAGAATTCTAAAATGCCAAGAATACCAAATTTTCTATGGAAAAATTTAGCAAACTTCAAAGAAACTTCTGAACATTCATATGCTTAGCTGAGGTGAACCCAAATGTTAGGAACTTTGAGATTCTCTTGTTGAATGAATAGTATTAAAGCCAAAACCCCAGAGAGATGAGAAGTAGAATTATTGAGTATGTTGAACGATTTGGACTGGGCAACGGGGACATCTTTGGAGCAGCCTGGAGCAGGAGATTCAGAAAACAAACTGTTGTTGTGGCTTCTGAGTCCTTCTTAATGTTCATATCACAATAACTAAAGGATTAAGTGTTTCAAGGAAGGGCTTGAAACTGTGAGTTTGTTATGAGGTGGTGGAAGGAGGTTCAGAACAATCTGTGTTGGCTGCTTTCCAGCAGAGAATATGCATAACAGCGAATGATTTCACATAGTGGAGAATAGAGAAGCATTCTTTAGAAGCAAAAAATTGGAGGTCACTGAAAAACAGGGAGACTTCGATGTTGTGAAAATATTACATATGTGAGTGTGTATATGTGAGCATGTATGCAGTTTATAACATATATTTCTGGCTTCTGTTTTCAAGAAGGTCGTAAGGGGCAATAATATATGTGTAGAATCAGGGACTATGGCAGCAGTACAGAATGGGCAGAAGTAGAGGAAATGTGTTTAGCCTTTGTTTCCTTCAAGCTTTTCATTAGAGTATTGTAGATTACTAAAAAAAATAAAAAATAATTTAAAAAAAAAATCAGTCAAAATACTGACATTAAACAAAGCCAGATGTAGTTAAGTAGCAAAATATCCAGAAGAAATGACTTAATGTACTAGCTATGTGTGGATTAATGCAACTCCCTGTACCTCCCCCTACCCAATACATCTCTCCTTTCCTCAGAGAAACCCCAAATCAAAACAAAACAGAGATTGGGGGGGGGGGGGGGGGGGGGGGGGGGGGAGGGGAGAAATACAACAACCTCAAACCATAAAACTTAAGAATCTAAGACTTGCAGCCAAGCCAATCACCGTAAGGCAATTTGTTAATGGTTTTGGCAGAAATGATCCTGTTCAGCTTGTCTTCCTGCCATGCTAGCAAGCTAGCATTTATCCATATGTGAAATATTTTATTTCCCTGAACAATATTTGAATGTTTTCTTCTTTTCTCTGAAATCTGAAAGTTGATCATAATTCTACTGTTGTAACTGAGAAGAAATCAGTTTAAAAGCAGTGCGCTCCTTATAGTCGATTTTGTGAAATCTATTACTATCTAACGCCTTAAGAGTTTAACTCAGGAGTAATTTGGATGCTCTCCAAATGCTTATATTTCATGTATCAGATCATATGTTTTTACTGGTTATACAGAACTTGGTGAGAAATATTTAGTCAGAATAGTAAATAAATATGAAAATGTCACAGATAACAGCAGTGATAAAGGAAATCTCATCATATTACCCTTCTGGATCTTTCTGCTGCAGAAAATAAGAGAAATTGTGTAATTTACAGTAATTTTTACAGCTAGAGGTGTTTATACACAGGTGTGTCACAATTTGGTCAGTGGAGAGTGTGACCTCCATTGTAATTCATTAGGCCTGCAGAAAACTTCAGGTAACTGTAATATCTGGAGCCTGACGTGATGGCTCCCAGATGTTCACAAGAGAAAACTTTTCAGATGATGATAGAAAAATAACAATGGAACACAAAAATTGGGTTTTGTTTTGGATTTATTTCATTTTACTGAGATCTAAAACCCTTAAGTTATCTACATGTCAAGAAGGAAAGTTTGTTAACAAAGTGCTCATGTGTCCTAACAGTAAGTATACAAGGCTGTTGTTCAGGGAGAGGGGGGTTGAAATTCAAACCTACTTTTTTCAAATTCCATTGGTCACAGTTTTTTGCTGGCAGACTTAAATATTTCTTTCATAAATAAGTATTACGCTAAGTTTTCTATCCTTACTCTTAAACCTAAATTGATTTTATTTAGGTTAATAAGAAGGGGGAATGATCAGACTGTTCTTCTGTGGATATTTGTTCTGCAGGTATTTTTTTTTCACTCTTCCTTTGGAGTCTTCTGCTTGTTTTTAGCATCTGTGTACTTATAAGATAGGCATAGATTCACCAATGGAAGATAGTATATCTCTACTAGCAGACATAAAATGACTTGGTATAGCAACTCAAAGGTCATGTTTTATTCAAATTGTTACTAGAAGTTTGCTTAGAAAGAAGAAAGTAACTTCTTTAATGGTGCATCAGAGGGATTATACTGAAATAGCAAGAGGCATACTATTTCATTAGTTTCTGCTCACTTTTTTTTTCCACGTCACTTAGCCATACTGCATTTTCCTTCAGTCTTTTTGCTTTTCATGTACTTTCATTTGAGAAAAAGATAATGTCTTTATTAAGGGGAACTGCTGGTGTAAGGCTCCTGCTGGCAAAAATAAATAAGCAAGTCTCAGCTGTGCTCATTCTGAATACTCTTGAGGACTCTGGCATTAGCAACTGAGTTGTTGCTGGTATACCTTTCCTCTATAAATTCATTTGAAGCTTCTAATTAAGAAATGTTTGACATGGCTGTTGGTGTACTGAGGCAAAGGAAAGGGGACTGTAAATATCAGAACACATTGTTTAAACAAAATAACTATGAAAGTAGTAGTGACTGACTTGAATGTGATTCCTGCTGTGTCTCGTTTCCTAAAACCAGGAGATATTTTATCTGCTGTAACATCTGTTTTTTCTATTTTCTTTGCTCAGTGCAGAGATCTTATTGCAAGATATTGTTTAAATTTTCACTTTGGTTATTGTTTGGAATCAACAAAGTTACTGTTTTTTGATATTTACCTGAATGAGGAAATCCAAACCTCTGATTTACTTTATCATGTCTCTGTGGCATTTGACTTACAAGCCTAATGTGATGAAGGAGGTCAACTTCAAAGAGTTTCATGACTTTCTAGTTAGCATTGGTAAAAGAACAGTAAAGATAGTTAGAAGGTGGGGAGTGGGTTGGTTCACCCCTTCTCCCTCTGTCACATTATGGCAATGGAGAGGCTAAAGCTATTCTTAAGTGCTCAAATGTTATGTACCTTCATTGCTATAATTTCTGTGTTCAAAATGCTGCTATTGAGCCACAATGCAAGTTTCAGATATGCAGGTAGAGCAAAGGAAGTTTACTTTGTAGATCCTTCTGCCAGATTCATTAATATCTCAGAAATAGTAATTTTGGAGCAAGGTTCCCTCCTTGCTCCTAGTTCCCTACTGCTCTCTGGAACTGTACTTTTCCTGCTCTCCAACATTACTGATTTCTGTTCTCAGGTCTTTTCCCTGTTTGTATGTTACTTTGTAGCATGGTGCCTCCTACCTCCTTTCCAGTTTTTGAGCTTTCATGTGCTCATTGACCAGTGTTAAAATGGATAGTAGCAAAGAGCAGTGAGTGTGATATATTAGAGAATATTAGAGTTCTATGAAGAGTGCAGAGTAGACAGTAAAAAGTTCCAAAGTGGAGATAGTTACAAAGAAAAGTATTTTAAAAGGATTTATTTTATGCATTGTCTCTTCTGGTTTAGGGAATCTGAAAAAAGAAAAATTGAACTAAGTATACAAAATGTTGTCTCATGTTCTTACGTACAAAACTTGTAAAAACAGCTACTTGGGCAACCTTCAGGTTCAGAGAAGTCATAATAACACTGAACTTTAAAACAAGACCAGTATGTTAAAATTGGATTGGATTCTTTCTGAAAGTGATCTTTAGTTATTTAACAAGCTTAGCTCGTTAAAGTATCTCAGTTGTTTTAGTTCTCCACTCTGGGCAGTACATGTGTGTAGAAAGACAGTAAAACAATCAAATGAGGAAAAATTAAATGGAAAGAAAAATTACGAAGCTTATGAAACATGAGTAGAGAAAGTGGAAAAAAAAAAGCAAAAATGAAAACTACATGGATGGTGGGTGGAGAAAGTGAAGTTAAAGGAGAAATCTCAAAAGAGATGGATCTCTTATCCTAAGCAACAAGTGATAGGACAAGAAGAAAAGGACTTCAAATTATACCAGGGGATATTTAGTTTGGATATTAGGAACAATTTATTCACTAAAAGGGTTGTGAAGCATTGAAACATACTGCCTAGGGAAGTAGCTGATTCACCATCCCTGAAAATACTTGTAAAATGTGAAGATGTGGTGCTTAGAAACATAGCTTAGTGCTAGACTTGGCATTGCTAGGATAATAGTTGGACCCAATGACCTTAGAGGTCTTTTCCAACCTAAGTTATTACACAAAGACTGATCCAAAAGTAATGTCTCTTCTTTTATTATGTTGGCTCACAACTTCAGAGGTGGATGTTGGTGGTATGGCAGTAGAGGCTGACTCTTCCCACCAATCTTCCATTGTGTTTTGTTGCCATCTGACAGATAGGCTCAGAATGGCATCTGATATAAAAGTGTGTATGAAGCAAAGGTGTGGAATTTCTCTATGACGAAGAAATGGCACACACTAACATTCATCTACGCTTGCGGAGACTATAGTGGATGTGAGAACAGTGAAGCAGTGGGTGGTATCTTTCAGCAGTGGCAACAGTGACAGTGGGTATGATGGTGCAGATTTCTATGGGTGTGGCGTGCAAGCTCTTGTTCAAAGTGGTTCTTGTTTTTATGAATGATCTTAAGTATATTTTTCTCATCAATTATGCATTTTCATGCAACTGTGGGATATGAGCCTGCAAGATGGGAAAGTCAATCCTATTAAAAGCAACAATAAGTCCTCTAAAGTAGAATGGAAATTAATTATCTCTCTTTTTTTTTAAGATTTACAACTGGCCTTCGCATGAAATGTGTTCACCTATGTCACTAAAGAACATGAGTGAACAAACAAATGTTGCTAAGCTGTTCCCCCTTTGCCTGCTTACCTTTACACAGCAGGGTGATAAGAAAAGTTGCAAACTGGAGGGAAAAAAATTCCATCCTATGTTCCTGTGATCTTCTACTTGTTGTACCTTGTAAAATATGTTTATAGATAATATTCTATAAAAATATACTTGAAGAGAGATTAGAAATGTACCTTTATTTGCTTTTTATTTGGTTTAACAATTAACATAAAGCTGTCTGAAGAATAGCAAAGCCCATCCATTTTTTTTCTGATACTAGCAATGGAGAATTTACACAGATTTTTCTCTAAATGGTTTTGAACATTCTGAGCAATGATTTGAACACCTTTCTGTGTAAGCTAAGAATTCTGCATCTCTCTTGACCTTTTTAACTCCTTACACTTACCTGAAGTATCCTGATTCAGACATTCATGGTATTGAAAACTCTGTCATGGTTTTATGTACCTTAATGCCATCTTTTGTGTCTGAATGTTTATATGTGATATTTTCCTGATTCTTTGGTTCATTTTATTTTGGTTTTCTAATCCCTTCTCCCAGAGTTCTGGGAAGATAACCTTTAACATTCAAGCCAAGAAAATAGAAAAACAAAAAACCCTGAGAGTGTGTCAGTGCCGTTTTTTGAAAGGCAAATACATGTTTACCCTGCAAGGTAACTGAATTAGAGCAGCACCAAGACTGAGCTAATGCAGTCTGCCTCCCAGCAATTGTACAGTTTCCAGATCCAAGTTGTTTTATGGCCAACTATCTTAATGCGGAAGCTGTGAATGTGTGGTTTTACTCATTTGTCTGGAAATAACCTTAGTTTGAGATCTGTTTTGTGACACTATTTCATATATGAAAGTAGACAACTGGGGCCAAAGAGAAGATGATATTTCAAGCACTTCTCTCACTTTCTGCCAAAACAGCTGTCCAGGTATACACAGGACACATGGATTAGTTGAGGGAAATGAGTAAATTACTGCTTTCCAAAAATCTAAGTGATATTTAATTTGCAGTTAGCTCTCCATGCATAAAGCCAATTAGCTCCATGGCCTCAATTCAAAAGTCTGTTAGGAATCTAGCTCTGTTTTATATGGTTACTCTTCTCTGATATTTTTTAGATAAGGTTACTGATAAGAACAACTCTCAGATAAATAACCTTTCTCTGAAATCAACCTAAATCTACTTGCCAGCCAAACTAAAAAGAAAAACACATTATTCTGTGACATTTTGATATGTAGAGCTAGTTGCCCAGGCAGCTGTTGAATAGGGTAAGATCCCACAGCCTCTCTGGACAACCTTTTCATCACATTCAGTGGAAAAACAGTTTTCTGATGTTTGGACAGCACCTAATGGATGTCTGTCCCTATTTCCTTTTGTCCAGGCACTGAGCACCAGTGGAGGTAGCCCAGCTCTACCTTGTTTGCAACCTCAGTTCAGGTATTTCTATAGGTTGAGGAAAGCCTACCTGAGTCTTCTCCAGGCTGAAGAGTCCCAGATTTCACAGCCACCCCTATAGGAGAGCTGCTGCATCCCCTTAACCAGTTTTGTAGCCCTCTGCTAGGGCCACACTCCAGTATGTTCTTGTCTCCCTTGTATTGGAGAAGCTCAGAACTGGGCAAAACACTCCAGTATTTGCCTCACCAATGCTGAGTAGAGGGGAAAGATCACGTCTCTCACCCTGCTCACAATACTTTACTTGATGCAACCAACAGTACAGTTAGCCTTTTCCTGTGGCAAAAGCAGATTGTTGGCTGATGTTCAACCTGTCTACCAAGACACCAGGTCCTTTTCTGCCTAGCTGATTTCCAGCTGGGTGGCTTGTGGCATGTTCTGGCAGGGGGGATTGTTCTTTCTCAGGTTTAGGACTTTGCACTTCCCCTTCCTGAACTTCATGATGATCCAGTCAGCCCACTTCTCCAGCTTGTTGAGGTCCCCCTGATTAGCAGCGTGGACCTCTGGTGTGTAAGTGTCTCTTCACCATTTTGTGTCATTTTTAAACTTGTTGACAGTAAACTCCTGCACGGATACATTCCAATAATTCTCTTCCAGTGTAACTGAGCAGTGTTGTCTCACTCTGTTTTCCTCAGTCTTTGCACTATTTTTCTTATCATATTGGATAAATTTCTGGAAATGCTTATCTTTAATAACTTTTTGTAAAAGATACGTAAATGCAAATAATGCTTATAACAGGCAACTTGCTTGACATTGAGTTCTTGAAGGCAGAGGAGGTCCAACCTACATAGTAACTGCTTGACTTCTTAGAAGCCAGGTTAAATGCAAATGACTCAGAAAACAAAAACATAAATGTACAACAGTATAAAAAAGTTTAAAGGCATAAAATCTTGTTCTTATTATATAGAGCCAGAATATAACTGCAGGCTGTCAGGAATCAGTGATAAAATAACTGGCATGCTTTTTCCTGAAAAAAAGAAATACCTGAAAAATTGTAAACAATCTCTTAACTTTCTGAGTAAAATTAATAGTGTTAGAAATTGATTGCTGACAAATATTGTGATTTTAATATGTACGCTTTTTGAGAAATTTGTTGAGATTTTGATAAAAACTTGATAATGACTAAAATGGTTGTGTAATTGTAACTGTTTTAAAATAGTAATCAAACTATTTTTCTTTGAACTAACTGTTTTCATTCTGTGAACTATATTATATATATTCTTTAACCAGTAAAATAATACTGTTACTTAAACCCAGGCCTGTGTCATGTCTATAAAAAAAAGGTACTTTGGCCACGTAGAATCTTTAAATAACATAAAATATTACATATTTATTTATTGCCATTCTGGCAGCACATTTTCAGTATTCTAGTCAGAAGAAGTGATGGAACTACTTGGACCAACGTAACTTGAGTTACGTTTGAGCTGTGTTTGGTGAAAATGCATGCTTTCTCCAGATATGATAAGTCTACAGTATCTAGCATATAATTGATGCTGGAGTTCTCTAGACTAAAGTTATGCTACTAATTTGAAATATTTTTATGCTAGTTGCTCTGCTTGTTAATGTTTATTTTAAAATTTGAATGATTCTTATGCATAAAAGTTCACAGAGAGAGAAGCTTTTTTAGAAGTGCAGAGCATGACTTTCAGATGTGACATCTGCAGTCATTATACCTCTGTAGGACCACAGGGATAAAACTGAAGGTGAACAGTGCTTGGAAATGTCACAGTGACCATTGACAGCATCAAATTTAGGCCCACTGATTTCTGATCACTTTGCAAATATGGAGTGAAGAAATGCAACCAATTTTTGTCTCTTAAAATACTTCAGATGATGGAATGCTGTGTTGTCAGAAATGTCAGTTATGAAAATCATTTTTACAAGAAGTCAGAGGAAGGTATGATTTTTTTCTTCTATATCATCTTAAGCATATAATTTTACTTTCTTAAAGGTATCATCCATCTGTATGATAGAATGTTAATATTGTTACTAATTGCCAGTCCAAGCAGAACCTTTTTTATAAAAGACGAAGTAAAAGGAAAGACAAGGCATTCTTTAAAATTCATGTATTATATTGTGGGACAGAATCTCATGTGAGTTATGTGAGTGCTTCAGGATGCAAGCATAAAAGAGGTAGCATTTCTGGAAATGCTGAATCCTTTGTTCCTTTTTTTTTTTTTTTTTTTCCCCTTCTTTTTTCCGACTATTATTCTTTCAAAAACATTTTCTGTTGGAGTTGACATTTATCCTCTGCATGACTTCAGTTCTTGGTAATTTACTGTGTTGATCTCATAGCTACAGCTGAATAAGCTTCTAAAATGTTACCTTATCCTTAGCTTCTGATTATATCTTTTAGAAGTTCCATTAAGTTCTAATTTAGAAGAGGAAAAACATACAGGGAGGAGAAATAAGCAGAAGTCTGTATAAAAACACTGTTGGAAGTTCCAGAAATCAACTGAGAAAGATAGTAGTTTTTATTGCTAGCATGAAGTATATGCTTTTGCAGTAAACATAAACAGTTGTGCATTGTGCATAGGATTCTGCAGGTTGTAAAAAAGATGAAATTGTATCATGCATCACAGGCAGTTGGGCAAGCAAAGTCTTTTGTGGCTGGGAAGCTGGCTAAATATGCTTGGTGTCTCTAAACCTGCTGAGGAAGGGGAAGTGTAACCTGTGAGAGACCATCAGTTACTTCTTGCAGACAACAGCTGGCTCACTCATCCTTTGCTTCAAGGCCAGTATGTACTAATTGTATTTAATAGGACCAATAATGCTATTTTCTCTCTCTGAAGCATTGATAAAATAAAGTTTGCTTAAAACCTAGTCATGAAGAGGTTCTCTATTATTGCTTGCAGTGCTATCAAATATTAAGCAGAACAACAGTGATTGAGTTCAGATAGGCTAAATTAAAAACTACAATGTTTTGGAGAGCTATTTTTAACCTTGGTAATCGTGAAGATTGAATTTGCCACATTGCCCCCAAAGCAGTAGGAACAGGAGTCAGTGACCAAAATACTGGTGCAACTTGGGAAGTGGGAGAACTTTTTAAACTAGATTAGCAAACTGTGGACCTCTGCTACCATACTGCTTATGAAAGTAGTTCCTGTTCATCTGCTCATTCCTATTAATGCCAGAAAACTTTCTGGGCATAATTACCAAGTGTTTCCAGGACTGGACCTTTTGGTTGAGTATTTGTCTTTTTTTTTTTTAAATGTCAAGTGCTACCTATTCTTATAAATTCTCATCAAGAAATATTCTGCTAGTAGTTTCTAATATAGCTTTTCCTCTTTAGCTTGATGTTGTTGTTGCCAGGAAGGCTAAATATGGAATGTTAGTGAGAATGAAAAAAGATATTTCTACTTTCCAACAGTCAAATTACAATCTTTCTATCTGAATCTCTGGTGAGAGACTACCTATTTTAATTTGCATCTCTTGATCACAGGGGAAATAATCAATGCAGAGTTTGTTCACAGATTTTGGAAATATGAGTGACAGATCCAGCTAAGACAAGAATCTACCATTCTTCATCTTATTCTTAATACTATTCTGTGCCTGAAAAAAAAAAGTCCTGGTACTTTTGATGTACCTACGATGCATACTGCTTCACAGAAGCAGGCCTTGCCTTCCATCTTCATGGACTTTTACTGATGCATAAAACAGACCTAAGCTTTTGTTCCAGATCTTGTCAAAAGAAGAACCATATTTCTCTCTTTTTAATGTAATATAAATTTATATTTAAAAACAGCAGTGAAGATAAAAGCATAAAGGAATGAGACCTGAATGTTTATCAGAAAAGACAAAACATGGAAATGGAAACTTAGAGATGGAATATTTTTCTGTCTTTGCCATTGATCTTTTGTGCAATCCTGGGCAAATTGCTTAGCTCTCAACACAGAACACACTTAAATTTATAAGGAAATAGTTTCCCAAATCTAGCAAATAATCTGTTCATGCCACTATTTACCTCATTGAAAACTGAAAATAATGTGATTTCTTTCATTCCTCAGATAGGCAGAATGTTGTTGAGGTAGGCAGTATGAGGGTGTCTATATACGATCCTTAAAATGAATAGTAAATCTTTTGGAAATTTGTGAAATCAGTAAAAGCAAAACTGTAAATCAATTTGTATTGTGAAATCAGTCTCTATCCACCTTAAGTTTTATGCCAGTTTTTTTTTGTTTGTTTGTTGTTTTTTTTTGTTTGTTTGTTTTGTTTTTTTTTTGCCTGCTTTCTGGGCCTCACTGCTGCAATGAATGGCGCTTTCCAGGGAATGCAGCTGTTCAGTCCTGGAATTAATATGTAAATGATCTTCTGTTATTGAAGTAAGGGAAGAAGATGGAATGTAGCTGTATTTTCTCTAATCAACATACTCTCCTTTTCATTGGGAACTACAACAAAGCTGACTGTCAACCACACAAATAATTGAATATTTATTTTAGCAGAAATAAAAACACCCAGAAGGATGCTTTCCTTGAAAGCTTTTAGTGACCAACCCAAACATTATTTTAGTTCAGTGAAAATATATGTATTTAGAACTATTCACACACAAATCTCTCATGCTTTTTCAATAAAACAAATAGTGCAAATGAAGACGTTGGCAGAATGACAATTTCAGCTGCAAAACGTAGTAGTGCAGAACTGCAAATGTAATCACCACTGGTTTTTGAGGAGATGCAAACTCATATACGGAATCATCTCTACTGTAATAGTCAAATTCTGTCCTCAGTGTCACAAACTGGAGGAGTTTCCCACAGTCAGCTGAATTCTGATTTGAGACTGATTCTCCACAGGAAAGTTGAGTAAAAATTCTACCTAGAGTAGAAAACATTTCAGGACTGCAAATAGCAGAGGTCACCAAATGAGCTATAGAGACTGCATCAATCATTCCCTACAGAGCTTTAGTGGAGCAGAGAATATGATACAAGTTGTTATTCTAAAGATGGCTTTTGATACAGTATAATATATGACTAGACTGAAAATACGTATTCTGAAACTACTGTATGAAATGCCTTGTGAGCCTCTTTACTGATGTTTCATTTAGTTTCTTCCCTCTTAGCCTAGTGTTCACATCTTTATGTTCAGTGGAAATTTCTTTGGACAGTTTGAGGCAACAGTAAAATAAACCTTCAGCAAAAAAAGAAAAAAAAAAAAAAGAACAACAATAACAAAAGGAAACAGGACAGATTTAAAGCTAAAAGCAAGATACTGAAGTCAAAAACAGGAACTTGAAGTCAATACAGAAAGCTATTGGAAAACAATGTAAAGATTGAAGCTGAAATTGCTGGCTGGGATCACCTAAGCCAACTTAATCAATGCCTTGGCTGCTGAGTTGGGAATAAACAGAACTGCTTGTATATGAACAAAAATGTGATAACGGAGCTTCAACTTCTAAGATGTGTAAGTTATGTAAACTTCTCATTGAGACAGTGTGTTAGCAGTGCAAATTATCCAAGCCTCAAATAGCTGGACAGATTACTGAACCTGATCTACAAACAGCATTTTGACCTTTTAGAAAAATTAAAGGACAAAACTAGTTCTGCAACAGTTAGGACACCCTTGAGCTGGAATGCTTAAAAAAATATCTGATATCGGTCAGCATGCTTTGCATGGTTTGCGTCAAATTACGCAAGACTCAGCAGACAAATTTTCTTGGAGTTAAAATTCCTGTCATTGACTGTGTCCTTTTAGAAGTCTTCTACTAAAAATTTTAGGTAGTGGTGACGTATAAAATTCTGTTTATCTCCTTGTGGAATAGTTGTATATGCAACAATATGCATGTGTCTCTACCTGACACGCAAGTTGGTGACAGTAGGAGTGGTGATAATGCTTCATATGTTAAATCTTTCATGATAAAGCTGTTTAATGTTTTAGACTATTTAGAGGGCAGCAAAATCCTTTAGAGAAGGTATATGCTCAGCATGCTATGTTTCCCAGGGTCATGTCTTACTCCCCTGCCTTTCCCAGTCAGTCAGCTCTGCTAGTATGTAGCAGCAGCAGTCAGCACACAGAACTTTCTCTCCTGTTAGCTCCCTGGAAGCTGTGCCCACCCTTTGAACCCAGATCTGTTAGTTTCATAGGTACATGAGGTAAAGGAAGGCTTGGCGAATGGCTTTGGTGTGAAGTGCTGGGGACAGAGGAGACCCTGCAGCCCTGTCCAGTCCTTGCTAGAGAGAAGATCCTGTGCATGCAGTGCAGTGCTATTTGGGCTAAGCCAAGCCATATCACTTCAGGTGATTCCAAGCCAGATGTAAGACTCATGCTGAGAACACAGTGTTTCTGTCTAAATGTGTTGACATTACTGAGTACTTGGATGTCTAGCAGCATGGTCCTGCTGTGGAGTTTCTGTATGCTTGTGTGTATAATACACAGTGTGCTTGTGTGTCTACTTTCTACCTTTACAGTGTCTCAGGGCATTTAGTCATTTTTTGAAGAAGACAACACTGGGATGAATTCTACAATTTTCTTCACTGATTTTTTTATTAACCTTAATGGAAATGACAACTTGGAACGTAGCAGTAAAATAGGTTTACAATTTGGAGACTTTTTCTATAGTGTATTATTCATACTTCCGATATGTTTTCTTTATCTCCTCTCCTTCCAATCCATTGCTTTTAAAAATATTTTTCTGTTATATGCAGAGTGCAAAACAGATAGCATTAGAATTTTAGCTGAACTTTCAAAACTATGCAGTTTGGATTGGTATGATATTTAACAATCATATCCTGTATTCATTCCCAGCTGAAATTTTTCTGAAGGGAAGAAATTCTGGATGCAGTGTGTTTAGAGACAAATCATCTGTAGAGTTCAGTCACCTTCCATAACGATTACTTCTAAGGCTTAAAATACTTCACATATTAATAACAGGTTGTTAGAACAAAGGTTATTTCCACTTGGAGTATCTGATTTCCACTTGGAGTATCTGAGTGGTTCGCGATAAATGAATGATAAATTAATTTTTCACCAAAGTCTCCTCTAGAATTTAGAATCTTCAGCAGTCTCACAGGAATGCAATTCATCTTTGCGAAGTTCTGCTTGCTTTACATGCTGTGATCCTCTTTGTTTCCTGAGTAAACTCTGAATAAATAGCAGAATATCAAAATACTATCACATTCTCATCTTCAACAAAGCTCTCTTATTTCTAGCTTTTGTTGTCTTTGACATGATCACAGATATCCTGTATTTATTCACAAGCAACTATATGCAGGCGAGCATCTGAACTTATGGACTTCTGAACCTCCAAATGAATTTTCATCATTGAAAAAGAGCTGTCAGAATCTTTCTCATCAAGCAGTTGTAGTTCCTGCCTGTATGAAGCCAAAAGTTTTAAGTCTGGAAAACATACTGCTTTAGGCTCCAGATGCAACAATCTAATATTGATGAACTTCTTAATGAGTTGGTCTTAGTAATATTATGTGGAGGAATCCACACTTGTTATACTCACTGGGAGAGGGTGTAGCGTGTGCATGATACCATGATGTTTTTCAGCTATGCTCAATATACTGTGGGAAGTGACATCTTAGAGCAATAATCTTTCATTGCAGCAGACATCTTTTCCTAAATCATATTTGCAGGTTCTGGATATCTTTTTTTGTTATGGTTCTGACTGTTGTTCCTGTTGTTTATTGTCATTTGTGCAGGGTTTTATTCAGAAATGTTCTGGGCAGGGAAGGCTTGTGATGTGTGTGTGTATACATCATATATGTAGCTAGGTTTTTGATTGGACTTAGTGACTCTATATGTGTGCATCTGAATAACATTGAATAACACTTTTTGAGTGTGATATGTTGCTCATAGTCATTCCTTTGCCTAATGTTTTTATTGTAGTAGTAGTAGTCTGATCCATGTGAAATGAGTTAATCGTAAGAAACTTCTCTGGAAAACTTCCTCGTTAATTCTCTGTGAATGGAAGTCAAATATCTTCTCTGTATATACATCGAAAAATACAAGAACCAGCACCTGGTTATTGAAAAAATAAAAATGCATGCTGAACAGCAAACAGAACCTTTCATTTCTGTGAAAAACTTTTATCTTAAAGAGCTCTATAGACAAAATAATAATTAGTCTGTCAGAAAGTATTCTGGCTCCATTACAGTAGTTACAAAAAATATTCAGCTGCACAAAAAGTTGATGCAACAGTAAGTTGAGTGCAACACATTTAAGAGTGCTGGGCAGCAAGAATTTAGCACTGATGTGAATGCTAAATTAGATCTAAACAGAGAAAGTTCAAACACCTTCAAGAATGTCTTGAGCTCTGATTCTCTGGGAAGGGAAATGATCTTCAGTGGCAGAAACTCAGACATAGCTGCACTCAGAATGTCAGCAGAAAGCAATGGAAATGGCACTGATTGCAGTGCTCTGAATTAGATCCATGGAAACTCTGCAAGAAAGGCAGTGCTTTCTGGGCAGGGTGGAGCTTTTTGGGCAGTCACACTGTCAACAGGATCTGCTCTATCCTACCCCTCTCTGGAGTTCCCATTCACATTAAACTATGTGGGACTGTTTTCAATTCTACACATATCCCCAAACAAGTCAGCTTGTGGTTAAATTATTTATGCCAAGAGTTGAATTCAATGCTGCATGAGCAACATGTTCACTTTAATAAAACCTAGGTGTGGGGTTGAAGAGCCTTGATCAGTTAAATAGGATTTTTCAGTGTACTCTACTGTAAATTGAGTTTACAGAGTGGCACTGAGGGAAAGGTAAAGCAGGTTAAAAAGTGAGTCAAAAATTATTTTTTAGCATATTCTAAACCAAGGGCTGCAGGGATGTTGATGTGACACTGACTGATAGGATTACGTTATCAATATTGAAGGATTATAGGGGATCTTACAGAAATTAGAGTTCAGAGTTAAGGTTGTAAGTCTGGGAGAGGTTTGGGAGGAGTGTTTGTGACCTTTCTCAACCTGTAAGCAGCAACACTAATTTTTTAAGCCCGTAATTACTAGTTGAAGAAATTGATCCAGGGGGTAGCAATGGTTCATTATTTCTTTGTAGTACTTATACTAGACCCCTTGTAGAATCACTTCCTGGGGAGAGAGGGATTTTTGCATTTTAGCTTAAATCAGCAGTTTTAGAAATTGCATGGAAGGTCACCTTTAACTTGTGTGGTTGTTTACCTCAAGTTTATTAAACACGTTCAACTGAAACCTAGAAGACACAAATTTTCAGACTGATTTTCCTGTTGCTGATAGAGATATGACTTAGAGGCAGGCTTTGAGAGCATACTGTACAACTGTGGGCAAACGGAATTAGAGGGTTTAGAGCAGTCAAAGATAAATTATTTTGCTACAGGTTCAGGGTGAACAGCTTGCTAGCCTTTTCCTTCTCTGGCCATGCAAATCACAGAGTGAGAAATAGCTTCCATGCTTTTTTTATAATGGAACTTTGTTGCACCTGAAATTATATTGCAGAAATACTATTCTGAACTGTGGCTTCCCAGTGGAAGACTTAGGTCAGGCAGAGTAGCCTAGAGGGATACATTTACCTGATTAAATTTGATATATTCCGTGTATTTTTATTTTTTTTCTTCTAGCTTTCCCCTAGTACATTTATTTTACAAGCCAGTAATCAACTTCAGCACCCACATATTAGAGTGATTATTATTTTATGATATATAACGTCTTACATTTAAATCTCACTGTTCTTTTTATGTAAACATAAGATGGGAAATGTTTAAATTCATACTTCGAGATAAACTGTAACATACATACGTAAAAAGACAGCTTTAGACTTGTATTGCCTTTATAAATTAATGCCTGTTACAAAAGAAAAAATTGCTGTCATTGAAGCCACAAAATATGCAATTATGAATCATCAGAGGCAGCCAAGTTTTTCATTTTATTCTCTCTAGTAAAAAGAACTGTACATTGGAAAAAAATCTTTTTTAAAAAAAGAAAAACAGGAGTTTGAAAAAAATCCCAGATCTCTGGGTATTAAAAATATTCAGAGGTATTTTTGGTTGTAATTGAACTGAAAAATGAGAAATATCTCAGACTAAGAACACACTGATGAGGGAAAAAAAAGTTTCTCAAGAAAATCTTCAGTCGTTTTTTGATAATGGAATTTTGGTGGTGTTTAATGACTCTACTGAAGTCTACATTCCAGTGTGTTTGCTTTTTAAAATTGTTGCCACCTTGACTGTGCCACCTGTGCTTCCCTTGCATGATGCAACCAGAGAACCACCTTCATTGATGTCTCAGAGCCCTCCCAGCCCTCTGCTTGCCTGGCATCAGCAGCACGTGGCTGCAGATCAAATAGGAAACTACTGAACTCCTCCAGCTTTTCTGTTAGTAGCAATAATCATTAGTTTTTTGTGCCCATCTATCAATTTATCAATTTTCTTGACTTCTTTTTGGGATTTTACCTGTCTTAGTTCAAATATGGTAGAAATATCCTGATAGATTAACAAGCTCTTAAGTTCAGGTGATGGAACTTCTGGAGAATTATAACCTACTCTCATGAACCCATTTTGTATGGAGCACTATCTGAAAAAAAAAAAAAAAAAAAAAAAAAAAAACCCAAAATATTTTGCTTTTTTTTTTAATTTTTAAAATATATTAAACATTTATTTCAGTTTTGCAAAATTTTAGCCTTGTTGAATATAAACCAACCTGATCTGAATGTGTATGTTTGGTGGCCCTGCTAGGCAGGGGGGTTGGAACTACATGATCCTTGAGGTCCCTTCCAACCCGGGTGATTCTGTGTGATTCTGTGATCCTCATTAGCACCATAAACTGAACATATAGAGGGAAGTATGTTTCAGTAAAGTGGGGTATTTTTCACATGCTTCCCAAGTTTATTTCAAGTTTAATTATTTCTCTATTTAACTACAAAGAAATCAACATAAATATATTTCAGATGAGCATAATAAACTGCTTTATTTGTGTTGGTTGGTCTATGTTTTGCCATCTTCTAAAAATTCCAAAATCTATAAAATTTTGTGTTTAACTAAATATTAAAAAAAAAAGTTTATTGAGTTGATGAAACAGACTTCAGCATAAAACAGTTATTCTAAATAATCCTGACCCAAACTGTCTCCTTAACTATGTACCGGGGAAAAAAGTTACAGGAAAAAAAAATTGTCATCTATTTTTCTTACAGGTCTTCTGCAAGAAAAATCTGCAACTAGTTTAATGAAATATGCTTTTTAAGTGAGGTGATAGCATGAAAAACATTGGGAGCCAGTTTAAATAAATTAAGACGTATGAAAAAGATATTCAAAGATGATTAGAAGACTGAAAATGTAAATAAGCATTGGCTAGATTTTTTTGAGTGCTTAAGTTAGACATCTAGCTCCTACTAATTTCAGTTGGACTTAAATATCTAACCTGCCTAAGTGATCTTCAAAAACAACACAAGCTGCCTGTCTGCATCACTAAACTCTTAGTGCCTAAACTCTTTTGGAAAATTTGTTCCTGCATGTCCTTAATAAAAAAAAAAAAAAGACACATCAATGTATGAGTGTATTCCCAAAGCAGGGAAAACTCAAAGAACAGCATATCAGAAAAATCGCTCCTGAGTTCATGGCAGGTGACTCCATTGCTGATTCCTAAGTTTGCAGTGAGATGCAAGATTATCTTGGTCTATTAAAATACCCCAGAAGTATTTTCTGCCTGTCCGATTATGCCTAACAGTCAAGTTTTACTTAAAAACTGCAGTAAATCAATTATATTCTCAGTGTAGTCTGAGGTATTCATGCTGTTAACAGACTGTATTTCTTTTGCTGCGAGTTGCACTTGATACTAAAGATTAAACACTTCGCTGATCTTTGCAATGTTTAATGAAGTGCCTTATTTAAGAAAATATGTTGTATGTTAACTATCCATGGATTGCAACATAGTGTCTATTGAAATTTAATTAGCGTAAGTAGCATATCCAGTGATTCATGTAATTAATTGCAGATTACATATTCAAAAATCAATGTTTTTGTTAGTGGTATGAGTAATACAATGAGTACTTAGGCAGTGAGATATCTAGATATAGGAGCCCTAGCGAAGGTGTCATTTAATGCATCAAACATCCTTTCCTTTTCTATCTTCGATCAGAAAAAAAAGATGCAGCATAGACATTTA
Organism: Lagopus leucura; assembly: GCF_019238085.1. Taxonomy (NCBI): domain Eukaryota; kingdom Metazoa; phylum Chordata; class Aves; order Galliformes; family Phasianidae; genus Lagopus; species Lagopus leucura. The sequence continues at coordinate 12,295,901 of NW_024962255.1, read as the reverse complement.
CCTGAATGTTTTAGCTGGGATAAATTATACTCTGAGTCTCATTTTACTTGAACGCTTTTGTGTTTAAGTGAGGATCCTCTGAGTTTTGTAAGCTTAAGAGAGAGTATAAATTTGATAACAATATGCCTAAGGCCCAATTACATGTGAGAACCAGACTGAAGCTCTTGAAAGATAGAATCTAGATCTGCAGAATCAATTATTATTATAACATGAATGCCAATTGTTACAATGTGTTGTGTGTGCTGTTTTTAAAGTCAGGACTGGAATTACTTTCCAACTATTGCTCCAAAAACATCATTATACATAGTATACCTCTGCCTTATACGTAGACGTAACATCAAGGCATAGGAGGCTATAGGAAAAGCAACATTTTTTTAATTGAAATTTGAAGACTTCTGTTGCTGTTAGCTCTAATATTATGTATGGATAAATAAGATCATGTATGAAGGTCCTTTGCTTTTGTGTCTCCCATGAAAGCTGCTGTAGATCAGTGCAGTGATAAAACTGAAGACATTTTTCTTCTGAACATTCATTAACTAGGGAAAGGAATGTAGATGTGTTATATTTTCAGATTGATAGTTGGGCCTTTAATGTATCTTTAGTACAGCAAAATGAACAAAAATGAGATCAAGTATTTGAATTCCTGCAACTAAAAAAAGGAAACTACAAAGCTGTTTTAAAGAATACTTTTCAGAGTAGAAATATGCAATAATAACCTGATTGGCACATGTATGGATGCTGAAAGCGGCATTAATATTTGTCTTTATTGTCTCTATTCAATTCACAGAGATAGCAGCGAATAGTCATACTCAGTTGATAACTTCTTCTCAGATTATTGCATCTTCCTTCACGATTATAAATGTTATTCCATATTTCTGCAGTTGCATAATAGACTTTGAGCATCAGCTCATTACCATCCACATGAGAGTAAACATATAATCTGAGAACGCAGTCTGAAGTTGCAGTTAGCATTGTTCTTGACATGGTGTCTGATTGAGAGGAATTTTATGTTCCAGAAAATAAAGATTCAGTTGATAAATGGAATTTCTCAAATATTTGTATGTATCGTATACCATACCAAATTAAAAAAATAAATAAATCCAAGCAATGACAATATTATTATCATAATAAACAATAAGAATGGAATCTAAGTGAAATATATTATAGCCCAATAGTGGAAGAAAGGAAGTTTTGGGGAAAAAAATAAATTGTATTTATGACTTCTTTTTTTAAAATCTTTTTTCCACAAATCATGTGCTGTGTGAACAAAGGCATAAAGATTTGGAATGATTATTTCTTTTGAAATTGTCTTTTTCTTCATGTTAGCTGTCAGATTTTACTTATTTATCTATTTCTCTATTATGCTTTTGATTTTAAGTTTTTAATAATTGATGCCTGTGTTTTTGAATGTTTTGCTTGTAATATTTAAGAAAATGATATGTAATGCCATCTAGTAGAAGTTCAGAAACACCAGAAAGGCTAGCCTAGGATTTAGTTAGTTTAAGTTCATGATTTGCCTCAATTGTTATTTTGCAGATCTGGACAAGTAATTTATCTTACACTTCAATTTCCCACCTGCAATGTGGGGATAGCACACTGCTTTGTCTTCAAGGAATATTGTTGTGAATACATACTTCACAGTTTATATTCCAGTCAAATTCTTTACTTTGGAGATACTGTTAAGATAAGCATCTTACATAGATTTGAGTGTAAAACACACTTCATTCATAATCGATTGCCAGCTTACACATACATATATATCCATATGTACATTAAGATAGTTTCAGTACAGCAGAAAGTGGGATATACTAAAAATTGCTGTTCACTTGGGTATACAGCTGAGTTTGACAATTTCCTACTATTGATTTGGCATAATGCAATAATGTACTCTAGCAAAACATTTGTAATGCAGATGGTGCTACTGTGTTCTATGCAGATGGTGCTGATTTACTGCTGTATTCTACAAAGTATGGGAAGTCTTTCATTGTTAGTGTGGATTGACAGATCAGAGCAGGAATAACAAGATGCTAGACTATTAGTGCTTCTCCCTGACTATCTTCAAAGCTGAAAACCAGGGTGAGCCTGAGGTGAATATTCCATGGCATGACTCTCATCCTACTACCACTATTTTTTGCTCCAGAGAGGTGGCAATTCTGTGTTAGCTGGTTCTGAAAGTCAAGACATTCAGCATATAGATCTGAAAACAGATAGCTCTTTAATCGCGATCACAAGCGTGATTTTGTCCATTCCGTTTGTTTTGTGAGTCGACAGTTATAAGATGCAAATACTCTCTATGGTCTTTAACTAAACAGTACACACAAAGACCCTTCAGTATCTGTAAAATCTAAGAAAGGCAGCTAAATTTCATTATATTTGTTGTCACTTCAAAAAATATACGGGGAGGAGGGAATAGTAGGAAGGAAGTGACTTTTAATATTGAAATAAAAAACAATGCTAGAACCTTGAGTTCTTTCCTCTATTTTTTTTCTTCCTTTTGCATTCTTTTTCCTGAAAATTAATGTGACTACACGAGTCCCTGAATGACAGTATCCTCCTTCTCTATAGCCTTGGGTCTCCCTCTGAGCAGGGACTTCTAGTCACATTGAATGGCACCTGAATGAGGAGCAATTGTGTGAAGCGCACAAATGTGAGGTAGGACAAGAGCACCAAACTAATTTTAACTTGTGACCTAATCAAGGGTTTGAACCCAAGTCTCCTGAGATAAAAGGGTATTGCACTTATTTTTCATCTGAAAAGCTATTTGGACTGCATGTAGACTGTTCCCCTTGAGGAAAGGTGTCAGATTGATGTACTGCAGCTCAAGATGGGAGTGTAAATGTATATGATGTTCATGGACTAGTGAATAGAGCTAGTTTACTATGAAATGAATTACTCACAAAATAAACGGGCTACCTCTAACCCCAACTGCTGCTTTCATATTTGAAGATGATGATAGCTCAGCTCTAAATGGGTGTTGATTCTGACACATTCTTAACAACACTGACATATCAGGGAAACTGTAAATGCTGAAAACTTGTTCCTATTTTTATTATAAATATATTAGAACAGAGAGAGTAACTTAGAGGAATTAAAATAATGGAAATTGCTTATTGTTTCATTGTCACAGTGCTGCAGATTCATTTATTCAAAGGCTCCTTGGCTAATATGGATATGCTTGAAACTATGCAACCTTTCATTATTATTAGCCAGGGAGACATATCGAGTCTATTCAGTCTTCATCAAAAGTGCAGACAAGCAGCCTATTATTTTGCACTATTTAAAGACCCAGCAGATTTTAAGACAATTTTTGCTTCATGTTTCTTGTCAAATTTAAGCAGAGACTTTTAAAGGAACCCAAAAGGCTGTGTACCTACTCTTTTCGAATATTGATGCCACTCAGGGTTGACCATCAGCAGGTGAACTGTACTTCTTTGCTATACAAAGTCTACATTTGATGCCTTTTAGCAATGTAGTTGTGAGATAGACTTATTCACCTGGCTTATGATCTGAAAGAGCCAGTGTACTATAGGCAGTTTGTTTGTCACTGGGACACTAAAACAGAGGATAACTCCTAGAACCTCCCTGGATTTATGGAATGATGAACTATAATTTTTCACAATACTTTAGAGCTAGTGGTCAGCTTGAAAAACAATATATTAAAAAAAAAATCTGTAAGTTCAATGTTTTCATATTTTGAAATCTGTTACAATTTGGGGGTTATGGTAGGTTTTATTGTACTCTGTACCTAATGATAATGTCTAAGAATGAAAATAGTTATGTATGATAACTTAAAAGCGATGGCTTTAAAATTAAATTAGTAAGGTAAATTCAATCATACATATGCAACTAGACTTTTTTAACTCTTCATATATTCTTTCATTATTACATAATATATTTCAAAAATAGAAGTATTTAGGTACTAATATTTAAGTTTGGGGTTATTTCCTGTTTCCTTTCCTTTATTGAAGTACATGAGGTTTTGACTCAAATTTCAAACAAGCAGATAATTTTAGGAGGGGAAACAGAAGGAAAAGGATATGCTAAGGAATCCAAACCTAAAATATTAAGCCATTAATGACTAGTGATTTTTTATTTTTGTTGATGTTATGGGTGAATATTTCTTTCCTCTCTGGAGATCAAAATTATTCTGCCCTGTAACAGATCTTTTGGATCTGAGATTTAAAAATCACACAACAAACTATACTGCATTGTGTCCATTGCTTGAGGCAGTGAAAAAAAGCCAAGAGATGATGAACTGGTTGCTGGACAAGTTGAGGTTTTAAAATAATAAAAGGCATGACCTTATGAAATTGTGTTACAATAATTTTTCTGTTCTGTGTAAAAGTAGATTGAGGTATAGAAAGATAACATGACTTGTCTATGAATTCCTAACAGATGTATCAGGAGGAGAAATAGAAACTGGCTCTCATGAAGGTGTCTTACCTTCCCTGTTCAGATTTGATTATGTTTTTAGGAGGAAATCTTTTTAGAGATTTCAAAAATTGTCTATATAAAATCTTGACTTCCAATTATTCAAGTACTTTTTGTTTCTTTAATGGTGAATCTTCATAATATTTGTTTTTCTTCTTGGTATTTCAAGAAGTTTAAATGTTCCATAGGAACATTTAAATCAGCAAAGGTTTGAATTGAATAACACCCTACTGTCAGTGACTGTTGTAACTGAGAAATAGAAATATCCAGCATTTTTCCACTCTAGATTTCTAAAAAAATCTATACTAGAATAAGGTAGTCTATGGAGATGGCAAAATATGAAAATGATTGTGCTTTGTAACACTTCTAACTCCTAGAATCATCCAAAATATGTCTCTTCACTCTCACTTCATATCTGTTTGGTTTAAACTTAAAAATATTGTCCTGAAAATTACTTTGCTCTTGTTCCTTCACTCAAAATATGAATCATTGCTGAATAACAGTTATTTTGCATTGTCTTTATTCCTTTGGATACTTATTCCATCATTGCTCAAATACAACATACAGATAAAAAACAATTTGTGTTTATATGTCTTCTGCAGACCAATTTACACAGCTGCTCACTACTAGCAGTACTCTTACAGAAAGGTGGTGATGCTGTGACACACATTTTTATTTTTCTTTAGCCTAATTATAGCAAATATAGCTGTCAACATGGCCAAAATCTGTTCTATTCCAAGTGCCTTCTCAAATTCTGATGGATCACAAGGTACATCGCTTACATTTTGGCTTTCTTATTTAATGTACTAGAATAAGAGGCATATTATTTCAGTACATAAAAAAATGTAGTTTTGGAGGGTCAGGGGTGGTTAGACAGTGCTTTATGATGTTACTGTGACCAGAATAGTTAATGATGAATTTGATTTCTGGATGTGAATGCATCACGTACTTGGTTTATATTCCTTATTGACACTTAAGGAATCGGGTCTTGGAAAAGCTGCTCTACTTTATTTATGTTTAGTCCTATCTATTGATGTACATTCTTATTTTTTGTTTTGTGTGATGATTTGGCAATCGTATTTACAGTTCAAGATCAAATGATTTTTAAGATAAAAGACTTTATGAAACACTCTACAGATGTCTTTCAATTTTCATAATAGCCTATTATGAGAATTAAAAAATACATAACTGAATCATAATATATGTATTCAATTGTTTTTTCTATTTTTTTCTATTTCTTATATTATTTTATTTCAAGTTTTAATTTTGGGAGAGGTTTGACTTAGCAACATTAATGTAAGAAATGCGATAGAAAATTCCACATTCAGTAGGTGCTTCTTCAAGTGAGAATGTTATGCCAGTCTAAAATGAGAGAAGCAGCCAACCGGAAAACTCTGAAAACATGAGCAGTTTCTCTTCTACTGCCAGCTATAGCAGTCAGATGATCTTGGCAAAAAAATCAATCTGGGCCAGGTGCAAACCTACTGAAGTAATAGATTAGATGAACCTTTTTTCTCATGTGGTCATATGCACATTTGTGTTTGCCATAATCAAGCTCTATGATGGAAAGCTGCTGATGGCTCTGAAAAGTACCACATCTACAATAAGCAGAGCTTTCTGTCTGTTCTTTTTCATCTGCCTATCAGCAGAATTTTGTAGCAGAGCTATTCTGTACCAGACAAGGAGCTGCTTGTGCTCTTCAGTGACTCCCGCACAAGGCTAATCCATGACCACCAACCTCCTTTCAGTTCATAAATTAAAATCAGACTGACTTCTTATTGTTTTAGTGGTTGAAAGAATAAGTGGTTAACACTGTAAGTAACTTGGTTCTGCAATTTTATGAGGTGTGAGAACAAATGTAAATTACAGACATGGCCTTTCAAAGAATGTGCCCCAGAGCAGTCTTGACCACGACGGTGCAGACATTATATTACATGCAGCCTGAGAACACTGCTGAGGGTTTCTTCTTGATCTGCTTTCATTTGTTTTCCACAGTACAATATCTGCAAGAAACATCATCTTAACCTTCAGCTGATTCTTTTTCTGAGAATTAAGAGGTATAGGAAAGTAGTGGGTAACATTTTCTCTTAATATACTTTGTTCATTATTCAGTGCTGATGCCTCACAACTAAAATTTTCTATTAGTGTGTGTTGACTGCATCTGGAATACTGACAGAAGGCGGGTAGGCAGATTAGAACATACGCTGACTACCCTCTGCTGGATTCTTTTTTTTTTTTTTTTTGGCAAGCTATCTTGCCAGCTAGAGTGTCCGCAAGCTGATGTGAAACTTGACAGGCTTCATAGCTTTCCAGAGGCCAGTCCAGTAGGTTGCTGGGCAGCTAGGCTCCCCAGCTGCCCACCTGATTGTTTGCCAGACTTCCAAAGCCAAGTCTCTGCAGGTGCAAATCCTGCTATTTCATCAAGAAAATAATCTGTTTCTGTAAGCAAGGCACTGTACCCCCAGGCAATTAGTAAGGCACTGAGTCTGGCAACTGGAAGTAGAAGCCCAACAATACAGAGAGGTTTCTAGAAGTTTGTAGTCTAAGCAATTCATGCTAGAAAAATATTTTCTCTAAAATGAAGTGAGTCAACTGCTACAAATGCCTTGAAACTTTCCTTCAGGTCAAGATGTAACAATCACAATAACTTCAAATTGAAGCTTCTTTTTTTTTTTTTTTTCTTTTTTTTTTCAATTTCGAGTACAAATATTTATTTGCAACAGTTTTAAAATGTGGACTCCCTTTTCACTTTTTTTGTTGGTTTGTTTTTATTCTCAGCCTACTATTATTGAGGTGGAAGTTCAATAGGGAGTATATTATGTCCGATATGAATTGCCTTGAATAAATATAATTTTGTATTCAGATGCGGTACTGTCCTGATGTCTTCACAGAGAGGTGAAAATGTTTGATGCAAGGGTAGATGTTGAGTGTATCCCATCCATGAGGTACCTGAAGAAGAAAAAACCTGACTGCAGGCATGTTTATATTCTATTGAATGCTATCAAGGTACAGTTCCTGAACAACTTATTTTGAGCATTGCAGCATGTCTTTTACTCATCTGCATTGTATTCTATCAGCTCAGGACTGAAACTAATTTTCTCTTCGATATAAACTGTAATCACGTTGCTTAATGTACAGAAATTGAATATGTAACATAGCTTCAGGATTATTCATTTTAAGCTTCCACAAAATCAGGAAGTTGTTGTGTTTTGTGAATGTAAGGAAAAGTTTAAAAATATAGAAAAAATCCACTTCAGCTTTGTTTTTAGATAGAAAAGTTCACTTAGAAACTTTACGTCAATGATTTTTAAGATATTTTAAGGAGCTTCTGACATCTTTATGTTCATTTTTTAGAGAGTTCTCAGCTGTGCAAATCTAAGTTTACATCAGAGATCAGTTTCAACCCCAGACATATTTCATGGATTTTGCAGGCATTTCTGCTTTGGAAAGTTAAAACTATATGGTGCATAGGAACCATTAGAAACAAATGTTATATGTTTTCATTCTTTCCCACCTGCCAAGATGTTTCCTTGATGACTACAGCCAAGAAAACCATTACACATGAAGATTAGATTAAAATAAATTGATTTAAAGTCTACAGGATGCTGGCTTTGGGGGGATTTCTCTGTATAGAAAAAGATTTATATAAATTTTTATGTATGTGTGTGTTTTATACATACACATGACATACTATGTAGCAGGATGTAGAAAGCGATAAATCAAATAGGTCTGGAAATATATAGGCAGATCTGGATTTATGAGAGGCGGCTGCAAGAGGGCCTGCATATCTACAATGTATGCAGAGATTTTATTGTTCATGATAGACCAGTTTTTTGTAGTGTTTTAGTGTGCTTCAACCTAATCTCTTTAATCGTATTAGAAGTTTGGATGTAGGGAAATGAACTTTTGTATTGTGGAGGTTAATTTCTGAATTTACAGATGTCAGATTCAAGCAAGTTACATACATCTACACCTACTTCTACAAAACTAGTTTGAAGTCTCTTTACTGTGATCTCTTATTCAGCATTTTATGAATGTCTACAGTTTCTTATCTTTTTATTCAGGAGTTTGAGATTCTGGTTCTGTGTTGCTGTTAGACACATGCACTGCTGAATCTGTCACAAGTGCAAGTCTGAGTTCAGCCTTACAACTATGAATGATTGCATTGGAGTTGATTAAAATGATGGCTAGACATTTTATCTGAGTTTATCGGAGCTGAGTGATTACTTGACAGTGGAAAGATTCAAGAACATGAGAAAATATTGGAAACAGCAGAGAAAGATCAACAGTTTAATTGTGTTGGATCAACACTCAAATCTGATTTACCACCGCAACAGGGTTTTTTTTTTCAATTAATAATACAGAATTTTTTATTTATGCTAAAATATAGAAATTGAAAGACTGTTAACATAGGAGTTTTTGGAAGGGTCATTCAATACAGATAATTAACTCTTCTTGTTTTGTGCCATGTTCTACTTTGAATTTTGTCCAAGCATACAAACAAAATTACATCCAGTGGAGTAAAAAAAACGTCATCTGCAAATGCATAACAGCAAAAGAAGGGTCTGAAACATGAGATAGGAAAAGGAAGGTGATAGAAACAGCAGAAACATGAGAACTAGGCAAATATTTTGATACTGATAAAAGGGAGGGGAAAATCAGTATGATACTAAGAATTATTGCGAAAGTTTGTAACTAGCTCCTGCCTATGCTGCCATTTTCAAAATCACACCTTCTGCCACTAACTTCTTTGTTGTCTGCCTATGGTAACAGGAGCAGCAAAGATCAGTAATTAGTTTTCTCTGCATCTGACATCTTAAAAATTGTTTCTTGTGTAATATATCCAGCTCACACTTACCTTGTCCGATAATACATCAGAGTAACAAATCCTAAACAAATCTCAATTTCGATTCAATTTTCTAAACTGTTATAGGAGGCAGCAGTATTGAAACAGAGCCCACTGAATTTTAAAGAACATTTCTGCAAATGCAAGTACCTTCTCTTTCCCTCTCTCTGTAATATTTTGTGTTGCTGAGTGGACACAGAGCTGGAAAGGACTTCTTTTGGTCATGCCGTTAGTCTGATAAACACCTTTAAGGAAAATATTTCTCCAAAAGAAGGCCCTGTGTATACACTGATCTGCTAATAGTACTTTTTAAACTGATTTGTCAGTTATTGAAAAACATGTTTAATTAGTATACTTTATTATCAAATATACTTTTGTGATAGTGGAAAAAGGTAATAGCATGCTAATTACTGACAATTCTAATAATCTAGAGATCAAAATACACAGCCCATCTCCCAGGATGCCCTATCAATACGCAGGCATCCTGTTGAACTAAACACCTCAGTTCAGCCTGCATTTTCATCCCATGGTTGGATTCACTGCTGACATTATCTATTGACAGGGGCAGCATCCTTCTGGCTGAGCCTGTACACTTTCTTCATGTGGGCCACGAAAAGGAAACTGGAAAGCACTAGTTTTTCACAGCTTGAAAGAAACATAGTTGAACTCATGACTTAACAGTGAAAGAGTTTATAACTTCATATCCATGTCTGGATCATGCAGCTCCTTAGTAATGCAATTTTTGGTTTATTGATTCAGGTTGAGAAAACACACTTTAATACTGGCTTCCTGCTTTGCTTTACGCAGCTTTTTTTTTTAAAAAAAAGAGGAAATTGTTCATCAGCACTCACTTTGAGTACTTGTGTATCGTTGTAGGTCTGAGTCAAATGTTCAAGTTACTTGCATCTCTGTAAACTTTAGAGCATTGTTTATCTTAGATCTCTTCCTACACAAAGTCTATCCAGATACCTGTAACTGCCTGACCTCCAGTTATATTGCAAATAAAGAAAATTTAGGGGTTAGCTGAGCTACAGCTACATAAAATGTTGTTTTCAACCTTTTGCTGCAAACTTAGTACAAAAAAGTCATTTCCTGGATAATGGTGCCTAGAAGCAGCTTGTACCAAGCAGCCAGACTTAATTTGTATTCTGTGGACATTCAAATGTTATAATTTAGAAAAAAATATAGCTTTTATCTTTTTTTATTCTCCAATGGACCTTTGAGACACCTTGCATAAATCTTCCCTTATTCTATTTATATACAAAAGTAGTAATGTTGAAATAAAACAGAAATTGCTGTTGTAAATAACCAAATTAGCAAATGAATCTTCTCATGTAAAGCCAATCAATGTTAGCCAAAAACACAAAACCACCACCACAAACATTAAAAACAAAAAGTAAAAATTTGGCTTTTCTTTTACCTGTTTTTAAACTACCCCTTGAAGTGTCTTTTTTTCTTTATATTTTCTATTTATGTGAAAACATTTTTCATTTTGTATAAAGAATATCATAAATAAGAAGATGCTATTTTAGCTGCGGCACTTCTAGGAGAATTTCTTCTCAAAATTCACTCCCCATAAATCAGAAATAAAACTCATGGAAGTTTTGAGTGGCAGTTGGGATTAAGAGTGCTCACTCTGCAAATTAGGACTCTGTCAAGGTCTACATCTGAGCAGTAATAAACTCAAACTCTGTAACAGATGCGAATCAGTACCATTTAGTCTGTAAATCTCTGCAAACAAGTTTGACCTCTTGTCTTAGAGATTTGCTTTTGTTTATGTTTCTACTGCTTTTTTATTCTTTGGGTTTTTTTGTTTGTTTAGTGTACCATGTTTATAAACTACAATATATGCAAAAATCTGTAAATGTGGTATGAATTTTGTAATTCTCTGTTATGTTCTCATTTAAATTGTAGCAACTTTTTTTCTTCCTTTTTCTTTTTCTTTTTTTTTTTTTCTCCTGAGAAAATATCTCCCATGGTGGCTTTCACAAAATAAGAAGAAAAATTCACTGATAATTTTTAAGTATAACTCTAGAGTATTTCTAAAATTTGCTTGTGGGGAAATTAATTTATACTTTGAGCTGCCACTACTGATGAATTTTCTCCAGTCTCTTAACTGAATTAAGTTTCAAAATATACTGTCTTTTTCTCCTTTACTAAGAGATTTAATAGATATAGATGTATATATGCTATTTTTCTATAGGAGTTTTGTATTTCACAAGTTTAATCTCTTTTGCTGATTTAAGTTGCAAAACTATAGTTTTAATCTTTTTTGCTTTGACTAATACTGGAAACATTATGTATGGGAATGTATGTATTATTGTTACATACCAAAAGCGTAATATAGAACTTAAATTCCAATTAGCAGCTGCTAGGCAGGATATGTCAAAATGAGGAGGCATTCTGTATATCAACATTATTTAAAGATGTGTGCACAGAATTGCTTTACCTCATCTGCAGTAAGACAAAATTTCCTCACATTCTTGCAGTGTGAGCAGTAATAAAGAACAGCTGCTGAAAGAGCTGCATTTTGTGATCCTAATTGGATATTGCAGGATCTTTTCTTACTGGGAATGATGAGAGAACAGAACATGGGTGAACCAAAGTACCCACCTAACTCTGACTTGGTTGGTGGCACAGTTACTGGGCTCCTCCAAGACACTTTTTCTTTGTACACCAGGCATGCTCATCTAGAATCAACCAAGCAGGAGAGACAAAGTCATTTTCAAAGAAATAAGGTTGCAGCATGAAAGTTGTTACAAATTAGGTGTCAGTGAGCAAATGCCTCCCTTTACAGATCTGTCATCACACTAATAGTTCATTTTAGTATGAGAGGCCAAACACTGATGCCAGCTACTGCTATGCACCCTGTAGGCTTGGATTTGTGTAACTGAGGGTGGCACTTGGCTTACAGACTATTTGTGGACAACAACCAGGAGGTCCACCGAGAGAGGCAGCAGGAGCAGCAGTGCAACGGAGGAGAAATTACTTTCCATTTTTATCATGCCAACTGAAAATTACTTTGCTAGCATAAATTGCAGGACTGCACAAATTGGATATGCTGAGTACCAACCTGATTGTTCTATAGTCTTTTTGTAGTTATAGGTTTTCCTGTGTTCATTTTCTGTGTTTGAATCATCTGTTTTATCATGATATCTTTCATCAGTTGCTAACTCTGACCATAAGGGCTTACTTCAGTTTTGGCTGAAGTGTGTTAACATCTGTTCCTTTTATTTTGCTATATTAAAACAAAACAAAACAAAAAAAAAAAAAAAAAAAAAAAAAAGGAAAAAGAAAAAGAAAAAAAGAGCACTGTTGAGAGATGAGTTTTTGAATGCGACTTCACTTTGTCATGCAGCTACATGTAAGAGTTCTGAATACTTTTCTTGTATAAGATTTTTGTTCTGTAGAAAATATTTAAAGTTGAGGAACTCATTCTGGAGGAGGACACAGAGAGAGATTAATCCTTTGTGATGTTAACTGAGATTTGGTCAAAAAGGTTAACTGCTACTGCATAATTTTGGTTATAGAGTATAAATTCTGCATCAGAAATATTTTTCTCATTCTCTAAAGAAAAAATCAGAATCTCATATGAAAATACATATACATGTGTGATATTTTTCACTGAAAAGCATTTTTTAAATAATGAGAAGATGCTGTCATGTTGTAAAACTGTGAGAGTTTGGAAGCAAGCACCTGGCGATATATAAATATGTATGTATATATTTCTTTTGTGATCTTGAGTTTAATGTTTCTTTGGGATGTAGTTATTCAGCTTCAGAAGGTTGCAAGCTGCCTATAGGAGCTCAGGAATGTTTGTCAGAAATACTGCTGTGTAGTCCTAAAGCCCACTGGACGGGAGGTGCAATCCCTAGGGGAGGCAAGGTGCAGTGCTTTTCATGTGTTAGGTGGTATGTGACAATTTAAGACTTCTTTTTTTAATTGCAAGACTAATAGCATAAAACTGAAGATTTATTTATTTTTTTTTTAAAGTATGCTGGTCCATAGTTCCAGGGCTTTCCGTCAACTGGTAATTCCTGAACGCATTCTTCTATGCAGACAGGCACAGAAAGTAGCTTTTGCTGAAAGTGAGATAGGCAGCACCCCACAAGAAAAGCGAGTACTGTAAAAGGTGACACAAATGCTAGCCTGACAATTTCATTTTCATCTAAAAAGCTAAGGGCAATAGGTCTGCAATTCAGCCTCTCTAACTGGTATTAAACAGGCAGCTGCACATTGTTTTCGTTGGCTGAAGGAGGCCACCACTGAGGGTCATGATCTCAGTTCTAAAGAACTGTTTTTCTCTTCAGGAACTGAAAATTAATTCAACAGGTGACCTGAGATTTGTCTAGAAAGTTTCACTGAAAAGAAAAAATTAAAGCGTTCTTTTGAGCAAAGCCTATATGTTACAGTTTGCATGGCACACAAACCTGTAGGCTTTACAAAGCTTTAATACTGTCATGATAAATTTAGGACGCCAGGAATATTGTTTTGCTATAGAGTAGCAGTAGATTGCACTTCATTTCATGGCTACCTCATATTTTCTTTGAGCTGGAGAACTGTAGACTCAGAAAAGCACAGGATTTCTAAGTAATATGTTGACCTTTTTGTGAGGAGTAAACAGATGGGGGAGATCATCAACTTTACCCAACATCGGGCTATTTGATTGTGAGTGACAGGAGAGCAAAGTCTGCAATTCATTTTTCTTCCCTGAGTAAAAGACATAGGAAATTGGAGCATATCTGGAGCTCAATTCCCCCTCTAAACTGTTTTACTATTTTGAAGATACACTTACAGCTCCATGCTATGTTTTTATTTGAGGCTTTCCTTTGCTCCTACTTAATTAGATAGAAAATCTTCAACTCACTTTTGTGAGATCTTCATCAGACTATTATATTTCTTCCTGTTAATAAGAAGATAGTAAAGCAGAAATAATAAAAGTCCAGTTGCTTTTAAAGTATATGTTGAGCACACATATATTTATCAGATTGTTTATATTTGGATGCTAGTTTGGATTTTAAAAATTATTCAAATCTATTTGTAAAGTGATCCTGGAATGAGTAGACATTGAGTCTGTCTGGAAAACTGAGAATGGAAATGTTGGGTATATTTTTCTGACAAGTGTGTCTTGAGGCAAAGAATAATAATTGTAAAGAAGAATAATCTTCTAAAAAAATCAGTGCCTTGCATGCACTCTCTCAAATACCATTTCTGTGACTCAGTCTATGCAATAAAAATCAACGTTAAATATACTTAAGCTCTCAAAACACACCAGTAGGAAGGAGAAATGTATTTCTGGATTGATTTCCATTTCCATCTGTTTATAGCTCTTTGGAATGATATCATTGGAGAAAATGCGCTTATATAAAAACAATTTTTGCTTTTTGAATGATAGAGTTGCACAAGTTTACACATTTTTATCTTGATCCGCAAGTACTGGAATGTGATATTTTTCAGCTGAGAGCTTTTGGAAATTTATTAGAATCATAAGTATAATTTAAAAAAAAAGAAGATCACTTTCAAGATAATTACAATATAATGTAGAAGTGCAATGCAACTTTCCATATTGTCAGACTATAGAAAATATTGTTTGTGTGAAAATTTCGCAAGGAGTATAATTACTTGAAAACTGTTAAAATCTCTGATACCATTGCCTGATTTCTAACATTCATTTTAGAAGTCTTGACCCTCTAGTGAAAAATTTTCCAAAGATTTCTCTGTTTTTTCCTTGCTACTTTGACTTACACTCTTTTAAGATACTGTGGAGATATTTTGAACAAAATGAAACTTCCTATTTAACTTGAAAATTTTGCGTAAAAAAGTCTCAGCATTATTACTCATTCGACAGTTAAAAGTGAACATGTGTTGTAGACTAGAGGTTGTACAGCAACTTAAAATTTTAGGCTAAATTTGTGCTTATTTCCTACAAAGCAGAACTCAAAGTAATGACCTTGTCCCCCGTGTCCCAGTATGAATCCAATCTAAGACTGGATGAATGATTTTCAGTTGATGCTTTACGAATTTGGTCATTCCTTTGGTAGTACAGAAAGTTTACAAGTACTAAAAACAACCTTAATGTCAGTATGAAGATCTTCAGCATTTACTTGTTTATACTCATACCAATGTTGATTTATGGCCCATTTGTCATCGGCCTTGTATTTTCCAGACTAAAGAACTCAATTTTTAGGTAGCTGTAAAAAGCGTGGTGATAGTAAGGAGACAAGTTGACTTGTTGAAATGTAAAAGGAACCTCCAAGCTCAACCTTACTTTCTTTTTATAGTTTATAATAACTATATTTCAAAGCAAATTTTTCATGTGAAGCTATTTGTTTTTTACCTGCCCTTTTGCTGAAAAAAATATGTGAAGTTTAGTCTGTGTCTCAGAGCTTTGGACTCATTTGTAAAAATGTTTCTGCAATTCAGAGGTTATGTTGCGTATGAAAGGGTGATTTTTGCATCTTAAATTTATCCTGAAAGAGTGGTTTTGTATGTCTAAAGTAAGTTCTGAATCATCTTAAAATGTGGAAGTGGTCTGTGCTTATCTCTTCTTTTCTGCCGAAAAGAGCAGTCTCTGATACTAATATGGAGTGAAATCATTCCGTGAATATATATATATTTAAAAACTGACTTGTGTGTTTATTAATCTGCATAATAATATATGACTAAAAGCCTATCATACATAAATGGTGAAAAAGAGCAAAACAGCCTCAGAAGCTTTGCCAGAACTATTATTATTGCCAGAAAGACATCAGAACATAAATCTTATCAGCTGGTAAATAAAAATTAGTCAGCTTAATTCTTGCCAAATAGAATTTGCGTAGACCCTGAAAAGGTAAGGAAAATTCCTTAGTGTTTTTAAGGAAAAAAAACAAACCCAAACTTCAAAAATAAACAGGTCAGTTAAAGCAAGGAGTAAAGAAAGGTAGCACAACTGTTCAGCAAAGATTACAGATTGATGGCATATCTGGAATGTCTGTTTGCAGATTCTTCTGTAAGTCATTAAAGATATGTGTTAGGGCAATTAGAGTTCCTACAAAATGTATTCCTTGATAGCTCTTCCTATATTTTTCATTAACAAGATTTTAGCAACATAGACAAGATGTTCCTAGGTCAATAATATTTGTATTTTTGCAATGCTTGCACTAACCTATTAAGAAAGTCTTCTAAAGCACCCTCACTATTATGGCCACTTGCACATGTGTTTTTGTTACTTCTCATTAATCCATACCTAAAGATGTGGACCAGGTCAGAAATGTGGCCTTGTATGCAACTGAGATACATGATATGATCACTGGGATGCTCTTCACAAGATATAACTACCAGCAAAAATTTGGTTGAAAGGATTTTCCTCCAAAGCCAAACAGCACGTGGGTACTCATCCTGGAAGTGCATCACAGACACTGTGTTTGGCTGTTGCACAGACCAGTTCTGAACCCATTAAGTCCTGCATTACTTCAGTCCAAACATTCAGTCCATTACTTATGGTAATGGAAGTATTGTAGATTTCTTCTGCTAGTAGGACCATCCCCTCCCTAGAAGCACTTCACTTCCTCTTGTGGTGGAAGTGTGGTGGGATTTAAGCAGTAATTAGCAGTGCCACGTGCTTCCAGAGGTAGTGTGAGGAGGAAACCGTGAAGATAGTTATGCAAACAAATCCTTGTTTTCCAGTAGAAGTGCAGGTTGTCCTTTTAACTTAGGGTGGGCTGTCTAGAACCTGTTTGGTCAACTTTTACTAAGAATAATAAGAGGAACAAATTAATATTTTTTAATTATGGCATCTTAAATAAAGCTTTAAAAGGATTTCTAAGCATCTTCATGTCAGCGTGGAGTAAAACAAGTTACAAGAAGAAAACTGACAAAACCACCTCCAGTGCTGATTATTAGGACAATGTTCTGATAAATCTTCTGACTTAGGAGTTCCCCAAAGTACTGAATTCCAGAAACAAAGAAACTTGATTTATGCATTCTGGGTTTTAAGCATTTTCTTTCTCACTGACAACTGTCAAAGCTGATCCACTAAGCTCTAGTATTCTGAGATGGGTGGTCTGATCCACTGTACAGTTATTCTGTTTCCATGCTAAGCAGAGGTAATATTATCCTCACCAAAATCCACAAAGATAAAATTAAATCAATTTTTTTTTTTTAACTTGGAACATATCTAGAAAGCTAGAATTAGATATTTTACAACAAGACTATTGGAAATCTTCAAAATAGAATACTCTCAAAAACACATATGGCGTATGTGGAGAACTAAATCTTCAAGGTGTTGAAGTTTGCTTTGGTTTATTCTCCCCTGCAAAAGATATCCAATTTTCTTTTCCACAAGCCTTGCCATTTAGCTGTTGCATGAGACCCATGCTGAGGTTTGTAGACAGAAAGGTTCTTTCTGCAGTTGCCAGGAAAATGGAATATTTGTACAGAGGGGGATAAAGGATTTGAAAAGAGCAGAGGTTGTGGTGGATAGAATTTAAATTAGATAAGATAAAGAGGTAGAAATGAAGATTTAGAAACAAATGTTATAGGTTTGCCTATTCTACTTGTTCTCTGATTAGAAGTTGTTTTTTTTTTTTTTTTTTTTTTTTTATGTGTGTGTGTGTGTGTAACAAATTGTTTCAGGACAAATAGATTTTCTGTTTGCAGAGTGTTTCCCAACCCGTTCTTGGTTAATGGAGCCTACCTGATGTTAATTGTGAAGTACTGAAAGCTCAAAGTATGTAGTCTTTGAATTTTTGAATTCACACTTTCAAAAAACATCAAAGTCAATGTAAATTTACCTTTATTATTGCTCTTTTCTTTGAATACTTGTTATTTGGTTTTAGTTCCTGAATATCAAAAAAGAAATAAAACATTAAAAAGCCAGAGTGGTGGAGATACGTGTAAATTCCTGTTTGTGCATGTGTGTGTTAGGCTGGGGATGTTTTGTAGATCTTGATAACTTGGTTGAGGTTTAAAAAGAAAAATCATGAACTTCAAAGCTTCCTAGAAGCTGTTTGGAATATTTCATATCAAAAAATAAGAGCATATATAGCATATATAATAGCATTCCTATTACAGCTTTTCCCTTTGTCTGGATAAGAATTACCATTTTGTGATGGTTGCTGTTCTGTTATATGCTTTAGCAATGCACTGTAGTTGTTTTATCAATTCTATCTGTTCTAGAGGAACGTGTGTTCATTGCCTGTGCTTTCATAATGCACTTAGTCCTCCTATTTATGCACTCTGAAATAAAAATAATTCAGGATTTTATGAAACATAGAAATTTGCTACTGAAGTAGAACAAATACTAAATTCACTATTCAGCATCTTCCCATGACAAATCCTTGTGATGTGTTTTCAGGTTACAAGTGATGACAGGATAACCCTGTGAGTGTCTGCCACTCCCAGAGAGTAGCTTTTGTATTCACAGAATCATGGGATGCCTGAGGTTGGATGGGACCTTTGTCAGTCATCTCATCCATCTTACACCCCTCCCCAAGCAGAGCCACCTATCGCCAAAGTTGTGTCACTTGTTCCAGGGCTGAGATGGTTAATGAAGATATTAAACAGGATCAGTCCCAATCTTGAGCCGTGAAATACATTGATAGCTACTGGCCTCCAACTAGACTTTTTGCCAGCGATTACCCCATTCTAAGCCTAGCTATCCAGCAAATTTTCAGTCCTCACTGTACTAAACTTTCAAAGTGATTATGGTATATTTCTGTTAAGGCACAACTGGATTGTTTTCTTAAAACAATTGGATAATAAAATCAAATTATTGAATAATCCATACATAACTGTTTCCAGCAAATTGTTGATATTGCTAAACATTTCTGTATCTAACAGGAGAAATCAGTTTCAGTCAGGATTTTTCAGACAAAATATGGAACGATACCTGTGTTCTGGTTGTGAACTACACTGTGGGTTAAATCCTACACTGTAATCCAATTATCTGGATGTATCGTCACTTCATTGAGAAAACCTGCACTGATGTACTGTGTTCCCTATATATTCTTCACTTCTTTTCAGGGAATGTAATCAAAGCAACTCTTCTTCCTCACTTCCCTACTTCCATTGTGCAAAATATAATAGTTCTTATTTCCCAGATTTCCCACTCTCTATATTTACAAGTTTTCAAACCTGAAGGAGGAGAAATAATCTCCATGATATACAGTGATTTCTTTTTGTAGGGAATGATCAAATATGCTGGTTGGAGCTAAAAGAGAATAGAATCTGATAGAATTGTGCTATCCATCATGTTCTTGCCTAAGTCATTAGGCTTCCCTGAATGCATAAGGCCTGGATTACAGAGCTGTAGAACACATGCTTTGTTATATAGTTCAGGATTCACGTCCTACTTGTTCATAAAGAATCATTGCTGACTTGACAGAAGTCAATGATTTCTGTTCAGTTACATGTGCATTTCTACTAGTTGCACAGATGTCATTCACTTGAGCAGCAGCATAATTTGCATTCTCATAGCACAGTCCAAGGACTAAATGAATGTGTGAGACTGAAATCCTTTCTGCTAGAAATTGTTATTCCCAGCCAGGGTTAGGCCTACAGCTGGGATACAAAGGAAAGATCTCTTTGGTACTAATGCAGTGAGAAGATATCTAATTAATGGGCTGCTGATGAAAATCATATCTCATTGTTAATTCAAACCAACTGTATTTCTTTGATAAAGATAATTTCAGAAGTTCCCTCTGCATTGCTTCCTACATAATGTGGTAAGTCACAGAAAGAAGCTGGCAGTAAAGATGCAGAGCCTGCCAAATTTTGGTTTTGGTTATGTTAATGAGTATTTTTCTGGCATAAAAATGGAGCGATTATTATGGTAAAAAATGAGAAGAAAATATTGGCAATATCTATTTGTTACCATGATAACTTAGGAATAAATCTTTAAAACTCCATGTCCACTGATCTGAGAATAGGTGTGTGCTGAAGCTCAGAAAGAGGATTTGCCAAAACCTCAGCTGGTATACAGTGATACTGTTCTTTTCAAGCCAGTGAAGTAGCATTTATTTACATCAGTCAACCATCTGGTCTTGTGTTTTAGGCAATGGATTTGATTTTTGAGGACCTGCAATTCAACCAGTCATTGTGTTACTTTTAGTTTTATACTGATGGAATTCAAATACTCCTCTGTTCCCCCTTCAAGGCTGCCTCTCAATTTCCTCACTCACCTCCTCCTCCTCTCCCTTTTCATTCCAAAAGCTGCTTAATGGGAATGTGCAGTTGGTTTCTTCTCCCTTCACTTCTGCTAGACTGTCAGGGATGCTCTGCACAAAATTACTGCGCATACAGTGCACAGCATGCAGCACCCTGTTAGATGTGGTGGAGAATCATCCCCAAAGGATTAGATGGCAACCTGACAGTCAGCATTACACTCTCACACTGCTTTGTTTCTTGATGCTTAGCTTGATTAGATGTGGTGAATGTTACTGAATAATATCTGTTCCTGGTGTAGCAGATGTATTTGTGAGAGAAAAACTGTTGCTGTTGCACTGTGTGATCTAGAGATACACATGGGCATTTAGGGTGCACCTTGGCACTTTCTGAAGAAAGAGAAAAAACAGAATTTAAACTGTGGTCTGTTTTGATCAGTTCTATTTAGAAATGGCTACTATCTCCAAGATAATGAAACTGATTTAACTGCTTTCCTTATTTTACAAAGATAGAAAATGTCGTGGTACTAGACCCTCTCTTGTATAGAATTATCTGAGACTCACTGGAAGCTCAATGAGTTGAGCAGCAAAGAAATGTGACATCAATTATATTCTTAACAGTTTGGGCAAGAAGCCTTAATGTACGTTTGCAAAAGAAATGTGATAATTTTGGTTATTTTTCCCCCTTTCCACGGACATGAAATTAAGACCTTTGGAAATTTCTCATGGTAAAGCTTAGAAGAGTTCTCAGGCACTGAGAGGTACATTCTTTAATGATAGGAAATGTGGGATATATGTTTGTTTCCTTGTTTTCCTGTGTTCAGCCTATTTTCCACGACACCAGTGTGTGCCCCATCACTCTGCTGACATATCTTTCTTCTCTGACTTGTCCAAAAATTCCAACCTGAACCCAATATACTACCTGATAGGCTGAAATGGAAGAAATTGCTGATTGTTTCTCATTACTACCGATCAAGCTTAAGTTAGTATGATATTGTTTAGAATTGGAGAACATTGAGAATTTTGATTTCTAGACAAGTTTGGTTGCATGCATGTTTGAGTAGACATTCAAATGCTTCAGTAAAAGCTTTGAGAAGTGCTTCCTTTTTCTGTATTAAAACTTCAATTACTTTAACCAAGAAATGCCCATAAGAATGGAAATACTAACAGAACTTGTCCAACTTGTGGAAACTTTTAATTGGCTTTGGTTTTAAGTCTGAGAATAAGCCTTTGGTTTGATTTTCTCCAAATACACATGCTTAACCTAATTATACATTAATTTATTTTCAAAGACTATTTTCCTTTATCCTTTTTCTGAAGTGTTTTTAACTGCTCAAGCTCTTATTACATGGCATTAATTTCAAATTGTTCTGCTTACAGCTAAATTTTCTGTCTTTAAATCATACCATTCACCTGCTTTTCCTAACTATGATCTCAAATTACCAATTTTTCTTTCTTTGCCTACATGCTGCTATTTTGAGATGCAAGATTTTGTTGTTTGCTGATTTTAAATCCAAATCCTGACTGAAAATGATTTTATTTGTAAGGCAGCAGCAGGAACACCTGCTCTTGACATGTGAGAATGTTTTGATGACATAACCAGCTACCAGTAATAGAAACTGCTCTTTGGGTCCTCACTTTGAGTTATGTGATGCTTCCACCACGTTGCCAAGCCAAACATTGTAATTCTCCTCACTGATTAATACTGCCCAGAGAGAGAGCAAGTGAACAAAACTGTTTTTGAGTACTGACTGAATATCCTACTGTAATACAGTCAACTTTAGTGGTGGGTGTTTTTTCTGAATTGTTGGTCAAACCCAGGACTAACAGGAAGAATTCTAATATGTTATTTTTGTTATTGTTTAATAGAAAGCATTTTACATTTGGTGAAGCATTTAGGAAAGGCTTGATTTGTAAAAACTAAGGGAAAGAGTTCAAAAGAGAAATTGTTTCAGCTTTGTGTGGGCATTACTTTATTTTAATCCAACATTTAGACCCAGTAGCAGTGAGACCATTGATTTGCATAGGGAGCACCACTGCAATTAATATCCCTCTAAAAGCTTCTGTGCCCAACTGACTCTTGCAGGGCCTGCAGTCATTTTGCAGTCTGGACTGTGAGATAACAGGTGTGCAGAGTATTACATTTCTCTAGGAGACAATGCTTTGCTGTCCTGGAATCTGCATTCAGACACCCTAGTGCACTGGTTCGTTATCTTTTGCTAACCTGATGCTGTCAGTGTCTGTGCCACCTCTACATTTATGCCCTGAACGTCTTTGATTTTTCTTTTTTGAAATACATTGAATAACAACAGTGAAAGTAATCTTCTTCCAAGTTGTCGTAATGGCTTGTCAGACACTGGTTGTCTGAGTTACATGTTGGTTACAAGATGTGTAAATCTCAATAGAATTTGTCCTGCTGTTTGGCATACCAGTGTTCTGGCAGATCTTTCCTTTTTTTTTTTTTTCTTAGAGAGATCAGTGTTGCTATGTCATTTTCTGCAAGAATGATTTTCTCACCTACATGTATAGTTATACAACTAGCTTTATTTTCATTTTTCTGGAATGTTTACAACATCCTACGCAGTCTTGATGTGCATACCAGGTGTCAGATATGGAAAGTTTCTGCACTCCACAGCAGGTGAAGTTGAGTGCAGGGAGTTTACAAATGTACAGAGATGGATGGAGTTTGAGAAGATGATTCTTTTAAAAGATCCCTACCTTCTTTTTCTCATTTCTGTTATTTGCAAATTTGCTAATTTTAAGTAATTTGATATTCTGAATTGATCAGCGATATTCCAAGTGAGTAAAAGCCTCTGGACTGTACATAAATGATTTTCTCCTTATGTCTTTGTTATTTGTTGTTACTATCACTGCGTTACCATGGCAATATTTTTGTGCACTGACTGGTTAAGTGTGGCTAACAAAGAGCCAGGAGACTATGATCAATTTACAATGCTTTTGACACAGTGTGGTGAATTTAAAACATTTTTTCTGTCTGAAAAGAAGGAAGGTGATGGGTTTATGTGGGGTTGCGAAGAAGTCAGCTGCTGGACCAAAGCACAGATTTGCTTCCCTCAGGGAATGAATACAATTGTGAGCCTCAAACATACGTCCCTTGCAGTCAGTTCCAAACAACAAGATATCTTTCTTACTGAGATAAATATATAAAAATTAAAATTGAATCAAAAATAAATTTGACTCACCTGGTGGTTTTTGTATGGTTTTGCCACCACTCATCCAGCTGTACACAATGTCATTCTCTAAAGTAAGCTTTCACTATACTGAGTAATGCAACTCTGACAAACACTAAAAAGCAGTAAAAAAGAATTTAAGAGACCCCAGTACCTTTTTTTTTTTTTTTTTTTTTTTTTTTTCCCAGCAAAGAAAACAACTGATCAAATGGTTTAATGTTTCTGTTTTATATCCAGCAGTGGATTTCAGGTGGTACCTCTCTTTTTTCTCTTGATCATCTCTTACTTTACGGAAAGCTTTGGTTTGTGCTTAGTAATTCATTTATTCATTTTTTTCTTTCCAAACTAGTATTCTTCTAAACTCAGTAACAGTAGAAAGTATAGTTAACATGTTCTTGAAAGATACAGTTCAATTTCACCCATCAACTTGTATCACACAGATACCTGTCATGGAACCCTACTCCCAAGCTGCTATAGGAAGCTCTTGGAAATATAAAGAAAACAGAATAATTTTCTCCAGTAACAAACAGCATCTTTGTGCCATGGCTTGTTTCTAGAGAGGAATCATGCAAAGCTTAAATGATCAATGCTATATGATCCCTGATGATTGATAATTTCATAATTCACAAAAAACAACTTTTGGGAAAAGGATGTCACTATGTCACTATGTCACTATGTCACACTTTCAGAAACAGAAAGATTTGAAACCATCATCCTTCATGATGATGTTCTTTTTTGGGGGATGCCAATTAGTTTCAGAAGCTTTCAATGTATATCAGTGTTAATTCTGAAAACAATTATTATTTTGAGGATATGCCATCTGATTTTAAAAGGGACAGATTACACATGCTTCTGTCAGCAATAAATAGTAACTGTGAATGCTCAGCCCCATGGACATTAGGAAATAACTAGATTTGGTGGCATCTAAATTTTATAAATGACTGTCTACTTTGGGATTTTTTTTGCTTTTGAGTGAAGGACCCTCTAGCCAAAGCTGGTAAGTGCAGCAACCTGTGTATACCATCTTTGATTTTATTCTAAAAGGGAAAGTATGAGTGATCAGTTTACTGCTTGTTTTGGTGAATTTTCAGTAACGTAAGTGAATATAGTGCCTTACACTGTAGCCTGTTGAGGCTAAGATTCAATTTATGATAACTTTCAGGTTCAACTATTTATGATGGAGCCTGCTCAGCATTTGGTCAAGGCAGGAAACAATGTTTGAAGCTCCTTTACTAGTTTCATGATGATGCCAGCTTTTCTTAAGTAGAGAAATTAGCACATAGTCCATTAAGGACAGCAGTGATCCCTTTCTATTTGTTAGTTATGTTTAGAAGCTGCACTAAACAAGATCTGTGGACTCATTCAGTTTGTAAAAAATAAGTTCAGCTTCCAATTACCCAGCACACTGTTTGTTTTCATTTAACTACATCATTTTTCATTGTGCTGTAGGGTATATTTTGCAAATTATGTCACTTATAGTTACTCACTTCAGTCTGACTGATGTTAAAGCACTGACCTGAGATGGAAAGTCAAATACTAAAAAGTAAAATAACATTTGGTTCATCACTGCTAGACTCAAAAAAGATATCTGCAACTGTTCCATTAGTTCTGAGCCCAGAGGGCTTCAGAGAGATGTGAGATTATGCTGTATATTAGGCAGAACTACAGAAAGCTTAATGAGTAGTTTTCCTGTTTGGTTGATTTTGTCATAGCTCTTTTAGAGTTCTTTGGAAAATCTGAATCTTTACTTTTTAAGTGCCTAATCTCAGTAAGTACCTTGTAGAGGAATATAAAGAAAACTTGAACTCCTTCTGTGTTTATTTTCTCCCTTGGAAGCATGTATTTTTAAAAAAACAAAGGGAAGAGGAAATACATGAGTAACTTTAGCAAAGCATGCACCTAGTCATGCACAAAGGCTGCCAATGTGCTTATTGCTTGACTTGTAGTACAAGAAGA
Source organism: Lagopus leucura (assembly GCF_019238085.1). Taxonomy (NCBI): domain Eukaryota; kingdom Metazoa; phylum Chordata; class Aves; order Galliformes; family Phasianidae; genus Lagopus; species Lagopus leucura. Next base: position 12,270,333 of record NW_024962255.1, on the reverse strand, counting down.
AAGATGCTTCTTCCTGCCTTTTCTCCTCATTCCTTTATTACAAAACAACAAGCTTCCTAGGATCCTAAATTTTATACATATTTCATAGCAAAGTTGAAAATATCCTAGTTGTCTAGAAATATTAAGACAGCCAAAAGCAGACTTGGGCTGCTGCAGAGATCAGAAAGGAAATTTCATTTACTGTGTAAAAGCTTGAAGTGTTTCATGTGTTATGAGGTGTTTGGACACTACAGGAGACAAACTTCTGGACCTGACAGGCAAAAGAAAGGACAGTGAGACAGCTGCTGTGTTTGTATGGTGTAGTGGGCTGCTTTGATAGAAGGATTTACTTGTTTATGGAGAATGCAGCAGTTCTTCATTTCCTCACATCTCTGACTCCTATTGAATTCTTAAAGCAACAGATACAGGTTAAACAGCTTAGTAACAGAGATCCTCACCAATTAATCATAGCTTTTCAAAACAGAATCTCAGGGAGCCACCAAATGTAAATGAAAATCACAAAGAAAGAAAAAATTTCTCTATATTATAATATTTTGTGAATAATATTGTGGAATATGAGTATCCTAGAGCTTGAAGATGCTGTGAGGCATGGCATGACTGGGTAAGCCACTGTGGCAGAGACTGGAGGTGCAAACCTGTGTTTTCAATTTTGGGGGTGGGGACTGTGTGGTTTACAAGGGGAAGGGAAGATCAAAGTAGAGTATGTCAGGTGGCCCAGAGGGACTTGTAAATTATAGCAGGGACTGGAGTAATTTGTGAGATGCTTTTAATTTCCTGTGCTACCAGTAGAAGAGTTTGTCAGAATCTTGTTTGTCAGAATTGCCAAAGAGGCTGCTAATGGCTATTTTGTGGGGAAAAAAAAAAAAAAAGAGAGAAGCTGTATGAGTGGCTAATTTTCAGAAGGTTTCTTTGAGCCGATGCACAAAACCATTTTGGTTGATCTTTGTGAAAATACGTTTCAAATGTATGTGCAAAGTGCTTCAGGATTCATCAGGATGAAAGAATATCTATGTAAATGCAAGATAATAATTAATGTGCTTCATGCATTTAATTTCTGAGAATATGTACAATTCCTGACAAATGAGTTTGTTCCAGTTCTACATGTAATAATTTCTTTCGGGTTTCTCCTATAGACTTAGGAAAAATGCAGGCAGTTTTTATTTTTATAGAGTTATGTGCAAATGAAATCTGTTTTCATTTTCATTCATTTATAAGTATGTATTTCATACATTTCAAGTGTGCATTTTATATATAGATACATAAAGAATTTGAAGCTATTATAGCCTACACAAAAACTGCACTTGCTTTAAACTATTATCATTATGTGTTAAAAATGGTAATGAATAGTAATAGTAATAAAAATAGTAAATACATTTTAAAATAGTCAATACAGCAGTCTTTTATTAAAGTTATATAGAAATCAGTTTGTTGAAGTATTAAACTAGGTGTTGATGGAGACACTGCTTCCCCTATATGCCTGAATATTTTCATTCTCGAGTTTCAGTATTTTTTTATTTGTTTGTATTTGGTAGTTAATAACTAGTTCATTGAAAGTTTTAAAAGCAGTTGGGAGAACAAAATCTAACAAATATTTTTCCATCTTCCAATCTACATGTAGGAATTAGATGTGCAAAAATGAGATGTACGGTTTCTAAAGTCCTTGCAAAAAAATGGAATTAATAATTTTAAATCATTTAATTTGTAGAATTATTTCGTTTATAAAATAATTTTTGGTACCAATACAATTGGTACTTTGTATTTCTTAAGAATGAGGTATACTTAGAACTGTTTTGTATAACAATTTCAAAATTCTAATTTTAAGCAGTTTCCAATTCCCAAGGCACTCTAATTGATATGCATCAACTGCAGTTGATATGTATCAAAAGTCACTACTTAACAGTGATGAGTGAACTTCATGCATATTTTCTAACATAGGAAAGCTAAGAATTAGAAATGAAACAAGTAGAGTAGTGACATATAACTGCAAAGATAAATGTATACAGTAGGACTGCTTCAATGCAGCATAAAAGAATACTGAAGTGGAAAAAAAAAAAAAAAGATGTAAAATTTCTTGGAACAAATGATTAAAACATACAAGTAGAAATCAAATTGTAATTGGTTGTTTCAATTAAAGATTTTCCTGTGAATTTAATTACAATTAAAAATCAATGAATTATGTTGTTTCCATTTCAGTCACTGAAGTAAATAAAAGGGCTGAATTATTTTCACAAAGGAAAATTGTCAATGTTGTGTATCTGGTATTGGAGTAAATATGTCGGGAAAAGCACTTACGCTTGTCATATTTCAATATAAAGTATTTTGATAGAACAACAGGTACACTATTATTGACAAGAATTTATAACTTTTAAAAATTATATTTTGAAAGCAAGATCATTGAGGAAATCATCCTCAGTCTTGGAAATCTACAGCTTGCACTGTTTATTTAAATACCGTGCAAAAAAACCCTCATCTCTCTTGGCCTACCGTCAAGAAAACAAAATCAACTGCTCTGAAGAGAATAGCTGCTAGGAGAATCAATGCAAATGTAGTTTCTTTTCTCAGTAGAAAGCTCCCAAACAGGGTTCAGCCTAAGTTCAAAGATTTTGTTGTGTTGAAATACAATATCGTTACACTATGCTACACTTTGAATTTAAAGATTCATCACCTTAGCTGGAAGTATATGTATAACTTCTTGGCTGGTGGACATATGAACATATTTGCTGGGCTGTCTTTAACAAGCTTCCCTGATTTTTGTATTTCCTCATTCAAGATTGAACCTGAGAAGTTTTGGTTATGGCATCTCCACTTGTATACCTTTATTGTTATGTCTCTTCTGGAAATGGAAGAGGACTGAAATCCATTTAAAGACGATTGAGTATTTTGATGCATATTAGAATGTACCTCAATTAGAATATAAGATCTTTACTTATTTTGATCCAGACAGATTCTCTTTGGTGTAGGAAGACTTTTTTCTCACAACATAATCTACAGGAAAGATAATGAACAGTGATGCCAAATTTTGGCCAGTGAGATCATAATGAAAGACAGGCAGGTGTATAATTGGTGATCTTGATTCAATCCATAAATAAGTCAGCATGAAATAAATCTTAGGTTTGTTTTCTATAGGAAGAAGGTTTATGTATCTATGTCTGTGTCTGGCAGCCTGTGACTCTCCTGACTATTTTTTTTTAAACCTTTGTCACCTTCCAAACCTTGTCAGCAAGATGCATAAGGATTGCTAGGGTGAATATTGTCATACAAGTCCAGTGACTTGGGAGCTGCAGAGAGACCCTGGAGGAGCTCTGAGTGAAGGCAGAGCTGCAGGGTGGGCTCAGGAAACCTACTCCCAGGAGACCTACTGAGGAGAGTGAGTTTGTAAAATGGCCCAGAAATATATGGAATAGCTGAAGCTTATACCTCTGTGAGTCAGTGGGCCCATCAACCCATGTTGCTGAGTATACGGCAGCATTTTCCATTAGCTCAAATGCTCAAAAAACTATTCCTCTGGCAACTAAATTAAATATTCAGAAAGATTCATGTTCAGAAAGATTGATGAGGCAACAGAGAATGGTGGAAGAGCAAGTTTTGGAAATTCCTGTTCCGAAAGGACTGTTGCATCATCTTTCTAAAAGACTATTTTCTTGTTTGGATCAGTCTTTGAGGGGTTCATAAAAATTTGTTCAAATATGCAAGGAGGCTTCATTCATTCTGGGAGCATGCTCCACATTTCTGGAACTCGATGTATAATATTAATGTTTGATAAGATATTGTATGAAGGGACTACATACCTTCAGGCTAGTATATTTCATTTTATAATCAGTGATGAGGCAAAAACACTGATCTGATTTCTGTTATGAACAAGGAATATGATGCTCTCAGGCTCCTAAGGAGCCTGGGTGAAGAAGTGCTTAATCCTTTATTGGTGCAAGTGTTAATAGTCAGATAAAAAAAACACCTCCCTAGAGGTATTGTGAATGCTTCCTCATGGCAAAAATCCCCGAATGAAAGGAAGCTGGTAACAGATCATTGGTCTGAAAATGCATAAGCTCTGCTGGATTCTAATCTCCATGCCTTTAAATAAAGTTCTGTGCAGTTTGATGGCAAAGCCACATCCAGGGCCCTGCATGCGGAGGTACTGGCTGGTGGTTTGGGCTATTTTGAAATGTATGGGCCACTATAGATTCAAGTTAGTGAAGTAACAGTAATGTAAGCACAAATAGAAGGAAGTGGAATACTGCATGTTGAGACTGCATGCTATCCAAATGGAAGGAGTGTTTATTTGACATAAACAGCAACAACGTAATTATTAATAATTACCTTGCATTTTAGAGCAGGCCTAATGGATTATAATGGAGTGATTAAAAGGTATCTGTGAGACTGTTGAGAGAGACACTGAAGATCATGGGTTTGTGCATTTTTACAAGTTTTGTGCTCTGGATAGTAGTGTCAAGACACCAGTGAAACACTCATAACTCCTTTGGAGCTGTGATTGTTGTGTTAGTGGATGTTTATTTCTACATTTGTACTGTAACAAGATAATTAATGTGAAAAGGTAATTGCATGTATGTTAGCAAAATCAAAATTACTGTTTACTCTAACTGAAATGATGGTATTTTTATTCAATTTTCTGCAGTGGGTGCTGTGTCTGCTTTTAGTTATTTGACAAGAAGTGATAATCTCACCTTTTGGTAATTATTTGCCCTGTATTTGGTTTCAGGATTTTAGTGGATGAATAAATGGATACTTTTACAAATAAGGTTATCTAAACCTGTCCACAGAACAGGTTTAGAAAGCACTATTTTTAATACCAATATTTTCTGTTTCCTTGTGTATATATATATTTTTTGTTAAATATAATATATATGTAACAATATATGAATATATATTTGTTATGTGTGTCATATGCATCGAATAGCCATAAAAAGAATCTCAAAAGTAATACTTGTTCCAATGCAGCTTAGTAAAAACACAGATTTCTTGCTTGCTCTTTTCTTTATTGTAATGTTTACAAATTAACACTGAAATATTTATTGTAAAAATAAAGTTACTCTGTATCTGGCATTTCTGAAATTTTTTTTTTTGTTTTCTAAGTGCTGCAAAGAACTGTAATTTGTAACCTCTCTGAAAAACTTGGTGATTATTGTTGAGATCCTTCAAGCTTTTTACTTTAGATCAAACCGATTAGTGCTGAAAGCAGTCTAAATCCTTGTAAGAGCAGCTGAGATTAAAAAGGAAAAAAAGGGGGGGAGGTGGATATTAATTTAACACAAAACCATAATTTTACTAGTTGTACTTTACAGATGTCCTTGCAGAAAAGAAAATGCTTGGACTTTTGGTTATCAGCATGCTTCACTACTCTAACTGACACTTCATTCCATGTTCTTTGCAGTTCTGACTAAAATTAATCCATTTGAATAATAGTGGTTATTAGATCTGATTTTCTCATTTTTTCACAGAAAACAGAGTTTAACTCAGTGAAGGTTAACAAATGGAAGATTAGTTTATAAACTTTACAAACAAAACAACTTTCTGAGTTTTTGATGATTCTGTTTGTTTCACACAGGTCCTGATACAATGTCAGCTAAGGCCAGTGTAAGAGCAATATGATGGAAGGCACGTAGTAAATACCCCCTATTGTGAAGCTATAGCATGCTGGAGCCCCACATCTGGCTTGGGAGCACACACGCTGTTTATGCTTTAGGTAAGTCACTTACCTTCTCTACTTAGTAACAGTTACATTTCTCCCTAGCCCATTTTTAAGTAACTAAGAGGGAGATCAGAATATAATTCATACATAGAATATCTTTGATAGTGAGTTAACAGAGTGGATTGTTGTCACTGATCATGTTATGATTTATTGCAAAACTGTTGTATTATGCTTTTGCTACTTTGGAGGTTATTTTGTGCTCTCATCTTACTGTATCATTTTCCACAAGTATCTCTCCATTAGGAACTTTTAATAGACAAAGTAGTCACTTGCCTGAAACAACAGATTGCCTAGTTGTGTTTTTATCCTGCTTAGACAGCTGACGTCTTCCTACTCCTACTCGAGGAAAAGCCAAGATTTGTGTGCTGGCAGCTGATTCTGGCCAGAGAATTATCCCTGTGCCCTTTCTTCTGCCTTCCTTCACCCTTGCAGCTGCAGGGTTAGCCTACCCATTTCTCCACAGCACTCCTCCCCTACATGTAGAGGAGCCATCACCAGGTCAAGAAGCAGCTTCTCCCTTTCTCCCTTTCTCCTCTCCAGAACATGGAGAGAGAAAGTAGGGCTGCTGTCATGTGGAAGAGAAATAGGGGGAGGATGTAAGAAGGTATTCTGTGAACCACAACAGGAATCAGCTGGGGAGGAAACTGGGGAGGCTTTTTTTTTTTTTTTTTTGTAAATGGCTTTGTTCCCAGTGGTGGTGGTTGCAGAGGATTCTTTTCAAGAACCCTGTGTTTTGCCCAGATTTCAGTGACCAAGGCTCTCATCTGATTATGACAAATATTGGATAACAACATTTTTTTTCCCCAATTCCTATTGCAGCAATAACAGCAATTCTCTCTGTCCTACTTAATTTGAGATTTAATTCTTACTTTAAATTTCTTCCCAATTGGGCTTATTCTTTACTAATAGTTTTGAATAATGGTGCAGAATAAAGTATATTGGGAATTAAAGAAAAAGATCACTGCTGTGAAATTTCTTAGTTCTAGTTGTAGGTTTCTACTCAGAGGACAGCTTTTTTGGTATTATTTTATTTTGTTGTTGTTGTTATTGTTGTTTTATTCATCTCTATCTTATATGAAAGACCAGTTGAAAAGCACATCAGCTATTGTGGATCATTCCAAAAGCTGCCATCATTTAACAGCTGCTTTTGTTGCTTTTATAGCTATATGCCACTTAAAGCTTATTTGATCTCCTTAAATGACCTTATTGTGCACTTTTATGCAATCGTGTTTTAAAGAGTTGTAGGTACCTATGGCTGGAAATAGGCTCAAAGTGGGATTTTCAGAACTGTATTGCACCCAAATCGATGGCTGTTAGGCTGCTGGTAAATCCTTCTAGATTCCTGTCTGTCCTTTTAGAAACCTCAATGGCTTTGGGAAGGAAGGCTCACAGAGTTCTCATATTAAACTGGTGAAAGCAAGGGGTCATGGAGGGATACCTGGCATCTGATACTGGTGAAGTGAGAGTGCTTGAGAAGGTGGAGTTAAAAGCTTGGTGGAGAGATAGGATGGAATAGAGAGGTGTTCAAAAAGCTACTTGAATCCTAGAAAAACAGAGGATGTGGATGTGAAGGTTGTTAGCTGTGGTATGCTTCTGTTTTATTTGCCTTCTGGGTCTGCCTCAGCTCAGGCTTTTATAATCACATAATTCTTGGATTAATTCTCCATGTAGGTATGGTGTGTGCATGGTGGGTAGGAAGACTACCAACAGTCTGCTCTGCAACTTAAAGCCTTTATAGGAATGTTAGAGTGGGTATTTCTTCCACCATCCATCTTTCTTATTTTGTAATGATAAATCGTGGCTATTTAAAAAAGAATATTTGCAAAATGACAAGATGTTAGACATGCATTTTTTTGCCAATGATGAAGAAAAGCCTGCATTCGGGGCTCATAAAAAACTACACCAATGGAGTTGACTGTGAAGTCATGGGCCATCAGAATATAATAAGAGGCATTACTTTCAGATCAGCCCTTGTGCTTGGACAACCATGAATCCTGAATTAGGGTAATGCTCATTTCTTTAAGGCTCTGATTTAAACTGCCATGTCTTCTTTGAGTAGGATGAGATTAGGAGGGGCAAGGAAGTACTGGTGTGCAAATAAACAATGCCTGGTAGCTAGGAACTGTTTCTTGATGATCCCTTCTTCTTTCTTCAGTTTGACTAAAATGATGATAGTGATAGCCAACATTAGTATACCTTCGTATATTTGACATCAGCAAATCATCTTCTTCAGCAGTTCACTACTGTTTGGCCAGGCTTTAACATCAGTGGAGTGCCCTGGCACTCCTATCTGAAGGAAGGGAATTTCTGATTCTTAGTGTAATTATGAAATAAGAAAGGCATTATCTCTAAGCTGCAATTAAATCCTAGAGAACAAATAGAATTAGAGATCAGCATAGATGCCTACACTCTACTTACATTCAGGTAGTCACCTACTAACTGTTAACTTTATTTCAATAGCAGAGGCTCTGCCAAGTTTCTTAGGAGATTTGACAGCAAAGACAGAGTGTAGCAGTTACATTGAATTAACCAGACCAATTCAGAGAAGCTGCAGAGAAAAATAAGGATTTTGTAACCTTAAATTAAATTAAATTAAATTAAACTCTTTTTGAACTTGAGAGGAAACTTAGCAATTTTCAAATCAGGCTTATTTGTTAACTTAGATTTTTTATGAGTTAAGTCTTTTAATGGAATGTCATTATCATCTTTCCAAAACTGATAGAAACACATCTCCAGCTCAAACTAAAACATGAAATTTCATGAAATATATTTTAATAGTCTCTGAAAATAGGTATCTGTCAAAGATGCAACTGCATTGAGAAAATTATTTAAATTATAACAAAACTTTAGCAAGTTATAAAGGTTTTTCAGTCTGAAATTTAAGCCTTCCCAAGGTTTAAGGCATTGGTGATCCATGAAAAGAATGAAATGGGAAAAGTAATATTAATAGGCTTGTGTCTTGTATAGAAGAACATCCATACTCTTGACTCTTCCTAGCTTTGATGTCTGAATGAACATGAGAGGAATTGGAGTCATTTGTGTCATGTAATTTAAATACTGTTGTAAAATATCCAACTGCTATTTCTGAAGAAACAAAAGCAAGGTGGAGACAAAGTTGTACAAATTATTTAGAAGCAGAGAGGATTATTGCTTTGGTTAAAAATGAAATAGTGAACTGAAACTGTGCTTAAAAATTGTTATTTTAAGAGTCAGAGAATAGGGGTGGACAGATTTTCTGGGTAGGTGTAGTTTGATTTATCATCAACTGAGTAAAGTAATAGGCTTGATGCTTTAGAAAATGTTGTGCAGTTTGCCTTGTCTATCAAGAATGAGCATGGTTGCTTCTGCTATAGAGCAAAAAGGAGGATAGTATAAATAGTTAACCAGGATGTTGCTATGCTATGTGTGTCAGTTATAACAATCTCTGTGCGAAGAGTGTGCTGGTCTTTAGATTTTTGTTTTGTTTTATTTTATTTTTTAATGTCTGGTTGAAGTAAATTGCCTGGAATTTTGGGTGCTATGCAACCCGCCGAGGTTGTTGCACATGTACTATATTATAGCTGGTATTAATTTACAAGAGGGAAATTTATAGGCTTTGTATGGGATGCTTGTAAACCTGTACCACATCTGCAGGTGTGGCCATTATACTATTAGCTCAGTTCTGTTTTCAAGTTTCTCTGGGGACAAGAGATCTACAGACTGCAACAACATATACTGTTGTATTGAAATGAATGGTTTCTACACTGTAGTGATTCCCATTTTCTAGTCCCCAAGCTCCTGTTCCTCTGCAAGCAAAATCTTTTACAGATACAAGAATCATTTCATTGACAAACTTAAGAATGTGCTTAATTTTAAACATCTGAATAGTTCCCTAGATACGTCATAAAAAGGGTATCAACTGGAGAACTTCACATTTCATACAGCATTTAGCAAATGCAGACAAAGAATACAGGTGTACTGCAAGTCACACTTTTCTCCAAGGCATAATTTATGGTTCAAAGTGTTATTAAAAGCAGCAGTGTAAGAATGAAAGTATGTACAAAATGGGAGCAAGATTAGCTTTAAAGTTTGTAGCATGTGTAGGGATATGTGAGCAACAACACATTTTAAAGGGCTGCCTCACACTACTGTGCATGTCCATATTTCATCACTTGATTATATTTTAAGAAAGGCAAAGCAGTAGTTAGTAAAAAAGTTGTGGCAACAAAAACACTAATTCACTGTAATATTTGCGTTTTACACTGCTTAAATTCACTGAGTGTCTTGAGTTATAAATGCTTTTTAATGAAGTCATTTAAAAGCCGTAATTGTTAAATTATGTCAAGTTGTCATGAAATTCTTCAATCTACATCAAACACAAGAGTAATGAAGATGTCAAAATTAAATATGTATTTAAAAAAATCAGGGTACAATGAATTCCTTCACATCAGATGATATTCATCTGTAAGCGGTCTCTAAAAAAAACAAAAAAGAGAACAAACCCCCTGCATTTTCTAACCAAAGTAAAACTAATATAAACGTACAGAATTCACAATTTCTTTATGCTGTGTTCTTATCTACCATTGAGCAGGGTATCATTAAAACATGTTTCTAACATGTTGAAATTGTTTCTAGCTCACATCGCAAGTATTTATCAGAGATGGATACAACCAACAGATGCATTCCACCGAAGCCTACTTAGACATTTGTGCTTTATAGAATGATCATAAAAAATTCATAGCATAATTTTCACTCCCACATTTTACAGTGGAGATTTACAAAGATGATGGCACTTTGCTCTGGGAGAGGAAAACTAATGCATTAGTCTGAAAGACTGTGAGATTATGAGTGGAGGCAGTGATACGTACTCACAAAAACTGGTAACACAGAAATATTCCTGTTGAGAAGTATTCAGAACAGGAGAATTTTTCATGAATCCATTAGATTTGGTCAATCTAGTCACTATTTTTGTAGTTAAACAGTGGAATAGATCATGTTACCAGGACATCTGCCAAAAAACCCTGAGCCATCTGCTTAAAAACTGATGGCACAATGTAGCACAAGTGTTTGTAATTTCTACAGTTTCAACACAACTAGTTTGTGATTTCTATCAAAACACAATTAGAACAAGCGTGATTCAGGTGCAAAGCCAAGTTTTCACCTTCCTGCTCTCTCAGCATTTCTGATGGAGAAAGAAACAGAGTTGACATCTCCCCTTGCTAGATAGCTCTTTACTCAAGATTTAAGCTGAAGATCGTGAACAAATAGGACTGGAAAGAGTGACCCTCCTTCCTCTCTGGCATGCAGTTCTGCTCCTGGCCTAAGTTCTGCTGGGGGGAATTTTGAAGAAAATAATAATGCCGAGTTTACATGCAATATTATAATAGAGTAGGTGCTAGTTCTCCTGTTCCTTCAGCAAATAGTTGTGAAGGAGGTATAAATGAATAGTTATTAAATTCACTATCATGAAATTAATCTATGCTAAATCTAATTTCCCCTAGTTATAGCAACTTCACGTTCAAAGGGAATGTATTTGGTATAAGGTGAAAATGCATTTGAAGTTCCTGATTCTAGTGTGAACCAAATATTGTCCAACAGGAAAGAGAAATGTGGGTGGATGTGTTTTGCCTTTAAAATTTTGTTTGTTTGTTTCCTCATTTGTGTTTTCTTTAGTTGTTGGTTTTTTGGGGGTTTTTTTTGGTTTTTTTTTTTTTTTTTTTTTTTGAGAGGGCAAAGTGGTAGGGGTTTTTTTTAGAGATTTTATTTATGTATTTATTTGTTTGTTTTAAACTGCAATCTAATATTTGGGGAAAAAAATGCATTTATGTCTCCTACTAATTTTCTGCGTGGACCCAACGTTGATGCAGTGACAAAAAAGCGTTCACTTGACATATGAACTTATTTTTATCTTATGTTTGCAGTAATAGCACAGAATTGGAAAGTTCTAGGAAGGTTCACTGAGAACCGTTTAACCAAATATTATTATTATTCATAAATAATAAAATACAAATTGGGTTGGATTCTGCTCTGTTCTTGAGTAGCATTGGTCCAAGGTGAATTGTGTGTCTGTGTGGGTGGTATGCTATTAAAATTAGGCCTACCTTTCTGTTTTTCACACCTGTAGTTTACGTTAAATGGATCCCAGATATATTCCATAGTAAAACACATAAGTGTTTCCCTCGAGAATGATATTTAGGATAGTTGCCAAAATGCAGATGATTCTTTCAGAACCTTTGCAGCATATCCTGATAATGCCTTCAGTGAAAGCCTCATTGGAAATATAACATCTCTAGATAACTGGGGGATTCCTCATGTTTAGGGAATGTCTTGCTGATGCTAAGGCACATGACTCTACAAATTAATTATACTCCCACACCTTCAGTATTAGGTTTGTTTTTTTTCTGGAGCAAAGTTACAAAGGAAGAGAAAGACACAGCTGGCAGTTTTCATGTACTATATTTCATTAGTGTAACATGGACAGTAGATAAACATCAATGAATCACTTTGTTAATAATTTTGCAGCACATGTATTATTTCAAAATAGTCTTTAATACAGTTTCTGTCCATCATATATCTAATTCTTTGTGTTTGGAAGGCTGAATTAGAATCAAAGAATCCTTAGAGCTGGAAGGAATGTCGAAAAGTCATCTAGTCCAGCTTCCCTGCGGTGAACAGGGATATCCAGAACTAGATCAGCTAGTCTGGTCTAGCCTTGCGTTGAAAGTCTCCAGGAGCAGAGTATCCACTCTTATTGTAAAAGACCTTTTCCTTACACCTAACCTAAATCTACTGTCTTTGAGCTTGAAACAATTTCCCCTTGTTCTATGACCACAGACCCTGTTAAAGAGTCTGGCCCCTTCTTTGCTGTAACTCCCCTTTAGCTGTTGAATGGCTGCTATCAGGTCACATTGGAACCTTCCCTTCTCCAGGATAAAGAGCCCTAGCTCTCTCAGTTGTGGGAGAGCTGTTCCATCCCTTAGGTCATTTTTGTGGCTCTCTTCTGGATGTGTTCAAACAAGTCCATATCTCTGCTGTACTGAGGACTCTATATCTGGACACAGTACCCCACATGAGGCCTCACAAGCTCAGAGTAGAGGGACAGAATCACATCCCTTAACCTGCTGGCCGTGCTTCTTTTGATGCAGCTAAGGATACAATTGACTTTCTGGGCTGCAAGGGCACGTTGCTGGTTCATGTCAAGCTTCTTATCCACCAGTACCCTCAGGTCTCTTTTGCAAAGCTGCACTCAAACCTTTCCATCCCCCAACTTGTATTGGTAGTAGATGTTGGTTAAACCTAGGTGAAAGACCTTGCACTTGGATTTGTTGAACCTCGTGAAGTTCACCTGAACCCACTGCTCAAGCCTGTCCCTCTGGATAGCATCCTGTCTCTCTGGTATGTCCACTGCACCCCACAGCTTGGTGTCATCAGCAAACTTGCTGAGTGTGCACTCGACCCCACTGTCAATGTCATTGATGAAGATATTAAAGAGTATCGATCCCAGCACTGACCCCTGGGGACACCATTCATCACTGATCTCCATTCAAACATTGAACCATTGACCACCACTCTCTGGACTCGATCCTGCAGCCAATTTTTCTTCCATTGAAAAATCTGCTCATCAAATCCATGTATTTTAAATTTGGAGAGAACGGTGTTATGGGTTACAATGTCAAAGGCCTTATTGAAGTCCAGACAGAAGACATTGGTAGTTTTGCCTTGTCCATTGATACAGATTAGAGGTCATTCCAAAGAATTTAACATGACTTAGAGAGCAAAGATTTAACTAGTAACAAAATTGATATTATATAATATTACATACTCTTCTGCTATTAATTTAGTTCTTTGAAGGGTGGGGTTTTTTGAGGTTATCAAAACAAATTATGTAACATTTTTTATGAGCATTCATTTGTAGGAGAATTGTTCTTAACACTTTTATATGTATCACCTTGTACCTCTCCAAATTTTCCTTTCCTGTGTATGTGCACTTACAATAAGATACTTTTCTACTCAGATTGCAAAATCATTCCAGTGTTCAAGCATTTACACATCTTAAAGGCATAAATTATCCTGAGTACAAACACTCTAAGAAAATGGCAACTGCACTTTTGTGACTTCAACAGAAATTATGTTTTAAAATTAGGCTGGAATAATTTCTAACTACTGTTGTAAACACGATGTTTTCGTGCTTTCAAAAACATAATTCTAATCTCAAATTCTTTGATCATTGATATTTTTTACCTCATTATGTGGCTCAAAAAATGTGACTGTTCTATCTCTTCGATACAGAGATTTTCTGGAGAGTTTTATTTTATTTATTTCCACTTGTGAACACTTTTGCCTGCCTAGGACTTCAAGAACTTAAATTAAAACAACAGCAACAACAACAAAACCTTGCACAGTCCAGGTGTTCCAGACTTGTGAATTCTGTAAGGAATCCTAAGCTTTTAAACGAGTGTCAGTGTGGGTGAGGTTTAAGTATGTGCAATACAGAGCTCAGTCTTACAATGCTAGCCAAGCAGCTGGCATTTAGGCTGACAAAAGATACCACTTCAAATTTTGTGAAGTCTGCCAAGATTAAAACCTTTCTTTCAATCTGTCTCTGCCAGATCTCTTTCATGTTTTAGCCAGAGGAAACAGGCCCTGTAAAACCATCAGAACAATGGGGTGATTTTAAAATCTCCCTTGGGTTTAATAAAAGGTGGTAGTTTGGGTGAAATTTCTCCGATAGGCCTTTCTGTTAATGCTTATCTAGATAATGCATCTTCCAAATGTTCTGACCAGAGTGTTTGTGATGTTTAGAAGACTGTTGTACAGCTCCACAGATGTTTTTTCTGCACCTTTTTTATTATGATTTGGGGTTAGAATTTCACAGCTCCATTCAAGGATATTTTGAATTCTCTATGCAACTAGCTGTAGTCATATTTAATTCCTCAGGGAAACTGAGGGGGAGAGAATAGACTTTTAAAAGACAAGCTTGTTGAAATGAATGCAGCTGTTACTGCCAAATGCCAGCTGACTTATCATGGTTCAACTATTTCTTATCCTCTCTAATACAGTGTCTCTTGAATAACATGTTTTTGAATGCCTGATGGTCAATGCATTATAGAAGTTACCATCAAATGAAGCCGTGTTCCAAAGTACTCCAGATGCACATGAAATATTTTTGCCTTTTTTCCCAATTGATTTTCATGTCTGACATCGGCAGCAATTTATAGATTGCAGACATCTTAGGACCTGGTGTTGTAGTCACAAATTAACTTCTAAACCAAAATTGGTTGAAATTTGCTGAAAATTGGGTTTTTCTAATTGCTGGTTTATCTGGGAAGAATCAGCAGGGCCTTTTTATTTTTATTTTTTTAAATGTTGCCTGGAATTTAAGCTTGTATGGGTAACTTTGGCAGAATTAAAAGTCAAAGAAAAAAGAAGTAATTAATTTTTCAATAAGCTTTCATGTTGTTTTAGAGAAAGATTTGGATTAGTGGACATTATCTCAGTAGAGAGTTCCTTTACAGATTTTTTTCATATTAATATTTATTTACTTATTTAAACTGTGGTGAAATGCTTCTTCTGTTATATGTAAGTAGTCTTTAAAAAAAAACCTGTTTTTCCTTCCAAAATTTTTCCTCTCAGCTGGTCAAAAATATAGGGTCCTTAAGGCAGACATTTGCCATGCTACGCAGTTTGTGAGTGTGACTTCCTTTATTCAAGAAGCACTACTAGTAGAGCTGCAGCCAAGTACTGCAACTGTGGTCAGTGACCTAGGCAGTAGGAGCTACACACGCCATCTAAAGATGAAAATCTCTAGATTAGGTACTCCTGTCTTGTTACACAAAACACAGCCCAGCACTCTGCAGTTGCATACAGTTAGCTGGCCACCTAGTCAGTGTATCTATCTGATGTACAAATACATAGTCTTTGGTATCCCCAGCTTGCGTTTTTGCTCATGCCCTGTCCAGAACAAATATCTCTTAACAGAGTTCCATGTATGTGGTGTTCTTCAAACACCACTTCTTCCAACCTGGTTTGGTCCTGCTGACTTGCAGTATGTTTTCATTCCTTTGACAAAATCAGCAATTTCTAGGCCAATATAGAGCCCTGCCAACATTTTCATAACTTCTGAGCTCTCACATTTGTTTTCAACTAAGTAGGTGCAAGCCAAGAATCACAGTCAGTTGATGTTTTGGATGTATCATATGATTTGTGTTCTGCTGTGTTTGCTCAGTTAGGCACTTGGAAACACTTTCAGAGTACTGATTTCATTTCAGTAGAGTGTGTCAAACAGACTTTACCTTCTCTTTCATGTACACTTGAATGAGCCTATACTTTGCCCGTTTTTTGAGAGCAAAAGGAACTTAAGCAGGTATTATAGAGAAGAGGAGCACATAATAGAAAACCATTGGAAAGTGTTGTATGTATGTATATACATAAGCTACCTATCAACAGGAAATAAAGAAAACTTCCAATACAGTAATGATATTTAACCTCCAAACTTTTTTTTTTTTAACATTTCCATTTCCTATGTTTGACTTCTATGGCTGGTTTAATTCTAGGAGTCACGGACACTGTCTGTTATACTAAAAACCTATCAATTTGATCTGATTTGCTTTATATTTGCCACAGATGTAGAGACATAATTTTCAGAAACAGTTAAAATCTTAGCACATCAGATAATTTGTACAAAAGGACTAAGAACAGTTCTGTTGGTAGATACAGATCCACTTATAGATCTGCAATAGCGTTGTGAGAGCTTTGAAAACTCCCATCTTAATTAAGCTCTTAGAAGTTTTGAAGAGTGATCTGATTTCCAGCTGCTTCAACTTGTCATCTGATCACAGCCTCATTTCCAACTCTGTGAGCTCTCTCATACCCAGAGGGCACCCCAAACAATCAGCCATCCCTATAGTTCTGTTCAGTATTTTTCCGATGCATTCTCTGCACTAGGCCATCTGTGCAGGGACTATATAACATAGCTTCACTGGCTTCACTTTTTGCTACCTCAGGACAAAGACATAATGATCTACCAAAAGCATGCAATTAGCCTACTCAGGAAAGATACAGTGACTTTTTTGGAAAAAGTTGGAACTATCTGTGGATGTTTGCAGAGAAAGAAATCTTGTATGTACTCTCTAGTTCATAGTTAAGGGAATTCTCTTACTTTGGCCATCTTGCTGCAAACTAAAATTCCCTGATGAAATGTACTTATTCCATGTGTTCTTGCAAATAACCACAGTGATAAAATGCCCTCCATGGTGAATATTTGAATAGTGATGCTTCCCTTCCAAAAATGAAAACAAAACAACAACAAATCAAACAAACCAAATAAAAAAAAAAATCTGCAGGAACAACAACAAAAAAAAAAAACATCAACAAGAAATCACTTTTCAGTGTGTGTTTTTTGCTTAAATAGAAAAAAAGCTTGAGAGTCAAGCACCCATAGTGTACCATATTAGAAATGAACTTAGCTTTTACAATAATAGTGTTTGCTGTCTTACTACGTTCTATAAAATGGTTCTTCCAAAGAACTGGCTTACAACTGTGTCAGTTCCCCCATCCTCTGTTGTCAAAATGATAACATGAGATACAGCTGAATGACCTGATTTCATAGGACAAGCTGACCTGCTTCATTGTTCAATCTTTTGCAATAAGCTTCAAGTGCCAGTCCTCTGGGGATCTCTTTGGAAATATGCAGATACCACATTCTGTGGATGCGGTCAATGTAAGCAGAGAAAACACCACTGAAATTCCAGTGCTATTTATTTAATTCTAAAGAATAAAAGAGCTTTATAATATTCTTCATTATATTCTGCATAGGAAGGAAACTTTGCAGCTATGAAAAAAATTAAACTAGGCCAAATCTTCTGATATCGATTGGGTTATCATTTTGGCTCTTTGACATTTCTGATATAAATATAAAAATGGAAAAAGAAAAAATAGAAACTAAAAAAGCCAACAAAAATACTTTAGTAATGACCTGAAAGCTCAAAATTGAAGACAATTTCATTTGAAGAAGTCTATGCCTCAGTAAATAAAGAAAAAGCAATAATTATTTAGAATAAATTTCATTTACTTCGTGGGCAACTGCATTTTAAGGATTCAGCAATATAAAATAAATGCACAATTCACTTTCAGAAGATAAATTTTACATAGGAAAATTTTGGATGTTATGCTTGTTCTATGACACTGAAAAGACACATAAGAAATCACCATGAAAGTTTAAATGTCTCAAATTGTTTACTTTAAATCTTTTCATCATTTTTTCCATCTTGATAAGTTCTACTGTATGAATATTCCTTATGCTGTCATCCTGCACAGAATCATACAGTAGCTTGAGTTGGAAAGGGCCTTAAAGATCATTGAGCTTCAGTCCTCTTCCATGGGCAGGGTTGACCCAAATAGATATCACTACTGGAAAAAAAAAAAAAAAATCAGAGATGTGCTGCCCACATGCTTCCCTCTGCCACCCATATTGGCATGTTAGTACTAGGAATTGTTTCAGACAAACATGTATGATACCCATGACTCTTTGAACAACATATTGAAGATATGCTCAGTATTCATGGCAGGGATTTGGGAATCAGAAGTAGTGTTTTACACCAGCAAGTGATCCTTCTCATACCATGTGCTTTCTCTATTCAAATTCTTGTTACATCTGTGGCCTTCCAGAATTCAGCTTTCTCTCTCTAAGGAACACCTCTGACTTTATCATCTCACGTCTTTGTTGGAAATGAATTTTGCTCTCGAAAATGAAAATGGCGTACATATTGTTCTATACAATGAAATTAGATCATGGTTCTAAGTCACAAACATAAAATCACTGTTTCAATATAGACTTATAATAATCTGTGGGGTTGAACAACTTTGAGTCAATGAGCTTTGTTAATGCTTGAATTTTTGCTTATGTTAATATCCTCAGCCTGTTTTGTGAACTTAGAGGTACAAGCAGCCCTTACATACAGAGCTAGATTAATTCATTTGGAAGGATAAAAACCAACCCAGAAATATCCTTCAACTTTTTTTTATCAGGAAAGTACTGAAATATGAATGATCAGAACTACACATATTCTTTACATTTCTTTGATGATATAATCATGTTGTTTCTGGAAAGCTGGGGCAGCATTAGCAGGATGTTGGTCATGGACATGTTCCACCAAAATATTTTGTGTTATTTGGTCAGTTCTAATTCCGGAGTTTTGACATTCCTGTTGAAATTCATACAAGCTAGTCACTTCTGAAGTCCAGCTGTATTGACATGATAGCCATGGTGGAGCCACAGTTTGCAGTGCTCCAATCTGAGAAGTACTCCTGTGGTTTATTCAGCCTTCTGGCGATCTACAGAAGCAAGTTTGAGCTGAGTTATTGTGTTTCATGGTAGCTAGCTATGCGTGTAGCTGTACCAATTGCCTGCTGGCCATGAAGCAGCTACAGCCCAACATCTCACCAAGCCTGGAACCTGCAGTGCTAATGCAAGGCTCTTTCGGGAGACTGATTCCCTTTTTACACATATGTGTTTTAAATAGCAGAAAAGTTCAAGTACTTGCACTGGATGTCAATTCATTAGATGTGAAGTTACATCCAGACAATTAGTAAGCAACAAAAGTAAGGTGTTTTTTTTTTTTTGTTTTTTTTTTTTAATGAAAATTTAAGAAAAGCACAGGAAAATGTTAGAGACAGGCAATATTGCTTCTAATTTGATCAGCAGACCCTAAATAATTGTTAGCCTAGATAAAGCTGTATCAATAAAAAACAACTGATGACATTCCCTTAATAACTTTCAGCATAATACCTACCTACCTACATACCTGCAACTATTTCCATTCCATAGCTTTAAATATAGATATAATAAGGATTTATATCCTCCATAGACAAGCCAGAAATGACTGGTAAAGCAAGTTTCAAAGTGCCCAGGAATTGAGATGAATGCAAACGTGAAGAAGTGGGGGGGGGGGGAAAGGGGGTGGCGGAGCCTGGGACAGAGGGATGCAAGATACTGGTGCAGCTTCTGAGCAAAAGGCAGCATACCATGTTAGTCTGAAAGTAGGGTAGAGAAAGAAGTGTACAGAAAACAGAACTCATCGTTGTGATAGGACAAATTGCTAATACATTTCCCAATCAGTTCTTGTGTTCGGTGACCAGAGTAATGGTATCTGTATGTATTCTGAAATACAGATGAAGCACAGATCCTGACCCCATTGTAGAAAATAAAATTTAATGGCAGTGTTTGCAAAATTAAGATTGCTACCCCAGTGGAAAAGCTTTAATAAAATAAAAATAATGTTATATCTTGAAAGCAGGTATCCTACTTCAGCAGGAATATGTTGTGTATGGGTAAATATCAAATTTTACTCTCACTCAGAATTAATATGGTGTAATTTTATGAATTCATAATATCCAGAGGCTTTCTTTTTTCCCCAGAGCTCTATCTAAAAATATGAAAATCTTTCATTTACTATATAGAAAAATCCATAGATTCTTAATTCCTTATTTACTTTTAATACTTTTATGGCATCTCTTTTGAAGTTTTTTTTTCTTTCAGTGTAAGCCTTGGAGCTATACACTCCAAGATGTTAACCCCATTTTTAAAGTACTACTAGTCTACTAAATTCAGCAAGTGACTGAGTTTCCTGTCTAGGAGTTATGTCAATCAACTTGAAATGCATATTACAAATCAGTGAATGCAAATTCATTCACTGCCAGATGATGATTCTTGTCAGATTAACTTGTGCACCTCCCCAGTTGCTATGATTCATAATAGTTGTATCTCTCATACTTTCTTCATTTTGTTATTAGATCTTCTTGTGGTTCTGTAATGTGTAAGATATCAATCTTTGATATCTGAATTCTGTACCTACTTAATAAACGAAGAAAATGTTAAATTCAGTGCATTTTCAAAAATATAATTATGGAAGTGCTGCATTGAGTATTTTCTCTGTTTTTAAACTGTACTTGGTGGCAAAACTGATAGATTGCTGATAGACCATGTAAACGAATACTCAGCTTTACTCTTGCTAAGCAAGAACTGTTTTTCCAGACTGAAGATGACAAGCACTTCACCCATTCACACTCCCACAGATCTTCCAGTGCAAATCAAATTGTAATGCAGTTTTATGAAATTCTTAATGAAATAATGATGACAGAAATAATAATGAGAGTATAATAATGCTTTCCAAATGAATTTAGCATAGATTGTTTTGTATCTTTCTATATAATTCTAAAACCTGCTTCTGAGCCCCATGCCTTATCTTTTCCTTTATCATTTACCTAGACAAATATTTCATACAAGCAGGACAGTTTTAATCTGTTTTATCATTCTTCAAATATATATATTGAAAATTTAATATAGCTGAAATCCACTGAAACAATTAAGGACAACATCCTGTAAGTAGATATGAGTGAATAGGTCATTCAGCATCAATCACCTGTGTTTTAAAGGAAATGTAACATTGAGTTAGAAAATCACTCTTTTTTCATGCATATCCTTGACCATCAAATTGTGTGATTTAATACTTTTCTTACGTGGTTGCCTGTGTGAACTAATTAATTACTGAATTGTTATGTGAGATTTTTTATTTATTTTTATATCCTTTTACATGTTCCAGATTCTATGAGGGTCGTAGCACAACAGCGTTAACCAAAACGGTAAGCATCTATTAGAGGTGGCCAATTTTTACACGCTCAAAGCATGCGATATTAAAAAAGCAAACAAACAAGAACAACAACAAAAGCTTTTAAAACATTTAATTGATATTTTCAGGAGTTTTGTGTTGTATTTTCTACCATCTTATCAGTCAGTACTGCACGTAGCTGAATAAGTTAATTCTTTGTATAGAAATTTTTTATTTTATTTCTTAATTTATGAAGTACCCATACGAAAATTTATTCCAATAAATAGCATTAAAATAACATAGCATTGCAAAGCATTTTCAGTGGAAGAATCACTTATAGTCTGTGTCATTTTTTATATGTAGCATGATGAAATTATTCTCACAGTTGTCAGATATGAAACTTTTCTCTTTGCTGAAATCTGGCACCTCCCTCTACATCTGCATTTTAGCCTTTTTAGCCCTTAATTATTTCTCCTCATGTCAGCACCTCCTCCCACTTTTTTCCTGCTGGCCCTTATATGCTCAGTTTTCTTTTATTTTCATCTATTCTTGGAGCCCCTGGCCCTATTGCCCTCCACCCATACATGCAAGGGACCCAGCAGTTGTTCAGATGGAGGGAAAGAAATCACAGGCTGAGTGTTGTGCCAGTACTGCTTCCCTCACTCCAGCTGATGGGTTTGGTGCTCCTCCAGTTCAAGCTATCAGCTTGCATTGCCACCAGCCAATGCTGAGAGAGTGAAAGACAGACAGGGCACATCTTTTAGACTCACCATGCCACAACTGTGTGCAGAAACTTCAGGCATTCCACTAGTAGTCTCTTGAGGTATTCATTGTCTGCAGCGCACACTGAGTTAATGAAAATTATATCTGCAACACAAGGTTCTGAATCTGAGTTTAAATTATAACATATGAGAGCTTCTCCAGAAGTAATGGCTCCTATTTTATTATGTTGACCCACAACATTAGAGGCAGATGCTGGTAGTAAGGCAGTAGAAGCTGAATGTCCTCACCAACATCCTGTCATATTTTATTGCCATGTGACAGATGACAGCAAAGGAGCAGTCTGAAAAATGGTGTTTGACCGTGTTGTGCAAAGGTGTGGAACAGAATTTTTTATGGAGAAAATGTCACCCATTGACATGCATCAACACAGTTTATGGGCACAGCATGCAAGACATTGTTTGTAGCTGGCAAAAATGCATAGCTAATGGTGGTGAATAAATTGAATAATAACATTTTGTTGCTGAGAATTTGCTCAATCAAGTGCTGTTAGTGTGCTGTTCATATCTGTTGTAATTTCCATGGAAATTAATAGGAGGCATTACTTTCAGAGCAACCTGCATAGATCTCCTGAGCTTCTGCTTCTGTTTTTCTTTTTCCTGTCTTTCTGCCAAAAGACTTTCTGGTGATATTTTAGTGCCAATAGTTTACAGGCTGGTTTGGCCCAGTTTCTTGACTAATGGAATGGGGGTACCCATAGGCCCACACCCCTGGAAAGGGAAGAAGAGGAAAAGGGAATGGGTTGGGAGATGGGCCTAAAATCAAAACTGTGACAACAATTTGAGGAGGAAAGTTAATTTACTCAAAAAGATATCGGAATGCAAGGTAACACAATATAGTGCACTTTCACAGGAATTGAAGCTAATAAAATGAGCTAATAAAATAAGCCCCAAAGGGCTTATTTTAATGCTGAAGATGAGACGTTTAGCTGGGATGAGCAAAAAGGGAAAAGAGAGAATATCTTGTGATCTGCAAACAGCTTTTATCTTTCCCTCTGAAAGGAAAACAGAAGCAGAACATCGCGAGGTCCTCTGGAGTATAGTTCTCTTCTGAGAACCAGGTACCTGGAAATATTGGCAGTCCATGGAACTGGAGCATTAACTCTTTAACTCCCGGTGCATTTCTTGATGTTATGATGTGGAATACCAATAATCAAAATCATAAAACCATAAGATTTTGAGAATTCTATGCTTGTAATTTCAAGGAAAGGTAAAAGGAAACAATCATTTGCAGATAGTTTTTAACCGACAGAATATTTTAATAGAATCTTGGCTCTCAACAGACAGATGTTGCTTCCAAATAAAGTGGTAGGATAAGTTTCTAAGAAGTATAAACCCCACTCTTGTCTCATGTATAACACTTTCTACTTGATGACCTGACTCTGCAGCATGCTCTGTACATTCACAGACAATATTCTTCAAACAATTCATTCTCAAATAGTTTAAGCAAAAAAAAAAAAAAAATTATTCCGGTAGAAATAAATATGCCAAAATATTTAAGCACCATTAGAATGAGAGAATGATCTGAATGTGTTGAAATGCAGACAAATTTTTGTAATGAAGGCTTGCAGAATACAGGCCTTTCATGCATTCTGCTTAGCTTTGAACAAATATCACTTCTGATAGAAGTGACTGAATTGTTGAAAAGTCACATCACAGTGACTATCTACACATTGTTCAGAATGCTAAATTGTGTTTAGCTTTAGATCCTCAATTATACATAGTTGCTGGTGGGTTTCGATTTTTTTTGTTTTGTTTTGCTTTGCTTTGTTTTTTGGTGGTGACAGCATTTGTTTGTTTCTTCTTTGTACAAAAATTTAAATTCAAAAGGTAAATATCCAGATTTTGATTTTCAGAGGTTGATAATGTGTTCCTCCATTAACTTCTTCTGTATCCAAGCTCTGATTATTTAGGGAATTGCTATTTAAAGATGAGTTCTTCTTTGAATCATTGCAGAACAGTATGTTTCAGCTGACTTCATACAGGAAACCTGTCCCCCTGTTTGGATAGCCTTTGCAAAAACAGAATTGAAAATGGCATGAAAAACTGTATCATTATCCTGCTAATTAAATTAATTTTTTGGCAGTACACAGAACCACTGCAAAATATTCTTTGATGTGTAGAAGTTCTCTGTAGAACTTGTCCACTGTCGGAGAGTTTAGAGAAGTTTTGATGTATTGTGTTTAAAAATAATTTAAAAAAAAATACTGAAAAGCACAACTTTTATTGTTATTTTAACCTGGATTTTTTTGCTGCATAAGTTATATATGTACAGCTGCACTTATTTCTTTGGGTAGTGTTGTGAAAAATGAAGAGGCTGCATCTCTGAGAAAATGTATCATAGAGCTACACCAGTTTTCTCTTCCTAATCAAACAATCAAAACCCAGTGATAATAAAAACCTCAGCTAGATGTTTGTTCTTGTGTGTCAGAAAGAAAGAATCAGAATGATACATAACCTTATTACTTCTAATGTAACATTTCTGTTATTGAAACATGTCTGTACTAGCAATGGTCTGAGACAAAAATCCTAGGCATGGTCAATCATTTCATTTCTAGCATTGCAGCATAGATTACCTGCTGGAGAGGAGCTCTGCGGAGAGGGAGCTGGGTGTCCTGGTGAACAACAAGTTGGCCATGAGCCAGCAGTGTGCCCTTGTGGCCAAGAGGGCCAATGGTATTCTGGGGTGCATTAAAAAGAGCGTGGCCAGCAGGTCGAGGGAGGTGTTCCTCCCCCTCTACTCTGCCCTGGTAAGGCCTCATCTGGAGTACTGCGTCCAATTCTGCGCTCCCCAGTACAAAAAAGACAGGTATCTCTTGGAAAGAGTCCAGTGGAGAGCCATAAAGATGGTGAAGGACCTGGTGGATATAAGTGGTCACCTGAAGACAAAGTGAACTCTTTGATTCAAAGACTATTGTTTTCTGATTTACTCAATAGCTGATGAGACTGAATCTTGATCCAAATTACTGTTGTGTGAATTTTCCGCGCTGAGAAGATGCATTGGACAAATCTTCTGTTCTGGATTTTAATAGGTCTGTTCAAGACAAATTTGAGGTTGTATGTTGAGTCTTTTTTGATCTTGAAATATATGGTGTCCTGAGTAGATAGTAGCACAAAGTGCTACCTGGAACTCAAATTATAAAATGTTATAGGATCAAGAGTTATTTCTATTATAACATGGATTTTGATGAGATTGTTAAGTGCAGAGAACATTTGTAGATCCAAACTTAGATTTTAAACATTCAACTTTTCTGGAAATCAAAGTCTGAGATTTTGGTTCAGGACTGTCCCTCTTTGAAAGTTAGATCCTGCTTTGAGCTGAAAGGCCATTGCTGATTTTTGGAAATAAAAGGAAATAATTGAATTCAAATAGGAAGTAATCTGATTAAGCACTATCTTGTCCTAGAAAACCGTACTCCAGTTGATCTAACATTAGGCCAGTTGTTAATAATTTTACAAGCAGAGCATGAAATATCAGCTTGATACCTGACTAAGGGGGAGCTACAACATTGTACAAGAACATTTAAATGTACTATCCTTAGTGAGCAGACATTAATGCTATTTCAAGGAGTGTCAGTGAAGTGTCTTTGATATTGTGATTGGGATACTTGCTATTACATCTATAGTGACGGCTCCAATTGACAGGATTAAAAAGGCAAAATTAAAAAAGGAATTATTTCATGCCCTCAAGTGCAGATAAGAACAGTTACATCTCTGCTATGTGTCTTAGCTTGACAGTGGATTTTTTTCTTGAGGCTTTTCATATTCTGCACAATTCTTAAATTCTCTGTGTCATTTCACTTAGCCTCTTCTCATATTCTTTCTTTTCCTGCCACATCTTTTTATTCTTTTTACCCTCCCCCCAAACCTCCATTTTTTCTAAGTTACATTGTGATTTTAACCTATTTTATCTTATGGATTTTTTTTAAGTACTTTATTTTTCTGTACACTATATTTCTTCCTCCTGTGGTATTTTTAAGTCTTGCCCAACATTCAGCTGTGAAATCATAGCAAAAATTACTGGAATTCATTAAGAAAATGACTATGGCTAGACTGCATTTTTCAATGACAACTGTTTAAAATTCATGAATATATCTTGATTTGGGGTTTCCAAAAAAATGAGACAGACTGGGTATGTATCAGAACCATGGGCAGGAACTAGCCTTTGAAGGTGGAGGTCACGAGGGAAGGTTGGAGGCAGTTACTTCAGTCAATCACAGATAATCCACTGCGAGTGAGAGAACATATATATTGTTTCTTTGTTCCAGTTAAGGAGCAGGTTGAGTTATTAATTAAGATCCATAACTAGAGCATGGACTCAGGCAATGAGTTTGGTAGGGAGCAACCACCTCAGTTTTTGGACTTACCATCCCTGTACTGGACACCCATCTCAACTATGGCAATAGCTCTCACAGCAAGACAAAATCAAGTAGCAGAAGATACTGGGGCAGGTTTATCTTGAAACTGTTCAGGTACTAATAGGTATCAACGTACAGATAAAAGTCTTTTTTAACCTGATGACTGTAAAAGTTTTGATCGAAGATTTGATTATGATATGGAAGTCTATGAGCAAGAGTCTAAAATTCTGAATGAATGAAAAATGAATTTTTTTTTCTTCTAGTGCCTTGCAATCATAGTTGTAATCATCACAGGAGTTTGGGGTGTATCTTTGTTAAAGGACTTATCAGAGGGAACAACTCTTTGGAACTGCTGGTGTGTTTTCCTACCAGCTGCTCATCTGTCCCTGTGCAATCCATGGATCTGTGCCCTTCCTTATGGCCTTGGGAGAGGCACTGGCATGGACCAGTGGGAGAGCCTGCTGCCTTTTGCCACCTAAATGCAGTCTACTGTTCAAGTGCATTGCAGTCTTGTCATGAAGGAACTTGTACTGTCTTGGCTTTTCTGCAATTGCAGAGGGATTTCTAGCCCTCAGAACTGTAGTTCCAGCTCCTTAGAGCAGTTCAGATTTAACAGGAAAAGTGAAAGAGCAGAGCTAACCCCAGGAACTCTTGTGAACCAATTAACTGAGTACATATGTATTGACTGAGTGAAATTAACTGAGTAACAGTAGAAAGGATGGGTTGTAGAGAGCTTGAGCTAGCAATGTAGACTGTGAAGAATCATGCTAATTTATTTACAGTAGGTTTACTATGATATATTGGCCTCCACTAGACTTCAGATTCTTAAGTCTGTTGATTTTTTTTCTAAATGTAATTTGAATTGACTTTTTCTTAATCTTATTTCATTAAATCATTCCCTTTTCCTATTCCTAGTTTGTTTAGGGGGAGAATGGGAGAGATTGTATTTAGATACAATATTCTTTATGTTATCCTTGCTTTACAGTATTTTGCTTTGCAGTATTGCTCATTTGCAAGTATTAGCTCTGCTGTGTGCCTGTTTTACTTTATAAATTATTAAGGATTTCAGTTCAAGAGCCTGTGTAATTGGTTTATTTATGCCAAGTCTTTTCTGATTTATACAGTTTTATTCATGTTTCTTATTTGTTTCCAAACATACGTACTCTCTTCAATATAAATATTTCTCAATTCAGGAGGAGAGGAATACCATTTCTGGGAACAGCGATATTTCTATTAAGTCTGTGGGAAATCGGCTCATTCTTTAACATGAAAGTTAGGTTATAATTCCCTTTTCTTAAGGCATGCAGCTAACTGTGCATAGCTGGAATTCTGTCAATACCTTAGGCATGATGGACCAGATGATATTTGTTAGTGTATGCATATGAGTGAGACTGTGTTTATAAATTACGTAGTTAGATGCAAGTGCAAAGCTTTGCAAGACAGACTTAGAATGCTGGACCAGTAACAATTTTTGTTGCAAATGTTTGTGTAGGACAGCATTCATGCTTCTCACCAAGATTGAAAGAATAGCATTTTGATGGTCAGGCGATGACCAAATAAGAACATTGAGGCAGACCCTATCATAGTGGGAAGACCAGTGACAGCCCTCCCAGTTTCATGTTTGTAATGGTACTGAAAGAAAAACAGTACTGAAAATAAATATATTTGTCTTCTTCTATCATCTTTCAACTGGATGTGTTTCAATAAATTTATTGTTTAGAATTACTCAGCAAATATTCATTATTTATCTATTTCAGGCATTGAACTGCTGAGAAAATGTTCTTCTGTTACTGGTCCTTTGAGTATTTGATATTCATCATTTATATTTGTGATTTGAATTTTTTTGACTGCATACATAGATGATTTTTTTTTTTTTTTCTGACAATAGTAGTAATCCTTAGGAG
Organism: Lagopus leucura; assembly: GCF_019238085.1. Lineage (NCBI taxonomy): Eukaryota > Metazoa > Chordata > Aves > Galliformes > Phasianidae > Lagopus > Lagopus leucura. The sequence continues at coordinate 12,242,001 of NW_024962255.1, read as the reverse complement.
CAAATTTCCACATCTACTATGAAAACATTGTTAACTTCATTTCTGATTCTCATTCTCTCTAAACTGAGGAAACTTTTCAGAGCAGTGAATTCAGAAGTGGATATATTCAAACACAACTTAGTCACTATAGCTAAGGGAATTTTTTTGTTTATCCAGCTCCTCTTTTCAGCTACATGGACAAAAGACTTCCTGTGAAATGTTACTATTTCTTTCTTTCACGAGGTTACTATGATATATCACTCTTTTTTTTTTTCTGAATCAAAAAGTACTGACATTACTTTTGGTGTACTACACAAGTTAATAATTGATTTTTCTGATTTGGACTCTCTAACCTTACTCAGAATAAGACCTTCCATCTTTGTAAATAGAAATTTAGAAATCTTATACTAAACACTGAAGATAGCATGGATCAAATGCACTTTCTATATGGGTATTTATATATTTACTGTTGTGAATATGCATACTTTATATCCAGTTGGTACTTGTCCGTGACAAGACCTTGCATTCTCAAGGACATGAGTGAATTCACTGAACTGACTGACAGTCTTTTGAAAAATAATAGGTACATTAAAAAAGAACAGCAAACTTTTTGATTACTGTTGTAAATCTGATTATTTCTTCTTGCCATTCATCAAGATTTACTATTTATCACTTAAGATGGTAGACCCAAGGAACTCTAGTGTTTGAATAGAAAAGAGGAGGAGCTCGGACATAGAGTCTGTCTTAAAAGGTTTTCATTTGTTTGTGGAGTTTTTGTTTGCTTGTTTGTTTTAAATCAAATTATGCTAGTAGTTTGTGTTCAATTTTAGTTCAGAAACATCTTGAAAAATATTGTTTGTATACTTAGCTATCAGAGTGGTAAACATCCATATCAATTCATCAGTGAAGGAAGTAATTGTTCTGAATTTACAAATATATTAGTAGGATTTCTCAGATTTTTGTTTATTTATTTATTGATGACAGATAAACTTGCTAAGTAAATAAAATGCTTTATTGAGTGATGTCCTTTATCTGGAGAGAATATTAGAAATCAATACCAATACAGAGTGAAAATGAAGTAACGTGGTTAAACACCTCTGATTGATGCCATTTTAAAAGCGGATTAGAAATAAATATGCCAATTCCCATGGAGACCATGTTTGAAATAAAAAGATTTTTCAGTTTACATCTGCAAGAATAAGACTGTCTTCAGAGTCATAATGTATTTTTACATGGCTGGTTAAAATGAAAAAAAAAACTGGACCATTAGTGACACAGCAGATGCAGTAAGATACAACACATAAAATCTAAGAGAAACAAGTTAAAAGCCTAAGAGGCTCAAGAATCTTATTATTTAGATCAACTGTAATAGAGTTGAATAACGAAAGACTAGTAAAATGTAAAGTGGGTGCCCAGATAGGATTATTTGATTTTCCTAAGAGTAAGCTACTTAAACTGCTAACCCAAGGTGATCAGCCAACAAAGAAGTGAGGTGAGCACCATAAACAGTCCAACATAGTTTTATTTAGGATACATAATTATCATAAACTTGCAGCGACATTTACAATATTGAACCAGCAGTATGTTCTGACTGACATGGAAAATAATTCCTAACTAGCAAGGATTTGGCATAAAACTAATAAGTCATGTGTAAGAATTTTTGTTCTTTTTAAAGACTCGGTTCTCTAAAATTTACACCTACAACAGTCTTCCTTATACCAAGAGTCCTGATGAAGTCAACAGAATTATTCAACTAAAATATTCAGAATAGAATAAAGAAATAATTCAGTACACCAATTACTGCTAATATTTAAGATCAACTCTTTGACAGTGTTTTCAGACTAAAGTAATCTTGTGTAAAGTACTGAATGTGCTTTTCTTTTTGCTGTACTGCCAGAGGTTTACTTTCAGGGAGTGCGTACCTCTCTCATTCCTCCCTTATGGAAGGGGGGCTTGTCAGATTAAGCCCTCCTGTGATTTATGAATACAAAATAGGCAAGAGAAGATATTTTCTTTTGCAGCTCCTGTTTACATCTACAGTCATGAACAAAGGAGAGAAAACATCAATATGCCCATAAGGAAATTTGTCATCATTTTCATTGTATAATGATCAAATTAATTCCCTTCATGAGTCTACATACACTAGAGTTCAATGAAAAGACCAATCCTAGAAATATGCCAAGACACCAATATAATTCCAGAACTAATAATTTGCCTTACTTCTATTCCTAAATTGCTTAGAACTCTCCTATGACTTTGAAACAGAGAAAATCCTTAACTTTATTTACCTGCTAAGAAAAGGATCATCTCCATTGAACTTTGTAATATTTTGTAAGGTTCAGAAGCAGGCAAGCAAGCTTTTATTTGTCTCATCACTTCCTTAGGTCAGGTCCTAATGCAAATCAGTTCCACACATACAGAGGTTAGCCACCGCTCTTGAATTTCAGAGCTCATCCAGTACTAACGTGAATGTCTTTGTTTCTGTCTGAATTTACTTTGAGTCATGCATTTATTTCTCTAGCAGTTTTCTTTCTACGCTATACAATTTGATGCAATCCCTTTGAATTGAAATAAACTGTACTCCACTGGAATGGGATTATTCACCACAGGAGGTTTTGCTGCACATCTCTGAAATTAAAAAGGTAAAAGGAAAGAATTTTTTTTTCTAATATATCCTGAATTTTAAAATTTTGATTCAGTTCTACTACTTCATTATTTTTCTGCAGCTTAAAAAAAATCTCAGCACTTACTATCTATGGGTGGCAAGAAAACCTTTTAGAAGCTTTTCTAATAAAAGAACAGTAGCCTGTGAAATGTACTGTCCTGTTGTGCAGTAAGTATAGTGGTTCACCTTGAACACTTCTTTTATTGAACACCTTTGGGCAAGGATGTCCAATTGTGTGTAAAAGCTTCTCACGTATGGTATGGGGATCTTGTGTGCCTCTTTGCCCTTTTCCTCCTCCTCTTTTTATTCAAGGATGTGGCTTCCAGACGCAGAGCCATGCTCCTGCACATTCTTCCCAGGAGGCATTATGAATTTAAGTTGCTTGCTGTGTGCCAGCATGGTTTTTATTCCTTGGAAAACAGAGCTAGGAGCCTGCTTCCACTGCCAGGAATGCAGACAGACTGAGCTGTGGAAAAAAAATAAATAAATAAATAAAATCCCTTTATTTAATTCACTGCACTGTTTCATCTTTTCAAGTAGCTGGCATCTGCAGTTGGTTGTGGCAGGCAAAACCTACAAACATTGCACTTGATGTTAATAAATGTGTTTGCCATTAACTAGCTGTTGTAATGCTTTGCTTGTTTGCCTTTCTGTGTGCACTTTCATCCTTCAATGTAACACTACTACTGCCTTGTAATTTGTCTCAGACACTTACACTGCTGGTTGCAGGTATACAAACCCCTTAGATCAAGTAACTGCTCAGACACTTGATAAAAGGACTTGTTTAGGTTCTTTTCTATCCTGTCTGCCAAATTCAAGCACAGCCTTGATGCATGGAATACAAACCACCTTATTGTCATAGACCACATTTCACTTCTCTTTGACTCATGACTGAATGGTATAAACCATTACGGAGCTATGTGAGATCTTTAGTGCAGCTGCTGATTTTACCAGAGTCTAATGATGTCTCTTGTGACAGCTCTCTATCTCTCCAGAACAGCTGGAGCAGCTATTCCTAGAATTCTCTGAGTGAAGTCCATATTTCAAATAACTGAAAGAGCATCATATGCTGCATTCTCGGTGGGATGGCAGCCATTATCTTCACCAGAACATGCCTACTGGAGAGAGAGAGAGAGAAGGCATCTCAAAACAACACATCTGCGGAGTGCTTTCAGCTACTGGGGAGCTGTTTTCATATATCCAAAAGGAACTGTTCTCCTTCCCTCTCAAACTTTCCTCAACTTTCCTCTCTTCTTTCTCCTCTGAGCAAACTGTGACAATTTGACAAAGTCAGGCTTGTCTTAGAGATCATCTTAATGAAAGTATTTCCTGCAATTGGACCTCTTTAGAATACAGAGGAGTATGCAGGGTGCTTTCTGAGGATCTGCTTTAGCAGCTTGGCTCTATTCAGCAAAGTATATAAATATGTTTAACTCTCAGGGACTGTGGAAGGACTTAAGCATGTATTTGGTAACATTCAGTGCTGCAGTGATCAGGGATAACTGAACGTGTGGGAGCATGAATATATAGGGAAGACAAAGAGAGGGGAGGTAAGTGACAACTCTCTCTCTTCTGCCTCTCTTCTGTTTTATGCCATGAATGAAAAAAAGGGAGAGATGGGAAGCTGTGGGTCCTTTAAAGATACTCTTTCACATGGACTCACAAATTTGGACCTGCATGTGGAGGAGGAAGAGCAGGCAAGCAAAAGTGGAGCCCAATGTCGCTTCTTATAAAAGTATCCTCCTTTTATGTAGCAAAGTACAAAATGTGTCATAGCAGCTTCTTTTGTTGCCATCAGCTATGGTAACTCGTGTTTTTTAGCTGTACTGCAGCTTACAGCATCACAGTTGTAGGAAATAAAAGCAATTTGATGGTTGCAAAGAAACATAAGCAAAGTAGCTGAGTTAACTTCCCTGCATTGTCAGCAGAACACCTCCTGGCATTCCAGCCTGTGAACCCTCTACCTTCCACTGTTATGAGAACCTCACTAAAATATTCTGGACTGTAAGATGTGTTATTTGTAAATAAAGCAGCATGTTCACATTGCCCTCACGTGAATTCTGCTGTGGTAGTCTTTCTACAGCTGAAGTGATTTTCCTTTTCTGTCAGGCCACGCTCCAAGTGAGAAGGAAAGACTTTTTTCTATGACTTCCAATTCTGTAGCAGCCAAGAAAATTTTCAGAATAGAACACAGTTTAGTTGTCTGCTAAAGAGTGAACAACTAGCTAAAAAAATGCCCAATAATTACTTAAATTGAATTAATATCCTATGCCTTAATGGTTAAGAAGTGTAGGAATATAACAAGCAGGAAATTACCAGAACCATGCAATACAGGAGTAAAAAGAGAATGGTAATATCTGAAAATAATGCATGGTCTAAGGGTCTGGGTGCAGATCTGCAGACCAGTGGGTAATCAGGATGCGATATAATGAGGGAAGAGAATCCAGAAAAGTAACATGCTACAGATCTATGATTGTCTTACATTCATTTTCCTCAGAAAGCAGCTGAAGACTAATTCCCCAAAACTGTTCATCTCCATTGCACCAGAGAACCAGCCCAAATCCCCAGCAAATTTTGAAAGGCCTCTCCCTTCTTTAGGATTCTCTGTAAAGTTTGCCTAGAATGAAACAGAAGGGGACATGGTAGGGACAGCTATCTCTAAGCTGCAACAGTGGTAAAGGGCTGAAGAGAGCTGGTGATTAAGAATGCATAATAGCAGAAAGACCAGCATCTCTTGGAGAAATGAAGGCTGTGGGGTGACCTCATTGCAGCCTTTCAATACCTAAAGAGAGCCTACAGAGGGGAGGGGAATCAACTCTTTGAAAGGGTTGATATGTGTAGGACGAGGGGAGATTTAGGTCGGACATCAGGGGGAAATTCTTTACCCAGAGAGGTGAGGTACTGGAACAGGCTGCCCAGAGAGGTTGTGGATGCCCCGTCCTTGGAGGTGTTCAAGGCCAGTTTGGATGTGGCCCTGGGCAGCCTGGTTTAGCATTAAACATGGAGATTGGTGGCCCTGCATGTGGCAGGGGGGTTGGAGATTCATGATCCTTGAGGTCCCTTCCAACCCTGGCCATTCTGTGATTCTGCGATTCGGCGATTCTGTGATTCTAGAAGAAGGAGATTATAAATTGCTTTTGCACCAAGCAAACCTGAATCAAGCTCCCTGTTATTATTTTTGTTTGCATTGATGTATTCTTTCAGATGGTACAAGCATCTCTGCTTTAATAATAAAACCTGTCCTGAGTGGCATGACATGAAGATTTATTTTTCTTTGAGATTTTCCAGAGAATATTAGACTTCAGCTAAATAAATATAATGAGCTGTGAATAATCTGAGAAAAGGGAAAGAACCCTGAACAGTGTCCTCAGCTCTTCTCTTCAATCAATCTTTGCCATCTGAGATTTTCTGACTGAGAATTTTCACTGTTCTAATTTAGTGTTTCAAGAGATGTGAGTGGTAGGAAGGATATGTTTTGTAAGGTGTAATTATCTCTTTTTAGCAGTGAGCTGCTCAATGCTGCTTTGATTGTGACACCTCCACATCGCCTGATTAAATCAAAGCCAGGTTAGAGCATTAGGATTAAGGACATAAATTAATTGTAATTACATCAGAGCCAGCCAAATTAGCGAGTCATCAGTAATATAAGCAATGCTAAATGGCATCTAATTCTGTACAATAATTAATTGGGTTCTTCTACTAAATAAGACCCGACACATTGGTCCTTTATCAATCCACCAAAGGCTGTTTAGCCTTGGGCACTTCTGACATGAGACATTTTTCCCCATTTTCATTTTAAGCTCCAATACCATGCATTCTCCCAGTTTTCTATTAATTAGGTATTTCTACTTTTGAATTTCTCTTATTCTTTGTGCTTGTCATCCATGACAATTAATAGCTAGAATTATGCTGCCCACAGAACTCAGATAAGATAAGAGTCTAACAATCTGGAAGATGGTGATATCTGAGACAATATCAAACCTGGGTGAATAAAGGCAATATAACCTTCCTATAGGGGATTAACTATCAAGAAAACAAGAAATTATCTGAAAAAAAAAAATTAAGCTGGATATCAAGCAAACCCCCAACAGTAGCATTCTTGACAGAGAGATCTGTGAAAACTGGAATAAAATATCAAGTGAAGCCATGGGATCATCAATATTTTGTCTTTCAAAAACAGTATAGAAAAAAAGCAGTAGGAGATATCCTGTAAACTCTTAAATGTGCAGGTGACTGGGCAAGCAGATCAATAAGTCTTTATCATTTCCAACAGCTGCAGGTCTGTTCCATATCTATTCTAGAGAAGCTGCTGTTGGCTCCTTACCATTGGAAGTGATTTGTTTCTTGTTGCTGTGACAGATGAAATTTGCTAGCTAGTCCCTCAGAACTGCATGATTGCTCTCCCACTGCTCCTAAAGCTTTCCAATTACTGATCCAGCGCAAAGAAAAGCACATTAGCTGTTCTGAGACCTTAGATGTATCTGGCTAACCTTTGTTCAGGGCAGGACCCCAGAAGAAGCCCAAAACCACATTTGTATTCCTCAGGTCCATTGAGCTGTCCAGAGGTAGTTTGGCATTGCTCCTAATAGACAATGCATGAATAGTGTTTACTGTCATTCTAGGCGCTGTGGCTCTGTAAATACTACACATCACAGGTCTTTCTAAATTATTTGCCAGTTATATCATTGAAAAAATGGAATTAATAGATTGCACTTTAAATTAACTCATTCAGTGTCAGTGGCCTTCTGTTCTAGAAAAGTGCTTTTGGATATTATCCCCAGAATCCCACCCCCTCTATATATTTCTGTGCAGAAGGTTATCTATCAGAGTAAAATCTGAGAAACAGTTCTGTTATCTGCTTATTTTTTAAAAAACTTTATTCATCATTAATCTTGTCCAAATAACAGCTGGAATTGTGTGAATTCTAGTTTGCTTATTGTGGGTCTTCTGAAAAATGAATCAGTTTTCTCTGAGGTTGTATCTGATTTTGGAGATGACTGGTAGTGTCACTGAGGAGCTCAGAACTCCCAAATGAGATTCTTGTCCCAGTGCTGTTACTTGGGGCACAGTGACACTCACTTTTCCCTCTGCCTGACAGCAGCACACATGATGGAGTTGGTATTTAAAGGGAAAATAGACCTGTGTAGAAGAGATTCAAGGAAAGTTCCAGAAAGGTATTGTCTGTAGGCAGTTGTGTCTAGAGGCCCCTTTTTAGAGTCCATGAGTTGGTACTTCTGAGAGAAGGAAATTGAGGAGCTTTGTGACAAATACTGAAGATTGTATCACATTCTGAAAAGATGGTGTCTGTCTGCAGTAAAGCAGACTGGGGAGCGCTTGCACTTGTTTCTTCAGCTACCAATAGAAGAAAGGGAGGAAAAATCCCAATTTATGCTGAGAAATGGTCAAGGAGGCAAATTCAGCTCCAGAAAAGGACCCATGTATGTGCCTTTATGAGCGTTTCTGGATGAGATGATATGTTAATAGGCTTAACACAGTGTGCAAAGTTAATTGTCAAAATGACTTTGTGGGTCAAGGATTTTGTGTTTTGCAGATATAAAACTAAAGGCTAACATGCTTCTGCAAGGCTCTTTATTGCCATATATGTGCCTAATATTGCCATCTCTAAGGGTAAAAATCCTGCCTATTTTAATGGAAGTTATACAGTTTATTTTCATTGCGTATCATTCTGGTTCTCCACAGAAATTTTCTATTTACCTTTTAAAACAACTAACTAAGATTTGATGGAAAAAGTAAACAGTACAGGAAAAAAAACAATAATCCTATAATAATATATTCCTTGTCAAGAATCTGATATTCTCTATTCAATATCTACATTTGAAACTAAAATTCAACTCTTTATATTTTTAAATATTCCTGATAGTTTATTATACTTTTTCTCCTAAATTACTATTGACATAACTCAGTGCTGTGATTTTCTTGTAACACTCCCAATGGAGAAGTCTTCTTCATGTTCACTCATTCTATAGCAAGACTATATCTACATATAATATCTACATAAACCTATGTAAAACATTTGCCTAATTGTTAGAGCCCATGAATCCAGGAGAAATAGTAACCATAGTGAGATATGCTCCTACTTATTCTACTTGAATTGCTCCAAAGATTGCTTGCTTCTGAATTCACTTAAGAGCATCTAACTTTTTAAACCTGCCAGCACTAATTTTGCATGAAGCACAGCCAGTTTTATGGAATTTTTACATAAAATCCAGTGATGTTCATAGCCTTGTGATCAATTACTTGGCCCTTTGGCCAAAGATCTGTTGTACTGTAAATGTTAATACACTCAAAGCACCTCAAGGCTTGCATAGTCATTTTGCAGTGTTTGGTTCACAAGTGTAATGTGGCCTTGCTTAAAAAATACATTTATGTGGTAATTAGCAATAACATTGTAGTAGAAAAGCTAAGTCACAGACTGAAGCAGTGATTGAGCACCTCGTGGGAAGGCAGGGCCAGCCCAGGGGAGCTCAGGTGTATGCAGTGTACCTGAGTGACTGGAGGGGGGGGAACCAGTATTGACCCCTTCCCAGGCCTCATTTCAGGGTTGGCAGTGGAGGAGGATCTCTTTAAAGATCCCTGCTTGTCTGAGGCCTTCCAATGGTAAATAGCTTTTTTTCTTTGTGTCTCCAGCCATGTCTGCTGCATTTGGGCTTTTGCTGTAGACGTAGACTTTACTACTTTGATATTACTGCTATGTTTTCCATTGCATTATAGCACTACAAGTGTACTATAATGTCCATGAAGTAATGGAAACAGTAAATTTAGCCCTGCATATGACAGAACAGGTGAAATCTGAAAGTGTATGCAAAAAGATAAACATGAAAAATACCTGAGTATCTGTACTAGAAATTGTATTTTTATGCAGTGTATGAAAAAAAAAAAAAAACTAAAAATATTGATCACTATACTTCATATTTATTAAAACACTGAATTCCCTGTGATGTCTTTGCTCTTTCATTTAGTCCTGAAAATGTGGACAAAGGCTACTGGGTAAAATTAATGAAGAATTTGAGTCCTTCCCCATTACGTATTCTGCGTAGGTAAAAGAGATATGGGAAAGCATCTGATTTGTAAAATATTCTGGGGCTTAGGGAGGAGAACAGGTTGCTTACTTGAAGTACCTATGGCTTTCAACAGTACTGTCAAGAATTATGTTTCTCTGCTTCTCCACAGTTTACAGCAACTGTTTTTTGTTTTTGAAATGTATTTGTTATGAGAGTTAGTTGGAATTGAGATTTATTTACTTTTTTTTTTTTTTTAACAAATGCATCCAACAGAAGCAATCAAGTAACGTCCCATAATTTCCATGGTGCACTTCGGTGCATTTTGGGGGAGGGCAGTAGGCACATGTATGTGCTTGTGACCTTTGACAAATTCACTTGAAAACTCTAAAACATCTGTCCTTCGGAGTGCCTAAATAACTTTGGTAAAATGGATTACAGTCTCTGATCAAGTAAATAAAAATATTCCCTAATATTTAGAGCACAAAAATAAGTTCTTTACATTTGCTAAATGCTTTATTCATTCATTGATGTGTTCTTTCAGTAATGTGCTAAGCACTGTTTTCATCTTGATAATTTTGTTGTATGAGTTAAAGAATACTCACCCGTCACAAAACCTAAAGAAATTCTGGAAATAATGTAGAACCACTTGACTTTGTTAAAAAAAAATAAAATATGAAGAAATGTTATCTCTGGCAAAACACTTGAATGAAATACAGTGTATATCTATCCCAGTATAGATAAAACAGATAAAGAAGTAGAGCACTGAAGCTTGACTTTACTATTGCTAAGTGAATTTAATTTGTGTTAAATACCTGTCCTCCTGGCAGTTGTACCCTTTTTCTTGACATCAAACTGTGTGTAGACTAGCACAAACAACTGGTAGTGAGAGGAATAACAGTAGTGTCTTCTGATTCAACCTTAGGAGGCCTGGGCAAATTGCCAGAGATTACATTTCAGCAAGCCAGGTAATAAAAGAAACAAAACTGTTTTTTCAGGTCTGCGGTATCTGAACTTCAGAACTTCAGCAGTTTTTGTTCTGCTTTTAACAAAGATATGGAAAAGACTTGTTATTCTAACACATTCATTTCAGGTGCCTGTCTTTTTACTACCATGGAAATTATAGCTATGAGAGCTACTATTTAAAAAAAAAAAAAAAAAAAAAAGTAAAAGTTTTTTTTTTTTTTTTTGAGCTTCAAATGGCTCCTTGAATTATACCTCTTCAACAAATTTCCCACTTTGGTACAGGACTGTTTTATGTAAGTAAAGGGATATACTACATTAATGTAAATAATTATGTGTACCTAAGACAACCATATAATTATCATCACTTTAGATCTTCATCCATCTGGTTATCTTGAAATGTTTTATAAGCCTAAGTACATTTCACATCACCTGAGACATTTAGGACATGCTTCACAGAAGCGTAGGTGAAGTGACTTGCTCAGATTCATATAGGAGGCCAATAGCAAAATAAAGACTGAAATCTTTTAGTCCTCATTCTGAGATCTCTGCTGTAGCCATTGATTTAGTGTTGTTTTTATTTGATTTTTTTACTTTGCAGCAATTTTATTTCACAAGACAATATATATATGAAAGCTTGAAATCCTAAGTTTTCCAAATAAATGAATAAAATGATACTTAAGAGTTGTGGTATTGGGAGAGATGAATCACGGTCTGCAGACTCGGTTTTTTCCCCTCATTACGAACATTCTCTTGGGAAAGGTTTGCCTCATACATATTCAGATATGGCACATCCCTCATGGTCCTTCCATTTAAATCACATTTTGCTTATTTCTGTACCATTCTCATTTTGTACGTAATTGTGTAAAATACCAATTTCTAATTTTACCTGGCAAATTTAAATGAGGATTATTCGGATAGGTGAAAGCCGCAGGGACATGTTTTATATATTCCTTCAGTCTTTTGCTTTCTAGAGAGAGTACATCTCCTAAAAATTGGTAGAAGCTAATCTATTGGGAGTCTTTGGTTCTCTGATAGAAAAAGAATTTGAACTATTGTTTCTTACTCTGTGCTGTATGACTGTTGCAAGATGAAATGTAAGAAAGAGGGAATCTCACAAAAAAATCCTCTTGGATGTGTAATTTTTGTTTCATGAACTGTTGAAGTAAATTAGGTAGGAAGAAAACTTGTTTTGAAAATACCATTCTTGCCCATTCTCCCATCTTCACATTGTTTATGAAAATTAAGTGAAATGTGTCTTATGTATGTGCACACAACAGTTGAGCTCCCCAGCCAGGTTTTCCCCAGGTTGGCTAATTCTAGGAATCCTCCTGCTACTCAATGCTCAGAAGATATGTAGCTGCCATTAACATTAATGAGACTTGCATGGTCTCTTGGAGGAGAGAATAGCTCCATGCCTGTAGGCATATTTAATTGCTATCACACGAAGGTTGATTCCACATAACATAGGGTGTGCATAGAACGTGGTAATAAAATTGAGAGGTAAAGGATTTGTTTGGGAAGGCGTGTACATTGCTCTGTAGGGAACCTCTACAGAACTTGTAAAGCTCTGCCAGCGTGAAGAGAAACATGCATGGAAGACAGGCAGAAATGTCATATTTGGGGAGCACATAGAATATAGTATGCCCGTAACTAATAGTTTGGATTTCCTTTGTAGTATACAATCAAGACATGCTGCTGAGAATGATTAGCTGCAGAAGAAAGATGATAACTTTATTCTTTAAATCTTTTCCTTCCGGCATGAGGCTTGGAGGTTGCTGTGCAGCCTCTTACTCTGACTTTCTAGTGACCTTGTGTTCAGTTGCAATGAAGAGAAACAAACTGAGTGAAGGCAAGATGAAAAAGCAAGTCATTATTTTTGAGGGAGTAGAAATTGAGTACCAGGAAAGTGCAGAGGGGTCTAGTGTCAGTGTTCCAGGCTGAACTCTGTCTTCCTCTGTTGCTAGTTTGATTCACTCTAGATTCAATTCATCAGAATAAAGCAGGGTTATTTTGTTTTTTTTTTGTTCGCTTGTTTTTATCCCACAAAGTACTTTTTCCCAAATAAGGACTGAATGTAAGCATATGAAAAAGAGCACAAGTTCAAGCAGTTTATCAACTTCAGGAATTGAAGGTATTCACTTATTCAGGGGTGCTCATTTGTCTAAAATATTTTTCTGCATCAAAGGCAGTACTGAACTTAGAAGCTGGGGACAGACCTCGTGAATGTGTGTGTTATGGGACCCATGTTCTGAGAGACGACTATATCTTGAGGTGTAGCACCATCCCAAGTTTCTTTTGAAGCCGATGGGAGTTAAGGACTTAACTAGATGGAAGGATTTAACCTCATTCAATAAAAGTAAATGCAGAGAAATGAATATGACTTGATCCGAAATCCATTAAAGACTTCTTTCTCTGTCATTAGAAAAGGCTGTTCCACATTTTCATGAACACTGTATCTAGGTGGTAATACTGATGCTAACAGCACTATATGTATCTATGAAAAGAAATCATGGTAAGTCTTTTCAGCCAAGCAGTGTTTTAGTGCCAATATCCTGCCCTTGAGGTCTCAGTGTACATGTAGGAAAAGAAAGGCACCATGTAGCTTCCCTGCACAACTGTGTCTTCCAGCCTGATAACTGTAGGGCCACTGGCCATCAATACAAGATAGAAAAACCTTTTGGAAGCTGTAATTTATACCATTTACATTCTCTGCACAGTTAATCTATGAAATGAAGGAAAACGAAGGCAATTTAGATCCATCTGTCCATAAAATAGGTCACCACAGAGCTGGTTTAATATGGTGCTAGTAAGAGCATAGTCATGATGAGATAATGCTGAAATGTGATTAAATGAATGTATGTAATTTCATATCAACAATAGAAGAAGGTTTTACCAGAGTTTCCTAAAGAACAACATAGGACCAACAGAGAGTCTGTTTCTAGATCATTGGATGAAAACACTGCATTTAATATTGGGAATGGAAGTCCACATATGCCTGTAGACGATTTCTAATTAAAGAATGGAAGGTTCAGCAGAAGAGCAGAATGAAGAAGCATGCATTTGAAGCATCAGGAATATCCCGCTCACTCAGCGATGCCTTGTTATCCTTCTTTCTCTTGGATATCTCTTTAATTTTCGGAAGTTAAATAAGGTACATATGGGAAATAGATTGAAGAACATTAATTGCCTTATTCATCACATCGTTAAAATTATAGGTCTTGCTGCAGCCTAGCTGCAATCTCTCATTGTATTTCTGGTACACATCATTAATAAAAGCACTCCTGCTAGTGGTATGCAAAATGTACTTCCTAAATAACTATGCAGTGATTTGGGGCTCACTTATGCAACATATTGCTAAAACCTCCCGTAATACCCCCGGCACTTACTGTACGCACCGGGCTGTGCAGGAATTAATGAGGCTGGAGCTGCTGCAGCATGCTGCGCACGCTCGCTCCTGCACAGCGCTTTGTGCGTGGCGCTCACCTTCCCAAGCTGGCTCCAGGGCTGAGCCTGGCATCAGATAATGAACGCCTATCAGTGCGATGGAGGCAGTAGAAGAGAGGGGAGAAGACTTATTATTCCTTCACCCTCAAACAAAACAAAATCATTGAACTGTCAGGGTCATTAAGGACCCTGGGGTTGTCATGGAAACGACCTTTGGGGGTTTATGGTTGTTAATGCATGAGTGACTGTCTGTATTATAAGTGTGTGGAAGGGGTCACAGTTTTCTTGGTGGCTTCTAAAAAAAGCTGGATTGGATGGCTGATGTGTAGAAAGGAATCTCTGTGCTCCACGGTGTGACTAACTGCTTTGAATGGAGCAGACTTCCAAGGGGGAGGGGAGAATGAAAAGCTTTACTGACAAATATTTAGACAGAAACGTAATTACTACTAGATTTTGTTTCAGTAGCAATGCAACTTTATTTAAAAGTTCCAAGAAATAAAGTTAGATTCTCTGATCTTTTTATGACATTTAAGAGAACCCTGAAAGCAAATAATTTTGCTTTGGATAGATTATTGCAGGGTAGCAATGCAGAGCACTACCTAGAGACTGGCAATAAATTGTAGAGCTGCCACAGACGGAGAAAAATGTTAATCTACACAGCTAATAAAATCTCCCTCATCCTCGCACAGACTTCCTGTACAACCTTAGGCAAGTCATTTAAGTGGTTGTCCTGTAAAAGTCAATGCAAAACACCAACTGACTTCCAAATTGCAGTAAAAACATTTGTTGAAAATTAATGATATTTAATTTTATACTTGTGATTTTAAGGCTAAAAGTACCCAGAAAAATAAGTTAAAGTATATGAAAGATCAACTATTCATTATTTTTCACAGTCTCATCGGGAAGCCATCCCTATATTTTGTGTTATCAGCCCCTCTTTGCTGGATGATTAACAATTAGCCTGTTACACTTCAGCCCTCACTAGGAACTGTAGCACTTGTCTCTGTACGAAGAGAGAAAAGAAGGGGGAAGGGGAGACAAAGCGGCAGCAAAGCAGGGATAATATTAATGATTTCTTTTACAGGCAGTGAGGAAATGCAACCACCCAGAGGCCAGGATTATTAAAGATGAAAAATATTATCAACCATTTTTTTAAAGTCATATTTTTTAATTACCTGGCACGTAATATCTGATTAATTGTACTTGTTAGATCTCTACTCCTGCAAAAAGTTATGTATTTACAGGATATTGACAAAGGAGCTGAATTCTTCCCCCTGAACTTGTTAGATAAATGAATGGGATTGCTAGGCTAAAACTGGAGGTAAGATTTTACTTCATCCCTGTTGTACATGAGGAACTTTCTTCTGGCTGTTCTGAATCCAGTACACTCGACTTTGCAGATTTGCTTCCAGACACCAAAAAATAATATCATTTCATCTTTCTTGATCCTCACCTATCTTCTGAAAAGTAGGAATATTCATGCTTTTGTGTTTTATATATACCTTGTATCAAAGATTGTAAGTTGCTGTGGTAATACTTCAGAATGTCTGCATAAATATCACTGATAGCAGTCAATAGCAGGATGCTAAACACCGGAGGTTCCTGGCCTTATAGCCCATATTTGATCTCACTTGTGTAGCCTAGGAAGTTTTGTAGAGTAGTTATGCACAGCAAATACAAGGAAAAAATTGATGAAGATCATATTATTATTGGTTGTATTGTATTGTATTGTAATGTGGTTGTATTGGTGTGCTTGTTTCAGAAATACTGCTTTCTTTCAATTGCACCAGTACATCACTTTTAAGTACTTCAAATGGTATTGAAGCACTGAATGTGTTTGGGCTACTATAGAACTGTGTAATTCAAAAAGGAATTATTTTTATTTACATTTAAGGCTAAGTTCAAAACATCTCATTAAACTTACTGATTGTCTTATTAGACTTTCTTTCCACAGACTTTTTAGGAATCTCTGTATGTTTGCTACTAAAGTGTGATTTGAGGCTTTCTGGCTAGAATTCTGTAGAGTGTTGCCTTGCAATGTTAAATGATCTCGTACTGAAGAAAAAGTAATCTGTCAGGCTTGGCATCAACTTGTTTCAATGCAAAGTTCTGTATTTTGAATCGAGGCCTGTACACTGAAGGCAGGTAGGCTTTAAGACTTTTTCATTTTGCGTGCCTCATTGTATTTTGTTCTTTAAATATTGCTTTACACCTTGCTTTTTGTCTTCTCTATCTCTACTGATCATCCTGCCTCTCCTTGTCTCTGTTTCCTCACAATCTCTTCTCCCTATATCCACCACTCTCCATGAGGGTTCTGCAGGCTCTGCCATTGACTCCCTCTGCATCTCTGGCAGCTGCAAATGGTATTATCTCACTTTGCTTGAGTGTCAGTGCTGGAGGCTCACAGATGTACACCTGTAATATCAGTCATTTTCTTCTGTCCAGACTAATATCCTGGTATGTTTCTCTCTGATACTTGTGTGCACATTTAGCTCTTAGTATAATCCTAGCCACTTTAAATCAGAGCTCTTAATCCCTTTCACTTCTCATACTACAACCTTTTATTGATAACCGTGGATAAAACCACCATTCTTTCTGTAATTTTGGGATCATCTTTGTTTTCTTGGATTCTTCAGTAGGTTCTCAAATACAGAATGAATGTAACTCATGTAGAAAGTTTATATAGAGCACTGAAAATACATTTTTTCTTAGTCACCTACAGAGCTGAGACTTGTCCAGGTTCTCTTAATTAGACATCTTGATTATTATAAGATCCTTCCCCTGGGTCTTGCTAAAAGTCTCCATTCTAGGTTACTTTGTTCCTTTCTTAACTGAAAATATCACATTAGCTAAAAAATGTTTATAAAATTTCATCTTAATCTCCTTAACAAAATTCATTTGTTCTGTCTTAATTTATATTAAGCCAAATTTCCCCGTAGATAGCTTTGGGATCAAGGATAGCAATGTAATCCTTTTCCTTTTAAAATCTGGAAGAAATTGTAAATATCTGGATGTTTAATGATCAAATAAATATATTCGCAGCCTAAAAACAGTCTCCAAAATAATCCAGTTTCTCAAATACTAAGATTAGAAAATGATTTACAGTGTTCTCATTAGATAAGTATTTACTGATGTATTAAAGATACATTAGTATCTTAGACCTTTAGTATTCTAAGATTATCAGAAATCACTTAGAATCTATACTCCTTCCTAATGTATATATTCATAATTAACAGCATCTATGGTTATAGAAACAAATACAGATAGAGTTAGATTCCTTGGTCTACCTGCCTATAAGTTGATGTATATTTTAATGAACTCATCTTCTGCAGGTATTTTATATAAGTGCAGTACCTCTCAACATGTAAATAATTAAGAATGTAGTATATTGTAACGATGGCTTTGCTTTTGTCAGTAGTATTTTCTGTTCAGATTTTAGTTCAGTAGGAGAGTTTCAGTAAAACACCAAGGAAAAAAATCTGAATCGGGAAATTGGTTACAGGCACAGCTACTGCTGGTGTGAGCTGAGGAAACTCCATTGATTTCTCCTAAACTGTGCTCATTTACACCAGTATTAGGATGTCCATTGCAATTGCACTTTCACAGCAGCCCAAAGGGGTCTTAGTGCAGGAGTGTCATACAAATCAACCATGATCAAAGAAGTAGATGATACTCATTTTCTTCCTTGGTCTACAGCACGTTTGTAATTACACAAGGTTCTAAAATGGCCTTAGATTTGTTCAGTGCTAAGGAACCAGAATTTGCGTCAAATGCTGCATAATTCATATGGCATGGACAACACTTACGAGTTAATTGAGGATTGTAATATTTAAAAAAAAAACAGCATGAAGAACATTAGGGGTATCAGAATGAAAAAAAAAGCTCCTTAGCCATTTGAGACTGATTCCTTTTAATGCTGCTTTTTTAAATGGCATTCCTTTGTACGACATTAGAGTACGATAAGTTCCTTGCCTTTGCAACATTTCTTGGTCAGTCAGCATCTGAGACATTATTCTTTCTGGGACAGGTTATTCTCACATCAGATTACAAATTACTCCCCTCCATTTTACTCACTGACTTCAAATGTATGCTTCATTATCTCTCAGCAACAACTGTAATCCTTAAATCAGATAGATTTCAATTAATACAGTCCACTTGATCCTTTCTCACCTTTCAGACTATAGGAGCTAAGTGCTATATTCTATCTATACTGTCATTGCCTCTGTTCCTACAGTCAACTGAGTTGTCACTTTCTGCTGCATGTTCTCAAGAGTTTTAATATCTATTTTAGCACAGCTGACTTGAGTGGTTCACTAGTAATCTGAATGGTTTCTGGCCTGTTTCCATGCCTTTAAATAATGAGGACATTTAGCACTGTTAAGAAAATGCTTCTGTTTTGTACTTCAGGTGTTACTATGATGATGTGCACTGCAGGGGTCACTACCTCACCCACAGAAAGCCAATATAATCACGTCTTTGAATAGGCTTAAGTAGCAGGGAGATGAAAGTCAAGCATCCCAATGTACATGCGGGTTACAACATGCTTTCAACACCTGTTATTTCATTTCCCAGGCTGGAAAGAATGTTGGGACCACTCTGTGGTATTGAGCCCATTCAAGGATTTCTGTAGGTTGCCTTCCCTTTGCCTCTGCCTTCAGTCTGAAAAAAAGTTCCTATTTGTAGCATGCAGGGTGTATGAATTAGCATAGTTTACCAGACCATAATATTATATGCTGCTCTACACTCTGAACAGCTTGATAAGAATGTCCTTTGTTTTATTATGAACTCTCTTAACCTATCATTTGGGGGAAAGAAAAAGAAATGCATACTTCCTAAAACTCAAATACAAGGCAGTTTATTTTTGTTCAAAAAAAATTAAAAAAAGAATTAGATGGACTGATACCACTTCAAAAATTCTCCATCACGTATTAAATGAACCTTTAATTATTTTATCTTAATGTGGAATGAAAATATTTGTTGAAAATAATATGCTTCTCAAGCATATTACTTCTCTTACTTTAATTCAGTTGTTCTGATTTTTTTAACAAAAAATCACTTTAAAAATGTGACTTGTTACAAGTCTATGCAGTAAGAAATGAAATATGATATCATAATGTTTCATATTATCCCAGGGAATTTACCCATTCTACAATGGAAAATACACCATTGGAGATATTTGCTATGGTATTTAAAAGATCATTTTTATCTGAAATATATAATATATATCAAAAAGTTTGCACTGAAAGCCAGGGGGGATTTCTTAATTTACACGAATAAATCAGTAGCAGGAAAAATAAAGCATCTGAGTTACTCACATGAGTTATCTGCTACAAACTAGTCACGCGCTTGTAGATAGGTGCTGTGCATGGATGCAGTGTGGCATGTCAGAGTTGGCAGATGCACTTGAAAGACTCAGAAGTTGGAAAGTAAAAGGGAGAGGATGCTCCTCAGTTAACTAATTTGGTATTGTAACCACATTACACAGAAGGGTAATTAGTTAATCTCTGTTAGTGATCCAAAAAATGCCAATGTTTGCTGCTTGAAACACAAGTGAGTCAAGTCTCACATATCATCATACCCACAGCTTAATTGCCTAGAGTTCTTCGTGGGTATTTCTCTGTTACCTAATATCTTCTCTCAATCCTCTTCAATTTTATCTTGAAAAAAAAAAAAAAAAAAAAAAGAGCCAATGCTATGCTGTATTCTTCCTCCTTCAACTCACTCACAGAAATGCTAAAAGCCATATGTTTTAGTTGGAAGGCCCAAAGCATCCCAGTGCCTATCCTTTTTCTTCATAACATGAGTGTTATCTTCCCAGCTATCCCCTCCAGTATAGTACCTATTTCATTCTGAGATTGTTATCTAAATGGAGCCCTTGGTTCCCACATTTCTCTAATAGCTTGTTTGAAGACAAGGTAAATGTGGTAGTTCTAATCTTTCTGGCCTTCTGTAAAACTTTTGATATGGTACCACATGGGAAATTATTGGCAAAGCCAGGCAAGATGGGGATTAGCACAATAACTGTAAAGTGGATAAGGCATTGACTGAAAGGAACTGACAGAGGGTTGTACTGAAAGAGGAAGTGAAGCTGCAGGCAAGCAACTCCTCAAGGACTACTCTTAGGGCTAATCTTCAGTAATGTTTTCATGAATGATCAGGGCAGTGAAAATAGATACTGCTAATGACAATTGAAAAGAAGTGAATAAGAGAGACATCACCTACAAGCAGGGGGATAAGAATGTTCCAGTAGAGCTGGATGCTGGTCTGTATCAATAGCTGCAGGATTTAATTTACTCTTAAAACTGTAAAGCAAGAGTTCATATATAAACTATATTCTAGAAGTTATGCAACTGGACACAATGTGGAAAGGAATATTTCTGTTGTGGTTTTTTTTTTAGTTGATCACAATAGAAATGAGTTACCAGTGGAATATAGTTGTGAGAAGAGGTAAAAATGAGGTTATAATTTGAGGGATTGTCCTGTGAAATAATATAGAAAAGACTGGAAGCAGTGCAGCTCTTTCAAAATGGTGAATACATTGGTCTATTAAACAAGAAAGATGATTTCAAGCTATAACAGAAAATGTTTACTAGAATGAACAATTCTATAAATGAAGGGGAAAAAAAATTCATTTTCACCCAAAGAAAATGATTGCTCTTTCAGCCACTGGGAAAGAAAAGAAAGAGGATTTTGTCTTTAAAAATAGCACAGATATAAATACAACCAGACATCATATTTTTTAGACTTTAGTTGGATTGTTCTGAAACAATTGTCCTATCATAGTAAAACAGTTAAGAAACTTTGGTGGCCTTTAAGTAGAGCTGGTTAGCTGCATTGCTTTATTTTTGTGTAGAGACTGATCTCTGAAACAAGGAGCAAAAGCACCAATACATCATCCTATTAGTGCAGATAAGTTGTATGGAGTCAGCAAGAAGATTTTCTAATCAAAATTTGAATGTCACTATAGTTGTAAAGGAAGTGAAACTGCTAGGTAGGACTTCAGTTCAATGGAAATGAATTGAAGACATAATTTACACTTATAGTTAAGGTATGGCTTGAATAGAATCATGGAATCATTGAGGTGGATGTTATCGTTTTACGATTTTTGGTTATCAGTACTCCACATCATAACATCATGTAGTGCACTGGGAGTTAAAGAGTATCTGAAAGCTGTAGGCTTACACTAGTGCTGAGGTGATGCATGCGGTAGGGACAAGCAAGTCCTGTTGACAGGGGACTGACTAAGGTAATCTTGTCCAACTGTTAATACATGATATGCCATAACATACTGATAAGAAAATGAAGAGGAATGAGAGAAGGAATGAAGGTTATATTCTGATAAGTTGTTTACAATAAACAATTTATGTAGGGTGCTGAATTTATATTATTTGCTCATATTACATGTTTTTGTTAGTATGCAACTTAGAATGTTATTAAAAATATCATGCAGATGGAAAAAGTACAGAACTAAATATAAAGTATACAGTATGCAAGAGAAAGTGGGAATTGTTTTCTTAGAATAAATTTAGCAGAGAGGTAATAAAATTTGTAAAATGGAATACACTGTTTTAAATACAAGATGATTTCTTTTATCTATAGTTTTCAGCCCTTGTTAGGTCCTCTCTGGTGCTGACATGTTGATGCTTTCAATCTTGTATAGTACTGAAGGCTTAATAAGTCTGGCTGTTCTTCTGACTTTTTTAATAATTATCTATCCAGCACCAGGCCATAGTTTTTACATCATAGATCCTTTCTTTTTTTCTTTCTTTCTTTTTTTTTTTTTTCTTTCCAGTTAATTTCACTATTTATAAATTTCAATGAAGACTGAAAATTGTGGTGATGAGGAAAATGACTAAAAGTAGCTAATAGTCTATCCTAGCTCAGAGGCCACAGTAATGGTTTGTGAGATGTTGAAGAGTCTGTTAGAGTATCCGTGAGCCTCAAATGTCTCTTAGTGAGGAGAGACTGGCATGGGAAGCAGTGATTTCAATGGAGCAGCAATTTAAGGGCTTGTGTCTTGATTGCTCTCATGCAGTATATCTCCCCGAAACTTCTTCTCCCTCTAAAAGACTGGACAAATCATAGCTTTACTCAGTGTTGTTTTGCAGAGGCACCAAGCAAATACCTGCTAGAATTACAATTAAGTAATTTTGAATTTGTACTGTAATCTAAAAATCTGCTCCTACTGAGACCTACTTTTTCTTCTGTTGTGAAGAGCACAAGGATTGTACATGACAACAGGGAGTAAAGATCGAGTTTTGTATATATAAGCCCATCCTGATCTCCATGAGACAGCAAATGAGCTCTTATCTCTAGGCTGGCTTGCTGTTGGAAAGCCACACAGTGGGCTTACATGGTGGCTGCCTCATTGGCAATTGCAGGTTGGCTGCTGGAGGAGTGGGGGCATGCTCCCTTGCAGCAATTGGGCTGCCACGCTCAGGCACTGCTCAGCAGCAACTGAAACAGCACTGTGAGATCAATACAGTCTTTTTCCTAAAGCTGAAACTTAGCATCATACCAAACGCTATGGAGGAAAAATCAGCTCTGTCCTAACTGAAACCAGGTCAAAAATAGGCCTGGAGCCCCCAGTACAAGAAAAACAGAGAGCTATTGGAGAGGGTCCAGAGGAGAGCCACAAAGATAATCTGCACCTCCCCTACGAGGACAGGCTGAGGGAGCTGGGCTTGTTCAGCCTGGAGAAAAGAAGGCTGCGGGGTGACCTCATTGCAGCCTTTCTGTACCTAAAGGGAGCCTACAAACAGAAGGGGAATCAACTCTTTGAAAGGGTAGATAACAGCAGGGCAAGGGGAAATGGTTTTAAGTTGAGGGAGGGAAGATTTAGGTTGGATGTCAGGGGGAAGCTCTTTACAGAGGTAGTGGTGAGATGCTGCCCAGAGAGGATGTGGATGCCCCATCCCTTGAGGTGTTCAAGGCCAGATTGGATGGGGCCCTGAGCAACCTGGTCTAGTAATAACTGGGGAGGTTGGTGGCCCTGCATGTGGCAGTGGGGTTGGAAATTCTTGATCCTTGAGGTCCCTTCCAACCCAAGCATTCTGTAATATTGTAATAGAACCAGTAGTAATCTGATTACATGACATTTCCATAAAAATTATTTTGGCTGGTATATTAATTTAGAAAAATTGCTTAGATCTCAACATTATACTCAACCAGGCTAGCATGTTAATATATGGCTGTTTCCTTTTCTGGTACCCAGAGCTAATTCAGATTATTGGCATAGAACTGTTAGACTATATACTGTAACATCTTAAGGATCAGATAGATTTTACTATATCTATCAGATAGATATCACTGTATAGATATTGACTTTAACGTGTGTAAAGTTCAGTAATAAATTCCTATTCATATGACATAACTCATTGAATCATGTAAAAGACATGCTTTTGAGCCAGAGCAGGTGTCTTCTAGTTCTGCAGCAACATGCTATCAATGTAAAACACAGCATGATGAAGTCAAAACTTCCCTGGGGATGATAACCACCATCAGTGTTTTGTTAACTCAGGCCTCGTACTGGATTGGAATAGATTAACACAGTAAGAACTACAATGCCAGATGTATTGTTTCTTAGAAATGTTTTGAAATCTAAGCATTAAAGACCAGAGTTAAAGTTGAAGTTTGGTTCTAATTCCCTAAGTCTGAGGAAAAGATTTCCGGCTAGTTCCTTTTATGTATGGCTTTATTAGAAAGAATGTATATAATTAAAAGCATTTTACATAAAACAGTTTATGCAACTATTCTATGAGAAAATTAATGTTTTCCTTTTGGTGCAGACAAAGTAGGTCTCAAGACTGTAGGAGAGCAGGCACATGCTTACCTTTACATATTGAGCAAGCATTGAAAAGAAACGGAAATATCAAACTGGTGTTTCTTCACCAGGGCACATGCTGGCACATTGTTATCCTCTACAGGAGAGTAGAGTTCCTGTTCTAAGAGCAAAAGGCAAACTTTCAGTTAGATGTGGAACCACGGCCTGCGTAGTTTATTAATGTAGTTCCTACAGAAGGTAGTTTGAGTGGAAAATTTGCACACAAGAAAAGTGACCAGGTTCTGCCTCCCTAGCTACAAAATTAAACTCTACTATGCAGACTGTTTTTAAGAACATTACTTCCTCTTTTCAGTGTTCAAAACTATGTAAGATCAGCCATCTCTGTAAGCATTCATTTTCTAGCATAAATATACTGCAGAATGTAAATGCAAAAATAGTCGCTCTCCACAGACTGGAAGTAAATATTTTATCTCTGTTTCAGCTTTGTTAAGATGATAATATAGTTTTGTTTGTAGTTATGAAGCAAAATTGATAGATGTTCTACATGGCTTCTCTGTCAATCCGCAAATAGGAGCTATTCATAGATAGTTTTGTAGAAAACTCTCAAATAGAGATTGATTGCTTCTTACTAATCTCAAATGGGCCAATTTAATAACTGATTGAAACTGCTCTAACTTACAGTGACAGATTTCATAGCATTCTTGCTTATAATGGAGACACTACTAATAGGCACAGTGTGATCTGGTAAGAAGCACCAGGATGGAGTGGGAAATACTTCGTGTTTTCTTTAAGCATTTCTCAGCCTGGTAGGAACAGTCAGATTAGTTCACTTCCAGTTCCTCATGCAAAGCTGAAGTCATTTGAATATGAATCAGTGGGTTTGTGTGTTCTCTGAGTCTATCCTTCAAAGAATAAACAACTAATTTACAAACTAGGAAAACTGAACTGTCTTCAGAATGTGTTTGCTGTGCCCTAGTACCTTCAAAAACCTAATTTATAGCCAAAGCAGGTCTAGAAGAATTGGGACATAAATTTTGATTAAAATTGATAAGAATCCTATATTCCTCAGATACGTTACATTGATACTAATGGAAATTTAGAACAAAAATATTCTGGATTGAACTCTCTTTCCCTGAAGTGTCTCCTGAGAAATACAGACGTTCGTATGTTCTGATCCAACGTGGTCTTGTCTGATGACATTCCTCCTGTCTTCAGAAAGGCAGTAATCAATGGTGGCAGTCACGTTAATGCCATGCACTGGTGGTCTGAGGCAAACATGTTCCAACAGAGGAGTGCTCCTGTAGATTAAGTAAGAAAATAGGACTTAAAAACTAATATTGAGATACCTGAAACAAAAGATTTGCTGTTCTTAGATGGTCAAATTTTGCCAAAAGCCCATAATTTTCACTTAGAAAAGAGTTACCTTAAATTCTTGCACTCAATTTGTCTAGCATCATTTATGTACATTAGTGAGTGTAAAGAAGCATTGCAGGAGAGTGGGGCTGATTTGGAGAAGATAGATGAATTTCATGAAATTTTCATACCTATCACAGAACAAAGTAAACCTGTCCAAACTAATTAACTGCAAAATCCTAGATTATATGGTAGTCTGTGGAGAAGCTGTACTGATCTTAACTTGAAACTTTTGTGCATTTATATTAATGAGGTTTTTTGTTTGTTTTAATTTATTCTCAGAAATCAGAAAAGTGTCAAGTAACGAGAAAATAATTTATGAGTCAGATATGTAAGTGGTTTGATACAAATAGTGCTTTAATTCAACACGTAGTAAATAAGTAACTAAAATGTGATTGTTTTTATTTCTTGGGCATGAAGAGGGTTTTAAAAGATAGTGGCTGAGTGCCTGGTTCTGTTAGACTCAGGTGCTTTATTGTGTGTGTCACTGTTAGTAGAGTTGTAAGGGACAAGTGCTCCAAGGTCTGTGGGCTGATACTTGCGTGGGGAAGTAGCAGCCCATTCTAGAAGTAGCACAAAAACACAGGGGCCTACTCACAGGAGCACTGGTGAGGGACTGAAGACTTGCATGAACAGATGTATTTTATTGCATCCACTACTTTTAGGCTGGCCCTGGTGTCTGTCAGCAATAGCAAATCAGTCTTTTCCACGAAGTTTCTAAGAGATGCTACAAGTGACTTGTTTTTCAAGTTCCTGAAAATTTTGGTTTCCCAAAAAGTTTGATAAGATTTGCCACTTAGTATTTTCTCATTTCCACAGCTTGATTTTAAAATGTTTAAAGAGATAAAATGGGAAATTAAAAAAAAAAAAAGAAAAAGAAAAAAAAAAGTGAAGTTACTGTGTAATAGGAATAAACAGTAATTATTTTCTTTGGATAGTCTTTCCTTTAATTTCATAAAGTATGCTGGAATGCATGTTAATGTAACCAGATATTTGCAGCATTCCAGATATTGTTTTCATAACCTAACTGATTTATCCTGATAATTTGCCCCGGGTAGATAAGAGTGCTTACATATTTGGGTGGGTTAGAGTTAATTGCTACACAGTTTTTATAAGGGTGACTGAGGTTAGTGGCCCACACAAGCTTATGAAGAAAATATACACGTTTACAAGCAGGTTCATCTGATTAAGGCTGAGAACAGTCATTCTGAACCTAAACACATGAAAATCTGTAAATAAATACACTTAAGATAAGAAAAGAGTACTTTTTCGAGGAAAGTTTCCCTCCAGTGCCCAGCTGGAGCTGCGGGTCCTGTGCAGCACTGCCCTGCTGCTGGCAAATGCACACAGGTGCCAGGACGGCCTGGAACACATAAAGCGTCTGCTTGGCTCTCCCAGCAGCCCCTCTCTGCTAAAGCTTAAACCCACCTCAGCTTTGCTTACCAGGCATCACAAGCTATGAGTTTTCCACTGGAACGGTTGTGTTTCTTACACTGCAGTGTGTGGCTGTCCCTAAAGCTGAGTACGTGTATCTGAGGCACTGTGTAGTTTCAAATAGTTTCCGTTAAGTATCTTGATTCAATTGAATAATTATTTCATTTTTCTGACATGTTTTCTCTGGAGAAAATACCCAAACAATTGCTGTTGCAATTAATAAAATTAGGACAAATCTTCAGAAATGCTGAACATCTGCATCTTTCTTAGGGGAACGCCTGAGCCTACAGGTGTTCAGCACATTAAAGGCTTCTGGATAACTTGCATTGCATCCTGGATTTAAATGGTCAGGATTCAAAGACATGGTTTTCCAATGAGTTCTGTCTCACCTTTGGAGAGAATGATTTGTAACATGGGCTGTATTTGCACTTAAATTCTAAGAAAAATATGTCATGCACGTTTAAAACATTTACAGCATCAGCAGCTGCCTTTCAGGTCCCTCAGTCACCAGATAAGGATTTGATCCTGAGAAAATCCCCACATTTAGATATTTTTGTTTTTCTTAGGAGAGCATTTAAAGTTAATCAAAAGAGCTTAACCTGAGAATGCACAGTGGCATGGCACAGGGCTGCTTGATTAGCCATATTAGGTAGTTAATGTTAAATAGAGGCAGCCCATGGTTTTTATAAATGCTTTGAAAAACTGCATTCTGAGAAGTACTAGCCAGTAATTGGACATGTGTGCAAACAAAATATATATTCAGCTTGAGTTTTGTGTTTGAGAGCAGTAGAAAGATCATCATCATGTTTTCATCATAACATCCTTCACAGAGTATTTCATACCAGGCAGTTTTCCACAGCTGCAGTTCTCAGTCTTTATTGGTTCTATTATGCAAGCACAGAAGGCTTCTTGAGTCAGCATAAACTCAGCAAGCTGGTATGTTGTTCATGCTGCCTAGAAAATCACATCCCCTAATCACCTAAGAGTTGATTAAAGTGGAGGTTGATTGGTTAATTTGCTCTCAATCTTAGAGAACCCGTGAAATTGATTATTATAGCAGTTATTTAAAAATATTTAGTATGTCATTCTTTCTTAAAGTGCAGCTGATGCCTGAAGACAAACAAGAATTTATGAATTGTTATTGGGGGGTGGGGAGGAAGTGGGAAAAAGAGCTTCCTTCTGCACATTCATCTATGTTGCTTTTAAATCCAAACAATTTTTCAGTTATATTTGTATACTGCTTGATAGACTTCCTCTCATTAATTCATAGAAGCCATGGCAAGTA
The DNA here is from genome assembly GCF_019238085.1 of Lagopus leucura. Lineage (NCBI taxonomy): Eukaryota > Metazoa > Chordata > Aves > Galliformes > Phasianidae > Lagopus > Lagopus leucura. Next base: position 12,214,012 of record NW_024962255.1, on the reverse strand, counting down.
CAGACAGGAAGAGAACACAGAAAATAATTGTGTATATATATTGTATTTGAGTTTACTTTTCTTAGTTTCTTCTGTACAAAGAGTTAAAAGCAATGGAGACTATTGAGAAAACCTCTCTCCTCCCTCACATACGGTAATAGGAAAGATAATCTAGAAAATACCTTCTGTCCTGAGGGAAATGATGGGAAAGCTATTAATGGGGTGGAGTACTGCTATCCTGGTTCCAACTTGCTAGAAAATTTCACAGTTCACTGCCCTGCCCTGGTAAGGAAAAGGGGGGAAGGGGGCTGAGTAGTTTCCCAGCACTGTCCTGGAAATGTCCATGAGTGCTGACAGGGCTTCGTGGTCTCACACAATATACTGTATTTTTCTCCTAGCCAAAGAAGGGAGTAAATGTAATGAAAAGATAATAATACTTGAAAGATCAAGCATCTGGTAAAGGAAAAAATATTTATAGTCCTATTATAGTCCTGTCCTGTTTTTTCCTTTTGCTCTAAGTGCTTTGGTTGAGTGCATGAATAATTTTTTCTTTATAAGGAAGCTCATTTTGAATCATTTTAATAAAGGATTGACAGTCTCCCAGAGCAAAAGCTTCACAAATGCTAACACACATGAGCTTGGGAGGCAGAAATGCAGCTCAAAGTTCATCTCCTGAAGAGATGGGAAGAGGCAGCAGAACCAAGCACGGTCAAGGTGTAGCCATATGTATATATGAATGTTATATATATATTAAATGTATATATTAATATTATATTTCATACATATCTATAATATATTTAGTGTCCATATCTAAAATTCTCTGGTTACCTCTTGGCCAAGGCATCTTAGAGTTTTAGTGTTAGTTAGTTTAGTGCTTAGTGTTTTAGCAGAAATTGCACTCTTGTTTCAAAGGCAGGAATAATCAGACTTCAGTATGTATGTAGATTAGACCTAGTAAGTAGTGTGGACACTAGCTAGCCTTCTCCCTGGTGTTTCATCAATTTGTCTTTGACTTGGCCATGAGTGGGGCTGGAAGTTTGGAGCTTCCCACAGTTTCCCTGAGTGCTATTTCACATCTGAGTGAAGATAAGTAAGTAGGACCTTGTCCCCTTTCTTCTTTGCCTTTTCACAAGCAGAGTTACGTATGGTCTAATTACAGCTGATTTTGTTTTGCTTTTATTTTTTTAAGGTTTTATGGATGTTTTTACTAATTTCTGCTTCTTTTTTATCAGCTATATGCATAGGGTTGCTCCCTGCTGACTGCTGCAGCATCTTATGCACAATGTGACTTCCCAGGTTTTGTATGTGCTTTTATAAAGGCAGCCTCTGCTATCTGGTCCCTTTCACTGCAGTTGCTAAAAACCATAAGAATTTAAGAACTGCAAGTGCACAATTTCTTGTTAGTTGTTGTCTGCATCCTTCTTCATACATTTGATTAATTCTTCGGTACAATGCCTTGAGGAATTAGTGTGTGAAGTATCCCATCTGATAGACCTGTTAAGCACATTTATGAAGATATCTTCTGGCAACTTATTATCATACACTACAGCTATAAAGGCTGTATAGCTATAACGCTGTAAAGTATAAATGGCTCCTGTCCCTACTGGTACAATCTTGTCTGTGTATTTTTTAGTCACTAAGTTATGTCTGAGAAGAGACGTTGTTAGCAGTTTCCTACTAAAAACTAAACTAAAAAAAATGTTTGTGCTTTACATTGCTCCTTTCTTTGTCAGGTAAATACAGTGCCGCTCAGAACTGCGTGTTTTTACTTTTCATGAATTATTAATAAGAGCAAGAAAAGAGGGAAAAAATGGATTGTAGCATGCAGATGCTTAATCATTTTAGTCAACTTCTTACAAATGTTGGCACCTTCCACAGATTTTCAGAACCCCAGTTTTCTAAAGCTAAAATCCGAACTGAAAACCTGCAAGGAGAGGTAATCTGCTACCTGTAGCTTCAGCAAGTCCAGCACATTTTCATTCTGAACAGGTATCAACCTCACTACTGTGTACAGCATTTTCCAGCTGGGGTCCTCACCACCAGTTGATTAGAGGCTTTTCATGTCGCTAAAGGACAGTGAATTGCTGTACATCAAATGCTAGCAGTAAAGGCAGATGACCTCCTCTACTCACTGGGAGGAATTTGCAAGAGACTGTCAGAGAAGAAATACAAATTTGTAATCATCTTTGAAATGGATATTTCCGAGCAGATTTTTTTAATCAACTATTTTTATAGATGGCCCTTTTTATTTGATAGCACACATTCTAACACAATCCAGATTTTGTGTCCGTACTCTGTCACAATTAGAATAGACAGAGAATAGACAGGCCTTTAAAAACCTACATCCTGGCACAAAGTCTTATGCTTTCTCTACCTGAATTTACTTCATTATCCTTGTCCAAATATGGAAGCAGACTGATACTGCAATGCTTTTTGATATCTTCCAGTTTACTTTTTTTTTCCAGTTGAGGTTTGACATGCGTGCAGAGGGCTGAAACTTGATAAAAATGAATCTTTTCTTTTATATTCCTTTAGCAAATTCCCTAGATTAATGTGACGACCAGAGACTGAAACTCCTGAAGACTGCAGTTTTGCCCTTATTTGGGTTCTGGAAGCAATACTTCTGTAAAAGCTCACAGCACTTGTGAGGCTATGCAGGGGCTGCAGGATAAGGGCTCCCCACAGAATGTGTATTTTTAAGGAATGGTTTCCATCTGGTTAAGAGCCTTTATGCTGTCAAAATGTTATTACCATAACTGAGGAGCAGACCAATCATCTTTAAGTATACGTTAACTCATAAATAAGTATCTGTTTTTAAGAAATATAAAAGAGTGAATACCAAAGTAATACCATTTTGCTTTATTTCTTAAAATGCTGCAGCAGTTTTGCCTTCCAAAATTGTAATGGAGCCACAGATTCATTACAGATTTTCACTGTTGTTCATAGAGAGTGAGGCTCAGTGGTGCTGGCATTGCACAGAGCCGGGCAGACAGACCCAGCTGTCACATGTGAAATAAATAAAAACATACCAAGAGAAGATACATAACCACCAAGCTATAGAGAGGAGAGTGCAAGCAAATCTTAGGTAAGATTCATGGTCTAGGGCATAGTGTGATTTTTGAAAAGTAGTTATACAAAGTAAAAAGTGAATAGAGGGTTTAAAAACAGAGATCACCTGGGGTATTGAGTCATTGTGTATGACTGAGAATGTGAAACAGAAACACATGGAATGTAATTCAGTGATTTTTCCTATCTGTATAGTGTGATTTATTCTGTGCCTGAGCAGAATGTGTGAGCATTCCTCATCTGCCCTCCCCCACTGCAAAGTCAAGCAACTGTGGACCATGTTAACTAACCTTGTCCTAGTTATTTATAAATATTAATTACTTTTAATCACTTTTTAAAAAAGAATGCAGGTTAAGTTATCAAGCAGTAGCAATCACAAGAAATTAACTCATTCTTTTTCATTTGTACTCACATATGAAACAGAAGATGCTTATCTATTTATTTAGTTATCCCATCAGTGATGTTTGTATCATGCTTGGAGGACAGAAGATAAATGAATTATGTTCACAGTACCTTGCTGTTCTATGACTGCACTGAACCAGAAAGCAGAATTAGCAGAAATGAGCTCACCTTATGGATGAGAATTTCCATGCCATGAAGATTGAGAAATTCTTACCTTGGAACTGTTGGAGCAGTATGGTATTTAGAGACCACTTTGGTGCCACCAGCTTTCTGCTTTGTGTGGGAAGCACTCTCCACTTGCAGCTCTTGGAAAAAACATTTATGTGTTATTGTCAGAGCATTTATTGGAGTTTTCATTTTAATGATATTTTTACTCATTTAACATCACCTTGTGTGATGAGATATTCTTTGCGTCAAAGTAAAGTTTTATCAAAACAGTCTGTGGTGAATGGCTGTTTCAGTGACATTTTCTGGTTTTTGTACACTGATTATTTGTAGCGTATCATCACAATAGCTAATAACTGGTCTGATTCAGTTGTCTTTAAACTCCCTAATCTGTTTATGTGCAATACACTCCTATCTCCGTTGGAGATACAATCCTCTGCATTTTACAGAGAGGTCAGTTCCTCATGATTACCAACAGTTGAGGTTTTCTTAGTGCATAACATCTTCTCAAATAAATACTCAGAACAAAATTATCCTTGATATCACACAGAGAGTAGACGGTCAAAAATTGTTTGACATAATACAATTTTACAGGAAAATGTCAGTTCATTTTAACATTCTGCTGATGCACTTCAATTTTGATGACATTATTTAAAAGCTGACAAATGCAGTGCTAAAAGTATATCATTTAGTCTTTTTTAAAAATATATATCACCTTGAAATTAGTATTTCTTTATGCACAGACTATAACATATAATTTTATCAAATCCTAATGAGAATGAAATTTGAGTTTGAGTGCATCTCAAGGCATTTTTCCTAAGTTTGTTATATTTCTAAAGTATGTTGATATTTTCTATGAATTGAGGAACCAAAAATTTTTCGTAGGAAATTCAAGAAAAAATTATCATAAATGAATGGTGAAGTTCATGGGTATTTCTGTGATCATGTGAGTTTAGACATCAACAATCAACTTTATGGAACAGATCACTGGAAAAAAATTTGTTGTGTGGCCGTTATGTAGAAAAGGGTTCATGCATTTTAATAGATTTTAAATGAATATAAATCAGCATTTCCTACATTACAACAATGCAGATTTTATGTTGAAATGTGTCAGAGGAGTATCTTCAGTAAAATAATCCTTGCATTTCACTTCGTGCCTTTTCAGACAGCATCACATCTGTAGGAAGTTGTGGTTCATTTTGAGTAGATACAAGTGAAAGCAAGGAGGAAAATCCTGAGGAAAGAGTAAATAATTAGACTATGATGCCTGAGGAAGACTGAATGAAAACATGGGTGCAGTCTTCTGGTATGCAAATCTTATTTTAAAAGGGAAAGAGAATAATTTGTTTTTCAGAGACTCGTTTATTTTACTGTCAAGAGGAGAGACAATGGGCCTAAACTATCTTAGCAGGTAATTAGGCGCAATAGAGTCTAGCAGTAGATCTAAACAACTTACATTAACACCTTTATGCCAGCACCTTGCTGTTTTTCTCCAGGCTAAATTTAGTCTGGATCCTTATAATGAACAGCCCTACCATCCTCCAGCTTTGAAACTGCATGAAGAACTGATCATTGTTTCTAATCCATTTATTCCCCGTTGGTGTTTGTGAATATTCGATGGAGACCCATAGCAGAGCTTTCAGTTTAGTTTCTTCCAAACCGATGCTAACTTATGAACACCAAAAATGCTCTGAAAACTGAATTAACACTTGATATTAACTTGAAAACTGTACTACTGCTTAGAACCAAGCCAATAATGTAAGCAACTTACATTATGTGACATACATAATGCTGACATCTTGCTATAGCTTTGAGTCAATGAATTAGATGCCTTTGAAGGATATTTGTCACATATTGCATGAGTACAACTCTTTTTCTCAAGGTCCCTCCTGTGGCTGTTTCCTATGCATCCATTGTATAGACAGCACGTATTCTACACAGAAAGACTGGGAAAGATAAACGCTATAATCAAACTGTGTAAGGGACCACTGGCCTGAGTATAAAAAGATGTATTTAACTCTTGGAGATATTAATAGATTAACCCTACAGTAAATTATGCAGTGCTGATGTACTCTTAGTATTTCTAATCCAGGCACTTTGCAAAACATCTATATTTCCAATGTTTAGCTCAACTACCAGTTTAGACCACACAAGTTTTTTTCTGTTTTATTCTTTAGATCAAATAGAAAAGCAGACTTCTTGCAGTTACTTTAAAAAAAAAAAAAAATTAAGTTTTTTTTTTTAAATTTAGCCTGCGACAAATGTTTTTGATAGTTTTATAAACCTATGAAAATGATCTACTGATCTCTAAACTCAATCCTGAATTGAGTGACATGAACTTTAATTAAATGGTCACTTTAATTCTTAAGTGAATTAGGATATTATGTCGGGGTTCCCTTTTTCAAGAAAATGAAACTAAATAGAGCACCGTACTGTGGTCAGTGTATTCACATTGCTTTTGATTTTTTGAAAGTTTCTTTTACTATAAAGTGCACTAAGGGTAGCTACTTCAAAACAGTCTGTGATAACAGGTGCACTGCAGCCCAAATGAGACAGTTTGCATAATTCCTTATGTTTACACTAGCCAATCTCAAAATAATATTGTTCTTACGTGCTAGATGGGAAATTTATCTTGAATTTGCATGGTACAATGTTCCCATTTTAAAACATTAATTTCCTCATAATTTAGTTGCTTTTACTTCTTAGGCTTCACTGGCTTCCTTCAATGCACTGAGCTGTTCTAACCTCAGCTTCCCCTTGTAACCTTGACCTATTTCCCACTAAGACATAGGTAGATCAAGTTTCTTTCTAAATAAAGGAGTAATTCTGCAAAAAAATTATAGATATATTTTAATCAATTAGACATGATTAATTCTATTAATGATTACTTCAGCCAATTTAATGGTATTAAGACTGACAATCCATTTTTAGGAAGATTTTCTAAATTTGAGTACATTTCCACCTAAAACAGTGGAATTATTCCTAATGATGCCAGGATATCATTTTGAACTTTGAAATTACTGGATATGGATTTTTGGTAATGATTGTCTGAGGTTCAGGCAAAGAAGGAAAATGCCATTAAATTCAGTGTCTGACAGTTTTTGCCTTTCTCAGTACCTTTTTAGATGGAGAAAGCTACTCTTGCATCTCCATGTTGACACTGCTTTTAGCATTTCTTGGTTTCTGACCACTTGTGGTCTGCTCCTCTCGGATGAAGAACTAAGTTCTGTGCATCATCTCTTTTCATTCTTCTTTTCAACTATACAAAGCATAGTCATATTCTAGACTCCTATGGGTTATCTGATTTCAATTTAATGTCTACTTATAACATAAAAGTCAGTAATATATGCATCTATGCTGACCTAACATGACCTCACTCCAGTAAGAACAGTTTTCAATGGCCACCGGGACCTTCCAGGTTATGTTTCTGGCTGCAATGTTATGTAAAAGAAAGCCTTACCAGGATTTTTCATTGCCGTGCAGCTGATTATATTTTTCAGAGTAATATCAGTTACACACCCAGTGGCATACCGTTAAGACTTGTTTCTCAGGTAGCCATGAAATATTCTTAATTGATCCTGTGCAGATGTCTCTAGAAGTATGAAAGAAGTATTAACTGATCACATTTATAGAACATTAGAAGAATAATCTGAGGTGCTGTAGTTAAAATATCATGAGATCTTAGCATGTAATGCAAAGATGACAGTGGAAACTCAGTATCTGTTGAATACTGGATTCTCATTTTGCATTCATACTGAGAGTAAAACCAAACCCAGGTAGCTTTGTTCATCTAAACAACTCTCAATTTAGAGAGAAATACACCACATGAGGAGAAAACTGACTTATATGTCATTTTATGCCACTGTTCTTCCTTAATTTTCCCCAGAATCTTTACATAATTTCCATAACCTTAACATCACCTCAGCTGGCTTTTTTTTTTTTTTTTACTGGATTTATTCATGATTTTTTGTTTGTGGCTACATTTTCCCCCCCCCCCCAAAATGATGTAAAAAACTGTTCATTAAAAGAATACATTTAAGTTTATGCCTAGTGAATGCTTTCCTCCTAGGACATGCTGCCTGAGATTATTAGCATTCCCAAAAAACACTGAAGCTTTTGAGAGGACACTTTGCTTTTTCTGAGATTCCTAGGCTTAATTTAGAGTTGCTGGTTCAGATAAAATTTTGCTTGCATATGTCTTATAGAAATCAGTCTCTTCCTGAGAAATAGCAATAACTAAAATACATTTGCTCCATACACTCACATTTTGCATAATGGATAAGTTTAAGAAAAAAACATTAGTGGGTATGATGTTAAAAGCATATAATGACAACTTTTCCTTACTAATTTAGAGGAATGTAAAATACTGCAGCTTTACCTAGCTCTTCTGAGATCATGAAGAAAATAACAGAATTTCCATTAGGCATTTATATGAAGATAAAGTTACTTTTAAAATATAAAACTTTTTTTTCGCCTGTTTACTTTTTGATGACAATGTAATTTATCTCTGTTATTCTACACAAAAACTCTGGGAACTTGCACTTTGCAGTCACATCAAAAACTTGCTTTTGCTAAGGACCACATGTGACCTGTTAATAAAACAGACATTGGGATTGAGGTACAGGTGCAGATCTCCTGTATATTATCACACAGCCCACATGCGCAGACACACGCACATACTGCATACTTCTGATGTCATTGTATCAGTGCACATTCCCTCTGTCTCTTTATACTCAATTTATCAAATTCCATAGCTCTCACTTTTGTTCAGCTGCATCACGGAAATGTATCACAGCAAGTGAGGAAGACTTTATTTATGCTTTCATTAAAAAAGCAGTAAGTCCCTTGCAGTGCCCCTCAAATATTGATTGACAGTGAGGGTCATAAGAAATAAGCAGACTCAGCAAGGCAATCTTCCTTCCTTAAACAGAAATTTGGCTATCTTTTAGGTACTTTTTCCTGTTCCCTCTCTTTCCTGTGGAGATACTTTATTCCTACAGAGACAGATCACAAATACTTCCAATACTCAGTTGCTCCCAGAGGAAACAACTTGCAAAATCCAAAACATTCTTTGCCTTTAAGGATGCAAAGGGATCTAGCTGTCCCTCATGAAACCTGGATTTGGCACTGGACAGAGGCTTATGCAAAAGGCAGTGCTTCATGGCCCATCTTTCACACCCTGAGCAGCAAACTGCCCCTTTCAGCAAAGCAGTTAAACACACGCTATATCCTATTGACTTTTTACTGCTTAAACGTATGCTTAACAGCCTGGCTGAACTGGGGTAGACTTTAAGCAAATGATTAAGTGCCTTTCTGTATCGGGTGTCAATGGAAAGGGGAATATTTGGCTGTTCTGCTTTTAATCTTCATTCTTAGTGCTCAGGAGCGTACAAAGACAATCCTGGGTCAAGCAGCCTCTCTTTGAAATACTGTGTCCTCTTACCAGATGTATGGATGTTTTTGTCTGGTTAACCAGTATGAGGTATAGTGCAGGAGGCAGTCTGCTTCTCGCTTTCTTCCTCCTAGCACATTTCTCAGGTCTTTCACATTGAGTTAGTTTTTTATATATTGATTCGGGAAGTATTGACTGCTTGTTTCAATACTGCCCAGCATAGCTAGATGTAGCAATTTAGCTCTCTTAAGGCAGAAATGGGCAAACTCCCACTGAGACAGCAATCCATTGATTAACATCAAATACTCACAGCCTTTAATGTCATTCTCTACCTAGACTCCTATATTATTAGCCCATGTCTGGTTCAGAAAACACAGGGATATAAATCCAATTCCACTTTTACCCCCTCCCAAGAGAAGGAGATTCAGAGATACAACACAATCCACCTGAAGCATAAATCTGCAACTGAAGCTTAAACACACAGTATCAGACAACAATTTTCTAGTGCAAGCTATTGAATTGCTTTCCCCGAGTCTCTCTCATTTTTCCATCATCATGCAAATGGCTGACTATTGGGTAATACAGCCTTCCTTTCACATCTGAATAAAAGCTTGATGCTTTGCGCGTTGTCTCCTGGTGAGTGTGGCAATCATCAGAGCATTTCCTTTCATGAGCTTACACACCAGTGTATCTGTAGGGCCTCTAGGAAGGGACTAACCTTTGGTATTTTTAGAGCAGTGTGAGATAGTTTGGCTATTCTGATTTGATCAGCACCAATTTACTACCATTAATCAGCAGGGAAAGCCACTAATGTACTAGTGGCAGATTCCCCAGCTCTTAGGCAGGCATTGCATAGCAGGGTTTCCACTGTCTGTTAGAGAAATACCTCTGCTTGTTTCTAAATAACAGATTTTTTCTGAGGCTGTTATTTGATTTACTTCTTTCTTTATGAAACATTTGATTAATTGGACCTTTCCTGAAAAGTATATCTCTGCTGCTTTTGCTGACATAGAATCACCTCTTCCAGAAAGGATTTATACACCTGGGATTATTTTAACCACAAAGGTCTTGGCAGCTTCAAATTTCACAGAGGTTGTACAGACAAGGAGTTACAACTGTGAGCCCCTAAGGCTGAGCTAAGCCAGCCCAAAAATCTGTGGAAGCTGTGTGGTGTGAACGCGTTTCAGTAGAGGCTGGGAGTCACGCAATGAATAAGAATATAGCTTTGAACAATTTTGAAAGAGTATTTTTGTTTGGATTTAGTCCGTTCTCTCCCTTTGGGGATGATGTGATAACACTGTATAGATACTTCATAGAAGTAAAGACATAGAGGCAGAAGGACTGAATGAAGCTTGCAGTGAATTAAAATAAGTTAGAAATTTGAAGAGGCCTTTACTACCCAAGGGAGAGGTCTTGGATTAGCCTTGCTGATAAAATAAAATTGATGAGACATCTAATAAACTTTATGTGAGCAGTTGATACCTTTATGAAAAGGGCAACATGGAATGGGTGCTGGTAATCCTGAGAGACTGGATCTGATGACATAGGAGGCCATTTCCACGAGTTTCATGTGCAGCGTATTTGGTATTGAAGCCACATACAGGCAGCATCACTTCTCTACCGGGTAAGCATGAACAAGTCTCACCACTGTTTGTAATGAAGGCCTATTATTATGGAATGGAATGTCCCTATTATTCGATGGGACTTCAAACTATTCTTTTAATGCAGGCAGTGCTCGTTTTCACAAGTACAAGTCACACTGTAATTATTTTTCAACACAGAACAACCAAGCAAACATTTGTTGTTTGGAGAATCTGGAATGCTGCATGAACACAATGATCACTGTAGCTGGTGAAGTTGTTTTGGGGCTGCAATGCATAACAGTGGTCTTGCAGTCACATAATGACTTTTTGCTCTCTATAAATCATATTGTGATAATTTTTTATCCAAGTTGAATGAAAAATTTTTGAGAGTTGTAACTGAGTGATAGTTCACACCCATTTGTTTACAAGTAACTCCTTGAGGAATCTGTTAAACTACAGGCTTGGAAAAGTACTTACTTGACATTGTAGGATTGTTCATCCAAGGAATTTCACCAAAATGTTTCCAACAAGTAATGATTACATAAGAAATGAAATGAATGAGTCTAGCTCTATTGAATGTTAAGTGAAAAGTTTTTATTCTTTGTTTGGATGGATATTCTTTTTGCTTGTTTTTCCTGAATGGATTGGCACAGAACTTGCAATTCAGTTCATTGCTTTCTAAAATCTGCCCTTACAATACTTCTGTTCATTTTCTTGAGTAATATATAGAGTAGAGGAGAAAAAATGGGACACAATCACTGCCTTAGAATTAGTATTTGAAACATAACCAGATGAACATCTTTTAAGCAAAAAATAGAATATTAAAATCCTTGGTTTTGGTAAAGCACTTAAAATACAATCATTTAAAAGCAGATAAATAACTAAATAAAATTCATCACATTGACTATTTTGTGTTTGAACAGCAGTGCTCTCATTGAGCACCCATCATCATCAAAATGTTAACTTTCCATATGGTGGTATTGTTTGTCATACATTGCTCCAATGCCCTCAATGTTTTTTCAATTGGGAATTCCAGGTACTTAGTAGATGCTAATATTTGGCACTTGTTAATTTCTTAATAATATATGTAACTGTAACAGAAACACTAAGCCACAGTTTGAACCAGTGATTGAGCACCTGGTAGGAAGGCAGGGGATAATGCAATGCACCTGAGTGACCAGAAGGGGTGGAGTCAGGATCCACCCCTTCCCAGACCTCATTTCAGGGTTGGCAGTGGAGACAAGAATATCTTGCTGGGGATCTTGCTGTACCTGGGGCCTTCCAAGGGTGAGTGGGTTCTTTCTTTTGTTTATGTGTTTATGGCTGCTGTATTTAAGCATGTATTTGGACTTCACTGCTCTGCTGTTATTGCTATGGTTTCCTCTGTTACGGTGACACATGTATTCTGCCCTAGGTCTTGTGTGTTCCCAACAGTTTTTTTTTTTTTCTCAGTGATGTTGTCTTATGGAGAAAAAACAACACCACCACATGGATACGTTTTCTGGTAGGACAGTGACAAAAGTTGAAACAATTCAATAACAACAGACATTCATCAACACTTGCTGAATGTTTATGGAGACCAAATACTGGATGTGGGCACACTGAGATAGTGGTTTTCAGCAGTGGTGACCTTTAGTAGTACAGATTTTTATAAGCATGGCATGTTCATAGCTGGTAGAAATATAGAGTTAACGGTGGTGACTGTTGAAAAATAGTGTATTGTAGCAGACAGCCAACTGTGTTGAGTAGTGTTTACTGAATAGTGTTAAAAATGATGATAAAAATAGTGTTATCAAATAGCTCTCTTTATTCCTTTTAAAACAGTAAATACATGGGAGGCATTATTTTTGGAATAATGTGTGTACCTTTAAGTAGTTGAATCCTTGTTATGACTTTTAGCAAGCTTCTGCTGCCTTCTCAACTTTAAAACTTTAGTTTACTTTATTGTAATGATTCAGATGCATTGCGCTGCATAGTAATATTGCTGTCATTATTATCTGAAAAATGAATAAAAAAAAATTGTAGGTAAGAGAGGCACTTTAAACACATAAGTAAATTAAGACATGCACTACACCTAAATTTTAAGTATGTATGGAAAAAAAAAAAAGCAGAATTCATATGTCCACCATATTATATTCCACTGTACAGTTATTGATAAAGGTGGTCCCAGTGGGAGGAGTGGGCCAAGTGGCCGGTACCATCCTCCAGCATGGGTAATGGTGTGTAATGGATAATGATCATGATGTCTGTGTGCCTCTGGCTAGTTATACAGCCTGCTGATGGGCTGGAGAGCCTGGCATAGTGAGCACGTACAATTTGCTCTGGGTAAAGATAGCGGGAAGTATATCCAAGCAGTACAAAGTGCTTGTTGAAAAAATATTCTTGGGGTAGTTGGAGCCAGTCTAGGCTGGTGATTAGGGTGAGGTATTCCTCCTCCTGTTGTATCTTGATTGGTGGAGTAAAGGAAAGGACTCTGCAACACAGACTTAGCAATTCCAGTTTGCTTTTTATAATGTTGAATAGGGTGTGCTGCAGCCCTGCAAAGTCAAAAAGTTTAGGGAAACAAAGACCTAGGCAAACTTCTCTACTAAATACTATATACTTATGTACTATACTGCTAATTTGATTCAGCATCACATTGTTGTTAATTCCTCTGAGTTTTAAGGATTTAAACAGTTTATTTTTCATCTGAATATGAGATGGGAAGAGATTTTAACCTTACATAGTTAATGTTTATTATTCAGTGTGGCTGAATATCAGCTGAGAACAGATTAGCATAAACCAAGTTCTGAGAAAGTGTGTTTACTTTGTAGGCACCAAAATGCAATGAATCTTGTGAGGAGGATTCCTAGTGACGTACATTGAAGCAATATTTTTATAACTGAACATCTGCAGAGAGCTCTGGTGTTTAGACACGTGTATTGCTTTCGGATCAGATTGTTGCTTGGATTTTGGTCTGAAAAGAGTTAACACGGCTGGGGCTGGCGGGAAGTGCGCAGCTGCATCCTCAGCACAGGGATTTCAGCCAGCTGTCAGGAATTAAGGCATTCTTCAGCACTCTGTGAAGGGAGGTGCTTCAAGAGGCTGCTTTGGCTCAATTTGGGGTTAGGTGTTTTGCAAGCAGAAGCAGGCGAAAAACCTGAACTAAAAAGATAAAACCCTCTTTTTTCCTTCTTTTTTTTCTTTTCTGGATTTGTGTTTTGAGAGCGGTTTTTTATGTTTTCCTTTCAAACTTCTGTATGTAGTCAGATTGTATATTTTTTTGAGCAACTTGTTAGTGATGTTAAGCAGAGTGGTTTTTTTTTTTTTTTTCTGAGGTTTTGCTTTTTTAGACAACAAAAGGTAAAGGATTCACAGCCAGTTGTCCTCTTAAAAGCTGGGGAATTTAATCCTGCTTTAACTTGGTGACCAGGATTTGGTGCTTACAAAGTAAATGAGAAACTGCTAGTGTGGTATAAAATTGGGTGCTCCTTGGAGCAAGTAAAGTTAGTCTTCTGTAGATATAAATGTTGCCTTACATAATTTGCTGAAACTTGATTAAAGGGAAAGCTGTTACTCTATTCAATTTAATTAGAAGCAGTAAAGTTATCTAGGGAATGACAGGAAATAGAGGGGAAGAACTTTTTAGGTATCTGAGATTCAATCTAACGAATCAGCTCTTGAGTGGCTGCTTTGTGGAGGGCTTGTGTGGTCTAACAAAGCATAGCAATACTATAGCACAGAAACTTCACTGTGGTTTAATTAAGGGTGATATGAAATCAGTCCTGTTAGGCTGTTTTATGCTCTGGTGTTATTTAGTTGTTGTTTGCATGTTGCTACCTGAACAGATAGCTTCAGCTGTGCTGAGTCAAGATTTTCCCAAATAAGCATTCACATAACTCAGTAGTTATGGAAGTATTTACTGGGGGGGGATGACAGATCTGTCTCAACTATGTGAGCTTAATTATTTTCTAGGAAATAGCAGGCAAACGTATGCTAGAAGTAGTAAGGAATCCTTTAAGCAATTGTGTTTCTGAACAAGTCTCTTGTTCCTCAAACTGTTGTTCTGACAGTTAACTGGTTGTCTCCTTTTTTTCATTTTTCCCTTTTTCATTGCTTGTTGTGTATATTCTCTGTGCTATTATTGTCTGGATGAATTTTTTTCTTGGGTTCACTGTATTTTTCCACTTTACCTTTTGCAGTACTGATGACATAATCTTGCATGTATAGTCTCACTGTCTTTTCCTGGGTAACAAATACATATGACAAGTCTACTTTGTCTGCACAGCATGTTCATGAGGAAAACAACATCTGTCAGAATACTTTCTACAAGTAGCTTTCATAACCAGCTAAATGGGGCATAGGTGTCCTTGTATGTCACGTGAATTACTAGACCACTGATTTGTGAAAAATGCTCATCTTTGCCCAGCTGTGTGCAAACTGTTTGTTGGCAAGGGACTGGTCTAATTAGGAACCTCAGAAGTTGCCTGCATCTTGCTAGCTGATTCCCCTTCATGGAGCTTGGTAAAATGGCATTGTTAGTGATGTTTTCAGAGGACAGACCCTATTAATGACAGGCAGGACTTCATAGTATTTTGCCTGTCTTGCATATAGTGATTCAATATTTTTTCCTTTTCCTCCTCTGTAGAGATTTATCTCTCAGTCCTTTAAAAATATAATAAATCAGATCTTTAAGTGTGTGTGTGTGTGTGTGTGTGTGTGTGGATAGTTCCTTTATAAGGTACGAAGAGGCCCTTTAAAACATCTGAATACCTCCATAAAGCCACAAGACCTAGTTCAGGAAATGCAGACTAAGATGTGAATTGTAACAGATGGCAATGTCGCAGCAACTGTCTGAAGAGGAAAGGTCAGCAGGCTGCTGGTGCTAAATGTTACAGGTCTACTAAAGCTGTTACCTATCAGCTTAAGCTGATACCTTTTCCATTTTTTAATTAGTAAAGAATGACAATTCCTTACTTGACCAGAGGGTGAAGTATATTTTATCAGGCAAAAAACAGCTGCAGGGTATGGGCCATGGCTGTTATAAAATAATCATGCCTGCAGAGATCAGGGAGGCATTTGGTTCTGCCTCGTGTCTCATAAGAACCGTAGGGTGCAATTGCCGTGCAATGGTAGCCTTCCTGTCACTTCATATTATTTAACAAATTTCACTACACTGTCTTCAAGCTCAGCCTTGAAGTTATTGTGAAGAAACTCAAATATCTGCTGTACTATTTCAGCAGTTCACCTCCTATTTGAGTTTTCTCCTGCCACTAAATAAGTGTGGGACAGTTCTGTGGTGCAGGAGAAAAAAGCAAAGGTGATATAGTTGCTCAATTTAGTGCCCAGATCCTGTTACAATGGCAGTCATACATATCAGAAGGCATACAAATTGATCAGATCATAGATTAATTAATTAGCACCTATGTCTGAAGCACTGTCGGTTGTCTGATTCGCACAATACTTGTTACACATGAAGCGATTACAATGCACTCTGCTGGTGTTGCATTGTAGAGTCACTTCCTGTATTTCCCAGAATGTTGTGCTTTGCATGTTTATGTGTTGTCAGATGAGTATTTCTATGTGAACAATGTCTATTCAAGAAAAGCTTAAGTGGGTCATGGTAGTTTGTTCTAACAGTGAATTTCTACTAGCAATCAAGCTTTTTTTTCTGCCTCCTGGCAACCTAAATATTGGTATCTCCATCCTCTAGCTTTGTAAGGCTATTTTTCCCTTGGCAATCATCTTTTCCAAACCTTAATTGGGTAGAGCCCATTCCTTCTACTTTTTCCTGCTTCCCCACCTTGATTCACTTTGTTCTTTTCATGTCTTTATCCTTAGACCTATTATTTACATCTCAAGTTAATTATTTCATTTTGATTTTATAGCATCTGTCAAACACTCTAGGCATTTTTCCATAAATTAAATCTGCAAGCGTCTACTAAACCTTAACATAAACAATGTAGAGCAATCCCATCAAATAATCGTCATGCTCATAACTGCGTATTGCTGTCTCTTGCCTCTAAATAAGAGCTAGAATAATGGCGCTCATATTAATGGCTGTTTTCCTCTATATGTTGTTGAAAGGGGAAAATGAAGAAATAAGCGTTCTTCCTTCTGCTGTGCTGATTCTTCTGAATTTTGAGAGTATTTTTATTCATACTTCTCTTTTTGTTAGACAAAATCCTTACAAACCTATTTGAGGGTAGGTTTTCAACTATTGGGAGTGAAGTTAGGTTGATGTGGAAAAATGAGAATAAGTAGTGTAGAAGTTGTACCATACAGGTGATAAAATACAGTAATTCAGACTTAATATTATGCCACTAATTCTACTTACTAAGTAAGGATTTAGAAGGAAAAAAACTTGTACTGTCATAAGGAATTGAGTTAATTTTTCCATATTGGTAGATCATTTAGAACTAGTAAGTCAATCTGAATTGAATAACTTATAAATAAGAAATAGTCTGACCAATTTTTATATCTGAGTTATTGCATACCTGAATTAAGGTTTATGGTGTAGGGTGTGGATTTCTACCATGGTAGTCAGAGCTGCAGAATATGAGTACTCATATGCTGGTGACTGTTTTTACTCCAAGAGGAAACAACAGAACATTGTCCTGACTTTATAGGATGTTAAGTGATTTATAGAGAAATTACAGCGTAGACAGGAACAGAGCTTCTAGGTCATGACCATGAGCCAGTGGTGTGCCCTTGTGGCCAAGATCATCAACGGTATCTTGGGGTGCATTAAAAAGAGTGTGGCCATTGTATTGAGGGAGTTGATCCTCCCTCTCTATCTGCCCTGCTGAGGCTGCATGTGAATCACTATGTCCAGTTCTGGGCTTCTCAGTTTAAGGCAGGAAACTTCCGGAGAGTATCCAGGGGAAAGGCACAAAGATGTCTGGAGGCCTGGAGAGTCTCTTGTAGTAGGAAAGTCTGAGAGACTTGGATGTGTTCAGCCTGGAGAAGGGAAGACTGAAGGGGGATCTTATCAGTGCTTATAGTATTTATCAAAATGGGTTTGGAAGAGACTATGGTACTGGATGTCAGCTTTGTTCTAATGTACTGGATGTTCTTCTGTTGATTTTTTAACTCCTTTAATATGTTTATTTTTCCTAATCAGTAGGGTAAAATCTTGAATTTACTAGACTTTCTGTAGATTTACTGCATGTGAATTCTCTTTTGTTAAGAGTGGATGATTGAATGCAGGAGAGTAAGTTGCATATATAATTTATACTTTGCAAATGTATCTTGTACTTCCCACTTCTGAGGAAGTATTAATATAACCCAGACATATGTCTTTTCTGTTGACATGTAGTGCATGTTGTTCCAACTTACTGATAAACCTCCTTATAAAATAGCATACTTCTGTTTTGCTCTTCAAGTTCACAGAACTTTATAATGGTAATTAATAATAGTCCTTAAATTTGAGTGAGATTCTGACTTACGCAATTTCACATATAAGTAGTATCGTATGGCTTAGAAATGGCAGAGCTCAGGGTCTTTTCTTGTACTTTGACCACAGGACTCGTTTTCCACTTACTGTGAACTGAGATATCTTGCCTGAGGTTAAAAAAAAAAAAAAACAACACTTCTGAAATAATAATTAGAAGGACTCAACTTCTTAAATAGCAAAAATTATTCAGCATCTTTTGTTGCAATTATAAATGATGTAAACTTATTAGAGAATGGATTTCATCCCAAAGGAAAAGTTCATTACACAGGAATGACAACAAGCTAAAGTGAACACCAAAGCTAAATGAAATTATCTTTTAATTTTTCAGAAAGTTTGTTTTTGTTGTTTACAGTAGTGTGTAGTCCAGTTTGACTTGATTCATTAACTACTTCATAGTAATTTCCTGACACAATTTTATCCATGTTTTACACATTAATGAAATTTTGGTGGTACAGAATCTTAGATCAGAGCTATGATCTGAGACTCATTCTTGGTATAGAGACTACAATTAAAATGCAGATCAAAGCAGAGAGCTTTTATTCACTTTCCTCAAGCTGAAGTAGTCTATTTCATAAGAAAAAAAGACTGAAATGCTGAAGATGCTAACGTGGAGGGAAAAAATGTTATAATCCTTGTTTTCTTTCTAGATAAAAGAAAAAAAGAAAATTGCATTCCAGGTTTCCAGTACAGATGTGCTGACTATGTATATCAAACTCTGCATCACAGAGGCTAAACGCAGTGGCTAAAATAAGGCTTTTCAAATTCTGTTTCTTCAACTGCTGACTTTTTTCATTGTCTTAAACAATTCTTTTAACTCTCAGGATCTATTTACACATTACTTCTGATTCTTTACAGAAGACTCTGTGCAGAGATCATGATAATAGAGATGGAGGGCCCTGATCTCTATTATATGCTCGAGCATATTCAAAAAAATATGATATATGTTTTGAAAAAGGAACAAAAACTACTGTCTGATGGAAAAACTATTTAAGTACAAGCTGAAAAGAGAGGTCAGAATAAAACTGCTACAAAACTGTGCAGAAAGCATGCATTTTTTAAAATACATTTAACTGTTTTTGTCTCTAATCTGTTACTGCCATTTTTCTGAGGAAGTCTCCTCTCTGAAATGCAGAAGTCTAAGATTGTGTTGAATGTTAAGCTACTAAGTAGGAAAGAAATCTAGAAAAATAGCAACTGCAGCAGTAACAACAATAAAATATAAACAGAACTAACAAAGGGCTTTGAGTTGTAGCCTGGTTAGAATGAATGATAGTTCAAGTTCTCATTTTAAAAAATACTAGAATGGCTGAAATATGGTGAAAATCAGCTTTCTTGCTGTGTAAGGTGCTTCCCAGAGCATCACATCATGGCTTGTGAGGAAGCACATTACAGAAGCCTTTCTCCACTGCTTTCTTCTTTCCTGTGTTTCTGCCCTACATTGTAAGAAACTGTGTGGTTTCTTAACTCAAAAATAACACTATACCAATTAAACTTTATTACAAAGGAAAGATATTGTAATTGCATTGAATGAGACTTCGGACAATTGGTTTATGAGCTTGTGAAGTCCTTAAACACATGTATGCCTTGCTTTCTAAACTGTAGTCTCTTGAACAGCTTATCAAGTCAGTGGGGAATTTGAAGCATAGATGCAATGCATGGATATCACTGAAGAGCAAAAACATAACTTTTTTTTTTTTTTGTATCAGTCAAGTCATTTAACTGATACAGGTCAGTATGTACCACCATAGGTGATAAAGATGAAAACTCCCACTATAAATTTTGCTCTCATGTTAATTGATTTGTTTGCATTTGCCTGTAGTACAGCAGATCTTTCTCTTTTCTGTTTTCTAGGCAGAACTTTGCTTTCCTTGGGCTGGTTTGCAGTAAATAGAAGTGCTATTAATCTGACAAGTTGTTTCCAACTGCTGCAAGCATGTCATTAAAAAGATCTTTCTAACCCACACATCAGTCTTCTTGACATCTGTCATACAGCTTAGATCATATATATCTTTGTCCCCTGTGAGGAAGAGTCATACTGTAAACATTCCTTCATTAGTCTTGGTCTCATGTCAAAAGGAATCTTATACTTTCAGCATGTCCAGTTTCCCCTACTAATGATAAATACAGATCTATGAACAGTTTCTGATTATCCTTTCCTAGTTACTGACAAGCTTCAGAAAGACAGAAGTAGACTTTGCATGAAGTCAGCTGTACATACTGCAGTTTCCTGGACAATCCTGTAATGAAGCCTCTTAGCTCTTACCACTCTTTCTGTTCTCTGGAACTCTCTTAAACTGTACCCAGCTAGGCTCTTTGCTAATTCTGCTCTTCTGCTCCCAAACCTTCTTTTTGTGTAACTGAGTATGCTCCCTCTTTTGGTTGTGCTCACCTTTGATGATATTTCTATATTGTAAATTGCTACTTCTGTTTTCCACTTGTATGCACTTTCATGTTAATAACCAGAATCTGGCATCAGTCTTGACTACAACTCAGTTTTTTTGTTTGGATTGAAGCCATTCCTTGGAGGATGTGCAATTGATGTGGCAGGCAGTAAGTGACTGTTAATGAAAAGAAGCATTTACACTGTTGGAACCTCAGCAGATCATTATTGGAGAGTGTATTCTAATGAGTGCTACCCACACCTACTAGATGTGTCATTGGGGATTAGGCCAGATCCCTAAGAAGTGTGTTTTTTGATACCCAGAGCAACTTGAAGGAGGGAAAGAAGGAGAAGATAGCAAAACTTTAATCGCTAAGGTAGTAGGTTGCACCTTTTGTGAATGGATTGCAGCCTTATGGCAACCATTTTAAAATGTAAAGCTTACCTTGTACTCTGAGGTATTTATGGCAGTAGTAGTTATTTAGCTATACTTTTATTCACTTTTTTTCTGTCTTTGTGTGAAATGTAATTGGCAGAATGTCATGAACTGATTGAGATATATTGACTATTTGTCATATCCTTAGACATATTTGCCTCTACTATTACTTCTCATTTCCATATTCATCATAGTCATATAGTTGACTGAAGTTCCAGCTGTGTAAGCAGCCATGTCATCAGTTCAGGTACATAGCTGGGGTTTACAAGGGTTTCCTACCAAAATTATTTTAGATGTAAGCAGGCCGGCCTTAAAGAACAACTATCTTTTTCTTTCACTTTCATCATTGTTTTTTCACAGAATCACACACAGAATTGCAAGGTTGGAAACGACCTGCAAGATCATCTAGTCCAACCACCCTCCCATTCCTATTAGTACCACAAGCTACTAAACCGTATCTCATAGCTCCTCATCCAGACGCCTCTTGAACACTGCCAGGGACAGTGACTCCACCACCTCCCTGGGCAGCCATTCCAGTGCCTGACCACCCTCTGAGAGAAAAAGTTTCTCCTAATGTCCAACCTAAGCCTTTAACACAGTTTGGATGAATGTTAGAAACTTATAAGAAATAAAAGATTTTTCTCTTTACGTTCTCATCTCTAGAATATGGAATTTCTTCTTTCCAGCAGCCTTTTTCCATTATCTCTTCTGCTTTTCTTAATGTGTTTACCCTGAAGTGATTTTTGCCTTTAAAAATTACTTGCCCCCTCTGGCAGATGCTTCTTGGTTATCTTTTATCAGTCTGAAAATATCCCATCCAAGATGAACATCTTTGTTCCTCCTAGTGCTGTCCAACTATGAAAAGAGTATGATCCTAGCTGGTGGTTTTGTCATGCATACTACTATCAAATTATAATTCTCCATTGTTAGCCTTCACTGTCTTCCTGCCAGAAATAAGGCCTTACTTGGAATTAAAGACAAATAAGTTTGTTCTGAATGAATTTTTAATTTAAAAAAAAAAAAATCAGTTTGTTTTTTACTGTCTAGAATTCAAAATTGCTACATAAAATATTTTTTGCCAAGCATGAAACAGAATAAGAAATGAAACTTTGACTAGATCGTAATAAAATGTACATATAACAGTTGTTCAGGGTTTACTCAAAAGCTTATATTGATTCTTGGTGGTTCTTTTCTTGTGAGTTTTGAATTTCAGGACATTTTAATGAGAACAAGGGTTGTAATTTTTGTGCTATTCTACATTGTATACATGCAACTTAACTCTAAATAAGTGATTCAGTAATCAAACAATCAGTGTTGTAAGTGTTCTCAGTTATATTCCTAATTTTCTTAGTGTTTCATATAAATTAGCAATGCTTTCAGCAAGGAGAAATTCAAGCTGGCTTCAAAAAAAAAGTTCATTAACAGCAAGGCATAAGATGTAAAGCAGACTAGATTGTGCACATCACACTCTACACTGGGACAGTCAGACATCTTCTGGGATCTTTAAGAGATTCCAGTTGTAGAACTCCTCAGCTTATCTGTGAGGACAATATTACATCACTCCCTGCTTTTGCTCAAATTTATGGCAATGCTGTAACAAGGTGGTATGTTGTGATTCTTTCCAGCAGTAAGGGAAAGAAAACTAACACTGAGAATAACACTAAACTTGGTGATTATGAGCAGTTAATGTCTTCAGGAGTCAAAGATCTGCTAACATCTACAAATGGATTCAAAAATTTATATTATTACCAAATGTTATCCCATGAAAAATATCCACCACACTGGACTGATCCTCTTGTTCTCACATTGGATCCAAGCTCTTAATCAAATTTGCATATTTAGCTTGAAAGTGTTTTGAGACAGAATCCACTCGTTACTTGCCTATGAGATACTTAATACATTTCAGTCACCTAGTAAAAAAAAATAACATTGAGATATAATATCATTTTGTTATATCAGAATTAGGAATCTGAGCCTATCAAACTTGTAGAGTAATACTTAGATCAAGATTTTTGAATACTTAGTAAATGATTTCATTAAGTAACACACCCTATTCTCATTGAAATTTTTGGTTAATATTGTTGTTAATAATGCATGGTGGGAAAGAAGTAATCTATTTCTGAGCACTGTTTGGCTTTACATATTTTGATGAAGAAAATAAAGATATTTAATCTATACATATATATTAATTTCTAACAGTAACCTACACCTGGTATTTACTGAGCACTACATACATGTAATTTGTTCCATGGTTTACAAACAATCTAAAAAAAGGCAGGAAAACTTAAAAATATTTTTTTTTTTTCTGAGATAAAACACATGAACAGAGTATGCTGTTATGGTTTCTCTATTTTTGAAAATAGAGAAAAGTAGAAGAATTAGGGAAGCAGACATGTGAAAGGATGGTTGAAACTCTGGAAGGGCTTTCAGTTAAGATTGAATAGACTAGGATTCTTCGGTTTGGGAAATAAATCAGTGAGGAGCAGTAAAATAAAGTTCTATTAAATCCAACCACTGACTGGAAGATTATCTTTTACTGTCTCTTCTAATACAAGAACTAACTGGCCTCAAGTACTGCCAGGGTCAAAACAGCAAAGAATTGTAGAGAGGCTTCACTGCAGGGTACTTTGGATGTTTAAAAACTCACATCATCTTAAAATCTTGTAGGCACATTAGTGAAGGAAAACTTTTTTTTTTTTTTGTAGTAGTAGTATTTAAACACGGGGAAATATTTTATCTAACTCAAAGTCCCTAAACTGTGAAAATCGCTGTGGCCTCTCCTACCTAGACTTGTGCAGTGTAACTAGACAAAACTGTGAAAGGAAGCATGTGTGAGCCTCATAACAGATTGACTGAGTAAATCTGTAGAGCTTCACAGTGTTGTCCCTGTATATTAATCGTCTCCAGTGTTAAAGGCATTATGAACAAGCAGCAGCATCATGTATAAGAGTAATGTGCATGTGCCAGTTTACTGTAATCTGATGAAATGAGACTCTGTATTGCCCAATAGATTTATCTTCAGTGGTGATATTCACTGGTGCATATGTTTAAAAAAAAAAAAAATAAAAAAATTAGATGATTGTTGCTTCACGTTTATCTTCCTGAACATCTTATGGTTATAAGAGTCAAGGGCAATAACACTAGAGATTGTGCATTATTTTGAGGAAATGAGGGGAAATGTAGAAAGTATATTAGGATTTGGGTTGGAGCTTCTATAGAGAACAATGATTAAAATCCTATAAATATTTCCTACTAGTCCAGTAGCTGCAGAAATTAGTAAGATTTTCCACACCCATTTATTTTAAGCCTTCAGTGCCAGCCCTTCCCTGTGAACTGTATTTAAAATGTAAATAAAAAAAAAGACTTTTAGGAGACTTAACTATTTCCCTTGGTATTTAAATTATTCAATTATAACTAAAGCTATTAAAATACAGTTAATTAAAATGGTTAGATTGTTTTCCTTTGCACTGATCACAGCATTGCCCTACTTCTCCCTCTAGCTGTTTAATTCCTATTAAAAATGATAATGCTTTGCTTTATTCATAAATGCGGTAACCTTATGTACATTCTTTAAGTGATCTCTTTGGTACAAATTGTGCTGGTTTTCTTCTTTTCTAGCAGTGAAGTAGAAATTCTGCTGTAGTCTGTGGAGGTTTAATCAACAGTAAGAGGACTGAGAATTTAAATGTTGGTATTACTAACTTGTGAAAAATAATACATGACCCTGTTTAAAGAATTAGTTTTATTTTGATGCAGTGTAATGTCAATAGGGACAGCAGGAGAACCCTGGAGTTTAATACAGAAGTAGAACCTAAGCAAAGTTTTCATAACTCATAAAATGGCCACTTCTAAATATTTTATTGGAATAGTTTTACAATACTCTGTTGGGAAAGGCAATCCAGCTAAGTGCTTCAAAGACTAAGAAAGATGCCAAGGCAGGTTAATCTCATCTTTATCTTCATGGATAAGAAGGTGATGAATCTACTCCTGATTTTGGCATTACATTTGAAACATTACAACCCTTTTTTCTCCCTCAAGATCAGAAAAACAATTCCTTTAAGTGGTTGTTGTCTCCTTTGGGAACCAAAGCTAAGTTATAGCGAAGTGAGATTTTGATAGCTTCCCACTGCACAGCAAAATTTTCTAAGGTAAAGTTCAAAAGAAGTTCCTTTTGTAAATTTTTATGGAATTGCATAAGTCTGCATAGGTATAAGAAATACTTCTTTAGAGGCACAGGGGATGTTTTGCAGCCATCATAACAGTAGTGGCATCAAATAAAGATGGGCACTTGGAAGTTTGTGTGATGGTCCAGGACAGTCTGGCCTTGATGCATGTTTGATCTTCAAAGTGCTGAGAAGCTATCCATATAAAGCTGCATCCACAATGTTGATCTCTTTCCTACATCACTAGGAATGGGACCTGTGGACAGTAAGTGGACATGCTTGTTAAAGAATGCAGAGGCCCAATTAGTTTAGCATTTTTATTTCTGTACCTGTTCTGTGAATGTTTGCATAAAGTGACAGCATACAACTTGGGAATGTCACAGTTGACGTGATTTACATTTGTAGGCTGTGGCTGAAATTCTGGCTCTGCTGAAGATAGCAGAACTCTTTTGAATTTCAGGTTGCCCACTCTTCTGAAGTAGTAACAGTTTCACACAAGACATTGTCTTCTATTTTTTTTTCCTCGGGGGCACTGAGAATTTTAGTGCTAGAGCCTGTAAGCCTAATAAACATTATTTGTTATGTACAGAACTTCCAGGTACAACAGTGCTGTTGGGCAGGAGGTCAGCCTCAGCCCTAAATGAAGTTAAAACCAGCTCAAATTGTCATAGCTAAGGAAGGGTGTTGGAAATCAAGGGATTCTTGCTAATTATTTTAGTTCTGTTATCTATAGGAGATATCATTTGCTTATTAACCATCACTGATCATAACAGGTGTGTAAGCAGGAGTGTAAAGAGAGATGTCTGTCTGCAATCTAGAGAAATACGACCAGGATGTTTTGCTAGAATTAGAAAACCTCTTGTTTCAGCCCGTGCTAACTTATAAGCCTGGACAAGAAATGCTTGTTACAACTTTACCTGTCTTCTGTCAAATGACTTTTTTATACATATAAAGGAGTCTCTTTGGGATTTAGTAAGGATGGGGGCATTTGTTTAGCTTAATTCCCTGTCTTTTTCTATAAGACACATTTTCACATAGTGAAATTTTTCATTTTCCACTTGTAGGAAGGCTTCAGATGATTTTCATAGGTACCCTTGCATGTACCTGAGTCCATGGAGATTTCTTAAATAGAGTGGAACTCTTTCCAAGATTTAACTCAAGTGTTTGGGTCCAGTGTTTGAGACTCGGAAATATTTGCATTTTCTGCCATCTAAAATGAAAAATATTAATGATAGCTTTAAACAAACTTTTTTATTAGTTGAAAACTGAGTTTTCAGTAGAAGCTGTAAGTTTTCATACTCTGTAATGCTAAGTCATTTACCTGGCCATCTTCTCTTCCCTTTTATTTTCCCCTTATAATTGAAGCTCCTGACCAAGGACTAAATTTGTCAAAAGGTTCAGTGAGTACCACCAAACCAGTGATTCAGAAATATACAGGAATGGCCATTAACTTATTCATTCAGTGGAGCCTGTTACAGAGACAATATCTACTTCCTGACTTCTGATGAGGTGCGTGGATGAAAAAGTAGATATTGCTTATAAAATGTGGTGGTTTTCACTCATGCAGTCCTCTTCTGAGAGACTTCATAAGCAATTCTCTTGGCTGTGCCATTACAGTATTATCAGCACTCAAGGCTGAATGAATGATTCAGCTGTGACTGTGCTGGTGGAAATCTTTAATCCTATAAACATGTTTAGCTCTTTATTATATTGAGCATTCTTTAGCACTTTACTAAAATGAGTAGCTGAGGCAGTTTAATTGAAGGGTTTTTTTCTGTAGAAGATTTAATTGTTGTGCTGAATGTTTACCCCATAACTTTGTTTATGAGCTTTTTATGATTATGACCTTACATTAAGGGACAGTGTAAGAAACTTAATAATTTTTCACTGTCTATAAAACAATCCTAATTCCATAGAACCGTAGAATCATAATGTTGGAAAAGATCTCCAAAATCATCCAGTCCATCCTTCCAACTATCACCAATACTTCTGACTAAACCATGTCCCTCCGGACAATACCTAGACATCTCTTGAATGTGATTCAGAAAAGGCCTTCAAGCATTTCTCATCAGGTATAACATAATCCCTAGGATCATGTCTGTATCACTAGTACTTATGGTCCTAGGTTCATCTGTTTTAGTTGTATTTTTTTATAGCATTGATGAGAAGCTTTGCTGGTACGATCTAACTGCTTCCTTCAGTCCCTAAAAATGACCTTAAAATCTGGAATGAAGAACAGTTTTCCTCCAAGAGGTAAACACAGAAGAATTGTAATGCTCTGTTATGTGAAAGGAGAATAGAGATCAGAGTATGGGTTCAAACATTTGCTGTAACAGCCGAGCTCACTATGCAACTCGCTTAATACTGGGAGCAGAAATGCTATGCATCAATTATAAATGCAGCTTATCCTTACTCTCATGTATTCATTCCATGTGCGCTCTCTGACTACTGTACAGTTACTTTAAAGTTTCCCATGATGTCATGAATTCAAGCTAAGGACCTGCAAAGAGAAAGGTATGAACCTAAAAATAAGTTGAGCTAAAACAACCAGCACACTTTGCATGGTTTTAGGAAATTTAGGTTTGTGAGGTCTACATGATTCAGTTACTGTATCATTCTTTTAATAATGGTAGAGTTGATCAAAATATCAGTCTTTCATTTTGCGAGAAATAGATTTGAAATTTCAATTTAAAAAAATAGAGATCTCATTCAGAAAAACATGCTATTAAAAAATTCTGTTACTTTTTACTTTACACTGTAAGTTAAACTGATTATTAAGACTGTTTCAGTTAATCCAGTATCAAACAAAGAAACAACAACAATAAAACACCAGAAAACAACAGCAACAAAACTTTGGGTGTAGAAAAATGACATTTGTTTCACCCAGTACAAAACAGCAGTTTTGCAGTGTTTTCCATTTTTATTACTATTGTGGTAATACATTCTGTGGTATTTATGAATTAATGTAAAAGTAACAACAAATATATAGACAGTAAAAATACACTATTTTGTCCACAGGATGTGAAAAAAATGTCATCTCACTTGATCTTTGTGAAAGTGGGATTAAAAACAATTCTTAGTGGAGCAGTGAAGAGCAGCTGAAAATGATTTATGGTATACATTTGGGCGCAGCACTGATCAGGCCATGAATACTTCCTTCTTGCAAGGAATGCTAATTTGCAGATCTGACTGATTTATTATTACTATTATCATTATTTTTTGTTTAAGAATGCTTGTTCATTAAAGAGAATAGATTTTTCTCAAAGAAAGAATAGAAATTCTGTGTTACTGTTTATAGGGGAAAAAACATGATCCTTGGGGTCCCTTCCAACCCGGGTGATTCTGTGATTCTGTAATCCCTTAGCACCTGACACACATGTGACTATACCTGCTTCTGCACAGGTATGTCCAAAGAGGATAGCAAGGCACAGGACTGAAATCCCTTTGCAGGCATGCACAAGTTAGACTTAATGTGCCACGGAGCTGTTCTGGGTCAGAGTGAACAGCTCTGTCAGATTCCCAAAAAAGCCTAGAGAGAGAGGGAGGCACACTGTGTCCTTATGTCTGACAGCCTGCAGTGGCAGGCAGTGACACATTACAAGCATATTCTCTTAGGACACAGTGAGCTGCTGCTAGACATGCTGTTCCAGTAATTCTGGAGGTGTTCTTCTGAAGCCTGCACATCTCCTGCTGATCTGTCCTGCTGAACTGTACCCCCTTATTTTCTCTTTTTAGTACTGCTGGATGACTGTAGTCTGTGTGACTCTGAAATTTTATATTATCTTCCCCTCCCCCTAGTGCTCTACAGTAAGGCCTTTCATTTAATGTATAGCTGTGCAGGCTTTGCTTCTGTATTTATAAGCTGGTTTTCAAGTCTGTCACTTTTTCTTTTGGGGTAGTATGCAAATTCATGTTGTGCAACTGAACTGTGACTCATCCTTCACTTGCAAAATGTCTCTGGGTGGGCCCTGCTGGCAGTTAACTGTCTCTGCTACACTGAGACAAAGTAGAGCACAAAATGACCAACTTGTGGCTTTTCCCAGTGAATAGATAGCACATTTAATTATATCGGCCCTTTCAGTTTTCAAGACCTACAGCCTTGACACCATGCAGTGCAGTATCTGTGGTTGTATACTGTTTAAGGTTTTCTCAGCAAAGAACAGCTCTCTCAACATTTGTACTTCTTTACTTAATCAACATTTACTCTCAAAACTACAGAATGGTAAACACAAAGTAAACAAAAGACTTGTTATATTGATTTCACTAACAGATCACTATAGTATAAGGCTAAGACAATTTGCTCCTTGCTTTTATGTGAATTCCTGATGCTTAGTCACCTGTGCTTATTTAAATTGTGCTCTTCTGTTTCAAGGGAGCAAATCTGAAGTCTATTTGTTAGAAAATCTGTAATTACACAGCAATCATACTACTGTTGGTGCTTGCCCTCTAACTCATGATTATCATTCTAAGTGGTATGATATCATCTTACATATTTGCTGTCCAAGAGATGGAGTCCTTCGGGAAAGGTGTGTAAAAACCAGTGTACTTCAGAACCATAGCATTGTTTGAACATTACTGCCTGCAGCTGGTCTGAGTGCCTTAATAACTGTTGTCCCTTTTAGAAAATATACTACTTGTCACAGAGGTGTTTTTTATTTGAGTAAGAGCTTTGGAAAATAAAGTACAAGCATGCGAGTCATTAAAGTGATATGAAAAAAAGCTAATTAGGTTGTTTTTGTTTTTTTTTAGGAAAAAAGCTGGTCAGTTCTCTATCAACTCCTCAACATGTAACATAAGAACATTGTTGTTCTTGGTTATTCAAGAAAAGGACTTTTCTTGCTTTCTTTTTCTGTATTCTTTGATAGTATTTGCACATTTATCCTCTGTGAATTTAGCTATAGAGTTCTTTGAGTCTACATAGTGTGTGGATTTCTTAAAATACAGGTGTTTCTTAAGTAACTATACCAGAACTACCTGTACTGAAAAGAGAAACAGCATTTGTGACAAAAAGGAAAAGTCTGAGTGAAAGGAAAAATTAGGAGCAAAGCATGTCTTGATTCCAGAGAATCTATGATGAGTCTGCAAACAAGTGATATTAAGATGAAGTATTCATTGAATTAACTTAAATAATGATTTCTGAAAATTGTTCTCCATCCAGAAACAATAGATAGAAGCAGCGGCATTGTCTTCAATTTGGGTAAGTCTGTTTTTCAGATTCCTTGGAAAAGAGCATCAGCTGCACTCAGCACAGCTGGGGAGGAGAGTAGAAAATGTCTGTAAATCATACATGTAATTTGTGATATTCAAGCTGTTCCAGGGCCACTTTGGACCCCAAAGTACTGTAAGTGAACATCAGCAGTGCTCTAGTTCATGTCTTGCCATAAAGCTTCCTATCAGCCCTCAGGGGTCTCAGTAACCGTTCTGCCACATTACTTTTTCCAGGCTATCTATGCGAACCACAAGCTTTCCGTATTCTGGAAGATTCTCCAGAAAATTCCATCCGTTGACACACAAAGCAATTGGAAAATTATCAAGAAATTTCTATTGAGAAGGAAAAAGTGTTCTTAAGCATTTCCAAGTAATGGGCCATCAGCCCCAGAAAAGCCAGTAGTGCCATCTTTTGTGAAATATTGAAAGTCTTGAACTGAATCAGAAAACTAGTGAAGAACTCCTTTGAGATCAATATATCATTTTCATGATTATTGTGACATGAAAATAAATTACAAACAATTGAAATATTTTGAAAGCTACAGATTAAGTTAAGTAGAGCTGAGCAATGTGATTACTTGGATCAAACTGTGGAAAATGAAATAGTGTAAACTAACTAGAAAATGCATGGAAGTAAATATATTTTAAATTGCTTTAGAAACTATTTTAATAATCATTTGAAAAAGGAGTGTTCAATATTCAAGATGGTATTTGAAGAAATTTAAGTTATACTAAATTCTTGATAAGTGACTACATAGAACAGACTTTACAGTACAAAAAATTCAGGATATTGTGAATTTTTTTGCAATTAGAGATATATTTGTTCTGAGGAAGTAAAAAGTAGATTAAAGAATCTAGAATCAGGTTTTAAGAAGCACAGAGAAGCTTTGGCCATCTAAAAAACCATTGAAAATATTAGAAATTAGAGAATGTGCAGTATGGGACTGCAGCATCGATAAGGGCAGGTGATGTAGGCTTAATCAGGTTTCCAGGTTGGTCAACAGAATTAATCTTGAACTATTATTTCTGCATTGGTCTGAACTCAGCTTTTTGTGATTAAAGTTTTTACTCTTTCTTTTGGCTTAGAAATTCTCTGAAACCAAATAATATAGAGAAACATGCTCAGACAAAATACTATGAATTCCTTTATGTTGATTCAACTACATAAATAAGAATCAGTGTTAACAAAAGGTTTCTTTATTATTTGCATATTTTTCTACAATAATAGCATACCATTTTTAATTCTTTGTCTCTCAGTGAGTTTTTACTTAACTGGGAAATTGCATGGAAGGAGTAGCTTCAGTTTCTTCCTTCCTCTGGTTTTAATGAAGGATAAAAAGCTAACCTCAGTGACTAATACATGCCACTTTTCTCTCTTATACTCTCTTCCACACTGCCCTGTATCCATCTTTCTTTTTTTCATAATATTAATAAATATAGGGGATTTAGTCCGTGAATGTTATAGTAGATTGTTCTCCAGCACTAGTTTTTTTTTCTTTTCAGATCTGAAAGTTATTGTGGGGGTGTACATAGTCGGCATTCATGTGCTGGGAAGCACTGACTTATAAAAGTAATAAACAATAATGACATGTGAAGACCTTCCCCAGAGATGGATTTTTTTCTATTGTTTTAACTGCTGATGTAGCATTGTAAAAATAAATAAAATAATAATAATAATAATTAAAAAATCCACCCTGACTTCACCAATGTCATTATTTCTATGGTGAAGTCTGAAAGCCATTTGAATGTGGGTAAAGACTGGGAATGTCTCTAGCAAACTAACTCAGGTTGGCAGCCACCATCTCAGCAGGAACTTTTCTTTGCATGTCTTTTGAAAGTGGAAGAATTTCACAATTTCTGTGTTCTTTTCTGTGTTCCGTACTAAAAGGTTTTCTCCCCAGTCCTTTCATGGATTAAAGAATCATTAAGTTGTGTGGTGAGCTTTTTGAATGATGGATAGATTTCTTGAAATAGTTGCCTGAAGTTGCACACAGAGGTCTACACTAGTGGAAAATTAAATACTTTCAGAACATAAATATCTAGCTCTTAACCAACACTCACTAAAAGCCAGTTCACATACATTTTTTGGTAACATTTTCTGTATGCGAATTTTAGCTGCGTAATATGAATATAAACACGTATATCTGAATTTTAAAAGTTATTAGAGGCTTTAAGAAACAGGTTCTTTGTGTAATGCTCAAACCTACTTGTCTCTTAAATATGAGCTACATTTAATGGCTGAATATGCAGTTATAGTTACTAATGTGACCAAGATTTATACAATTGTCATAGCTGCTCTACCAAGCACCTCTCCAGTTTAAAGGTCTCATTTTGTAACACCAAAAAGAAATTAATATCATGTTTTGAATATGCTTTGCATTTGGAAACTTTGTTGGTATAATTATGCTTAAGGTGTTGTATTTTTATTTTTCATTTCTGTTCAGATTCTAAAACAGATAATCATGCAAATCTTTGAGATTTAGTTACTAAGGTGCCTGAAATCAGAGTTATTACTACCATATTTCTTGTGATTATTCAATTGAAATGCCCAGTGCAGACACTGGCAATTGTCTTTCCATGTACATATATCATATGAAGAACCATGGTAGCACACTTCAAGATTAAAGGCCAACAAAAAACTTCTCCAGTTTTACCTGTAAAACATTACTCCTAAACAGCACTTCAAAGATTATTCCATCAGTAAACTTGTAAATTAGATTTGTTTTCTATTTATGATAGAATATTACTTCTCAAATGTACTACAAATTAGCCTTTGGGAACCTTTAACTGATTTCATCTAAATATATCGGAACTTGAAAAACAATTTAGATACATATTTCAGCTTTTCCCTTTTCAGCAAAGGATTTCAGCATATTCTTAGGGCACTGTAAGAACACTGCAGGATGTGAGTTATGGGCGAACAGTTGCATTTGGAAGTGATGTTTGTGTTTGAGTTTTCTAGAATAGAGGTGGACTTCTGAAGTAAACAAAATAGAATTAATTTCTTTAATCGTTCCCCTGTGTTGAAATCTGCCTTTCCAGCTACCTGTAATTTAACGTAAAGAAAACCACAGAATAGAATCCTATTATCACTAGCAAAAGCTCTCTAGTTTTATGTTGTGTACGCTAGATCCTTAACATTACATTTCTGATTTTCTTGCTAATTTGCATTTACAGCTTATGTTGAATAATTATGTTGAATGTAAGTTGTGCTTATATTTAACAAAAGAAAAAAGTACAAATTTGTTTTTTTTCCTCTGGATATTTTCTCCTTGTCATTTAATCATTCAACATACTTTAAAACAAGAAAAATAAGGAATGTCTTATTCTTTTTATCCAGTGGGCAAGCTGCTTTTCTACAGAAGCATATCTTTGTTGCACTAGAGTTGTACAGGATACAATTTGCATTACAAATATAATTTTTGCTGACAAATTTTTTTCTGAAATGAGAAAGTGCAAACCAGTATATGTGCCCTTTTCCCCCAAGTTAGTTGCAGTGAGTGACCTACTAAAGTCTTTGCAAAGTGGAATTCTATGTAATTGAAATGACAGAAGATGCAAGCAAACTTCAAACTTAATCACAAATTCATCCCCTGAAAAATCTATTTTTCTTTAGTCTGTGACTGACTTTTACTGTGTTACAAAGACTTTAATGTATGATTTTGGTAGTTCAAAGCAAGGAAAATTAAAATTTTAAAATGAATCTCTATGAACGTACATTTGAGGCACAGGACAGACATTTGAGTCGTTCACATTCTGTTCCTGGCTCTTCTATGAGTTTGCTGGCTGTGTGTAAGGGCTGTTCTGAAAGTAATGCCTCTCATTTCATTATGTTGGCCCATGACAGCAGAAGCAGATGATGGTGGTATGGCAGTTGAGGCTGAACCTTCTCAGCAATATTCAGCTACTTTTTTTTTTTTTTTTTTTTTTTCCGATTTTGTAGGTGGCAGTGGAGGGGCAGTCTGACAGATTGGTGTCTGACATGGAAGTGTGCATGAAGTAAAGGTATGGAATAGAAGTCCTCCATGTGGGAAAAATGGCACCCATTGACGTTCATTGATGCTTACTGACAAATTTGCAAGCTGTGGCTCAGCTTATTCCTGTTCTATGTTACAATTCTTATAAACTCCATACCTTAAATTGTACTTACGTTGTTTTGCCCATTGTAAATAGCCTATTTGGAAAATGGGAGGTAATACAGGATAATATAAAGCCATCTTAGGGCAAAAGAAAAGAACCTGAGTTCCTTCAGGCAGGTTCAAGAACCTCTAGAATAGTAAAAATAACTGAGAAAGTAGATGGCTTTTCAGTGAATTTTGAATGAAATCCAGTTTGAACCAATGACCTAGAAGTTTGCAAGTCCTAACTCAGTTTCTCTTGTGCTAGTGAGCTTGTACTATTGCTGTACCTGAATTACTCACTTGCATGATGGTAGTGCTTAGAGACGCATCATCTGAACGGGATAAAAGTCTCTGGTGCTGGCTATGGGACAAACATAACTATAGAGAGGAAATCTGGTCTGTGAGTGACCACAAACATCAACATTTTCAGTACAGAGAAAAAATAGTCTTCCAAATCTGTTGTGAATTATTGAACATCAATTAACTAATAAATCTGAAGCAACCATTTGATGCTAATTATTTAGCTTTAAAGTTTCTACTCATCTCTTACCTTATGCACTCTAATATCCTTTTACAGAAGCTCATATCTCCATTAAAAAAAAAAAATCTTTAAAAGCTACTGTTAAATACATCTTCTGATTTGATGAACATTTCTGCTTAATACCTCTGATGACTGCATTTATATTATGCTCTTATTCACTTTTCCAAAGTCCTGAAATCATGCTTTAGGTAAGAGAATCCTATCTGTAAGGACAAGTTTTCTCACTTCTGTTATAAACTCTTGTCCAGTTCTCTGAAGGGAGGAGTATTCATGCCAATGTAACTTAGAAATAATGATGAATCTTAAATCAGTATATATATATATATATTTTTTTTTAGTGTAGGCACAAGTTTTCTTTGTAAGTAGCAAGTTATGTTAGTACCAAAAATATACGTGGTAGAACAAAAGTATACACTGTAAAGAGAATGTGCAGAGCAGAGTCTCTATGACCTTTTTTGAAGATTAAAGGAAACATGAAATACATGTGTGTGATTCCAAATTTAATCTAGTAACATTTGTCTTGGTTGAAAATATTCATTAAACCCCACAGCAAGTTTTGAAACTTACTTGGGAACAAAGCAGAAAGTTTTGTGACATTCTGCTCACTAGGATAAACAAATTCTAGATTTTGGTCCAAGGTCTTGAGCACGTAATGGTTCAAAATATGATTGTTCTGTTTTTATTACAAAATAAGACATGACAGAATTCAGGATTCTGACAGAAATACCTTGCAGTGGACAAAAACACATCCCCCATAGACACACATCCTTACTTTTCTTTACTTTCAAGTTACTTCAACATATCAGGTGTTTTAATTCCTATCTCCATGTTGTCTTTTTTTAAAGAATAAATGGCAGAAAAATCTGGAAAACTTGTGTTACTACTAGCCTGCAGTAGCCTCTAGTGGCCTGAGGCAACTGGTTGTGTGTGAAATATAAATGCTGCTAGCACCCATGATCTTTTACTCATGTGCTGTATTTGAGATAGTGTTTGATCTTCAGCCAGTGTAATGAAAGAGAAAAGAAAGCTTCACATTTGTTTTCAGCAGAGCACAAAAACAAGTCTGAACTCTGTTCACAGAGTTAGAAATCCTGATAAAAAGTATTTTTAATTCACAATGGAATGTAAACAGAGAATTACTTTAGATTTTACTGCTAAAATCAAGTTACTATCTTGTTTTGGAACCACAATCAGAGCTTCCTAGAAAGGTTCTGCTCTTGAACAGGCTAATCCTTCCTTTATTTTCCCCCGTTACATTTTGTGTCTTAAAAGAACACTGATTAGTGGAAGTACAGCAGTTTACAGATTAATATATTTAGGAATGTTAAACCAAAAATGTAGGACTCAATGTACTGAGTATCTCTTTGAGTTTGTTTAAAGAATGCATCTTTCTCATGTAGATACTATAGGACTATTCAGATATATGCACTTGAGAGCTCCTCTGAAAGTAATGCCTTATTTTATTATGTTGGCCCATGATCTCAGAGGTGGATGTTTGTGGGATAGCAGTAGAGGCTGAATCTTCCCACCAATATTCCATTACATTTTACTGCTGGGTGAAAGATTACAGCAGGGGGCAGTCTGTCAGAGTGGTGTTTGACATGGAATTGTGTATGTGAAGCATAGGTATGTCATTAAATTCCTCCATACAGGGAAGAAATGGCACCCACTGATATTAATTGATGCTTGCTGAACATTTATGGAGATCAAACAGTGGTTGTGAGCATGGTGAGGGGTGGGTGGTGCATTTCAGTAGTGGCAGCAGTGACAGTGGATTACCTCCACTGGTGCAGATTTTTACAAGCACAGCATGCAGGCTTCTGTTCACTGCTGGCAAAAAAAAAAAAAAAAAAAAAGGACAGCTTGTGGTTGAAAAATAGTGTTATGAAGCTCAGGGTGTATTGTGTTATTTTTGTTCTTTGTATATGTTGTACTTGCCATGGAATTAAATAGGAGGTATTTCTTCCCAGTCATCTTAGAAACAAGATATTTTCATGCTATATAAAAAAAGACAAAAACTATGTTCATCTCTCAGCCGATAAAGAACGCATTACAAAAATAGTAAAAAGAAAATATACAAAGCATACCTGTTGTGTTGGTTGGCTTTCTAAACTATAACCTCAGGATTCATGCTGACCTAGAACTATGCTCAAGAAGACAAGAAGTGCTAAAACAGCACTGCTAGCAAGAGGTCTTCTTTCAATACAGAGCCACTAGTCAAAGTCTAGAGAAGAATCTTTCTTGATAAAACTTATTACTTTATCCCAAAGTAATTTGTTCTTGGATTTCTGGAAATTGCATTTCCCTTCCTATAGCTTGTTGAATTGAAAAGCAAGGCTTCTCCTTCTTAGGCTTAATTCTTGCAATTTATTAGTATTTCTCTTATAGTCTTCTTGCATTTCTATCCAATTCCTTCAAACAAATCAAGTATGAAACCCAAGGCTATGCAACTCATTCTGCTAAGGTCTGAGATGCATCATTTGCTGTTTCTATCAATATGATAAAGTCAAGCTTGCACTTGATTGTTTTTTTTTTTTTTTTTTCCTTTAAATCAGATCTGTGTAGAGCCAGAAGGAACAGAGAGATTGCTCTGGTCACTCACAATACCTTCATTAAGCACCTACATTGACTTAGGTTCTAGAGAAGCTTCTCTCCCTAGTTTTGAATCTATAGGGACTTATTTATCAATGAAGCAAGGAGCTTAAAATGAAGTGTTATGAATGCTCTCTGCCTGTATCAACTTTAGAGAAATGCAATATCAAGTCGTATTAAAATGACTATGAAGACCTAACAATACCAGCCATTCAGCAGGTCTTCACATTTTTTTTTTTTTTTTTTTTTTTTTTTTTTTTTTTTTTTAAATCCCTGGTCTATGATAAATATGCAGGTGCTTACAGAAGAAAAGTAGCAGGGATATGCAAGTGAAGGTCAAGAAGGGACTGTTCATTTTAACAGAAGTATGGACTCAAGTCATTTCAGTTTCATTCAACGGAGAATGAAAATACTCATTCAGTGAATAGATAGGATTTAATCACCTGATGAGAATCCATCAGTATCGATGTTTAGATGAAGAAACATACCAATACAGTTACTAAAGAATCAACTATCCTGGAAGAGGTCAAGTATGTGGCCTTTTTGTTCCTAAGTAGAAATCACTGTCACTTTAAGATAGTTACATCAGAACATTATCAGTTTTTTAATATAGCCTCTCCATGAAAAAATATTCCTGAACAATTGTTTCAGACGCTCTATTCAGCAGACAAGGCGTAAAAGTACTGTTTGGTTTGTAAGGGGTACTAGGAATACTCAGTGTTGATTTCCTTCTTGAAGCTTTGAAAAAAAAATCAGTCGTTTACATAGTGTAGATGAAGTATACAGGCATTTTCTTGCATAGTAGCTGAAAGTCTGCCTTTGTTCTTTTGTGTTCTGCTGGATCGTAGATGTTAAGTCTTAATTATTTGAGAGGGCAATCAAATATAATGTCATGGTTCAGAATCTGAGGTACAGTGAATTAGTATTACATATAAAACCATTAATGCAGTTCCATACATCAGCAGAACTGTAGCTCCCAATTTGTAATCTTTTTTAAGTCTGGAAGATACTAACCCAAACTTGTGTATGCCTCAGAGCTCAGATTTTCAAGTTGCTCTGTTACTCATTAGCATTTTGTGAAGAAAAGGGTAAGGCAGTCTGGATAGTGTAAAACACACACTTCACCGCTGGAACTTTGCCCAGTGCTTCAATCAAATTCAATGAAGCCTTTTGGCATTAAAAATAGTTCAGCTTATTTTCTTTTCTGTCTCTTTTTTTTTTTTTTTTCTTTTCAATATTTCTCATGTCTCCATAGAATCAGAAAATAGTAGTGATGAAAATACTAGGATGGATCTTTGCCTGATGACATACGGGAAACTCTAGAAAGTACACTAACTTATTTTGACTCAATGGTCTGAAATATGCGGTCCCTGGATTTTCTTGGAATCAGATTTCACTCATGCTCACCTTTGCTAGAGAATACGACTGATTTAATGAGGAGAGAAATTATATGTTCATAAATAAGGGGGAATGCAGTATTTGTGTTTCTAGAAGTCTTAAGGCAGCTGCTGTTTTTCCAGAAGTAATTTTTCATTTGAAAGTTTACAAAGCAACTCTAACTCTGCCGCTTACAGAGGAAGTCTTGGAAAATGTTACTACCTATCAATAATAAACAATAGTTTTTTTTAAGTAGTTAAAAAACAGCTAAGAAAAATATCACCATTTTGAGACCTCAGTCAAGTTAATATTTTAAATGTTTGGGACTGGCAGAAGAAGGGAGAGAAGTCTACATAATGGATGGGATTAAGTATGTCCCAAATATCTTCAGCCCAGAATGGTTTATGACTTCATCTAAAGATCCCAAGTGGTGAAAGGATAGTCATGTTGCAAAGGCACAACTCTGTCTCACAGTGTTGGAAAATTGGAACACTGGATTTACTTCTACTTCCCATCTTTTTAAAATCAACCCAGGCATTTTTGGTAGTGGTAAACACTCTGCAAGTAAAGTCAACAATTCTTCAGGAAAACCTTTTGCCTTTGCATGTCTCAGTTCTGCCTACACAAAACACAGGCAATGCTAATCATTTACATTTCTGGGCCTATGTTTTAATGCATAATAAATAAGTTATGTTGATACTTTGTAACAAAATACGATAGTGATATTTTACTAAGGATTGTGACTTTATTTTTTAAGAAATAGTGTATCTTGTAATTCTTCTGAGACAAATAACCATGTATAAGTGTTACAAGGGCACAGGAAATCACAACAGAGCTTGAACCATGCGGCTTAACTTGACCTGCATAACTCATGCCACAGAATATTTATTTTAGGTACTGTTTTTATAAGGTCCATGACTTTCAGTTGTTTTATTCGTTTCTTAATTGTATAATTGAACATACGGAGAGATGACAGCAAGTCAACAGTGGAACCAAGAGTTCCATTTATAGCACGTATGAAGCTAATAAATGATTAGTGGATGTTTTAATAAATATATGTTGTTTACAGAAGGGTCAAATGCGTCTTAAAAACAACTTTATTGTGTATTGCTGATGTAGAGACAACCATCTGCAACCACCTATAAAAGCTACAAAAGCTACAGAGGCTTTGCAATATTCATTAAAGAATTTATCAACCCCAGTTAACCCTCTATAAACCATTTCAAATGGATTCTTAAAGTGAATTGTGACTAACTTAAGTTCCAGGTTCTGGATTTAAGCTATGGGCTACAGACTGTCTTAATATATCAACAGCAAATCTTTTTAGACCCTCAGGTCATCCTAGATATAGTACAGTTTTTTGGTTGGCTTTTTTTTTTTTTTTTTTTGGCCACTTCATTAAAATTATTACTGTGCTGTCAGTTTCCCTTTTTCTAGCTGCCTAGGAAGAGATGCTCCTACAAAATAATATACAACATTCACAGCAGGAGGCTTTGTGATTTAATTACAAGCCCTTAATCATGTCTAAAACGTCAAGAGCAATGGTTAACTATGAGCTCTACCATTATTTCTTCAAAACAATTGAAATGCACAGCTCATTTCAATAACAGATGTAAGCTATGCAAGTCAGATATCTTGTGCTAAGTGTGGGTTCTCTTTCCATCTCTGAATTCCTGTTTCTCCTGTTAGCAGGTCTGTGGCTTAGCATTTGCAGAGGGAGAGCTCTGTGCCAGTCCAAGTCATTCTATGCTTCTGTGTTGAAATAACCAAATATTTGAGGAATGAGCGGCTGGTTCAGGGCTCAGCACTGTTATTGCTGGTGGTTAGCAGTAATGCAGGACAGTT
Source organism: Lagopus leucura (assembly GCF_019238085.1). Taxonomy (NCBI): domain Eukaryota; kingdom Metazoa; phylum Chordata; class Aves; order Galliformes; family Phasianidae; genus Lagopus; species Lagopus leucura. The sequence continues at coordinate 12,173,327 of NW_024962255.1, read as the reverse complement.
TCCATGTTCCTGTACCAGCCCACTGACTGCTCCCAGGCAGACTGGCCTCAAACTCCCTCTCTCTGCAAGCAAGACCTTGTGGCACAGCTGCTACAATTAAACAAAACCCTCTTCTCGTATGCAGACTTATATTACTAGTTTTCACTTCACTGTTACGTTAGAGAAGCATCCTTTGCCAGGGTTATGTTTCATCAGCACTAATGTGTATTATCTGCCCTGTGCTGAGTGCCTGTGCTTTGGGCTCCTTCCTGGCTGGAACAGGCCCTGTGAATTAGAAAATACTGGTTTACTTAGTGTGATGCTTCTTAAATCCCACAAGGACTGCCCGTTTTATTTCATTATCTGTAGACTGAAGGATGGCATTTAAGTTACTTTAAATTCTCTCGTTTGTATACTATTTCAGAAGCAGCTTGAGGAGGGAAGGAGGAGGTTGTAGCTTCTTTGATGTAGTTAGGGTTATCATGACTGAAACACCTTCTGTGTGTTTACTTATGTGCGTTCAGTTGATATGTTGATTCAATTCCTACAATTCAGGTATCAACACTATAGAAATTGTGATGGTAACAGGCAGCAGCTAATGTGCTCTGGATTGCCAGCTTTTGGAAGAAAATAGATGGTAATCAAATGGATTGAAAAATTTGGTACTTAACTCTGCATTTCCACCATTCGGATTTGCAGCAGACAAGGTAATCTAATTTACAGGTTTGTTCTATGCACAGCACGTTTTCAATGAAAGACTGGGACCAATTGTAGGTAGATTCCAATGCCTGATGGTCTGCAAAACCTGGGATTTATTTTATCTTATTTAATATTGTACTTTATTCCCCTCTGCTCTTTGCAGAACCAATGCAAAAATAAAAAAATCTATCAACAGTATTAGTACCATTCATGTGTTTATTCTTCCACAGCTTTTTTTTTTTAGGTAACTGCCATGAGTTATTTTTCTATTCTTATGATACAGAAATGTTATACTCAGTAGCTTTAAAGATTATTCCGAATTTAAAACTTTCTAATTTAAACCCAATTTTAAACATGAAAACAATGAACCCCCACCATGAAAAGATGTCTCCTTTTCCAATATGCTGAACACCTTCTCTTCTCATATCTTTAAGGTAGTAAGTAGAGACAAGATTCACAGAACCCATGCAGGACTTGAATGGCGAATTGGTCTGTGCAGTCTCTCTGCACAGGTGTGAATTTTGACCAAAGTACTGAGAATTTATTCAAATTTATTTGCAGTTAGGACAGAGAGTCATCTGGAATTTACTCTGAGAGAAGGGAAATTGCATGCACAGCTAGTACATCAAGATAATTTTACTTTTAAAATGAGAGTCACAGCTTACGTATTTGAGATAACAGATGTGGCACTGCCCTGCAGCAAAGCCTTACTCTGCATATTATATGACTGTTATATTAGGAATATATCCTGCTTAAAAATAGGAATGTCTGCTGCACCAGTTTTGGCAGCAGAGAAGTAGAGGTCATTATTGATATGAATATTTCTTGTGCGGTTTTCAGACAGTTTCAATAATGAAACCTACATGACTTGAACCCCCATGTCATACCTCTGTAAGCAGTGAGCATTAGCATATTCAAACAAAAAATCCTGATGAGTATTTGCACTCCATTGGCTCAGTAACACATTTGGAAACTGGCTGAAAGAGCAAGAGAGAGTCTGCCTGAAAGGATGGCTGTGTTTTGGCAGATGCCAATGTGCAAGCTGCCTTTAAAATTCCCGTAGAACATCAGTGAAATGGAAGGTGTTAGTCTCACCAGTCTCGCTGTCCTGGCAAAACTGCAGTTGGGTGAATTCTGTCCTTTAAATCTTTAAATTTAGCTTGAAATGGGCCTCAGGAATGAATGTAAGCTTAGTGATATCGTTTTTATGAAAACAAGACTGACACTAGGAAATGCCCAAAATTTTCATAAGATAGGTAAATTTCATTCTAAATAATCTTTATTCAGATATTTGTCTGGTCCAGAAGCATACCTAATATAGACTGAACTGGCATTGAAACAAAAATCACAGTGTGGCATGACAAACGCTAGGCACTGCTCATTTCAGAGCTGCTTGTCTGCCACCAGTTATGCTGCCAGTTGCAGGGCTCGGCACTGTACCCACACCACCAGTACTGACACATTTTTACTTCTCTGAAGCAAGGTAAAGTGGCATAGTGGAAATGGTAATTTTTCTGCTCTGGTCCTTCTTGACTCTCGAAAATGAGTGAAATCTCTTGTCCCATGTAAACAATTTCATTCTCTCACCCCATTTTAATTTACTGCTGTTGTCTGGAAGTCAATAGGAAGTTCTTATGCGAATTGCAGACGACTCCTGAGCAGCTGAATACAGAATTATTTCCAAATTGGGTTTAGTCTTAGAACTAACTGTTCTAAAAGAGACTTGTGACTTTATGTCAGGACTGAGATACCTGCAGCTTAATAGAGGAGCTTGGCCATTACTGCTTCTATTAAAGAAAAAAATTTAATAGAGGGAACTGGTTTTATGTATAAACGGTGGAAGAAAAGATACTCTATCTATTATATTTTTAAGACTTATTTGTTAATAATAGGTAAGTATTTCAGTACTACAGTTGAACAGAGGAGTGTAGGTAAGTGAAATTTAATCTAAGTAAAAGACCACAGCGAAACCCAGCTTGTGCAATCTGAAAAACTTGTGATCTCTACTAGCAACGCAGAAGGAATTAGGCTGGTGAGGAGAGTGTTCTTTCTGAGCTTCCTGCCTTCAGCACAGAGATTGAAACTCAATTCTTGAGGTCCCTTCCAACCCAAGCCATTCTGTGATTCTATGATTCAATTCGTTAGCAGTGCTCTGGCTCCCAAACAGCTCACTGAAAACCAAGAAATGTCATGTCAATTAACTCATAATTATGGGCAATACTTCATCTTCTTTCCAGAACTTTTGCTGACATAAGTTCAGTTTGTTTAGTCAGCAGATATTTTACCATGCCACCAAACTATACTGAATGATAGGTTTGGGAAGTTATGATTCTCCTGATAAAATAAAATTAAAAGAATCCAGTAGTCTTGAAAAACAGAATTTCTATCACAAAGAGAATGTGATTTTCTTTCTTCTGCTGGCTTTCTAAAATTACTTCTCTCACCCTAGTGGAGCTACAACAGGAGAAAAAAAAAAAAAAACAACTATTTGAAAAGATACACATGGTAGGATTTTTTTTTTCCCCATTTCTTGCGCGACATTCCTCCTGGGACAGGCAGACTTTGAGATGGAATGCTGCTTCTGAAATCCCAGGCCACCACAGGTGGGAAGCAGGCTCTAAAAATGACCAGTCTCCCAATCTAGGAGCCAGGAAAAAAAGGCAGATAAGACAAAACTTCACTAATTTGCTCAACATTTAGGTCATTTTCAGCTTAGCATCTGATCCAAAATCCACCTGTGACTCAGAAGTATGAAAATGGAATTTCAGTCAGATTTGGGATAGTAAGTATGACTGAGTGCTGGTAATTGTTGGGAAAAGATGTAGCCAGGTGGTCTGGTAGAACTGCAAATGTACGGTCTAGCAATAATCAATTTTGTTGCAAGATGAACAGTCCTAATTTCAAGATGAGAGATGAGATGCCTCAGCCTCACCTTGGCCAAAGAGTGCACTTTTTAAGCTAGGTTGGACAGCTCTTGACTTCCAGGGAAACGAAGAGAATGAAGACAGTCAGAATCATTTATGTGAGAGAGTGTAGGAAGAATTTACGCAGAGAAAGGGTCTGGAGAAGGCTGTTTGCACTTCCTGAGTGTGGTTCATTGCCTTAGAACAGTACATTTTTTAGCAGCTGCTCTATAAATTATATCTTTTTCCCCACTGAATCTAAAGCTGTATAACAAACATTGCAAATACATGAAATAAGGAATAATAATTTTAAAAAACATTCTTTATTTCCAGCCAATTATCTGGGATAATGGTACATCACAAATAGGTAAATTCACCCTGCTGATGTTCTGGATTGGGCCTGAGAACAGATGAAAACTATGTTACCTAAATTTGAAGTAGGGAAATATCACATTACTGAGCTGGACCTTTAGCCTAACCTGAACCTGTCAAGGTTTCAGATATTTTTTTCTCCCTCAAATTCATGCTTTGGTTTTAGGCTAAAGGAGAAATTGGTGAAATAAAAAAATGACCAAGGAACAACACTTGTTGAAGATGTTTGAAGATGTAGAAACTGCCACAAATCTCCTCTTGGGAACTTGTTTCTGAGCTTCCTAAGTTTAATTTCAGACCCTAATTTTCCTGTTTGCCTTTTCAAATCAAGCACCAACCTTCTCAAGGCTTCAGGAAAGCAAATCGGTTTGTGTGTTTGTTTGTTTACAGTCTTCACTTCTCCAGCAAATGGTAGCTTCAACATTTTGTTCAATCAAGAACAAAAGCAAGCCTGGTAATTATTTAAACAAAGTCTTTCCTTTTTCCCAGCAGTTAAAATTCTGCCATGCCGTGCTCACTGTTTCACAGAGGAAAGTATCCAACTCCACTTTCCTGCCTCTGTGTGGTCTCTCAGATCGTTATCTGGAGAAATGTGCATAGCAATTCGCTGCTCAGCCACTCCATGGACAACCCCTTGGGAGGGATTAGATGTATCCAAACCAGAGAGATTCTCCTGCATTGCTTTTCCCCTCCCATGTGACATCTCTACTTTCTAAATACATGAAACTGTTCTAAGCAGGCTAGCTGGGAAGGCTGCTTTGATGTCCTGCCATCACACTGAGCTGCGGAAAGCCTTCTTGTTGTCTTATGTAGGGAGCAGTTGAGGATATCAAAGGAAGATGAGATGTTAAATTTTTATTGATGAATGTTTAATAGTCTGGGTTGTAAGCTGTCATGACTAATGCAGCAAAAGGATTCATTCTGAATCTCACTGTTTGCCATACAGTGCCTGAAAGTGATTAGTCTTTAAAGAGTACAAATCTTTATTTTTTTTCCCCAGCAATTTATTTTCTGCAGCAGATTAAAAGAAATCTATCATTATACTTAAGAGAGAGTCAAGTGGGTGCTTTAGGTTAATACACCAGTCTTACTCAGCTTGAGACCTGAGTTTGAATCAGGTTTACAGCAAAAAAGCAATGAATTTAGCACCATTTTCTGAAAGCCCACTAATGTGACAAGTTTGGCTGCATCTTACTGGGCACAAGGTCACACATCTCAGGAGGTGCAACTTTATACCTCGTAAAACATGAAATATGTTAATTGAGTAGTGTGCAGAACCACTGGGCACACTTCCAAGGACATGGCCAGAAGATTGCTGAGGAGTGATCTGTTGCTCTCCTCTCTCTATGTTATCGGGACAAAAGCCCACAAGCTCCATTTACCTCCCGAAACACTGAAATTTTAAAATAAGAATAAACATAAGCATTTTAAGACCCCTACTCTCTCCTCTCCAAGCTCCCTATTGAAAAAAATTGAAAAAATATGCTTAATAAGGTACATAATGCTTAGAAAATAAGCCTAATATGGGATATTCTAAGGAACAGTGCGGGATGAATATCATGAAACTAAATCTTGTTACTAACCCTTCTAGAAACACAGAATGATCCAAGCACGTTCCTGGGACAACAGAGAGTACATGAGGACCAAGAGAAGGAGGGCAAAGGGAGGAGAGGTGAAATCCTTGCAGGAGATCGTGTGTGGTACATGTTTCTTTACCCTATCAAGTAATTATGTACAGCTAGCATATGTCTGATGGGTCTGGGTGATGCGTGATAAAGGAGACAAAAAGGTTTCCTGTACTAAACATGAGTCATAAGCAAACTTTGGTTAAATGTGAGGTCCAGCAGTTCACAGCTATTGTTTAAGATACTCAAGTTTTAGTATGCACAAATGCAGTTGTGAGAAAGATGCCAAATAAGATGGCCTTAGGTTCAGGCATTCAGTATGTTTTGTTGAACTTTGCTCAACGTAGAAAATAGCTAGCATCATCCTTGAGCTGCTCTGCCCTGTACAGAGTTTTTTGGATGACAAAAAAAAAAAAAGAAAATTATCCTTCATGATTCCTAATCAGCCCTTGATCACAGCTAATTCAGTGATTTTTGACAGCCTGAGAAACATTTGCATGCTGTGAATCCATATTTATCCACTGAGAAATGGAATAAGATACTGCACTCATCCCCACCTAGATTTCTAAGCAATCATCAGATAGATAATGGGCTTTGTTCACTACTTTCTGAGCCGGTGATGAAAATCTTTCTTACCCTGAGGTCACAATAGCAGCAGGTTAACCTTCTAAGTACTGATGCTGTCAATATGTTTTTTAAAAATATCTTTTTTTTTTCTTTCAACCATTCTAAAAAAGAACATGAAACATGTGTTGTTGATGAGATATTCTAGAAAACTTGTGTCTTGTCCTACACACCTACAATGTCTGGTTTGCACATCTGTGCAAAAGCTGAGACAGCTTTTTGGTGTAGGCGCCAAGTATTATTTAAAATCAATCTTCATAAACACTTGGATTATTGTTATTACTAATAGCTATTGCTAACAAAAAGATGTTTTCATAATAATGCTTTCCAAGTACTTCCTCACAAAGACATCCATTGCTATGTGGCTCTCTGATTTTTGAGAAGACAGCTAGAAGTTAGAAAAAGGAAAAAAGCACATCTTAGCCCAAAATTATCTCCTTAGAATCTTTCTCAAGCACATTGAGCACCAGAAGCATACTTCTTGACAAAGTAATTGAGCTTTTCCAACACACATCAAATAAGGATATTCAACAATTTTTGTTTCAAGAATTATTTTGGATTGAGAAGTATTTCAGATTGGAAAATATTTAAGCAGGGAGTCTCAAAACAAATGTCTAATTTCACAAAAATCCATTCATCCTTCCAAAAAAACATTGCACGTTGTTATTCCTACCTTGGTTAATATATTTTGCTGATCCCTTGAGTTGGATGCCCTGTCTGAATGTGTCTCCTTGAATGCTCAGGTCTGCCCAAGACTAACTGTGGCAAATGCACTGTAGTGGCTCAGCAGTAGAGGAACCTGTAAGCACTGTGGCAATTTCTGTTGCGGTAGTAAAGCTTTTTTTTTTTGCAATGCCTCATTCCCATGATTTTTAAATCTGTTCTTATTTACTACCTGTCTTTCAGTTTTCTGGTTTATGGAGCTTAAAAAAAATGCTTGTGACTTTTCAGCTGCTTTCCAAATAACTGGAAAATTATGTCCAATGCATTTTTGTGAAAGGGAGTTGAAATGTTGTTCCTTTTACCATCTCGGCTCTTCCTAAAGCTGTGGTGTCATCATATATTAACTGGTGTATTGCAGTTCACTAATACTATCTAGTGTGGATCAGCTGGTGAATATTTTATCTTATTCTAACTTTCCTTAAAACACATTTAAACATAGTTGCTAATACGCATCAAGAACATTCTTTTTCTCAACTGCCCAGTACTGCCAGTTATGACCGGGAAGCCCAAGGTGTGCAGGTGCTGAACTCATCTCAGAGTCTGATCCCAGAGATTTTTATGTTGCATATTGGTTACATTCTTCCCAGTCTTTTTTGACTGTTGCATACAAATATCGCTTTTATGTCAAAAGCTGCTAAGTGATACACAAACAAGTAAATGCTTAGATCTTAGTATTTGAGTAATTATATTCTGCTTCGCTTATTATTTGCAATATCTATGTATTAAACACCATGCAAGGTCATACAACGTAAGCCTGTAGCTAACCTTGATAGATGGAAACAGTGCCCTTGCAAACACGTCCCAGTATGATCCATCGCCTCTGGCACTACTATTGTTTCAATAGTAATTGTTTTGGTCCTCTGGAGAACTCTGAGTGTTGATGGAGTCAAACAAGAAAGTGATCAAGAAAGAACTGCTGCAGCTTCAAAGAGTAATTACTGGGCCCTGCCTTGCTTGAGAATTATTCTCTTACTTTCTCCATTTTAACTCTGACCTTAAGTAGAAATTACTGGTTAAAGGAGTCCACTGGACAATGTTGCTCTTTATCATCTGATTGTTAGAAGTGGGTGTTCCAGATGGCTGTATGGGAGTTACTGAAAATAATCAACCATCTAGGAGCTAAACAAGATGAGGTCAGGCCCATGCACTCAGATCAGTCCCATCACAACATTGCTCTCTTTCCGCCAGATCACCCCCCCAGTTCACAGCACTAAAGTTATGGCACAACTGGAAGATAGTAGAATTCTGCTGTTTTCTGCTTTTTGTATATTCATATATACCAAGACTACTGTTCAGCATTTGAATTTTAAGAAAAGGTGTAAACATAGCAGAACTCGAAAACTTTTGTTGAACAGGACTAAACAGTTTATATCAAGTATGCTTCAGTCTCACCCCCATACCTAGTAACACTACTCCTATACAGAAATTAGGCAAAAAAGTAAATATTTTTAAGATTAGGTTATCCAGTCATCTCACTGCAGGTATCTCAGTCAATAGACAAAGTAGAAAAAGGTGTCATAGAATAAAATAATTAGAGGTAAAATAGTGTTTGCTATTATGTAGCGTATGCATTTGGATTGCTAATAAAAGGCTGTATTTCTGTATTTAAAACCAACAGTATGCTTTAGTTAGGTAGGAGTATTTTTTAAACTTTTTGGTTTTGCTATGTGTGTGTGTGCTGAGAAAATTTTAACTGCATGTGTAATAATGCTCTTAAGCACTTTCTCAGTTTAATGAAATAATTGATATGAATCTCTAGAGTGAAGTCTGATAAACATTTCAGAAGCATGGGTGAGCCTTGAAATTGGCTAGTAAAATAAAGAAAAATGTGGCAGCTTTTAGGTTGCTGGAAGAGTTTTCAACACCTTGTCCAATGTACGTCTACAAGTACAGCATGCAAAGAGGACCAACCTCCGGAGCTGCTGTGTCTGACATAGCATGCGTCTAAATCACTGTGCCTGAAGTCTGTACCACATACAGGAAGGGCAAGTTTATAAGCTGGTGTCAGGATTTTCCACTACTGTCAATGAAAATATAGCTGGTTTTACCAAGTTCAGGTTTCCTAGGGTGACCTAACAGCCTCTTCAGTCAGCATCGCCTTGTCTTATAATGTTTGTCCAGCTTCCCTTACACATTTCCACAGCCCAGTGGCTCTGGTCTAAGATTCGTAACAAGCATGGGCTGGGTTTTGTAACTACTCGTATTCATTTAGTAATTGTAGTATGTGTATATATATATATATATATATATATATATATATATATATATATATAAAATATATATATATTATATATATATAATTAAGGAAGAGAAATGCCTGTGTTTTGAAGTAAGGAATTCTGCTGACACTATGGATTCTGAAAGCACAGTGTGCTCAATGAAAGTACTTGAACCTTGAAATAGAAATATAGACCTCTTAATTAATCTCTCTGCTATTCTATAAAGTGCAAAGAAAACTAATACAGAGAATTTCCCTGCTAATTACAAATGGTTTATGTGTGTGTTTGAATGTATGATGGGGAGGAGAATGTTGGACTAGGTCAACACAATATTACAGTTCCTACATAATTATGTAGGAGGGGTAGGTTTATTAGGCTGCAGAAAGCCATTATTTGTGTGAGTGGAATCTTTATTGGAAAACTACCTTTTAACATTGTTCTTTTTAAAGTTGTAGTGGAATACCTAGACAAAATCTGTTCTTTAATAAACGTATGTATAGCCCTGCTCAGGATGTTGAAATTGCTTCCTTTTAAGGTAGTACTGTTAAGAGTAAAAATCATACTTAAAGGTATTATCTCCTTTGGTGTTTAGGTCACTATTTCCAGGCACTGCTTACGTTCTTTCCTTTCATGACGCTTAGCTGAAACTTGCAGTGTAAAATGGGCAATTTCTTGTTGCCCTTAAGCCTTGTGTTCTCCAAGGCAAGAGGGGCAGGTCAGAGAAAGAGAAAGAGGTCCCCTGACCGCTTCTAGTTTGTGGGTCATCATTTAATCCTAATGGTCACAGTGACAGTGTCTAGGAGTCTCTGCCAGTGATTGGTCCCTGAGCTGCAGTACCCTTGCAAATTCACACTTCATACGTTTAGGGCATCTAAGTGGAGTAAATCCTATCCGTATAACAAAGGGAAGCCTTTCGATGTTTGAATCTTTAAACACTTTCAGCAAGGCTCTTCTAGCATTCACCTCTGCTTTACTCACCTGCCTAGTACATGCTTTGTGACATATAAAAGTTCCTGCCCGCTCTCATCCTTCATTTTTCTACATGATTTCACCTCTCAAAAAGGGCACTCAACAGATGTTTTTTCAGGAACATATGGGTGACCTGTACCATTGTCACAATCTATTCTCTTCCCGCCTCATGACTTCCATGACCCTGCTGCAGTCAACTCAGACCTTCTTGGCAGTTTCTGAAAGGAAGTGATTTACTGAAAAGATGTGATAATATAGGCATCAATTACCATAACAAAGGCTGCGTCAAGTAAAACCACTTTGCCCTGTGCCATGAGTCTGAATGACAGATGATGATGCAGTTTAGACTGAAACACAGAAGTCCCTTAACCTACCTGCTTTTGTGTAACCAGTGTTTGGTTCACGTCCAAATCCCATTTCTGATCTTTCCCTTTTTGAAAATAGAATGACCCAGAAAATTTGCTGGCATCACGCTTTTACTGCTTATTTACTACTGAGGTTGTTCTGAGAAAGTAGACAGGGTTTTGTCATTGGAAAATATTACTAAGAGAAGATGTGGCAAAGGACTGTTACTGAGAACTTCGAACTTAGAGCAGCCAGCCTCAGACACAAGGAAGCACTGGCAACCCTTCTGCAAGGGATGACACACTTCCCCATCATTAAATGGACTAGACTGCTTGATTAACTGCCCTATTGGTTAAACACATTGCTCAATAATAGCTGCCACTTGGATGTGGAGTGTGGTCTTCCTTGGGAGGAAGGATGGAGTACAGACATTGTAAAATGGAGATAGGCTAGGCTGTATTTCTTTGGGCTGGTGCACATCCTTCTGTTGGAGGAGGCTAACAGCAACAATAGTCTGCTAGTGTTTAGATATTCTCTTCCCGAGAAATATCAGGGTTGAAAGACAGGATAACCTGTTTTCGTATCATCGTTTCAGTTTACCTTCTATAGCGTCTAAAGGCATAGTCAGAACACGGCAAGGTTAGTACCTCTTTAGTGCATTGGGACCTATAGGACTAGATGCAGCTTAGGCCAGGGTATTGGAAGTTGTAAGAGCTATAGAACTGCTCCAACAGCATATACCCTGAATATTAACAGAGGAGAAATTAACTGATTTGTGGAATCAAACTCGCTAACCCAAGTAAGGTTATAAGAGCAGGTACGTCTTTATTTCAGCGCTGTGCCACACGCAGGGTACAAGGGGGATCACTCCTCCTAGCTTGCACACCAGAGAGTGGGGTCTCAATACATTTATTAGCTAAGCCATACATATTCAGTAGTATTACCCAAGACTTATTGACTTATTCATTACTTTTCCGGGAATTCATTTACATACTGTCCCCCCTCCCCAGGGCATGCGCATTAGCTTCCATTGGATGAAGGCTCCAGGGCTTCCTCCCATTTGGTGGTCATTCTGGGATGAAGTCAGATGCCATGTCCTTCCAACCTTTGTCCAGGTTCTGGGCTCTTCTCTTGCCCTGCATGCCTCAGCAATTTCCTATTCTGCTTATCTTCCCTTTTTCCGTTGCTCTCTTAGGGGACCCTCTTCTACTGACTGGAGAGGGCTCCCTTTTTAGAATATACCTGGGCTAGCAAAAAGGTTAGACTAAGCAATAAATTTCCCTTGAGTTAGCAAAAGGTTAAACTAAGTGATGCTATTTGCGACCTCTTTTGAGTTAGCACAACCAAGCGATGTTATGGACCCCTTACATCTTGTATTCTTCAGCTTACTATCTCATCAACATCCTTTTCTCTTATAGCAAATTTGTGTCTGCCTTTCTTCCCCATCTTCTTAGCAGTGCTTTTTTACAAATCACATTTCACAATCTTTGAATGCATCTGATTTTTCCTTCTTTTATCAGAATGTTTCAGCGTCACAAATTCTGTGATCTGTACATTCCTCAGGATAATATTATTAAATAATCCAGGAGGAAAATGCAAGTTAATGTAATCTGCCTTATGAATGGAATATTGGTAGAATGGGATGTGTTGAGTCTTGCTTTTCTTCTGCCCCACAGGGGGAGACTGAATTAATTCGTCATTTTGCTTAAGCACGGGAAAGGCTATCACTAAAAAAGTTTAGAGGAAAGAGAGCTAGAATGATAGGATAAAATCATTTAAATCATTTGGGCTCATCATCATAAAAAGAGGTGAAATTTGTTTTCATTGGTCTTCAGAGCACATGGATTTCATTCCTCATAGATTTCATGATTCCTCATCAACTCTTCTGCTGCACGTAATTAAAAACTGTGTTGTTTTGTTTTGTTTTGTTTTGTTTTAATGTGCCCTATATAACTCAATGAAAGTTTTATGGAGAAATATTTGCAATGTTTTGGTATTTTCCTTCTATCACGTGTTTCCCTATTCCTTTCCAAGGAAGCAACAACTATTTACACATCAGAGTAAGCTGGCCTCCAGAACAGCAATGCCAGCTGTTGCAGACCTAGCAAAGTGATCCATCAGAATCGAGAAACACATTCTTATGAAAAAGAAAGGGGATTAAGAAGTGAAGGGATAAAAAAGCGACACCTGGCATTCCAGGAAAACAAAACAAAACAATGCCAGGGGTTGTTATAATGAATAAATGGCAATGGAAGGAGTGCAGGCAGACTGCTGCAAGCAGGCAATCTGTGAATCCAGTTAGAGGATGTAACTTTTGTCCTGAAGTAGGGCTCAGAGATTTCTACTCCTCTAACCTTCTGAGACAAAGTGACAGTTACTGTTTTGTGGCATTGTTTTACCAGCTACCAAACCAGGACAGGGAAATAAAAGAATTAGTTATGCAAATGACATAGCTATACAGACTGGCAGAAAGGATGCTTCTTATATGGGATATAATGTCAGAATCAATAAATGAACATAAAATCTTGAACCTGGATTAGGAATGACTTCTGCCTTTCATTTTGTGCTATGATAAAACTTTGTCAGCAACTATATGGTCCTAAACAGGTCTCTGAAAGGGGATTCTCAATACAGGGATTCGATTTTACACAGTAAGCACAACTGTGAATAGAAGGACTGTCCCGATGTTTCTCCAAAATAGGACTGGGGTATAGCCAGCTCTCCAGCTCATTGTCAGCCTCACTTGCCTTTCTAAAAGTCAAAGATGAACCACTAGCAACTATATGCCTGTATCAAAGTGTTAAGTATGATTCACAAGCACATAAGGTTATGTGAAATATAAGGTTAATTATGTGGGAGAAAAGAAAATTGTTCTCAGATCTGAAAGGCTGATGAGAAGAAGGCCTACTTCTTCATCAAGGATCAGGAAGATGTTTCAAGCTTAATGCAGCACCTATCAATCATTAGATCACTCTTTTGCTACCTTTGCAAGAGTTGACATCTAAGTGGCATACAGTCAAGCCAGGAGGGGACAACCACTAGGACGAGAATTAGAACTTCTCATATAAAGTGAAGTATAAGAAACCCTGTTAAAGTAGGTAGATGAGTAGGGAAAAGGAAGCCTTGGATCTGGATGGTGCTTATGTAGGCTGTGATTAAGCCTTCAGCTTCTTGCCCAAGGGTCTCTTGTCATTGTACTCTGGCACAAGAGCCTGTCTTGAAAACACCATTTGGGTAATATCAATTGGGTATAATGGTTGACAGAAAAGTCTTAAGAATTTCATCTCAGTGTAGGTGGATCTACTGCGAGGTGTTTTTTTGTTTGTTTTTTTTTTTTGCTTTTCTGCAATGTGTGTTGTCACCCAAGTAAATATTTCCATTATTTTAGGATAAACAAAGACTTGTCTTTACCTTTCCCTTGATCTGACTCATAGCACCACAAACTCAGGGTAAGAGGGAAAAAAAACAACGAAGCATTAAGGTCTTGCTATCCAATCTATCACTGTCAGTGGGAGCCTTTCTCTTCATGTAAAATAATTTCAGGATCAGGCCCTAAGCTGTTATGTCTCTGTATACAAACAGATTTCTGTGTCTGTGTGAATATGTGCTGACGTGAATGCATGTAATGCTTTGTGTATGTGTGCATATATGTGTGTATTTACATACACATTCTCACAAACACAAATATATATTTAAGATTTACTGTTCTGGAAAATCTAGTGAATAATGTAAATGATTAAAGCAGATGCCTAGCAGAAAATATTGTTCAGACCTCCTCATTTAAATTCAGCCTCTTATTCACACTTGGTAATACACTCTACTGTATGAATTATGGATTTCTGTTTTTATCTCTCACACTACACATGAATGTTTGATAAAGATTGTTTCCAATATTATATTTTGTCACAATGCTCATCTAAAATTCAGTCAGAAATGTTTTCCAGTAATTATGCATTGACTTAGCAGTAAAAAAAGAAAAAAAAAAAGAAAAAAGAAGAAAAAGAAAAAAAAAAAAGAAAGCCAAATGATATTATCATTGTTTTTCCTGAATATTTGTGCTAAGTAAGACTAAGAGGCTGACAGGATGTGAAGACAAAATTCCTTATTTATGCTCCACCCAAATGGAGCCAAGGCAGCTACTGTATGTTTTTCACACTGCTCTACAAATGCATCAGCCTCATTGCTTTGTCTTGAGAGGAAAAAGGCTGCTTTTATGCTAAATTATTCGTAATGACTTTGTGAAGTGTATTAATATCCAGAAGGGATCTGGATTCACACTGGAGAAATATCAGACAATATCTAATTTACCTCCTTGGGGAATTGGGAGAGACTTATTACCTGGTTCCTGGAAAAAAAAGAAGATGCGCCAGTGTCCATAATAATGTTTGTATTTACTTTCTTTTGCTGTTTGTGCAATTGCAGGTTCTGAGGAAAAAGTCTTCAAGAGGAAAAAAAAAAATGTATTTTTCTCCTTTAGCAGGAAACCTATGTCATGACCTATAATGCTACCCAATCTTTCCCTTCTTTTGTGCAGGGTTATCTTCAATTTTAGCAGACTATGCTGGGGTCAGATGTTCAGAAGGGAATGTTTCTAGCTATATCTTCATTCACACAGAGTATACCACAGTGGGCCTGCATTTGCAGCTTGTAGCAGTAGCTACTAAGAACCTGTTAGTTACAGCATGTGACTGGGGAAGTAGCATTACCACAGATTAGTCTAGTTTCATGACCCCCTGTCCTGAACTGACATGCATAAGTATGCTGCTGGAGTGCGTTTCCCACATAGCTGCATTTGGGAGGATTTGGCTCTCTCCAAGAGCCAACCACAGTGCAGTGAATGGGGAAATGGAAAGACTCACTTTAAAAGGATAAGCCCCCTCTTAACTAAAATGCTGGCCTTGATTCACCCATTGAATCCACCAAGCTTAGGATCACTCCTCACAAGAGTGAGTTTTTCTTTCCATCAGAACTGAGTTAGGTGAGACTGATGCACCACTCAAGCATGATTACTGGTGTGAACTTTCTGTGCAGGAAACATAATCAAGTGTGTAGTAACTCATCTTCTTGACTTCATGTTATTCTTAGTTGGGGAAACATGGAAAATTGTCTGGATGGCAACATAGTCACTTTAATTCTCTCAATCTGTGATGCAAAAAATCCAACAAAAACTAGAGAAATTGTGGACTAATACAGGAGTGCTGCCTTTGCCCTCTGAAAGATGAACAGGAATAATTGAATCATTTTTGCCTTTCTGTCTGCTGCTCCAAAATCTTCCTGCTGCAAATCTAGCTTGTACTCCACAGTATACAGCTGCAAGGCAGTAAAACCAAATCTGTTTACAGAAAGACTCTGTTTCCTTTTCCAAGTGCAAATCTCATTTCTTCATTTCTGTTCACCTTCACGTTCTCCTAGCATTATTTGAAATTATTTCATGATTATATTGAAAGCTCAAAATGCAGTGCCAAGAAAAGATTTGATCTGTAGTGGAGTGGCCAAATGTTGAAAAATTTCAAACATTTTATATAACAAATCACATAAAACAAATCATCATTAATCTGTATTGGATACATATGTGCTCTCTATTACCAGAAGCACTAGACATTCTCTGGTCTTCATTCACAGTCAGTTCTTGCAACATGCTATAAATGCTATAAACCTCTATAGAGCTAGTAGAAAAATGCTAACAAGCATTGGCTTGTCTATGGTCACACATATATACCACCCCCCCAAAAAAAGAGAGCGCAGTGGAATGAAGTCATGAATAACCCAGAACATTTGGATGAGGGAATTGAGTGCACCTTCAGTAATTTTGCAGATGACACCAAGATGGGGGGAAGTGTTCATCTGCCTGAGAGTATGGAAGGCCCTACAGAGGGATCTGGACAGGCTGGATCACTGGGCTGTGGCCAATGGATGAAGTTCAATAAGACCAAGTGCCAGGTCCTGCACTTTGGTCACAACAACCCCATGAAACATTACGAGCTTGGGGCAGAGTGACTGGAAGGTTGTGCAGAGGAAAAGGGTCTGGGGATGTCAGTCAATGCTTGGCTGAGCATGAGCCAGCAGTGTGCCCAGGTAGCCAAGAAGGGCAATGGAATCCTGGCTTGTAACAGAAATAGTGTCACCAGCAGGAGCAGGGAAGTGATCATTCTGTGATCATCCTCTGCCCAGGGAGGTCGTGGAGTCTCCTTCTCTGGAGATGTTCAAGATCTGCCTGGATGCCTACCTGTGAGACCTGGTGTAGGGAACCTGCTTTGGCAGGGAGGTTGGACTCAATGATCTCTGGAAGTCCCTTCCAACCCCTACAATTCTGTGATTCTGTGATCCTCCTGTACTCAGCTCTGGTAAGGTCATACCTTGAGTACTGTGTTCAGTTTTGGGCCCCTCGCTACAAGAAAGGCTTTAAGGCCCTAGAACAGAGAAACGTCCAGAGAATGGCAACGAAGCTGTGAAGGGTATGGAATACAAGTCTGATGAAGAGCAGCTGAGGGATCTGGGATTGTTTAGTCTGGAGAAGGGGAAACCTCACTGATCTCTACAACTCCCTGAAAGCAGGTTGTAGTGAGGTGAGGGTCAGTCTCTTCTCCTGATTAACAAGGATAGGATGAAAGGGAATGGCCTCAAGTTGAGCCAGGGGAGATTCAAGTTGGATATTAGGAAAACTTTATTTTCAGAAAGAGGTTAGGCATTGCAACAGGCTGCCCAAGGAAGTGGTGGAGTTACCATCCCCAGTGGTGTTTAATGAAAGGGTAGATGTAATACTTAAGGATATGGTTTAGTGGGCAATATTGGCGGTAGGTGGACTAGATGATCTTAGAGGTCTTCTCCAATCTTAATGATTCTATGATTCTGTGGATAGCAGATTAGTAACCCAAACAACTTCTCTAAAGAAGACAGAGGATAGCATGAGTGCTCTATTTATTCAGTAGCGCTTGGTAGCATTCTGCATGCGTAGCCATATGTATTGGAAATGCTAAATCAGGGCTTGAACCAATAATCTAGCACCTGGTAGGAAGGCAGGGCCAACCATAGGAGCTAAGGTGCATGCAATGCAGCTGATTGATTGGGTGGGGATGGAGCCAGGATCCACCCCTTCCCAGACCTCATCTAAAAGTTGGCAGGGGAGGCAAGGGTACCTTGCTAGAGATCTCTGTGTACCTGAGGCCTTCCGAAGGTAAGCAGCTTCTTTCCCTTATTTTTGTGCCTGTGGCTGTTGCATTTGATCAAATCCTCACTTGTAGCCTGGGATCTTGCTGCTCTGCTGTCCTTGTTGTGCTTTCCATTGTGTTACACTTAAAAAAAGGTGAATCTTGTGCTCCTGTTTTACATGTATTAGGCTGTGCAATTGCCATTCCATAAAGAACAAAAAAATTTTGTCATTTCCACTTGGTGTATCACATTTCTTTCTTAACTGTTGCCATGTATTCCGAAAGTTTATTAATTCAGATTGCAGTATAGTGTGCTGTCTTCTAAATTAAAACAAGGAGCTAATAGAGCTAGTAAGTGTTTGATTTTCACAGACTTAATTTGTCAGTGATGGGTTTTATGGACGTTTCTGTTTGTTTTTATTTTTATTTAATTCATGCAGTTAGGAAAGCTCTCGAAATCTGCCAGGGTAGAGAAGGAATGTTTTTCTATATTGTGATGAAGTGTAAAGCACTATCCTAAGTGTAAGTGGCATACCTTTTATGACTGATGAGGTCTTATTCTTTAAGAAGAAGAGAAAACAACTTCTAGATTTATTTTTGCCTTTCTGTAAATTTATTAGCTGGCATATCTCTATCCTATCCTCTAATACTTCTCCTTTGAATTCCTCCCACACCACTTAAAGACCTCAGTCAAATCCAGCTGCTTGAACACCCGTTTTTTTTCTCCTTGCTTGACTTTGTACATGGGGAATCCTGGATGCAAGGCTCCTTTAGAACCAGTGGAATTGCAAAGCTAGTGTGATCACTTTTCCTTCTGCAGCTGCTGTGATAGGAAGTTGAGAAATATCTAAGTTGAGGATGAGTGCTTTAAGTGAAGCAGTAGCCCTAATGACGTTCTGGATGCAACTATTATACAATATGCTTAATTCTTTTTGTATGGCGTTAGGAAGACATTAACACTTTTCTGTGTGATATTATGATGGCAGAATTTCTGTCTGTACTTTCCAGGGGCATGTCCTTCAGGGAGTGCCACGGCTACCATAGTGTTAGTAGATCTGTGTGTGAGCTTACATGTGTCTATCCATCTGTTTAACAAATGCTTCTCATCAGTTACTCCAGCTAAGGGAATTATTCTGCCCCACATGGCCATCGGTATGACATATTTCAAAACAAAATACTACATATTTGAAGTGTCAAGTCCTTTAAAAAAGTACACTTTGTACTACTTTTGGATATCTATGGATACAAGAACAGATGCCACCAGTATCTCTCAGGAAATAATTGAGGCATGAAAATAGTTACTGAAGTCAGTACTTTAACCTTGCAGTCTACAGAAGTCATTGCGTCTACAGCTTAGGCATGACTTACCCTAGTGGTCTTAAGGGAAGACTTCATGTTAAATAGCTATTATGTTTGTTAAAGACATTATTGGCATTAATCAGGTGTTTGCTAGCAAAGCAAAGCATCCCACAGTGCGACATGCAATGCCTAGCATTGACAACGCGTTAAGGTCAGTAAATACTTCTAGCTGTGGATCTTATATGTTTGAGTAGATGGCTGAGTATGCTCAGAAACAGAGTTTATTGTGCAGTGCAAAAAGGCCTGGTTTTTGTTTGTTTGCTTGCTTGTTTTTGGTTGTGTGTTTGTTTGGTTTTAGTTGCATCACTCTGTATTTTCCTCTTTGGTATAGGAGATGAGTAAAATATTTCTGGTATCAGGCCATATCCTCAGATGGAATCTATCCATACCATTCCAAATGAGAGTAAAATGGAATTAAGGGATTGTTACACCAGAAAGAATCATGCCCCACACACCAGTAATTTATCCACTATATTTTTTGCATCAGTAACTGTAAGAAATCATTATTGGTTCCTTTTCTACTGCATATTTGTACTGTGGTTAAAGATGAGTTACTGCGCAGTTTGGGTTAATGGAGGCATATTCCCCTGAGACATAAGTACATACTAGCTATAAGATGGGGATGGGTACTTTATTATGTTCTATGACTGATTTCAATGCTGCTTTATCATCTGCCAGCATGTGCGCACAAACTAATAAGCTATTCACTGCTTTTTGCCCTTGAGGGCAGCTTTCAATAAGGAAAGTCATTGATTTCTACACAGACCATAAGACATTCCCTGTATCATTCCATCCCCAGTGGTCCATTCTGCAGGGGAAACCAGTCATTTTGGTTACACATGCATACGTGAACACATGCACATACACTAGCCAGTAATAATCTGTCTTAGATGCCCAGGTACTTATTTTAGCTCCATTAGAAGAACTATTTCTATTTACCTTTTCTGCAATCTTGTCAGAGTAAATTTTATTAAATGCTTTTGTATACGATCTCAGCACTATATAAAGCAGAGAATGCTCTTTTATTTTTTCACTCTTGGTTTTTCAGTTTTTCATTTTTGTTTTTACTTTTTTCTCTTCTTATCTCTTTAATTTTTTTTTTCTTTTCTTTTTTACTTCTTTCCCTTTCAGTTCATTTCTTTCCAGCAGCATGCTTCTACTGTATGCATCAGCAGCTGGCCATGGCTGCCACTGTCACTGAGCCCCAGCAGGGAGCTTGGAGACCGAATTGCAATAATGTGTATAATCATAGCCAGTGCCTTTTAGGTTACTTGCATTTCTTCTAGGCCTGAGAGTGTTTCTGGTGTGGTTCTGCCTTCAATTTTTTATCTATTTTATAGCCCAATAGTACTTAAACTTTGCAACTTAGCTCATATTTAAGATATAAATGACACAATGTGGATTATTGTGGTTTTAATTGCTGCCACTGTCGTCTTCTCTTTTTCTGATACTATGCTTTAAATTTACTAATATAAGTTCTTAAATCCGATTGGACCAAAAGACATAGACATTAGTCAGTATGAAGGAGAATCGTTCAGATTTCAGAGGGAGCATATTGTTGTCCTCCAGCTGAGGATCAGGCTATCTTGAAGATATCTCCCACTTCATTTTCTCCTCTGTTCAGCAAGCTGTCTTTGGGAAAATAGCTGACATGCCAGCTACTGCCTTCTCAGCTAGGAAGGAGTAAGGAGCAGAGACAGTGCAGCAGCTTATCTTTCCCTTCTGTTCCCACTTCAGTCACCTGGCAAAAGTGGCAGAGGGAAGAGTTAGCTCATACTTTATAATGCTTAAGGCAATGAGAGCACCATGACCTGTCTGGAAAATTGGCCTGTAATGGCCAGAAGCATCTTCACTTCATCTGAAATCCTAGTGGAAACGACTTCTAGGCCACTTGGGCACAGAAAAAATACTGACTTAGAGAATTTTCTTCCAGTGGAGTAAAGCAGTTTATAACAACTTTATAGTATGTATGCCTTTAAATTACTCAATGAACTTGACAGTATCTATAACACAGCTAAACTTTAAATAAGACAATTTTAACTGTTTTAGACAAAGTCTTCTCAGGTGCAGGGAAGGACTCCCTAAAATATTTTTTTCTGTAAGAAAAAGCCAATTTAATTTCTGAACAAAATATTGAAATGAAATAAGGAAGGTGCTCTGAGAAGTTCTCATTCAGAGTTTTCTGTAATTCCCTTAGAGCATTTCTTAAAAAGCCTTGAAATTATACCTTTGCCCTAGAAGGTTCACAGCAGAAAAAAACTGCAAATATTTTTGTGATTGTGGTGTTGAGAAAGAGAGGGGGAAAAACAAAAACTATCCCAGCTCATAAATTATCAGTAGAAATCTACATCTCCAAAGTTAATATCGAAAGATCAGTACTTCTTGATGTTGTCTCTAAGCAAAGCAGCTAAATCTCTGATTGCCAATTAAATCATTGTGAAAAGCCCTTAAAAAAGCACCCCCATGCCTGACTAACAACTCATATCTCAATGGCTTTCATAATTGAAAGTAGAAGAGATTAAATTAAGAAAATATTGGAGTTAATGAATGACAAAAGATTTATTTTGTCTGTTTATAATGGTATGAAAATCAAGAGGTTGTCTTCCCTAGTCATGAGAGGGTAGAAATGTAAATATCTGTAAGAACATATACTTAAAGGTACTAACTGCACAGCCTCAGATGGTTATCCATCCAGAAAAGTATCTTGCATCCTCCAAAGGACAAATTTGCCTTATTTTCTTATTTTGTCTGGTTTTATTAAAGACGTTTAATTCTAGCCATGTTATCCATTAATATCTGTCTCAATGGATCTAGGGGTAAAAAGCACTGGAAGTTCATACATTTGGTCTTCCATCTAGGACACATGTTCCAATTTCCCTTTCTGCTGCTCATATGTGCAGTGGGGCACAAAGGGTTCTGGTGGCTCTGTTTAAGTTTTCTCAATTCCATGCAGATGTGGCACTCTGCTGTTGGGTGACAGCAGCTTTTTAGTATTCATCTGTGGAAGAAAATGAAGAATCATATGGTTTTTTTCTGAGTATAGTCTTTAATCAGTCGCTATGACACAAGTGTTACTCCTTAGGAATTTTTCTGGTTGAGATGATAAGTGAGTGACAGATCAAATAAACACATCCTAATGTACATGTCCTACTGTTAGAAAAGCACAATGTAAAGAACGCAGATGTCAGTGTCCTTTCGTCATTGGTTGAGTGAAGGTGTAGAGGTAGAAAAATTATCTACCCAAATACAAAAATGTATTGTTATTTGACATAGTTTGATCACTTCTGTGGCATCACCCAGTCTGTGATCTCATCTTTTTACCTTGTCTTCCCTTATTGTCAATGTTGCCTCCTATAAACAAGCATCATCAGTCGAACCTGTTAACTGAAAATTTTTATGTAGATTGAGACAGGCCTTTGCTGTTACAACAGTATGCTTCACAATAAACCTTTGTCAGAACATTGCTATTATTTCCTACACTCTGTATGTATTTTCGTGTCAGTTTGGAGTTGTAGGGGTGAGCAAGCTTTATGGAAATGCTGGTGGTGAAATACCTGGCTCAGTGGTCAGCCATACACAGAGCAGTGAAATGGTTGCAGTCACACCTCTTATTACTTGTACTCCAGCTGAAGCAGTGGCTTAAGATGGTGGATCCTGCCCTCACAACAAAATGCAACATATTTCTTCCTTCCATTTGGGAACAAACTGAGTGTCAGAGAGTAGTAACTTCTCACTTAAATTTAATCCTCCTAAGGTGCACTTTATTCACAGTCCCTTGCTCAGGATGTTTAGTGAGGAAAAGCTCATCCCTGCTAGATAAGCTCTTTTGACTGAAATTGCAATCAGTTTCCAAGGTCTACAGAAAAGGCATTTGGATTTAACTGGAGAAAAATTGCATTTTATTCTCTTTTCTCTTTCTTCCCTTCCTCTTCAAAAAGCAACAGAGTACTGAGTGCAGTGGGTTGAACTTCAGTGAGGTTAAAACTGCTGGAGAAAATGGTCTCACCTAAACCATTTGCCATCAGTGAGCTTTTGGATCTCAGAGAAGCCCTTTCCCTGCAGGTTACAAAAGATGAAGGCTAACTCTTTAAGGATTACTCTCTTATCAGGCTTCTGATGTCTGAGCCTGGAAAATGTGATCTGTGACCAGTGGAAAAGTGGCAGAAGATTTTCATGGAAGTTCCAGAACTGTCATAGCTGTAGACTGTAATTGCTCTGTAATGAGTGTCCTAATATTGACTGCCTTTGTGCCGAACTGCCTTTTCTCTTACAGGGAAAAAATCAGCTGACTTGTTAATTTAGTATCAGAATAATTTGAAATGAGAAACAGTTGTTTCCTGAAATCTGTTTTTCATTCAATAAAATGAATGTTTCAACATAATTTTAAACATTCCTCATCCTCTCAACTGTATCACGGATTAGATTGTATTATGCCCTCTGCTACTGATATTCAATTTTCACAGGCATCAGATTTCTTGCATAGTAATGTTGATTTCTTAGTAGAAAATAGTAACTTACGAATAAGGTGTGCTTGAGGTTTTTTATCATTATTTTGGGAATGTTAATGTAATGCAATTACAGAATCAAAATTCTTTTTAGAATTCAGTGACTGTGCTTTATATAGGTTGATATTAAGACTCGATGAAATTTGATGTTAGATGTTGTAAGGTAGAATTGCTCATCTGACTTCAGAGAAGAAATGCTGATTTGCAGCTGATAAGGAGCTGGCTTCAGATCAGGAAAATAAATGGTTTATCCTATCCCTCTGCAATTGTAGGACTGCTTCAGAGAACATGCATCTTAATGTTATGTCAAATTATTCCTCCATTTCTTTGTGTGACAAAACTTCATCTGTTTTCCTGGTTAACTTTTACACAATTGAGCAGGTCTCACAGTCATGGTGAAAGTGACTGAAATTTCCCCTTTATCAATTCCATCAAGTTATTTCTAGTGATCTTTCACAGCTGCTCACAGTCTTCCTCCAACATTATGGTGCAGTGAACCTTGTCTGGTTCAGAAGCACTCAACAACTTCTCCTATATCTTTGTACTGCTTGGACAGCATGCTGCATATGCTGGGGGCAGACCATGTTCCTATGGTGTAGCATGGCTGTGCCTGTTGTATTTTCTCCATTATGGTGTTTACTGTGTACAAAATGTACCTGCAGGGAATCTCTGGAAGTAGTCCCACATAGGAGTAACACATTAAATGATGATAAGAAAACTGAAGACAACAAAGGCTGAAAGTCCCAGTAAACCTATTTCAAACACATTGTCTCAGCGAAAGATAAGTTTGGGGCATCTGCTCCCAGAAGGAGAGGTAAAGGTGTGAAAAATGCTTGAAAATAAATGATTCCATGCTTTGTTTGGGTAGGTGAGAGAAGTTTTTTTGCCTGATGAAAACAAATGCTTTGCTATATTTTTGCTTTTTTTGTTTCAGACTTAACAACAGCATAAAAATATTTCATCCTCTGAAGGTATCATTTCACAGAAAACTGCATGCCATCTCTAAGTTGTGTTTTTGGTGCACTGGCTTACATTTCTGTTGGAAGTTTTCTGTCCATGCTTCAGTATTCTTCATAATAGTATGGGTCAATGTGATACAAAAAGCAGTGCTGCTATTACTAAGGGAACAACATATAACATAAAGAAGAGGGACCCATGAGCCAGCAATAGGACTTCGTGAGATATAGACTCTGAGGTAGCCAGTTTAATACACAGTTCTGTGTAATCAGAACATTCTGCAACGTACTAAAAACTTACCCACAGTCTGTGAAGAAGAGTTTTTTTCCTGCTCTGGTCAGGAATTTCTTGAATTTCAAGTCTAACAGCAGGTAAACAGCTCAAGAGCAGCAAGGGATCCAGGAGCCTTCCCTGAAGTAGGAAACTGTAAAGAAACTTGCAGCATGTTCTAGGAAAAAAGTCTGTCTTCTGACATTTTATGGTCCAGATTGTTCCGATTTTTTTTTTTATTTTTTATTTTTTTTTCCCCTTTTTTCCTGGCTTTCAATGTCTCTGGTGATTTTGATTAGTCTTTTCCATGTGAGGCACACACTGAGCTCTGTTTTTCTCTTAAAAAAATGGGACCTTTCATGACATAGGTTTTCCCAAGTACTTGTATTACTGCTTGGTAATCAGTCACCCTCAGATGAACATTTTTAATTATGAGCTTCTGGCAAAATCACAGGCTTATAGAAAAGACATATTAGGTCATCTTGTGCAACTCACTGGCAATGCAGGATTGTTTGCTGCAGTACATCTTATAATGCCTTGTCCTTTCCATCCTAAATTAAAAAAGCATAGTGGATTCTTTCAATCCTCTTAATTGACTGACTTAAATCCTGCTGTTGAAATATTTTTTTCTGATGTTCATGAATCCAGATAATCCCTTAAGTCATTTGAAAATGTTTTAAATTGTTTTCCTTTGACAGTTATGTGATGATGAAAAGAAGGGGGGGGGAGGGGGGGGGCAACCTCAGCTATAAGGTTACAATGGTTCTTACTAGGTTAGCCATTTTTATTGCTTTATCACAATATTAAGTTTCATTTCCGGTCCACCGGTACTACACTTTGGCTTTCTTTCCTTATATAAGTCCAGTATTACAGTTTCCATTTTATAGGGCTCAAAATCTTAATTCTACTGGAAGGTCTGACTGACATTAGTGAGGAAGGACCCTATCTGCACAATGAGTGCTTGTGGAAATAGCCTCTATCATTTTCCTGTTTGCCTGCTTTTCTCCATGATACATGGTACTAAAGTTCTGCAATGGAATACCTCCTCTGAACAGGTGTTCCTTTCATTCATGGTATTCTTTGTGTGATAATATAATCTTGCTACTGGAGTCTTTTTTTGTCTTAGCCTCTGAGTATTCTATTTCTAAGTCCTCACAAGGAAAAGCTTTTTGTTGTTGCTCTCATTGGCTGATACTTTTGTTTCCTTTGCCAACAGAAAGGGAAGGAAGAGCTTAAAATATTTTGATGGACTGCTATGAATACTGATTATTTCAGTCAAAACCAAATGATGAACAAATTGTTCGTGACTGATGCAATACATTTCAGAGAAATTTTCTAAAGTTACTGACTCTAGCCACAAGGGCTTCCAGGTGTTGACTACATGACCATTAAATTTTCAGGATAAATGGCAGGGAAAAAAACACCAACTAAAATGAGGAACCTATTTATGAGAGACTTGAGTTTGTGAAAGGTAATGCCCAACCTAAAAGGAAAGACTAGATGTGATATTTTCTTCCTGTTCTAATCCCTTGATCTACCTTTTTTTCCCATCATTTTTACATCAGTTTTACCATCTTTGATACTTTCTCTGTGCTGATTTGCTTCTTTTATTTTCAATTCTACTTTGTTTTCCCTTTCTTCTTCTTCATTATGTGTTGTATAAAAATGATGTATGTGTTTTAACTGAGCTTCTGAACATCATAGCCCAAATGATTTTGGAACAACACAAAAATTACACAGTGTCTAATCATGAGAAGGCAATAAATGATCAACGCAAGTAAATCTGTAAAGCCTCATGAACTGAGATGGGGCTGTTGTGCTTCTTATTTTTAAGATTCTTGTTTCTAATTTGACGTTATTTAGCAGTGTTCACTCTGAATTCATCTTTGATTCAAATTCCAATGGATTTATACTTACAGTAGATTTCAGCGTGAATGGTTTTTAGCCTGTCTCTTTATTTGTGAGGAATCCTCTGTATTTCCTATTTTCTACTATCTTGTACCTGCTTTTTATTCTAATGAGAGATTTCACTTGCCATCATGACGAATGTTGGATAAGACAAAGTAAACTTGTGCTGAATTGACTACATAGCATTGTGCCAGATCATACAGTATTTCTACCAGTGACTGCATGTGGTACTCTGCCTTGCTGGTTCTGCAGATTAGCTAGACAACTCTCATTCATTTTCTGTTATTATCTTTAGGGCAAGGTACGTCCTTTCCTGCTCCCTTTTGGAAGCTTTGTGTCTGAAAATAATTGGAAGAAGATTTTAAATTAGAAGTCTATAAATAGGCGTTGATTTTCCAAAGGCTTGAAGTTTCATTGATTTTTATCTTTCAACTTATTAAATAGCTGGATAAAGAATTCTTCAGTCCTTATTTTTGTCTCAATAGCTATATCTCTGAGTCAGATCCCAGCTGGAAAATATCTCATGTTGTACAAAAGCTTGATAAATATCTTCATGATACAAATTTACGTGCATAAGTTTCAGTCTTTCCAGGTAACAATTGCCTATGTCCTTTCTACCAAAGGTCTGTAAATGAACTTCTGCAGTGTTCTCACTGTAGAAATTACCAGAAATATATACATCACTGTCAGAAAGCTGTTTGCTTTTTATTTTTTTATTTATTATTATTTTTAAATCAGAGAAATTAATCTTGTAAAGTGTGGTCAGAACGTGTCAATTTAGAAAGATAAACAAGCATTTGACTTTATCTTCAAATTTCCTCTTTTCCTTTTCTTCCTCTTTGGACCTCTGTAGTTTGGCTTAGAGAACATCTGTGGTTTCTTAACTTGCCCATTTCCTGTAAAGATTTATGCATCAGTATTTTTCTGAATTCAACACTGACTCTAAGCATCAGTGAATCTTGAAAATTAAGAAAGCCTTTGCAGAGAAAGACCAAATGGATTTTTAAAAATGCAAATAATTTGTTGTATATCAATAAAAGTAAGAGTTGCTATTATTAAAAAGGAGTAATTTTTAACTTAAAACAATATGAATATTGTGTAGGTTTGAACTTCACATTAATCTTTCATAGATGAATATTTGATGTAAATTGCAGTCCATTTCTTTGTGTCATATCTGTCATCATGGAGTCTGGTATTGTAGGGTTTATTGTGAATATAACCAAATACATCTGCCATTTGCAGGCTCTGGTATAAATGTTTTGATATAAGTGACTACAGAAGGTGCAAGACAGTGAAGAATGACATCCTGCATCCTGCATGTGACAAATTACTACAATCTCCTCATGCTACTAAAGCAATTGCTGACTAGTAGCGTCCCGTGTGACCTTGTATCACATTCTTTTCCTGGATTAACTGTGCTGATTTAAATAAATAAATAAATGGATAAACAGACAAATAAATAGAAATAAAAGCTTCAGTGAGAAAAGAGTGGTAGTAAGTGAATGCGGATTCAATAAAATGTAAAGTATTAATAGGTCAGTAATTTGCATTGACTTAGGTTTTCTGTATTGTATCCATTGTGGATTAATACAGTAAGTGCCAACAATATTAAATAATCTCCTTGCTGCTCTTATGAGGGAGAAGTATGAAAGTAATCTTAGCCTCATAGCGTCCTGGTTCTTTTCTTACAGAATATGACACAAGAGTAAAAAATGCTGCAAAAGCTCATTTAGGGGCTGTGACAGCACTGAACAGCCTTATTCTAGAAATCATAAGAGATTTTTAATTTAACATAAATCTAAGCTTTCAAAATAATTTCAGTATAATCAGGAGTTCATAATGTGGAATTCATTGAGGATCATCTATCATTATTTTAAAGGCAGAGACTATGCAGAGATCAGAAGCACTAGTTGTCCTAGTGCCCTCGCTTTCACCCCTAGCATCAAGCTCTATTGCACATTAAGCTTCTTACAAGTCTTCTGTATTTTTCAGCTGTTGGTCCTGTTACACATATATCTCTGCTTTATAATGTCACAACCAACTCCTTTCTACAAAGAAAGCCTGTCAGGCCTCCTCAGCATTTCTTCTATGCATTGTGCTTGCAGACAGTGGGAAGAGCAAGAAAAAGATCTAGTAAATGGCTTTTTGTGCAGCATTGACTGTAAGCACATCAGTTGTAACTATTTGTACTCTTTGTAACTTTATGTATAAACAGATTTAGAAAATAGCCCAGCAACTTGAATTGTTGAGATACTCTTCCTGTCAATTAAAGGATATTTTTACTGTAGAGTTGGTTTATGAAATGCTTGCTAGCATGGAAGTTTTGTGAATAAAATGAAAAAGGTCAGATTCCCCAAGATGGAATAGAGCTTCTAGATAGGTCTGTCATCCTTGTCTGTGAAAAATATCTGCCTCATGCCTCAGATAGCTCATAAGATAACAGTGGAAGAGTGGTCGCAAGCAATACGAATTCCTGTTTATCTGTGTCCAGACGTAGAAAGCTAAACAGTACAAATCTTTGGGTACCTACCTTTATAAGAATATTAGATATAAATATTTGTGAAGAATCCACTATTAAAGTGCTAGCAGATGGCATTGAAGAATAAATGTCACTCCTGTTTCTTGTAGAAGTAAAAAGATTTTACAGTACCATGTACTGAAAATTCTTCTTCTGTACGCCTTTCCTCAGCTATGTATGTAGTCCATTAAAGGAGGCATACAGAAGTTAGGCACCTGGTTTTAGATGTTCAAAATGTTAGAAGGCTTTAAGCTCTCTTTATAGGCTAAAGCTTTTAATTATCAGATACTTCTGGATATGTCCATCAGGTGCAGAAATCCTGACTGGATTGTCATCTGTAACAGAACCATCACAGTCATACAGATTTATTGTTTCTTAGTGTCTGCTACAATTGTATGCTATTTGTTACACTGGTAGTGAATGACTATTCGTTTATTGCTTTCAAGTCCCTTTAATGATGCTTAATTCAAATCATGTTTTTACCTCTTCAAAATTCTGTTAGCAGGGTAAGCATGAAGGGGGGAAAAAAAAGCAAGGGAAAATATATGTAAGAAACACAAAAGAGAAAATAAACAGTGGGGGGAAAAAAAAGGTAGAAACAAAACACTAGTAGTATCCTGTAGAACCCCATTTTAGAACAGGTTCTCAATATTTACATTAGAAAATGTTTTTGCAAAGAGCATGGTCAGGCTCTAAAATGGGCTGCCCTGAGGAGGTGGTGGATTCACCATCCCTGGAGGTGTTCCAAGAACATTTAGATGTGAGGGACGTAGTTCAGAGAGAAATATTGGTAGTAGACAGACAGTTGGACAAGAATAATCTTAGAAGTCTTTTCCAACCTTGGTGATTCTGTTTTTAGATACGATCTGGTAGTAGAACTCAAATGCATACTAAGGAAGTTTGCAGATGATTCTGAATTAGAAGGATCTGTTGATTCCCTTGAGTACAGACAGGCCTTGCAGAGATCTTGACAAATTAGTGGGCTGTGCCACTCACTTCGATTATGAAAAGAGGCTGAGTTTTAACTTATTATAAACTAAGTCTTAATGAATTCTGATATACATTCTCTTCTGTAATCACTTCCAATCCAGAAGGATTGGAGAGTGTATATAAGAAACGGGGAAAATATGTAATATAATAGGGTAACTTCTTAAGCTGGTTGGGTAGTTGAGAAACATAAATGCTTCAAGAAAAAAGCATTAGAGAGACTTGCTACTGTTGCTTGCCTTTTGATTCGACTCTCTAGATTTACATCTCTCCCATTCCCTTTATGGTATTTTTATTTTATTTTTTTTTTTTCGGCATTCTTTTCTTTTAGTCTCCCCCTTTTCATGTTTTTTATTTTCTCCTTTTTTCTTTTTTTCCCCCCCCCCCCCCAGTTTGTGGGTTTCTTTGCTTGTTTGTTTATTTTTGGAAGGTAAATATATAGGATCTCCCTTTTCTATTAGATATATTTCTCTAGATTGAAAGGTTTGGATAGCCACATTCTGAGTTCAGTGGTGAAAGGTTTCAAACATTCACCTTTTCATAAGTGGAGAAGGTCTTAACAGAGCACTGCAGATAGATAAATCAATGGCTACTAACTGTATTTATGGCCTGTAGTAAAAGGAAAATTTCTACTGATTACTTATCATTTTTAATGTTAGTGGGTAATTTCCACCTTGTCTCTTCTGAATCTGGATGGTTTTCAAATGCCAGATCAAGCACCAATCTAGTGACTATGCAAAGATGTACAAATCAAGGAAGAAGCCACCTGTAATCTGCTTTACTTGAAGTTACATGGAGAGAATGGGTTGCCCAATGAGGAAACACGATACAGACTAAAAGAAACGTGATGTTTCATACTTTCCCTATAGATTTTTTTTTTTCTTTATCAATGCTCTTTATAAGATCCCACGTCTGAATCCAGAAAACTTGCAGGAGTTTTTTTTTCAAGACATCTTAATTAGAATAATTACATCCCAGCTAATAGCAAAAGGAGGGGAGTGACTGAAGGAACTGGAGCTGTTTAGTCTGCGGAAGAGGAGAGGGAGACCTTATTGCTCTCTTCATATAATTGAAAGGTGATTACAGAAAGAGTGGGGTTGGTCTCTTCTCGCTGGTGACAGGTGACAGGAAGAGGGAAAATGGACTCAAGTTGTGCTAGGGGAAGTTTAAGTTGGATGTCAGGAAAAACTTTTTTATAGAAAAAGTTGTTAAGCACTGGAATAGGCTTCCCAGGAAGGCGGTTGAGTCACCATCCCTGGATGTGTTTAAACGCTGTCTGAATGTGGTTCTCGGGGGAATAATTTAGCATTGTTAGAGTCAAGGTAGTATGATTAGGTTGAAGTTTGGCTTGATGATCTTGAGGGTCTTTTCCAACCTGAGCAATTCTATGATTCTATTCTCTTCATAATCAACTACCTAACAGGAAGTTACAAATTTGTGGAGTTTATTTTAAATCTTTCATTTTTCATCTGGGGTATTTTATAAGAAAGAAAAGGAAATCCCTCTAGTTATATAGCACAGTATAATTCAACAAGCAAAGATGTGAAGTGTAGGATTTATTCTGGCTTTTCATACTCACAGAAAACCAAGTTGGCATCTTTAAAGCAGACAGATGTCAGACATCTTGTGAAGGGAACCAACATGCTGCAGTATGATTTACTTGGCAATGTATTGCAGCAAAAAGAAAGGGGAGATGATTTGGCTGTAGAATAGGCGATTGATTTGAATGTACCTCCTAGCCAAACAGGAGCTCTGCGTTGATTATGTTATCCTGAGTTCATCTTCCTGAGCATGATGTCCCCTCCACTCCATTTCCCACTGATTCCTTGTTTTCAGAATTGTTAGTCAATGACTTTTCCATCTATAGTCTTGTAATGCCAGAGGGAGTGAAATTTAAACCTATTTTCAGCAATTAAGCAGTAGGTGAGTTAGAACACACGTAACATGTTTTTTGACCGCATATAGGGATTTAAAAATAAAAAAGGATCATTAAATGATTAAATAGTATTAGATACATTTTTGTATATGCAAATGCTAAGTAAGATATATTAGTTTTGACATTTCGAAGTCCTGCAATAAGATGACTGTGCCCTGTACCTCTCCTATTATAATTATCATCTTTTATTTATTTTAATTTATTTTAATAAAATGTCTTCTATACAGACACCTGGATGTGCAGCTCCATTGCTCATCTTTCTGATGAAACCCCACTTCTTCATGTGGACAACAATTTTGTCAATTCTCAGAGCTTCTTTTTTCAGTGTCATATTTGGCTTGTCTTATGTTCCTCTGGTGCTACGTGTTAGAACATTTGTGCATACAATTTGCAGAATCTCTCCCTTCAATGGTTCGTGCAGTAGATACAGCTCAGCATCCTGTTTCCGGGTAGAGACCGCTGGAAGGATGTGCCACAGTACTGAGCTGCAGCAGAAGATAGACTCCACAGTTGTGACAGATTCTATCTCTCAAGTCATTAAATATGGCCCAATACCAACAGCTATAGAGTGGTCATGACTTCACATGTTCAAACTTCAGAACCTGAGATCTGATAAGAGCTGTAAAGGATTAGACAGGATTTGTGTTTGCTACCAACAGTGCTATTAGCACCTACAGAAGATAACAAGTTAGTAAATATTCTGCATACCCTCTCCTAGCCTTCAGAATTTGCAGTTCAGAAACTTTCTGAGATGAAAAGTTTACTTTCCTCTCGATAGATTTTTATTCTACGAGTTAATCGTTTGTTAAACAAATGTAAATGTTAACACTCATGTTGTCCTCCTTAGGGATTCCACAACTTTATTCTTTATTGCATGAAGTACTACTTTTTTCTTAGAAGCCTTCTGTCTGCTAGTTTCATTTGATGCTCTGTATCCTTATACTGGGGGAGGGGAAGGGAAAGAAAACAACAGTGAATGTTGATTCTCTATTTACTGTCTCTATTGCATTCATACTTTAAATATCTCTATCATACTCCCACTCAGCTGTCTCTCATCCAACTGAAGAGCTGTAGTGATTACTTGTATGAAAAGCATTGTCTTCAATTGTAATATCTTACTCTACCATTTTCAGGTCTAGTCTGTATCTGGTTTTGAGATGAGGACATGAGGACTTGAAAGGTTGGAAAGATTCATTTCGTTCAAATCCCAATTATACTATGTACAAACTGTTACAACATAATACAAAATAGGGCATGAAAGTTTCAGTTAGTTCTGAGTTATCCAGACTTATGACTTCTAGGTAAATCCATAGACTGTTAAATCTTGGAACTGTCAATTTTATGCTACGTTATGTTATTTATGTAATTTTGTGTTGTTTACACTAAGCATTTTCCTACCACTTCAACAGCTCACATATCATTTTAATTGCAGTACCTATTTTTGATTTTTTTTCTTGTACATTTTCATCTTCTTTTTACCCTACAAACACCAGAGTGCCTCCAGCACAAACAGTTTATCTCCTTTTAGAAGCAGTAAAAATTCTATCAGGGTATAACATCCCACTGTTTTTTCCACTCTTTGTCTTCCCTACAAAGAAACCTGTACAGTTCAATTGTACAAATTTGGAGTGAGTGATGGTTCTCGTCTAAGGAAATAATGGAAAATAATTCTAGTCTCACAGAAGATGAATATGAACAAACTTTTCTTCCACATATTCTTTGAGGTGTTAAAAATGTAAAGGGAAGTTTTTTCAATGTCTAGGGAGTTTGGGAGCAGAAATCCTAGTAAGATATCAGATTTGTCTTCTGTAACTCTGAAGCTCTTCTGTGCTCCTGAAGCTCCAGTTCTCAAAGCTTCTTATAGCTGCCTACCCTCTGAGGGAGGCGTGCTTTTACATATACCTCAGCAGTAGGTGTGTGCTGTTCTCTTCAGTGTGCTTGCATGAGATAACTGCGTTTGAACCATGCATAAACAGATTCTCTTGCATTGCTGCCTGCATCAAAAAATTGGAGCAATCCTCCTTTTTGCCTCTCTGTTCCTTCCCAAATTGACTATTGCACAATGGGAAGCTGATGCTGGATTCTCTGAGGAACAACATTCAAGGAAGACTTTCACCAGCTGCTTTACGAGCATAAAAGCAGCAAAATGTTGTACATCATGTAGTTAAGCATTGTGACTGTACCTTCCCCATAAAAGGATCAAACCTGGTGAGACAGAGTCTATAGTCAAAGAGATTTTTCCATATGGGAGATTGAGACACAGCATGATTTAAGTGGTTCACCTGAGGATAGAAAAAAAGGAACAATGGCTAGTGCATTAGCTGGAGGCTTGCAGATTTTATTCAGTAACTTTCTCAGATGCTTCTGAAACTCACTGTGTGCTTTAAATAGAATTTTATTTTATTTTATTTTGCAGTAGTATGAGATAATTACTTAGAAAGCTTTGAAGTGCTTCAGACTGTTGTACTGGTGTTCTGGGCATACAGCTAAGAACAAGAGAAGTCAGATTGAAAGTTCCAGAGTCACGGACGATTATCTTGGCTACCTGGTTATCCCTCTGAACAGAATTACTTTTCTGCTGACACAGGAGCTTAATCTCAAGCTCTTTATGTGGATGAACCTGAACTTTTCTGTTATACTTTCTTTTTTTGATAGGAAATGAGTGTAAAAACAAACAAACAAACAAAAACCACACTGAGCTCCCATGCAGTGGGATTTGTGTTGTCTTGAAAAGGCTATTTTTATGTCACAGTAATAAGATTAATAAGGAAAACCACATAAGGCATCTAATAGTTCTCTGATATTTAGAGAAAAAGAAAAGGGGAGAAGGAAAAATTTAAAAAACACACAATCTTCCATTTTCTACAGACAGTTGGCAACACTGTGTTTTTCCAATTAAGATGATAGCATCTGGGCTACTGTAATCCTTAAGGTTGTAAACTGTGTCATGTTGCCCTCTCTAGAACAGATTCATTAGTCAGCTGGCGATAATTTATCTGATTAAAAAGAAAGGCACTGCCTGTAATTTTACTGTAGGGTGGCTTTAAAAAAAAATTAATTTCACATGCATTATGGGAAATAATTTGTCTGAAGCACCAAAAACAAAGACAAAAACAAAATCAAAGAAAGCTTTTCATTCGTCTTGGCTTTCCTGTTAAGAACTATCCAATATAAGGGAATTAAGCTGAGAGTTTAATGATTTAACATGAATTTTTGTCGACATCTAGATTAAAGTATTTATTATTCACTGGAGTTTATTCATACAGTGCTGCTCAAGTTAGGTGCACAGTAGAGGGAGAAGCACAGAGCCTTAGGAGGGAAGAGCAGCATAGCAGATGGGGCTACACAAAAGCTAACATTGAGGCAGGTGGACAAAGCATAGGAGGAAAGGGAACCACCTACAGAGAAAGGAGATAGGAAGGAACAACTTAAAAGAGTAACAGAAATGAATGTAACTGGCTTTGATCACTGCAGCCATTTTATTTAGCAACCAGCAGAACTTCTGGATTAGAAACCTTGAAATAATGCCATTATACTGCAAATGCATAATACCCACCACAAAACAAAAGCTGTGTTTTTAGGAGGAGATGAAACTTGGTGGTACCTGTTTACGTACTGCCTGTCTGACACAGTTGCAGAATTCGTCATTGGAAGAAATTAGAAATTTAGCAATAATCTCAGCACCTTTGTCAGGTTATGAAGCTTTTTTTCATGTCTTTCAAGTCCATTGTATCAGAGGCTCAGAGCCAAGGTAGCAACCTATGGCATAAGATTTTACAGGGTGTGTCTGAACTACTTAAGACTTAAAAAAAGACTGTGGAAAAAGAATCTTGACAACAAACAGTCAAAGATTCTAATGGGCAAGTTCCTTGCTTGAGCCTTATGGAATTATTCACACTTGTGCTAAAGTAGGGACTTTTGACACTTGTTCTCAGAAGTGTAAGCATTTGACACTTGCTCTGCAGAAGTGTAAGAGGTAATAAAAATTATGAAAGTTTTTTGTTTTGGGGTGTTTTTTTGCAACTTTCCTTGGAACTCAGGTAGACAAGGGCTGCAAAATAACAGGGATTATAATAATGATAGCTAAACTCTTTCCAAACATTTTGTTTATTTTTGTAATGTAGGGTGAATTTACAGTTTCAAACAGTTAATTTAGAACAGTTAATTTAGTTCCCTTAGTGAAGTCTGGTACTTTTTGTTGGTTTGTATTGTTACCTTGTTATGTTGCTGCAAAGAAGAGCTAACAGACACAATGCTGATGTAGTTTAATAAATTCCAGTAGGGATGAGCTGTGGATATAGGTTGAAAAAGATTCTAGAGTATCAACAAATATCAGATCACAAACAAGAACTTTAAGCAGAAGCCTATCCCTAATAGTTTGGAAAAGAGAAATTTTGGTAGGTGGAAGCGTGTTGATCAAATTGCTGTATTTGGCCTATTAAATCAAAGAAATAATGAATTGAATCCATCACATCTTTCTGTATCAGATGTGATGCTATGGTAAACTGGTTGCATGTTATCCTTGGAAAAAGAACTAGGATAACTCTTTATACATAGTTATAAAGTAAAATTGATGTGAAAGCACAAAAGTGATTTTTACCTTCACAAATGCTCTCCAGGTACTTGAGCTGTGAGGTGCAACTTCTCTACAACAGCAGTGAAAATAAGAGCTGGGATTTGCAGAGCAGATGAGGACCCAAGAAGTGAGATTTTTTTGTCTTTAATTGTGAAACTCACAATTGTATCCAAATTTTGTTGGCTTGCATTACAGAACTATGCTAAAGTCATCTAAACTTGTACAAATCCAAAATACAGAATGTTGTATCCTAATATCCAGATAATTTTATTGAAACTTTTCAGAGAGTAACAACACTTACTCAGCCCAGTGCCTTTGAAAAATGCAGTGAATTGTTTACTTCATCCTTGAAAACAGCATGAGAAAGTCAGATAAGACCAAGATTTAACATCCTTTCTATGCAATGGTAAAAATTCACAAAAAAAGCATAGCTAGACTTCTCTTCTGTCAGGCAACACTAGATGTAGTGAATCAGTCCTAGTCCTGATTACAACAATATATTTCCAGTGACAAAGGCTGATTTTCTTCTCGTTGAGTCATATAGCCATAGTAGATTTATGACCTTTGTAGGAAATGTGTGTGTGTGTGCTGTCTTAGTAGACTGTAGGTGAAGTTCGTCTTTTGGTTCATAATTCCCAGCTACAAGAGCCACCACACCCAAGAGTCCTGTGCAAAAAGCAGACTGGATGACTGAACAGCAAGTGACTCTGAACCCCTGGTTCCAGCATGGTCCTTTTTTTTTTTTTCTTTCTTTTTTTTTTTTTTTTTCTAAACAATGTAATGACAGCACCAGACTGACTTGAGTTAGTGTTGGTTATGCATTGGTACTCCAGCCTCATTTAACATCTGAGTACTCCTTCTATGTGATTTAGTTACTATTAAAAGATGAGCCAGTGTGCTAGACATGCACAGGACTGTGACATTATGGTCTTACAAATAATTAGCTCAGTTTAGAGTGGAAACTGGTTCCTGATGGAGAAAAACACAGATCCTGGTTGTCCCAGTGCAGTACAGTGGGGGGGGGAAAAGGAAATGTTGTGTAGAAGTGGGAGATCTCAGAGCATTTATTTTCCTAGCTGCAATAAATGGCCCTAATACAATAATGAATGTGTTGGATGGAAAGTCTTTCATTTCTGAGTACAGGTAAGTGGTGGAGTTGTAGAAAGTAACTGTCTGTTCTCTAGTCTAGAAGGCAGACCTATAAACTGCAGGGGCAAATTATTCAGGGGGATGTCTTATATCAAACCATCATTCTTGTTTTTAATCAACAATTAAATAAGTTTAGCTGCATATTTAAATCACAACCAGTTTAAGTTCCCAGGATAATAGAGGGGTTATGCTCATTTAGCACAAGGAAAATTTTTATACAATAATTTCAGGAAACTTCCTGTTTCTTTCACATACAGAGTCCTGTATTAAGTAGAGAGACTGTGGTATGAATGCTACCCGGCCTGATTTCTGCATGCAGTGAACTGGCATCACCTTCTTTCTGTGTGCAAATCCACACACAAAAGCATGTTTCAAATCACAGCCAACTGTTGCAAGTGCCCTCTTTTTTTTTAAGAAAATTTTAAGAATCTTTTATTTAAGAAAATAAAAATAAAAAAAATCCGAAGTACTTCCATTTTCATTTATTTACATGTTAAGTAATTGTAAAGCATTTAAGCAAGTGGTTTTCTTTCAATTGAGTCTCAAAATTACAGGTTTTCTTTTCGTTGCAGAAACATCAAAGATCTTCGTCATTTATTCCATAAAAATCTAACCCTTTATCCTTGGTTAAATTTTTACTTGGGATACTTTTGTCCAACAACTGCACCTCAAACATACCTACATATAAATTGTTCATAAAAAATGAAAGAA
This sequence comes from Lagopus leucura, assembly GCF_019238085.1. Taxonomy (NCBI): domain Eukaryota; kingdom Metazoa; phylum Chordata; class Aves; order Galliformes; family Phasianidae; genus Lagopus; species Lagopus leucura. The sequence continues at coordinate 12,134,845 of NW_024962255.1, read as the reverse complement.
CATTTTGGGATGAAGGATACTTTTTGTAGAGTACATAATGCACTGTAACTAGGGCTTTGAATGTTGTTTGTCTTACGTTTTAACATAATATTTAGAAATATCATTTCCATGAAATGGCAGTGTCATTAAGTGGTTTGATTAGTAGTATGTTTTGAGCAAAAATATGATTTCTTGTACATCCTGGAAGTTTTAATGCTGGCTAATATCTGAAAATAAATGCTTGAAGTCACTAGACTGGTAAAATATATAAACTGCTTTTTTATGACCTTGAATTGACTGACGTAGTATCAGTGGGAGCATATTTTGAATTACTAAAAAAAACCAACACAACAGTCTCTTAAAGAGAGTGTTTGTTTGTACAGAGGAAATCTGCTGGGATTTCTTTTTTCAAATGCTGATGCATAGAAGGAGGGTCTTCATTAGAAGAAATTTTGAAGAGAGAAATAAAAGGGAAGGAGCAAAAGAAGAGAGACATGAAGGCTAGATGCTGAATTCAGAAAGAGAAGGATGCAAATTGTGTGGGGGGAAAAAAATGATACAGAAGAAAACACATGAAAAAATAGCAAATAAGATTAAGGCAAAGAGCAGAACAAGCAAAAGTAAAAGCCTAAGAAGTAGTGCTGAAATTAGGCCAGTGCTGAGCTGTGGCAGTTCACAAAAGAGCCTTGATAGGTCTCATAACAAGGGTCAGACTAATTGAAATTTGTTGCTTTCTAATTCTGATGGTCAAATTCCAGTACAGATGAGTGAAGTATTCAAAAAAGCGCAGGACGAGGAAGAGCTCCCCAGCATAACCAGGAAAATAATTATTTAAATATAATTAAATGTACAAGGAGCACCTCTAAGTTTTTCTCTTTCTTTCCAGTACCTGGTAAACTAACACAAAGCTATCCCTGACACTGAACATAAATGGAATTCAATCAGGTTCCAACTTTGAACAGGAGGACTGAGGAGTCTTCTTAAATCTAAGTCATTTGAGTATGAATATATATTTTTAAGAAATTCTTCCTGTGTTCTAAGCATAAATGTTATGATTTGGGGAGGAATAAACTGTAACATTGTATGTAACTAAATGGTTGAATCTACATTTTAAATGCAAAGCTTAGAGCAGGCTGACCCACAAGATAATGACTGATACTTCCTGAAGAAGTAACTTCTTAGAGGGTCTCCCATAATTGTCATTAACAATAATATAGAAGTGGAAGATATTTATGATGCAAGGTCTGCTGCTGGCCATTTATACCAGGAGAAGGTCTGATCCTTCTTGTCTATTTTTTCATTAAATCATTGCAGGGAATAGATGAGACAAAGAATTCTTGACTTTATCCAAAGCAGAATCTCCTTTTTTGTAAATTAAGTTAATAAATGTTTAAAAGCAAAATACAATTTTAAGCACTAGACTGTATGAAATTGTTTAAATAGCCATTTTTTACAATGAATACCTAGTATCATGGAAAAGTAATTACATAGAGTAAAAGATATGCCCAGTATTTTTCATTTAAGGTGGGAAGTGCCTGTCAGTACACCTAAAATTTATGGGACATAATTCTTGCTTTCTACTCATACCAATTTAAAGGAGAGGCAACTCTGCTGACGTAATGCTGATATAAAATCTACTGAAGATCTGTCCAACTGTGAGGGACTTGATTCAGCCAAGTGTATGAACACATGCTTACATTCGTTCCTACTCTTAGCATATGCTTACATATTCTGTTGTTGCACTCTTACACATGATTTGTCAGTTATAGCATAGTCCAAAAACTAAAAAATAAGCAATCTCTGACTGTATGCAGAGGTGTGGGTTGTATAAGTAAATGTCTTCCCATTAACTTCTAGGCCCTAGAAGTGGAATAAGACTCTGTCCCAGGTTGCTCCTCAAAGCTGTTGTCTTTCCTGGGCACAGAGAAATCTTGCTGCAGCTTTGCAGGAGGATGTATGAATTTCAAATTCCTTTGGAATCATGTTTCATACTTGCAAAAACCTAAATACTTTGTTAATGTACTTACATATTGTAGTGATTGGAACCTTAGAACTACTTAAGACAGACAGGTATAAGGATTCTAGATGCATCTTTTGTAAATTTTAATACAGATTTTGCATTTTCCAGTGATGAAAACAATTAATCTGTGGAAAGACAAAACTGTCTAGTATCGCTTGTTGAGGGTGTTACTATATATTTCCTGTAAGATGAATTTTAATCAGTTTAACATCTGTAGCAACAAGCTCTGTCACTTGACAAGCACATTTATTTTGTATCTTCTCCTTTTCTTGCAAGTCCCACAGCCCAACTATTAGAAATCATCATGCTGTATTTTTCATGCAATCAGAGAAAGCCTTTCCGAAGACAGCATCAGGATGCAATATCATTTAAGCTGGTCTAATAGGGAGAGAGATTTGATGCTCAGTTGTTTTCTCTGATGCACAATTGTTTGTTTCCAAATACATAAGTTTTGCATTTATTTTAAGTTTTGGAGAAAAGTATGGGAACTGGGAAAACAATTTCCTTGCTTGGTTGGTTTTTCTTCATCTAGAGCTAAAAAAAAATCTCTGTCACTACTGACAGTTATACTAACTAGGCTCGACCTTGTTTTTGTTTTCTGTTTGCAGTACTGAATGTCTCCAATACACACCTTTTCCCAAAATTGTGCATAAGCAAATTATTCAATCCAGATAATTATAATCATTGGTCAACTTCCTGTTTGTCCTTGGTTTGGGACAGTGATTTAACTTGTAAGGTCATTGGTGAAAGAGAGTGGTGAGAGTAACTCTCCTCGGTGAGGTGTGATCTGGCCTGTAACACCACGTCACTGATGTTTCCTCATGAAACGAACCAACTCTCAGCAACAAGTGGTCACTGCATAAAGTAGGAATCTTTAGCCAAATGATAGCAAATTCAATCCTGATCATCTCCCAGTACCATAAGTTTTCTGATCAGTTCTGGTACAGAGTAGCACTTTTAAATGACACTTTGTTGTTACAACACATTCCTATTGCCATTAAAATTCTCTCTGAGTCAGTCTTTACTGTACATCCTTGAACTCTTTTAAAAAATTCCAAACTTAAACCTGCTTTAAACTGGAATCTTAGGTTGTGCTGCACAACTGTTGGTAATGAGAAAGGATTCAGGTGTTTTATTACTTCTAAAATGAACCTACTGTAGTTTTGAAAGGAAAAGTTGCACTGCCAAATAAACGATCATTTAATCTCTCACAGTCAATTTCCCAAATGTATGTATGAATTCTTCAGCCAACATATTTTTTTCTTCCACGTTATCCTAATACTAATGACAAAGAGGTACTTTATAAATGTTCAGTGTGTGGTGACAAATAGTATATTTTATAAATTAATTTCAAGTTAATGCTAAATTATTATGGAATTACATACTACATACACTTTACTACCAAAAGAGTTCATCATGATTAATGTTATTACAGTGAACACCAAAGGAATTAATAATGATTTGCACTTATTATGGAGTGGTACCAATGTAGAGAAAAGAAGGTTAGTCTAATTAAATTCCAGAAACCACTTTAGGGCTCTGCTGCATTGTGGAGGCTGGTTTTTATGTTAATTAATTCTGTATGAAAGGTTACTGAAGTGTTCTAATATTGTGCAAAGAGGTATCAGGAAATATTTTGGAGCTGTTATATTTTTGTCTAAGATTTCTGGACCAATCAAGATGGAGTTGTATCCATTATCAGCTCCTGCAGACTGCGTAAATGGTAATAATTAATAAGCAACTGAAGATTCTAAGAATTCTTGAGTGATGAAGTTGAAGTGGGCGAAAGGTAGAGCTATATTCTGAGCAGATGTGATTGAAGGGGGATCAAAACTCAGACCCAGAAATCCATATCATTTTATTGCAATAGGTAGAGTTACTGGGCAATGCATATATACGGACTTAACTCCCCTCCTGAATTACTACCCTCACACAAGTGCTAGATCAAACTTAGCTTAGATTTTATAGACGTGATTTCATGATGACTTGGAGGTGTTGCAGTTGAAGGGGTGAAAAGAGTGTTTTTCTGCACATTATTTTTTTTTTTAGTTATTCTTATTTTGTGAGAAAAAAAAAAAAAAAAGGTAGAAAGAATTTTTGGTAGTACTTTGACCTGCCTAATTTATTTGCAGAATCCCCTAGCTGCTATTGAGTAATACAGATATTTCAGACTCGGATTTAAACCAAGAAAAATATTTCTGAAGAAACAAATGAGAAAATTAACTTTGCTGCTGCTTCCACTAAAATTCTTGGAAATGTTTTTACTTCTACCCTTCTAATAGACCTGTTTGGAAATCCTTTTCAGGCTGGATTTTTCAAACCCCAATTCCCTTAAGCACATGCTTCATATGTTAGGCATGTGTTTAAATTCTCTTGATTTAGAGGCATGTACTCGAGGGCACTGCTGAATAAAGAATGGTACGAGCATGTACTTAAATGCTTTGCTGATCAAAGGAATAAACCTTTTCATTTGATCTATGCTTAATGTGAGTTAGATCTCATTTACCTGTTATCCAGTAGTCAAGAATATATAAGAATATACCAAATCTCTCTACTAAATATACCACTGTTGACTAAGCTGAATTCTGTTCGTTGTTGAACTAAAAAAGGCTATATAATACACTATGTTTCTACGTGTATTTTTTAATATATTTTATGATGTAAGTTGTAAATTACATTTTCAAGTTCTACAATCTCACTGCAGATAAAAAGTGGGGGATTTCAAGACGGTAAAAATGAGAGGAGGGGAGAGGGGTTTTTTTGTTTAATTCATATATTCATTATAACACGAGAATGATTCAATATGTTTTATGTTCTTAATATTTTTCTTTCTATATGCCATGCGCTATGCAATACATCTCTTCCTCCTTACACTAACAATTTATATTCAGGATACTCTAATGAAGTACATCTTGAGTCTCCTTTTCATGGCTAATGAGGAGACAACAAGAATTTGACTAATACTAGTACAATTACTGGAGCAGTGAAGCGTGCATCTCTGATTAGACGTGATAATTTGCAAGGCTGGGCTCTTCACATTAAGTTTGCAAACAGTTTAAAAATCACTTCCTCTATTTATCCAGCTAATCTCTGTTTAATGACTCCAGGCCTGACAAAAGAAAGTGAAAATATCTCTTAAAATCCTATACTTCATTTATGAAGCTTGTATATAGAGCAGCAGTGTAATTTATAGCAAATCATTTCCAGAAGACTGTTTGATGAAGCCCTGCAGCTGACTTTTCACAATGTGCTGGTATTTGTATTCATCCTGTAATATTTCAGGGTTTCCTTTATAGAGGGATATTTTTCACTTTGTCCAGATTTAGACATATTTCTACAGATTTTTGTCTCTTTTGTTTGATTCCTTTTCTTTCTAATTCAGCTTCTGAATTTAATTTTTTATTATTTATAGAGGCTTGAAATTTTTGCCTTTTTTTTTTTTTTTTTTTTTTTTTCCTTCAGAGGAATATGTTGGAATTGACTGATGGTAGTGCTCAGGAGATCTTCATCAGTCAGCCCCATCATGAGCGGTCAGGGTTTAATGAGAATATGGCATGTATCAATTCAGATCTTGGGAAAAAAATCCTTCTTCTGAGTCTAGTTTTCACTATTCGGATTTGAAACAGAGTTGCTTGAAACCACAGCATCTCAGGTTAGAACTGAAAATTTTAATTACTCAAATGGAAAAAAGCTTTTTCTGTCAGCAGGTGGCACTCCTCCTGAAGGAGGAACAAGAAGATGCTGCTTGAAACGGGCAGCTAGCTGCATCAGAGGAGCATAAAATGGGCAGCTGCATGTAAAATTGCATACCAGAAAGCATCATTGATAAAAATAATGCTTCCTGGGTGTAATCACAAAGAAAGATCAGGCAGTAACTGTTCTAGAGGGTGCGACTGAGTTGTTTGATCTCATGAATGGTCAGTTGCTTTCCTGCCTCGCAGATCGAGGGCCCACAGTGCTGACTTCATACTACATGGTGACACTATCAGATTGTAATTTCTTTCAAGAGTCTCCATAAATGAGTAAAACCAGATGCAGCATAGGGATATTGTTCTAGGAAGCAATAAAAGATTCAGGTTTGTGCCTCACATACACCTTTTCTGGAATATAAAAGCTGGTACACAGAGTGATCAAATGTTCAGTCTGTTGTTCAGCATATATTTAGTTGCCTGTATGGCTTTCAGAGAACCTGATCAAATGTGTCTTGTTAAAGATACACTGGCCCTGGGGTTTCACTGTCTATTTTACTTAGAGGCACCTAATGGTTTTTGTTTCCACTGAAAAGTGGCAGCTGTTACAGGGATTGGCTGGGACAGACAGAAAATGTACATGAGTTTCCTTCTGTCCCTGTGGAAGTTATCTGTGTCAGGGAGAAGTGGGTTCCTAGGGAAGTTTAGAAAGACTGCACAGAAAAGACATCCTTAAATAAAGGGCATCTGCATCTTCTTCCTTTTCCACATAAAAAGGAGGAGATAAAAATAAAGAACTGTTTTTATCACCTCTCAGGGGTTGGCAGTTTCTGAAACCACACTGCAAAATCCCAGTAGTGAACATCCCCCTGAGGGTTGGGATGGAAGGGTGGAGGCAGTGCAAAATGACATCACTTTCTAGCTGTTACTAATGTGCTGGAAGCTGGCCAATACAGCTTCAAAAATGGAAAAAGCAGATAAAGACTTCTCTTCATTCTACTCTGCAGTCTCCGCTGGTGGTCTTAGTAGGAAGAACTGTCTGATTTCCCTTTCCTCCATTACAAAGTAACAAAGTTAAGGATCAGAAGGTGACGTTTGAATATCTGTCATCTCTTTATATGATTAGTAACGTTATTTTTGAAAATGAGGCTCATGCTTCTTAAAGGTGTAGGAACTGAGGAAGCCATTTTCCCTGGGGGGAAACTAAGAAGAAAGCAGCACTACATTCAAAGCTAGCAGTAAGAGTGGCTTGCTTGCAACTTTCTTTTTCCCAGTGCTATGAGAGCTGTAGTTTTTAAATTGCTGCATGTGCTCTATATAACTGACATAATTTTGTAGTAATGATAAATTTCCTGCTCATAATCACAACAGCAGTGCTGGGAAAGAAATGTCTGTTTTTTCTCTGGCTTGATAGCTTGGGAAGTACTTATCCCACTCGTGGCTGTAGATGAGGGCATTGCACTGCTGTTCTCGTGCCATTTGGATTCTGCCTGTGATTACTGCAAAGTTTCCTCACTGCTACTTAATGAGTAACCCCTAACTAATGCCAGGTACAGCTTGTAGCCTCCAAAGCTGTCATAGCATCATATAATGGTCTGGATTGAAAAGGACCTCAAAGATCAGCTAGTTTCAACCCCCTTGTCATAGGTAGGTCTGCCAACCACTAGACCAGGCTGCCCAGGATGTCCATGAAGTTTTGAAGAATACAGAGCTGCCTTTTCCTCTTCCATGTGCCTTATATCAGGATGCTGAACCTAAATTTTGTGGAATTCATACCAAAGATTTAAACTTGAAAAAGATGACAGCATTTCAAAGGCACACTCACATTTTATCACAAAGGCTAAGTCATTTTCTAACATATTACAGCAGTTGGTAGACACACAAAAAAAATAAAAATAAAAGTACATAGGTACTTCTAAATATTCTCGTAATAAAAACCTAAGTTTCTACTGACAGTTTCTTAAATTAAAATGTGTATATAGCAAACCTTTCCTTGAAATAGGTTGTCATTGTCATTATCTACATAGTAGAATGTCATTCCTTGCCCTATCTCTGAAGGCATTCAAGGCCAGGCTGGATGAGGCTCTGGGCAGCTCTAGGCAGTGGCTGGTGACCCTGCCTATGGTGGAGGGTTAAAACCAGATCCTTATGGTCCTTTCCAACACAGGCCATTCTATGATTCTTTGACTGAAAGCATGCAAAGAGAGACTGTGCCTTTATCTTTCACCCAGTATTCCTGGTTTCTTTGCACTAGTGTTTTTGCTCAGTGTCTCTACTCTGTTGCAAACCAGTGAGAAAAATCTGTATCCTGATCAGCCATCTTCAATTCTTTTATAAACTACTTTCAGGGTTGTCCATGCTGGCATCTAGCCAGGTACCATGCTCCACTGCACATCTGTATCACCTTTCCCTTCTGAGAATGCTCACACGGTAGGATTCATATATCCCAGAGTATGTTCAGGAGGAAGAAATGGTTCTGTGCTAAAGGCATTAGCATGGATCTTTAGAAATCTGAGATCAGAGACTGAGCCACCTGTCCCAGAATATGTGGAAAAACCTATTTGGTAAATGGGAATAGTGTCAGAACTGCCTGTATAGAAATATTTCCTTCTTTCTTTTCACATGCATCGTGGACTCTCTACATAGTTGATGGTGCAGTAATCACAGAAATAGTGTTTGTCCCAAGAAAATTGTTCTTCCATGAGAGGAATGTTGAAATAAGATTCACTACTCCAGTGGGAAGCTATGGGATTCCAAGATTAGTCAGTCCCTCAGGTTATTTCCATTTCTGAATTGTTTAAATTCTGATTTCCAAAAGAGAAAAGGTTTTTAAAAGCATCTTTGCTTCTTTTCCCTTTTTGAATAAGGCATGCTAGTGAATAAAGTTCTTAATCACATTAAATAAAAATAAAATTAAATAAAAGTATGCATGGAAGGCAGAGTTCATATTAATATGCTCACTGGTGCAAGTGGAAAAACAAGTATCATTTAAATTTGTACTCAAGTAAAAGATCTACATGGGATAGCATTTTGTGAAAGCCTAACTGCTTGAGAAAAAATCATCTTTCAGAGTTCTTGGCATTTCAGATGCTAGAGAATTCCCCCCCCCCCCCCCCCAGCTAGTTTACGTCCTTTGCGAGTTATCTGTTTTCAGACAAGCAATATTAGAAGGATATTTTTTTTCCAGCTAACACTTACTGTGTGTTTAATTAGGGTGAGCTCACACTGCAATAATATTCAGTTAAAAGTCAGTCAACTAGAAACCAGTGGAAACCAGATGTGGTTAGCTCCAGCGCTCACAGAAGAAGTTGTTCTCTGCAGAATCCTTGCGACTTCTTCCACAGATCTGAGTTGTGTGCTCAGATTTTTCTATTTCAAATAACTCATAGAAGCCATGCAGATTTAAGACCAACTGATGTGCAATCACAGTCATCCTCAAGCAGGAAATAAATAGGGATTGAGTTATTTCTCAGATTACTGTTTAGAAAAGGGCCTTAAAGAGTAGCATCCCTTTCCACTTAGTTCTTACCTAAGCAGTTAGTCTGAAGCTTGTATTGTCTGACTGGAGATCATTCACAGGATATCTCAGTACCTTCATTTTTGCTACCTTTGTGGGAAGTCTGTGCTATTTTACCACAAATTGGAGTGTCCTCGGGGTATCTTGCAGTGCATTTTATGGTGCTTTTTTTCTTTTTTCTCTTCTTCTCTCTTCTCTCTCTTTTTTTTTTTTTTCCCTACATCAGTCTCTTTTACCTGTGTGAATACTTACAAACTTAGATTCAGTTACCATTTCAGTTTCCTGTACTCCTTGCCTAAACCTAGAATTTAAAGTGCCCTGGAATATTCACCTAGGATATTCCTTATGGAGCTGAATCTTCATAGTTCGTCTTTGTAGAGATTTGCAGCACTTTCCATAAAATAGAGTGGTATTACAAGTCAATGTAACTACTGCCTACATAGCCAATTATCAGCCTTGTTCTTCTCTATACGTTTGGATGTGGTATGGGCAGGTACAAAAATAATTTCTTTTCATTTCCAGTGAGATCTTAGCCTATATGATTTACTATACCACAGATAGATTTGGGGCCTAATAGCTGCTTTTGAGCTGCAAAGCCCTGACTTATAACTACTGGCATTTGGAAATGTACTGCTGTTGAAAATGTGCAAAATGTTCCATGTTGACAGAATGCAAAGTCTAGCTACAAAAAAAAAAAAAAAACAACACTTATATTGTAAGGGAGCACATCTTCAAGCACGTGTACACAATAGAAGGGCTGTTCTGGCATCTGCTGTCCTCTTAATGCATGAGGGGGATTTATTTTTGTGCGTAATTTCCATTAACCCCAAAATAAGAGTTCCTCACTGTAGAAATTTAGATTAGGATTTTTGGTCACAAAACTTAAAGCAATTAACTCATTCATGAATCAAGAATTTTAATTCAGATCACCAGGGTTGAAAAGCAAGTGTGTTATTCATTTGTCGAATTAAGACCTTTATCTAGCCCTTTCTACTTAATATTCGTTCATAGAAGGGTTTGTTTTAGACCAACTGCGGCAGAAGAAAACATTGCACTCAGATTTGATATTCCGTGAGTCAGTGGAAGGTGGTAACATACAGCTATATTTATCTTGTCCTGTCATTTCAAATGTACCTTATCCACACTATGGAATCATTTCTTATAGATGCTAGCAGAAGTGTTTCCCATCTCAAGCCTAATTTTTTTTTAAGGCAGAATTGTTTATTTTAGACAGGTTGTTTCATACCCTGTTCAGAAATGAAATGTTTACTTTGTGTATGGACTTTGACAGAAATGAAGAAAAATCTTGTCCATTTTCCTCAGTTGTCCTTACCTCATATGAAAGAAAACATTTACAGCTGTCTCTAGTGTCCTCCAATGCAATAATTTTTCTCAGAGGTAGACTGATCCCCAAAACCTGCTGACACAGCCATTTGCTTTCTATGTTACTGTTATCTCTGACACAGGGAAAACAAGTCCGCTCTCTAAGTTTCCATTATGCCCAGTACATCATTACAAACAAACTCATATCTTGCTACTTGTGCTATTCAAAAATGCAGCAAATATTTTTATTGGCACAGAAATGAATAATTTTCAAAACACTACAGGGAGCTATACACATAGATGTTACTGAGAATCAACAAGATTTGTACTCATTAGAAAATTCTCTCCTTAAACAATTACTGTATTATATTACTCTAAAAGAAATATCCAGTATTGGATGAGTTATTTTCCTCTATCTTTCTTTATGTCATCGGGCTTATCTTTCCTTGGAGATAAAGATACAGGACAGTGCTATTCTATTGACATATGCAATCATTGTAAACTTGATTTCAATAGTTTGAAACTCAACTGCAGCTCTAATAACCTTTTTTAAGGAGTCAGCATGAAATGAATATGCTACAGGCTACACAAAAACAAATATAAAACAAATGTGAAAAGTTAATTAATACCTCTGTGAAGTACTTCTAAAAAAACCAGGAAACTGTTCTCAAGTCTTTAAAGCAAGGAGGTTAAACTCTGTAAACCTTATGAGGTTCTTCTTTCTGTCTTGGAAAAAAATCTTATCTGGAAATAGTGTTGTGGTGGGGTATGTTTGTTTGTTTAGGGTCAAGAAAATGCAAATGATAATGGATTTGAGATATGTTAAACTGCAGAAATGCATTCTAACTTCACACAAAAAAAAAAAAAGTAAAGCTTCTTCTCTGTGATATGAAAACACGAAGGTTTAAACACTTCTTTGGGACGCTAAACAGTACGACAAGAAAGTGTAGCAATTGTTAACAGGAAAAAAGGTCTTAATGAACAGAAAAAAGCACAGTATATTTTCTGGAGGACATCCAGACTTTTGAGGGGGAAGACTTCACAAGTTTTTCCACTGAGTCAGATAATAGCTTTAAATATCAATCATTGCAGGAACAGGGGAAAAGGTTTGACATATGAAATAGAAAAAAAAACTCCATTCTAAATAACCTGCAGCAGAGAAAACCAGTATCCATGTCTAACGCTTCTAGTAGCAGCTGCAGTATGTGACTGCAAATCCAGGCGTGTAGCCATGCACAGCTAAACCAGGTGTTTCTAAGGGAAAAAAAGGATTCCACTAGTCAAATACTGTGAGTTGATGTCAATAGTGCCTGTACCCTCAGAAGATCGGAATTAGACTTTAAGCATTCATTATATTTTGTTAAATTGAAGAATGTAACTGTAATCCCAATGGTAAAAATTTTATTATTTCCTGTGTATCTAGGGTTTTATCCCATTATGTGTTGACCTCACTCACATAATTGGCAAGAGGGTATTCCATTAAAAGTAAAAGCTTTTTTATTTCATTTTCTCTACATAGTTCAATTTTTAAAGTCCATCGTCTGGGTGACCAAGCATTTTCTAGGTTCACTAACTTTCCATATATCATAGCTTCATTGCTCTGAATTCAAACTATGATTTTTTCTATTTATTTACTTAAATAAATGAACAGACCTTTCTTACTTCGACTATTTGTCCTTCAAGCTTGTATGTATGTCAGAATAAGCTACAGCTTTCAGGTGTCAGTAAAAGCATTGTGTACTGGATATAAATATGTATCTGGCACTACCAGATGGGAGCACAAAGTATTTTTATATTCAGGTTCTTCTTTATTTTTTCTTAATTAGCATTTGAGTATGTGATATCCCTACAAGATAAAGCGAGCTGAATTTTAATCCAGTTTTCTGTGGACGAATGCATAGTGAAAATTTTGTCAGAATAACAACTTGCACTACTTGTTGATAACTTGGCTAGGTTGTTGATGGAAGAACGGTAGAGCTGTAGCTATTACGTCACTCTTAGGTGTTTCAGTACAGAGGTAACAGGAAAATGCTAACACAGTGTCTAATCAAAATGATACATTGCGATGTAAAACTCAGTGTTCAACTTCCACAGAAAAGCTAGCAATTGAATTTATCCTTACAGCAGAAAGACTGTGGACTATGGGTTCTGTAGGTCCTCTGCAGTGAAAAACAGATCGACTCATATCAGAGAGGTCTGCTGCAATAAATGTCTTCTTAGATGTATACTCTTAGTAGGCAGATAATAGTCCTTTCAGTGTCTTTCAGTCAGCGGTGTGAGAGCAACTTGTAAATTGCTCTGAATCATGCCCTGGCCAGAGGATGTTGAAACCTCTGTGTTGGGGAGTTCTAGACATTGTCTGCATGCTCTCCTTCCAGCTGCAGAGTCTAAGTGCAACTCTGTCTGTATGGTGGACTTTGTTTAAAGCAGTTATTAAATGAGAAATTAAATGATTGCAAAAGTATCATTTGAAAATAAATTGAGAGGAACAGATGTGCTTAATTTTTGTGGTGGTATTTTAGTTCTTTTTTTGGTTTGTTTGTTTGTTTTTTTTTTTTCCAAAGTTTAAAATAACCAGAAATATTAATTACAAAAATAAATTATAATCATGAGAAAATTCGAGCACTTTAAGGATGAACAGAACCTGTAGCTACATAGTATCTATTAATATAATTGAAAGCTGTGGAAATTTTGTATTCTACTTAGGAAATTCTCAGTTCTGGAATCTTTCCTGTCTAAAATGGTTCTGTGCCCTAGTTGGTTCAGTAGACTAGTGCTGTTTCAAAGGATTTTTAAAAATTTTCTATCTGTGTTTTCAGCTTTGTTTAATTAGAGAATGTATTTCAGTGTGTCTGTGAAATAACCATACTTATCAATACAATAGCCTTATTAAAACTTTTATGGCCTATGGAAATTTTATGCTTGCATTAATTCTAGGAATAGACAATCATAATGAGACAGGACTTAAGCGTTCATGTATCATAAAATTCATAACTTATTTCGGCATGATGAATTGAAAATAAGGAACATTCACTACAGATAAAATTTTGAGAATCTGAACTTTCTATGCTTCTGAATAATTATTTATGATATACCTAACATTTTGCACAGGTGAACACAGATCAAATCAGTTCTCAGAAGATATAATCAAACATTCCACATTAAAAACAATCTGTTTTGAAGAACTTTCTGATTACTGAAAACTTTCCTCCTGACTCCATTTTCTCATCTGTTTCTGTTAAAGCATTTCATTCATATATAAACTTTCCTATGCCCTGTTTTTATGACTAATACACGAGAGTACTGTCACATACTTTCACATACTTGTATGTGTAAAGTGAAGATACAATCTAGTGACATATTTATTAAGTGGGTTTCACAGAGCACAGCTGTACCTGTTAGAAAGAGCATGCTTTAGAGGAAAAAGGCATTTATAGTTATAAATTAGTTTACTGGTCAGTAGTTATTTGTGTGAAAGGTGCAAACCACTAACTGATCCTGGTCTTAATTAAATCTAGGAAGCAGAACACTAGATGTGTTCACTAGATGTCTCATAAATTCATTTCATGAACTGAAATATATTTAATACAAGTATTGTACAACGTATACGTAAAAGACAAAACGTTTGTGCTGGAACTGCTGAAATATTAAATCAGATGTATGTGGCTTTAGCTTCGGATCCATCCTGACAGATTATAGGGAGACCTTTATCTTACTTATATATGGTTCATGGAGGAAACTAAGATGAAAGTGAAAGGTGTTTTAGACAAAAGGAGTTTCCGTATAGATACAAATGCCAGAAGACAGTTTGTCCATAGAGAAGTATCTTCTTAGTACTTGTTTAGTTTATGCAAGTCTGATAAAACCCTTCTGGACTTACGACCAGAGAAGCCAAAGGCATGCCCTCCATGCCACCTCAGAAAAGGCTGTCTTGACAGGACTTACCTTTGGAAAATTGGATTTTGCTGGAAAAATAAAACACAAAACATTCTCATTAAGTAGATTACTCCAAGGTTGGATTTATGTCCTTGATCTGCCTCTAGGTTTGCATTGCCAGAAACTCCAAGCTCTGTCCTGAGCAGAAAGCCCCCACAGAATTGTCAGCAAGTTCAGTCTTCTGGCATGATGCCTAGCAGCCAGGAAAACAAACTAGAGCCCTGGCTCTACCATTGCCCTGCTTCCTGCCACAAAGCACAGGTGAGGACTTGAAAAGTTGGGAATAGCCTCTGACTTGAAGATAGACCTCTCAGAAGATCTGCCTAGAATCCATCTGTCTTAAGAATCACAAAGCTTGTAGAAAATGACAGACAAGTGCAGCTACAAAAACCTGAGAACTTATTTTCTGTGGAAACAACATGTTTTTTGGTAACATCCTGTCAACTCAAATATATCCAAACCCATTGTCTAGAACAGGCATATTTCCTGGGATTTGGAAGCTACTTTTTGAGTAGTTCCTGTTATAGCCATAGTCATAATTTTTACTGTGGGTTTTTATTGTCCTGCTTCACTTTTCCACATCAGCATGGTGAGTGGGTTTTTTTGTTTGGTTGTTGTTTGTTTTTTTTTTTTTTCCCCAGAACTGAAGTCTCTTTAGAGCAGCAGAGACCAAGTATAGAAATAGTCACAGGACAGGCAAAACCAGTAAGAGAGGAAAATGCCTTTCATAACTTCTTAACATGCACAGAATAAAATCTACACCTCTCTTTGGAAACGTTTTTTTGTTCTGAAATAAGAGGTGGAAAGATAGGGAAAAAAACATTCTAGCCATTATAGGCTTGTCTTCTGTGTGAGTTCCCTCTGACTTTTAGCCAACATTTTGCACGTGTTTCTGTGGTAGATCTATAACTTTAACTTGCATAGTTGGGGTATGCCTACATTCTGTAATATATAGGAGAAGTCATCACCTGAGCGGAAAGGCCTTGATCCAAAGCGTGTTGATGATGATGGAATCACTCCCACTGATTCTACAGAGTATCAGATTGGTCCTTAGATAAGCATAACCATCAGTTTTAATATTTTTAAGAACATACTAGTTCAATTATGGAGAAAAAAGTGCTATATGGTTTGATAAATAGAATGCTTTCCAATTTGTCAAGCTACTGGCCAGCTGCTGAACTCTCTCACTCTTAATCTAACAGGAAGTGTGAAAAGAACAAAGGAAGCGGGGAGCACTAAGAAAGGAAAATCATCAAAACTTAAACAAATACATGCTGCCTTTGAACTACTAGTGCATTTTCCCTATTAAAATTAGGTAGCTGCCAGCATTTCATGTTTTCATTGCATAAGCTCTACCAAATGGGGAGATGCTGAGATGCTCCCTGCACATTCAGATAAACTGTACACATTTGGAAGTAATTGAAATGGAGAGAAGGCGGGGTTCTTTATTGGCATTTACTGATATGATCTGGTTTATATTAGGATGGAATTTCTGAGATTGAGAATGTATTGCTCTAACAAACAGTGGTTGCTATAGGAAATCTATAATCATTTGTATTATTCTACTTGTACAAAAAAGACATGCATGCTGATGATTTGCTGGGATTTGAGTATGCTGGGAAAGTTAACAGATTCTAAGAGTGTTATACTTGTTATTTCATATCTTGCATTTGTCTTCTTTACCCTTGCCATTGTGATAATTATGTGTAATCCTTGGAATTCGTGTGGGCTGCAATCTGCCACCAGTTCTCCATTATGTATTTTCTATCTTCAGTTCTATCTAGGACGAGATGATGATTGGAACGGCCAACATAGATTTACTAAGGGCAAACAGCCTGACAAGCCTGACAGCCTGGTAGGATGGAAAAACTGATTCTGTGGATCAGGATTGGCGTGGATGGCTTCCATCCTGTCTCTCTCACAAATATAAGGGTAAGAAACAAAATTCTATGAAGAGACAAAGTAATATTGCTGGATATTTTAAGTTTCCAGTTTCTTCAGAAAATAATCTGGAAGGCATTTGTAAAGCATCTGTAGTGCTTCTACATGTCTGTAGTTCCTACTAATAGTTTGGTTTTCCTCTGCCTTCAACTGGATGTAAGGGTAGATGAGGCTGCTGTGTTGCACCTTTCTGATGCATCAGGCAACAATTACTATCTTGTTTTCCAAAGACTAGCAGATTTGAAGGCTTTGGCTCCAAAACTGTCCCCATCTCAACAGCTTTGGCATGTTGCATGTGTTCACTGAATGCTATGATTTATTTAATAACTTTGTCTCTTGAAGACTTGATCACTGAGCCAGTCGGTATATAGTAATTGTGTACACTGAAATTCCCTGCATTTCCATAGTTGTGTGGTATTGATGACAGGCAAAATAATAGTAATACCAAAGCCAACATAGAATAAATAGAAAAGCTTAGGCTCAGAATACATGTTAAAATTACTGTGCAGAAAAACTAAAAATATGCTACTATCAGTAGCTCCAAAGAGTATAAAGCATTTGGATTTTGGCTACCTTTTCAAACATGCAGTTGTCAAAATTGCAAGCACATTCATGATGTTCAAATTGGATTTACTGTTGCAGACATTGCTTCATGGATGCAATCCTTCTCTTCCCCACCACCATGCAAAATCAGATGAGACTAAGAAAACTTGAAATCAGACTCAAAGAGCAACTGAGGCCATTTTCCTTGCGCTGAAACTGTGACAAAAAGGTGGAGGGCATGTAAAATGGAGGTGGCAGTGCTGATCTTCCACTAACATCTGGTCATTAATTCCATCTTTAGAGACTTCCAAAATGCTGGCAAACACAGCTCCAGCTGGCATGGGGACTGTTCTTTCTCCAAGAGCAGGTAAATAGGCCAGATGGTCCCTAATTTTACTACTGTTTCTAGTATGGATGATGAGCCTTGGTCCCTACTGAGCAATATGCCTTCCAGACGCTGAACATTTTTATTCACCTTTTGGCCACATGGAAATAACGTAATTATTAGAAGAGTAGTAAAATGATTAGGTAATTTGAGAGTGAGAAGCAAACAAAAGGCAGCAATGGTAACCTTGCTTTTCCTCTTTCAGAATGGTAAAGTCTAGAAATCCTTTCCAAAAAACTGCATTTCCATTTGTTTGCTGTAAACCAAAATTGTTTAACTTTTAGGAAAGAACTGGAAGAAACTGTTTTGTCTTATCCACTTGTTTTCTTTTCAGAAAAGGAACACAAAATATGCAAGAAACCCTCCCCTCCTCCAAATCCTTTCAAGTAATCTCTAGAACTCTTGTGCTGAGATATGCATTAGGAAACTGAGGGGATCCAAATTCAAATCCTTCATCATTTTCAGTAGTTACTGGAGGAGATTTTTGCCATGGCTACATGCAGCATGAAAACTTCTAATGATGTGGGAGGATGAGATTTGGAGACTCTTGAGTTGGAACCTGAGGCACTATTCAGGCAGTGATTATGCAATTGTTGCGTAATATGGAGAGTGCTTGCATGAATAATCTTATTAACATGAGAGTTTCACAATCAGGCCCTTGTGGAATATTGCGCTGTTCAAAATCATCTGTATTTATGGTGGAAAAATCAGCTAAATCACCATTTAAAAAAAAAAAAAGAAAAAGTAGTCTCATAAAGACAGCCTTTCACAGCAGGGATTAGAACGTTAGAAAAAAGAATAGAGGAACATATTTTTTCAATTTAGATCTAGTAGGAAGGGTTGGTTTTAATAGTTTCGCTTGAGAAAAGGAAAAGATGAGGAAAAGGTATAGATGACTACTATTAATTATCATTAATTTGCAATATCTGAGACTGTGAACACTGGAATATACAAATGGATAGGAAAGGGAAGAAATTCAAGTCTCCTGAAGAATTTGAAAATCTTTATTTGCAAATAATATAAAGTGCCAGAGGCAGCACATGTGAAAGGATTCCCAAACATTTGCCAATTCTTTGTGCCAATACAAGAGCAATAACTGGAGCAGCAGGTGCAGCCGCTGTGTTCTCTCTATAAACCCTGTGGCTGGGAGTAAGCCCTTCTGCTGGTGCTCTTGCAGGAGCCCAGGCTGCCATGGAGCCGGTTTCTGTCACAGCATGGCAGGCAGAGCAGCAAAACTGGAATGGCCATGCAAGTGGCTGGAAAAACAAAATTATTTTGCCTTGTGGTTTGTTTGTGCTAAGTGCGAGGACACACACTGAGCACGTGCTTGTGCCAAGGGCAGACCCAGGTTGATCTCTGGCTGCTTGCAGGGTGAAAGCTGCACTCTTGGCTGCAGAATTTGCATGCCACCTCCTTCACATTTGCCAAATACAGAGCAGCTGATTGTTCCTAAGGTACCTCTGCACAAACACAAAAGCAGCAGCAGCAGCAGCAAGGCTGGTGCTGGCAGTGCTATGGAAAATAAGTCACTGAATATCCTATATATTAAATTTAAACTATATGCCAAAGCAGAAATAAACCTCTGTTAGGCTGGGCTTTTTCTTTGCACCTCCTAAAGGTTTAAGGCTATGGAAAATGATGGGTCTATAAAGATGACTCTCCAGGCATCAGGGACAAGGCAGAGTGGCAGCTAAAGTTTAAGTTGAGCTAACGTTGCCAGAAAGAATTTGAATGCTTAGGTGCTGATAGCTAAAGAATTTGTACAGTCATCTGTGCAAAACGTCTGAGAAAAACTATAGCTAGCTGAGGAAAGTCGTCTGGTTTTATCTCATGCCACAGCATTTAAAAAAGCAAATCTGATGCCCTAAACACCAATAGCTGCAGAATACTGGAGTCTTTCAAAGCCAGTTTGCTTCTAGCTGGATTTATTCATTCGGTTTGTAAATCTTTTGGCATGCCAGAACTTCTTACTTTTTCCAGACCAAATAGAACTGATACAAGACAAAGAAAAATAATATTTTTATGATTGTTCCTATGTGACAATCCAAGATTAATTCTAGTCTGGAGAATAATCATTGGGCAGTCTTCCCTGTTTTGGGTTTTTCTGATCCTGTGCATAACAGCAGTCATCCAGTAGTTTTCTGCATTTGTTGGTTTCTTGGATATACGTAATACAGCTGAATGTAGCAGTGATTTTGAGGTTTTATTTCCATGGGAAGATAGGTCTGGAGAACGTGTTGAAAATACAGTTTATTTTTTGCTACCCAGCACACTTTCTTAGTGCTTTCTAGGGTACAAATAGAGTTCCCAAGGTGCTCTAGGAAATAAATCTGAAAGGACTATTAATGGCATATCCCTCTACTTTAAAATATATTTATATTAGTGTGTGGCAATTTGTATTTTCATTTGGGGAAGAGAATGAATAACTGAAGAATGGGCAAATCTCTACTAATATCAGTGCAGTTGCACTCATTTACTATATGACAAAATGTCTCAGTATAATTATCTAAATATACGATCAAAGCCCAGCAGGGACGTAGATTGTTGCATCAATGTAAAGTAGAACAAAAAGCAAAAATGAAAGTTTCTACTATATACCAATGTGTTCATCTACATCTGCTGTTCTTTCAGTTCTGTTTTTGTTTTGGTTTTGTTGATGTGATAAGCAGGGTGCTGTCCCAGCGTGAGGTGAAGCATTGCACTGAGTGGGAGAGTTTCCTCATAGTCATAGGGATTACTTCTTTTGCTTTCATTCAAGTACAAGATGTCGTAATGCAGGGCTGTAGCTGCTGGATGAGCAGCAGTGAAACCTAATATCCAAGATTACATTATCCATTTTTTGTTCCTTGTCTGCAAGGCTCTGCATTTGGCTTACCAGAGGCAAGTGGCTATTATTCTAGGTGCTTTAGCATGCTAGTTTCTAGACCTGTCTGCCTACATCTCTGAGGCAGAGCTTGCTTTTACACTGTGCCTGTCACTGTGCCTCCTGCAATGAAAGCAGCCCTCTTGTAGCTGCTATTTTGTGCCCCTTCCCTGCAGCACCAATTAGAATGACTGCAGTCATTGCCAGGAAGAAATACTTACCAAATAAACCAAATCCCATGGGTATTTAAAAAATACAAACTTGACAAGGCCAAAAATTTCCAACCTCGCCCTTGACTCAGTGAATGAAAGCTGACCTCTGCCTTCTACAGTCAATTATTTTCCAGATTGTCACAATATCCAGGAGCCTCAGCATTTCTCTCGGCTGCTGGTCCGAGCAAGAAGGAGGGAGACAAGCATGAAATACTCTTTCAGTGCCCTTGTAAAATGTAGGTGTAATGTAGACGTGTATCTCTACGAGGGGACAGACTAGAACCTCTTGTCCCTTTTCAGCAGAATAAAGTTTCATTGCATCCTTTTCCTGCCAATAAGGCATTTTAACATCTGGTTTTACATAAGAGAGAGCAGCATTTTGTTCTTTTAGTTCTCAGTAGTACAGTGGCTAGAAAGAAAAATCTTCCTGTGGTAGTGTGTGTATGTAAAATACAAACCAAAATTCAGAACAGTGCATCTTTGTCTTAAAGAGTCATCACCCAAACCTTTCAGATGGATCTTATAAAGTTGCAAGAATGGGCAGCTGAATACTGAATGAATATTTCTGACCACTGTTAGTCGTTGCTGCTCTAGTAACAGAGAAGTGGGGTGCAGTGGGAGACTGCAGAATATGGGGGCAGAGCAGCAGGGCCCCTGGCACAGTGAAGCAGGACACTGCAAATTCTGCAGAACAGCTTCTCCTCCCTCCTCTGCTTGGTTTCCCTAGAGTTCAGATTGATTGACAATGGGTATAAATCTTTGGCTAATGAAAATAATGGCACACAGGAAAGGCTACCTTCCGTATTGGAGCTTCAGGAACAAGGTGACTGAAGTTATGCATTGCAAAAATGTACCTTGAAACACTATTATAAAAATTTACTATTCAGGGCAAATTTCTATCATAGCAATTGTGGTTATGGTGACTAACAGAAACATCTTAATTTTCCTTAAAGTCCATAAGAATGTTACAATATCTGTCTCAAAATTTCCACTCCTAGCCTGTCCCACAGGTTCTCCATGTTCAAACCACCTTAATTCTTTGGTGCCTGAGCAGTTTATGAAGTACAGTTTGATAATTTTATTTCTCTGTCATATTTGTTGATTGCTTTTTGAGGATGGATAATGATTTTTCAGATATCACATAGTTTGAATAAGAACGTAAATGGCTAATCAATCTTTAAAAAGGAAAAAGACACAACAAGAATAATAAATGGTGGGCTACATTGCTCAGGCATGGTATTAACATGTTTACAAGGCAATTAAGCAAGAATGAGAGAATCTGAGATATTGCCTATGAGTTATGGAAACATTAATCGTCCAGTTTTTAAGCTGAAAGGCTTTAGAAATGCACTGCTATTTCACCTGTGTGTGATTTGAGCAGGGCTGGGTCTTCCACTTCTTGCTGGCTATGCACCTGGGCAAAAACAATGAAAGAAAGGGCTCCTCAGATGAGGCAGGTTTGATCTGTGATTTGTAGTGTAGAACGGTACTTTCTGTGGATAGTGATGACTGCTAACAGAGGCTGACAGGAAGCTTTTCCAATGAAGTTTTTGGTTTCATATATTTAGAAGCAACTTAGTTACAGTAAAATCTCCAGAACTAACTGCATTTAACTGATTTGACAGTATATGGGAGTCTAATACAAATTAATTCTTTATGGTTAAATGGTGTAAAATGTGGATTGCTTCTACTATACTAATAGTTAAATTCTTTAAGATCCTGAAAGATAAGCTCCGAGAACTGATTTCTGCATATGTCTGTCAGATATTCCGGTTAATTTTAAAGCATGTTGTTCAACAAATATTTCAGTTTCATTCCCTGTGCTCCTGAGAACACTGTCTTGCATGTGTAGTCTAGATTCCAGGAAAACAGGACAGCTTGCAATGGAAAGAAACAAATTGAATGCATTTTTCTACTAAATATCTGGAGACAGTATGGAGACAGTAGCTAGGACACCTGACTTTTTTTTTTAATTAATTTCCAATCATAGAAAAAAATGGCATGAGTAATTCAGATGTGTATGTCAACTGAATATCACATATTGGGATGTTATCTTCATATCTCTTCACTTAGATTTGAGAAAAGGATACATATATATATATATATATTTATGTTTGGACATGGAAATTTTCTTGAGGTGCTAGCTAACAGCAACAGAGATAAATGAGAGCAAACACTGGGAGCGTATGGAAAGGTTTCCCAAGTGCAATATCAAGTCATGTTGTTGAAGTAGTTGAGCTTCAGGGTTCAAAGACAAGCAAGTAGACACTCCAGTTGTATCCCCAAGGGATGAAATCAACTCTTGAGAAATTCTGACATTCCAGACGTAATTTCTGACTCAAATCTGAAAACATTTGCTAAGAGCAGATGTTTTAGGTGATGATACCTGTCTTGTGAAGAGGGGAACAATTTAAGAATCTTGTGAAAGAAAAATAATTTTCTTGAGACACTTGTATGCTTTTTCAGTGCAAATGTGTCTCTTTAAAATCCCAATGGATTTCAGCTTCTCCATCAAAAATTGAGAATAGCACTGAGACATTCTATACAGTGATTCACCAAATCAAGACAGGGTTTTTATCTGGCATTTGACTGTTGAAAATTAAAGATATGTTGGCTCTCTGAAGGTTAATCATTCATTCCTGAGTTTATCATGTATCAAAGAACCCAATGTGGCTATGGTTGGAAGGGACCCCTTGAGATCCTCTAATCCAGCCTCTGCTCAAGCAGGGGCGCCTACAGCACATTGTCTAGAACCAAGTCCAGACAGATTTTGAATATCTCCATGGAGTGATATTCCACATCTCTAGGCAACTGTTCCAGCATTTGCCAGCCTCAGAGTGAAATAGGGCTTATTTTGGATTCATAAGCAATTCCATGTGTTTCAGTTTGTGCCCACTGCCTCTTCTGCTGTCAGTGGGCGCCAAACAATCTGACTATCTCCCTTATTCCCTCACACCAGGTACTCAGGGGATCCTTTGTAGGAGATCAGTCAGTAGTTTAGCACAAATGTTATACTAAAATAATAGCTTGCCTCATTTAAAATTTATTTCCCATTGCAACTCCAATAGTTTTGAATTGGCTCAAGCAAGGCAGGTAACAGGTAACTGTGCTGGCATTTGGTGAACCAGACGTTGCAAGAAGTGTATAAATCCAAAGCAGAAAATTTGTCATTTCAAAGCTGTTTTTGTCCAGAACTCAAAGCATTTTCCATATGAGATGAGGTCATGCAAATCTGTGGTCATGCCCAATGCCAAGGAGCAGCTGACTAGAGCTGAGAACAGCTTTTTCATTAGACCTCCAACCCAAACAAGCTTAGACTCAAGGCCCAAAGTGTTTGTGTAGTATCAGCTATCTTCTTGGAAATGTTGCTGACGTGAGCCTGCATATATATGCCTTTTCTTCTCTTTCCCTTTGCTCAGACTAGGAAATATTTTCCTCAGTGAATGTAAATCTTCTGGTTGAACCTACAATATCTGCAAGAGCTCAGATCCCACTCTCCATTTTGAATATCTAGTTCTCTGATTTTACCTCCTTGATGGAATGCTAAAGACAAGAAGCAGAAAATTACCAGAGGAAAGCTGTTGTCTCACAAAATGAAATAGGGTCAAACAACAGGCAAACTCTTATCCAGGAAAATGGATTTGTACAGTTACAAGTCATCCCTCAGTAAGGTTGTGTACTAAGATCCGTGCTTGCTCTGAGTAGGTGAGCAAGCCCCAGTGGCAGACTGCAATATGGCAAAGGACAAGAGCTGCTCAGAAATGGAGGTGGAGTTTACTGTTTTGTAGTGCAGATGTTCCAAGAGCCACGGGTGCACTCAGGTCTCTTTGAATGCAGTCACTGTGGATTTCTAAGGGAAGAATAAGTGAGAGAGAGCTATTGCTTTCAATCTGCTCTTCTAAGGGATGCCTTCCTCTTTGTTTAAATAGCAAGTCACCTGGTCAGAAAAATCCTGGGCAAAGCATGCCTGTGAGATGAATTGCCTATACAAACGCTGGCATCTGACTGCAGCTGCTGCCCTATGCCTCTGAGCAGGTGGTGCAGCACACTGTGCTGGGGCTGAGGCTGTAGGAGTGGGCAGCTCTCACTGGGCTGCTGCATGCTGCAAGCAGCTGCTCTGTCTTTTCACAAAGCCCTTAGGGTGTGCATGCGGGAAAGCTCAGTTTCCAAACAGAAGCAGGGTGTATTTGCCTTAGAAAATTAAGGTATGACATAATCAAACTACCAAACAAAAATTGAACTGTGGGTAAATAACAAAATATGTACAGAACACTGTGAAACAGATGAAGGAGAAAAGAACTAAGTGTCTGTATGAGTTCTGAGTTAGAATTCAATTAGAATAATCATTTTTAAAGGCATCTATTTTCTTTACAATCATGAGTTAATCACATAATATGCTTCTGACAGGTAATATGAATGTGGAAAACAGCTCTAGCTTTTCAGACTGTCAAACAGACTGATAACCCACACCAGTGAGTTCACCCAGCCTGTCTGTGTAGAATGCTGTTTCACTGACATGTACTACTTACTGTTAGATGTTCTTATATTGCTAAATAAAAGCAATTATGTATGTATAATTACATATTACTTATTAAGCACCACAACTGCTTGAGCATTGTTAGGCACACTGAGAATCCATTTATTGTAGCACGTCTTTGTTAACAATAGCTGGGGAACTGGTACTCTAGCTCTTTATTAGGACAGCATTAAATGTGAAAATTTTGGGACTAAGGAGAGATAATATTTATGTTTGTTTAGGTTTGTTACCATGGTACTTAGAATAGTTACTATGGGAATAGAAACAAATTGGTAAGTTACCATTACCCACTAGTATCAGTACAACAGGAGGTTTTGTTTGTAAAAGCCATTAATCTAACTTCAGTGATTTGCCCAGAACTTTTTTCTTGTTTAACTCTTTTGTCTACACTGAAAAGGAGAAAGGGGAAAAAAGTCCCTGATGGAATCCATTACTTGAAGTTATATTCAAATGAAAGTGGCTACAAGACAGAAAGGAAAAATGCCAGTAATAGATCCAAGTAAAGGAAAACAGAAATTTAAAAATTTATCATTCACCATGTAAATTATTCAGAGTAAGGGGTGCGAATGACCTATCATTAAGGACAAGGTCTTCCTGCTCTCTCATTGCCTTGGCAGTGTGCACAAATGCACAGCACACAAGCACAATTGCATTAAATCTGTACAGACAGAAGTGGAAGAAAATAGTCTTAGGAAATGCATAAGGCAGCAGGGAAAGAGAGGTTGAATTTTACACAGCTGAGTTTTTCTTATGAACATTCTAGAGCCACAAATGTTTACAGTTGTAAAAGGTCATAGCCAGATTAAACTGCTCAGCATGTTCAGATGTCTTCAGTAACTGGTGTACTTTTTCCTAGATATTTTATAACATTTGAGGATAAACATCAAACCTTTTCTTGTTAATGCTCCCATAGGTCTGCAGAACTGCGAGCTTTAGAGATCTCTATCACCCAGCCTGTGGTACCTGGACTCGAGCACTGTGCTTTGGATGTTGGGCAGCCTGTGCAGCTGTGCTTTCTAGGGGTTCCAGCAGGACCTCACTGTTCTGGCAGAGCTAGCTGCTAGTTGAATTCCGACTGTCTCATCCTGGGGACAGCAGACAAAATTTGTGCTCACAATCAGAACTATGCACTTAGCTCCTGTATCTAGAGACATTAAAAACTCAGAACCTATGTAACTCTAAAACCTCTAAAATCAAGTCAGAGTTTCAAACTAAATGTTTGAGGAAGAATGTATTTTTTCCTTTTTTAGCCCCATTATGTTTGGTGTCTGACTTGTGACTTCTGGCTGCAAGGGACCAGCCATAACTGAATTTCAGTTAGTAAACCATCGTAGCTTTTCCTAGCCACACTCACTAATAAACAGTTCTGTTCTGCTTAAAATGCACTTTTGGAAGAG
Organism: Lagopus leucura; assembly: GCF_019238085.1. Classification (NCBI taxonomy): domain Eukaryota; kingdom Metazoa; phylum Chordata; class Aves; order Galliformes; family Phasianidae; genus Lagopus; species Lagopus leucura. The sequence continues at coordinate 12,108,503 of NW_024962255.1, read as the reverse complement.
AGCCACTTTCTGCTTCACAGTTTTTACAAAGTAGAATTATATTTTATCTTGACGTTATAAAGCACCACCACTGAGCTGTGCTGCTGCAAGTAGTCCCAGGAAGAACACCAACTCTGATCCCACCACTAGATCCCAGTGGTCTCCAGCAGCATTTGGGAAGGTTACCTGGTAATCAGCTATACAAACACTGTACCTGGCCCTTTCAATCACACAGAATCTTGCATCTACAAACCTAAAAGCCTTTTGAGTAAACAAACATCACAAATAAATACCAGAGTGGGGACTGCCCCAATTAAACAGCTGTAAAAATATAAAATAAATATTTAAAAGATTTGCCTTATGACCAGGCTGTGAAACCACAGGGAAAGCATCTGCAAGGCGCAGTTAGAACAAATAATACTTTCCATTCAGCAGTACAGGCAAAGTCACTTGCAGGCAAGTGTCTAGGATTCTGGTTGTGGTATTTAACAGTTACTTGCAGAAAAGGCAAAGTCAAACTCTCTTCCAGGCACACTGTCAAACAACACGACACATCATTAAAAGTATATGGTCTTGGCTAGGAAATCTATTAATTAGTTTTGAACCATAACAAACCGAAAAGCGTGTTTATCTCAGGGTTCATATTTAAGTGACATCTGAAAGCATTTATGCAAACAAAAACAAATTCAGAGCTGTTCTCAAAGGAGAAAACTGCATTCAAACCTACTTACAAAGTTCTCTTTCCTTTGATAGCTGATATGGACTTAGGAGAAGAAACAGTATTTTGTCTGCAAAGTGTGATGATATTAAGCAATTAGAAGAATACATTTGCAAGAAACTGATCTTATGTTTTAAGTATGATTGAAGGATTATTGTGTTTGTTTCTTTAAAAAATTGTAGAAGTTCATTCTATATATAGTTTATATAGAATATTAGAAGTTTAGGATTAGCATAAGGATGTCAGTTGGACGTTACTTGGTTGTATGAATGCGAGCTGCTAGCAAGATATATTTTTTCTTTCAGTAGCAGTTTTCAATATTATTTTAATATTTCTTGCTTGGACTATTGATAGTAATACTGGCTTTACTCATGGATAGATCTAATCAAAAGAATTCCTGTTTGAGTTCTTAGCATGCACCCTACCAGGGATAGGACTGTCAGCAGATAAACTCACAAAAGGTGAATTTTAGGTATCTCAGTGCCCTCTAACTAGTTCTGGCTCTGATGAATAAGATTTCAGAGATTTTGATGGCAGAGTTTAAGGCATAGGATCTCAGTTAGGAGGATATTCTCCCATTAGTGACATAAAGTGCCACTGTTCAGAAGTTAATTCTTTTTTTTCCCCCACCTACATGAAGGAATTTCAGACTTAGACAAAACTATTTATTTTCATAAGAAAACACTTTCTGAAAAAAAATATTTTAATGAGGCATTCTATTGTAAATATATTCTTTTGAAAATAATGAGTAAGTAGTAATTTGTCCACCAAAGATCAAGCCTATGTGCTTTTGAAAGTTCACTTTACAATGAAGCTGGATACCTCCTCTCCCCAGATTTGGAATTAGTGTAGAGAACTAAAAATCAGGTTAATAACTGATATATTTAAGCAGCCATTTATTCGGGATAATATCAAGATCATGCAAGCCAAATAGTATTAGGACCTTCACATAGCAGATAGATTGAAACTGACATGACCAAATGCCTGAATAGAGTAGCTCCAGTACTGCTTTGGGAATCAGTTACTGCTTGTCTGTGTGATTTATGTTGACTAACACTGTATTCCACGGGAATATTGAGGTTATTTTGTCAATTGTTTTTCTAACTGTTGGCAACAGAAAATTGAAAATCACCATATTTGATTTAGCTTTTCTTTACAACAGTTATTTTCTTTTTAAAAGATTTTTATATCCATTGCATCCTCTCATTTTTGCTATATACATTTTATTTTTGACTCCTGAAAGTGACATAAATCACCTTATTTAATGAGAAGTTGAGTTTACAACTGAAATTCTATGAAGAGTCACATTGATAAGATACAGTATTTACTGTCTGGAGATATTTTCATAGAAATTTTCTCATTTTATCTGAGAATTCTTAGACAGGAAAAGTGTGAATTCCTAACCATAAAAAATGATTTGAAGAGCAAATGCATATTATTCCTGATTTAAGCCAGGATCTTGTATGAAATTCTTGGACCTCTGTAAGAGATTATTCTGTTAACTTCTGTGTTTCAAAGCTTGCTGGGGACACAGATGGACTTGTGAACCGTTGTTTCTTAATCCCACACCGGGTATACAGATATTAAAAGAACCTCATCTCCCTCCTATAAATTGGAGCGAGACAACCTCTTAGAAAGAAATCGAGACAAGGCTTGATTAATCTGGTATGAAAAGCAGACAACAAATTTCAGACCTGATCAGACTTGATGAAGGAGTTCTGAGAATGATGGCACTTACATCTGAGAATGTGCTACATCAACTTTTGGATTCCCTGAAGATCTCTTTATTAGCAGGTAGGCTAAAATTGCTTATGTAGCAGAGTTATAAATATTGTACATAGCTTTGCTCAACTAAACTAAGTTGTCTCATTTACTGGTGAAAGTTGATGTGCTATCTAATATACAAGCTGCTGGGAATAACTTACTTTCTCCCCTCATTTAATTATATCTAATATCTAGTAGTGCTATAACACATCTCTAGAAAGTATATGTTGATAGAGCAATAAAATAATGACAATAATAAATTTAAAAAAATATTACTAGGCCTGAAGTTTTATCAGACAGTTCTACAGGAATAAGTATTCCAAATTGTATTTAATAATGAACTACAAATAGTGACAAACATACTTTTCTGTACTACCAATCCTGATCATTAATTTTCATTATAAGCTAATTGTACAGATTAGATTCTGCAACTTAAACATATTCATCAGTAACTTATGGAAACTTATTAGCACATGGACACTTTTTTCTCAGTCCACAATAACACTTGCATCTGTTCCTAGCCAGAAGTGGGAAGACTTTCCTGTACGTCCTGAGTGTTGGCTGGGAGTATAATATAATTGGTTTAAACCCTGTGAACTGAAACATACTGTATTTAGGATATAAACAGTTCAGAAAAATGTTATAAGATATTGGCCTGAATTTAGCACCATGGGAATGTCTGGAAATTTTTGTAAAGAAATCTGGAGAAACAGCAGAAATCAAAAATGCCTTTAACCCAAGATAGAAGTAATGGAAAACTCATGTTTTGTTTTGTTTTGTTTTTTTGTTTGTTTGTTTTGTTTTGTTTTTCTGTAAGGATTCTGATCAGCTATTTCCTAAAGAAATATTTCTTTACATGGAGTTTGCTCTTAGATATCATTAGAAAAGCAGGGGAAAATCTCTCTTTTCCTGTATTCAGGCTTTCTAATACACATGGTCTTCATTAAGCACTATCAGTCATTGCTTGGTATGCATGCTCCTGTCCTATCACCCGTTTGACATGGGAACCCTATTACGTGAGTCTGGTGACAGACACAACATGATGGGTAGCTTTATTTCTTAAGCAGGTCCATTGCCTTCTCTGGTATTGCTCTCCTGAGTAAAAATTCCTCTGAGTTCATCCTTCATGTGAGTTAGCTTACCTTAAACCTTCATGCCTATATTTTTATTTCACAGCATCAGACAACAGTCCCATAGTTTTAAGAACATGAAACAGAACAGTGAGCTACGTTAATACCTGTCTATGGCACATTTTTTCCATCTTTCCTCCTTCTCATACTGAGCACAATGTTCCTGCCCATTCCCCCAAAACTAATAAATTTAATAAGAAATAAAGAGCTTTTCAAAGTTGGAAGCAACTTTAGAGTTCAAATTCATTCCAAAACTTTTGCCTTTGTTACATTCCTCAGTTGCTCAGTAAGAGGCTCATTTTTGGAGGAGATGAAGAATGAAATAAAGTACAACTCTGGCTCAAGCTCTAGGCACTGAGACTATTGCTGATCCCTGTGGGTATGGACTACTTGCAACAGCTATGAATGATTTCCCAACTCTTTCACTTTCTACTGCTGTGTGAAAAACATACAGAAGACTATATTCTGCTGAATCTTTCAGGATCTCACCTTGATTTCTAATTGAAAATTGATCAAATTTTGAAGAGTAGTCCCAATGTTTATGTACAGAACTTTCTGATAAGAACCTGGTGAATAGACTGTTTTGTTGTTCTCCCTTTCACATTTTTCTCTCTGTTACTCCTGTTTTCAGTTTGCATAATCTCACCATAACTTTGGCCATCATTTACATTTTAAGTCCTGTACAACCAGACGAGATTCCATAGAAATTAAATTGGGAGGAGTTTCCTTTTCTACCAGTTTTAATATGGAAACTCATGAGGGAAAGGATTTTTTTCCACTCAAGCTATGAACTGAGAACAGTATTCTTGTGTTTTGCATCACAGCCAGTATAAAATGATAGTGCAGACAAATCTTCACTGGAAGAGTAGTGAATGGTGCAACATGAAGAATAAAATCAGGACAACCTTTCATCAACACTGTCACTCAGTTGATGGAGCTTGGTAGCATTTTCCATTCCACTCTCCTGACAAATCAATGGCATAAGAGACTAGACAACATAAAATAAAAATCTTCCTTGTTTTCCAGATAAGTTAAACACAGTTACTGAAAGAATGAGAATCACACAACAGCCACTTGACTTCAGCCAATTGTTACACACAATAATGACCTCAGGAGAAGGCTCAAGAGAAAGCCTTTATGCTCATGTACATGTTTTGTGAGGTAGAGAAGTTTGAACCCTAGCTAGCAGGGTACAAACTTAGTGGTCCTTCTTCCTCTGTAGAGAATAATCTCTGCTGAACTCAATGGGAACTTCATTGCATTTGTACTGAAAACTACTCATTTTACTCATTAAACTTTCCCTATTTCATCTGCTGTTAGCCTTAGCAAGTTAATCTGAGAACAGAAGCATTTCTGATGTGTAAATAAAGGATATAATATAAAAATAGAAATTTTAAAATGGAATACAGAAAGTGACTGGCCTAAAACCTATTTGAAAATGATGCTGAGTACAGATTAGTAAAGATCACTCCTTTTAAAATAACCTGTTTCCAAGTATATAGTATTCTAATTTATCTATGCTAAATTAACAAAGTAGCATTTTTCTTATCTTTTAATGTTCATAATTTTAGATATTTAATTGATTTTGCATTCTGTCAGTGTGAAAGCACATTATCCGAACGTCTCTCAAACACTGGCAGTCTCCCCTTTTAATATGGTTGTTTGTCTATATTAATGAAACAAGTCACAAAACTTTATCTCTGGGTTATTCAAAAAGTTCTATTTTTGATTGGTCACGGGAGTCAAATGTTTTTTACTTTTATTTTCTGATTTGGTCACTCAAACATTTTTAATACTGTATTAGTGACTAAGGAAAGTTTAAATATCTCTCAAATAATTTTAAGACTATGTTTTGCAAAATTACTTACTTAAAATAAATTAAATTATATTCTGTAGGTTAAGGTCATCTCAAATAAACCAGCAGCTAATTGATGTCTCACAGATGACAAATAATGAGATATATAGGAAAGAAGAAGATGATCTGTTTGGATTCTCTGACTAGCTCTGTTAAACTAGTGTGAAGCACCTCCTATAATGCAGAATAGTTCGTACCCTAAAAAGAATCTGGTTTATTTTGTTTCAGGTTTTTTTGGCACTACTGTAATAATAAAGCAGCATTTTTCAGCTGTTTCTCATTAGTCTCAATGCTAGCTACTTTCCAGATAAATGTGAACTCTCTCCTGAAAATGAGAAAAACAGTATGGTGACACTAAGGCTGAAGAAATAAATCTCCTGCTAAAAACAAAAACAAAAACACAACACTAATAATTAATCGAAAAAGCCAAAAAAGCAAAATTTACTACTTTCCAAAAATGGCAAGGATTCAGCAAAATATTTAATTATCTACCAATTTCAGTATCTACTAAACTTTAAGCATAGCTCAATGTGAGACACTGCCCTTTTTCAAAGAATGGCAAAGCATGGGGGATGACCTGCTGGAGAGGAACTCTGCAGAGTGGAAGCTGAGTGTCCTGGTAGACCACAGATTGGCCATGAGCCAGCAGTGTGCCCTTGTGGCCAAAAAGGCCAATGGCATTCTGAGGTGCATTAAAAAGAGCGTGGCCAGCAGGTCCTCCCCCTCTACTGTGCCCTGTTAAGGCCTTATCTGGAGTACTGTGTCCAGTTCTGGGCTCCCCAGTACAAAAAAGACAAGGATCTCTTGGAAAGAGTCCAGCGGAGGGCCACAGAGATGGTGAAGGGCCTGGAGCATCTCCCCTATGAAGAAAGGCTGAGTGAACTGGGTCTGTTTAGCTCTGAGAAAAGAAGACTGAGAGGAGACCTGATCCAGGTCTATAAATATCTAAGGTGTGGGGGGCAGAATGGTGAGGCCAGACTCTTTTCAGTGGTGAGTGGAGACAGGACAAGGGGAAATGGCCGGAAACTGCAGCATAGGAAGTTCCGCACAAATGTGCGCAAGAACTTCTTTACAGTGAGGTGACAGAGCACTGGAACAGGCTGCCCAGGGAAGTGGTGGAGTCTCCTTCTCTGGAGATGTTCAAGACCTGCCTGGATGCCTACTTGTGTGACCTGGTGTAGGGAATCAGCTTTGGCAGGGGGTTGGACTCGATGATCTCTGGAGGTCCCTTCCAACCTGAAAATAGTACTGAAGTATTGGAGGTGGGAGATAATCCTTTCATTTAGGTTTGTCAGCTTGAATACTTTAGGATCTCTGGACCTCCAAACACTCCCTAGCCAGAACTGTACTTTGCAGAGCACATGCAATGCCCTGCTGCATGTGGCTTGTTACACTTTTTACTGATTAGTGACATTGCTTTTTCAGTGGTCATTTGTTTGTATGAAAGGCTTCTTATCCAGGAAGTATCAGAAAGAAGGGAATACATCTGAAGAAATAAGAACAGCCTTATCTTTAAATTACATGAACATGTAAACAGAATGTTCCTGTATGAAGCATAGCTTCTAGTAGTGTAGGATAATTGTTTCAAGGCAATCAATGTATGGGCAAAGTAACACACATCTAAAATGTATACAGAAATGTTACTTGATTTTTTTTTACTTTCTGCTTTGCACAGAAATTTCTTGTTAACATACTGATAGTAACACCAAAGTGCCATCTTTTCTCCTTATAACAGACACGGGCTCACAACCACCTGTTGTTGTAAAATTTGCTATTCACAAAGGATACTATAAATATAACCAGTAGAGCTGACTGGAAAATAATTTTCAAAAAATAGGCTCCATTTAGTATTTTGCATTAGGAAGAGGGGAGACCTTTTTAATCATATTTCTTTTCAAGTATTTTTGGAGGACATCAACTCTTCCAGTAAGTTGGTTTTGATTTTTGTAGTATTAGTTTGAATGTACAGGAAGGAAGGCAGCACTGAAATAAATCTAACTAAATGAGGCTACAAAGTGGTATCATATCTAAACTGAAAAGCATTATGTGTACTTCTTGCTCACGCCGTGATATCTTCACTGCACATAAAATATTTTTCTATTCATATCAGCACACATCCAGAAACACCTGTATATCAGTGCCATTCAGCTGAGAATGCTGAGCACATTTTTGGTCTCATGGAGCAAATTAGTGTATCTTTATCAACTTCACTGAAGCAATTGCTGTTCATACCAATTCAAGAATGAGCCTCCTCTCTCTTACCTAATCAACATCTTAGCATATACTTTTTTCCTTTCTATTACTTCCTCTCCCCTTTTTGGATAGTCTATTGCTTGAAATCATTATGAATTGCAAGATGGATAAACAGTGCAAGAGTAGTTCTTAAATAAAGGTATTTGCATATTAAAGTCATGGATTGTGGGACAAAGTTCAGTAAAATACCACACACAAATCATTGAAAGGTTTCTAACCTCTTCCAATTAGTCGCTTTCAGCCTAAAAGCATATCAAAATTTGTTCTTAGGTATGCTGCAGGGAATAAATCCTTACCACTAGCAAGGCTGCAGCTAAGCTTTAAAGCTTTAACACTGGACCTCTAAGTGTCCATGAAAAGGTTCAGCTAGCAAGATGAGGATAACAAACAAAATAAACAAATCAAAACAAAGAAAAAAACCATACATTTAATTTATCTGTAGTATAGTTCTGAGTCAGAAATACAAGAGTATAAGAGATTGAATATGCTGGGAAATGCATGCCCGAAGATAACTGGCTGTTACAAGATTATTTGAAAATGAATAAGGATGCAGGTAAAAATTTTTTGCAGTTTTTCCTGTTTGTTCCTACTAGAAAATAGCATGAAAGAAGTCCAAATTTGAAAACTGAATGTGCTCTTTGTTGAAGATACCAGTTGTGTCCATGTTCTTTGCCTTTTTCTGTTCTGATTTCTTGGTATACTCTCCCAGCTCATTTTCCTTGCAAGCAGTATTACTCCTTCATGTTCAACATAGGATGGTACTACCTTTCCCTTGCTTTTTACCTTCTACCCCACCAACACTGTATGGAACAGAGATCTCTTATTCCTTCATAGAATATATGAATAAATACATGAATAAATAGAACAGCTTCTGCACAGCTGCATACAGCAAAGCTCAACTTTGCAGAAGTAGAGAATCCTTGAGCCAAGGACAGGGAAAGAAAACTAACATTTCAAATACCAAAAGAAAGAAAAGAGAAAAAAAAGCAAGCCATCAGGACTTTTGCAAGCTTGTTTTAAAGGAAAGTGGAAGATGAATAGTGTCAGTCAGTCACAGGTTAAAGCAAACTGGAAAGCTTTACATGAGAACTAGTATAGTTGTCTGGGGTAGGAAGGTGAGACAATGTGGATATGTGGAAAAAAGCGGGATGAAAACAAGCAATAACCACTAACCATGAGAATCCTACAGTGGCAAAGAAAGAATAGGTCAACAGTGATATATGGTCTTGAAGTGACACAAAGCTGGAAAGAAGGTGCAGATACAGTACAAGTTGGGTTTTGAAAACAAGGGAAACAAATCTGAATGCGTTTTAAGATATCAGCAAACTGCATAAACCTGGTAATACCTTGAAGCACTTAAACTATTCCAAAGTATGCAGAGTATCTGCGTGCATGCTCTCCCAGAATATTTATCACCTCTGCCCTCAGAGGGAGTGGGAAGCTCAGATGAGCTTAAGAAACCCTTTTGTCAGAAGAGCAGGGTGGTGCAGGTTTCCTGTGGGAATGCGTGGAGGAACTTGCACATTCTCTGTCTGCCCTCTGCCTTGCTCAGCTCCTTGCTACTGCTCTGTTTCAGGAGCAGTGCTGTCCTTAATACAGAACACAGATTGTGTAAGAAAAAAATGTCAAGTCTCATCTGGGATCAAACCACACCATTTTTACTGAGGCTCCTCTCTATGTGTCCCTCAGATGCCACAATATCAGCAGTCTAAGTCTGTATCCACAGCAGATTGCAAATTAATGAGATTCAACAGTACCTATTCTTTTTCTTCTAGCTTTTCCTCACCCCTGTGCAGGAATATGTTCAAACAAAAAGAATGCACAAAAGCAAAACTAAACTGAACTGAAATCAGACACCCCCTGAACTCAGATAGCTGTGTCCTTTGTTCACAATTCGCTGATAGCCCTCCCCCTACACTAAGATGCATTTTTCATTCACAGCAAATTACAAAAGCAGATGCTTCTTTTGACGTGTAGAGACAAATCTCACATTTAGAGGCTTTCTCAATTTGTGTTGGCTAATGTAACAGTTATTATAGCTATATTCTCAATATTGGAGAAACATTTTCTCTGACTTTGATTTCTTTTCAAAACATCTACAGAAAACACAAGTGGCTATTAGCTGTTTTACTTTCTTTTACTTTTCTTTATTTTAAAAATTGGCATGAAATTAATTTTTCCGCCTTTAGACGTTTTTATTTGTTTTCAGTGTGAAATAGTTGAATCTTCTCTTTCTCTCTAAAATTGAGAATCTGAAAACAGTGAATGTACCACTGGGACAGAAAGTTGATGCACTGACACTTGCGGAAGCCAGTGGTTGTTATTAGTGCCACAGTGAATGTACAGTTGCTGCAATACGTTCCAGCCTCAGCCATGGAAAAGGACCTCATTGTAACCTATGTAGTGTACAGACAAGAAACAGGAATAGATAGTGGCAAGGTTACCTTCAGCAATAAGAAATTTGTTTTGACTCCTTGTTTGCCCTTGTGCAATTCACTCTGACACACCGAGCCAGCACAGAGCTGACAAGCAGTGCTGTCTGGGTGGTTTCAGCCAGGGTGTTCTCTCTGAACATGGTAATTCATGGAAACATAAGTGTGTGGCTTTAGATTAGCTCACATTACTATTTGAGCTCAGCTGAACCTAGTGATGAGCACTGTAGCACAGAGCTTGACATAGGTTAATTTATTTTGATGTTTGACTCGAACACCCTCCTCTTACTTTGATTACTAGTAAAGAAGCAAGGGAAGGAGAGATTCTCACATGTGTATAGGGCAGGAATGAACTGTCAGTGGTTTGAAAACCTATTTGTACAGAGAGCAGAGAACTAATGTCTAGTACTGGTATTAACACTGCCTCTCATTTTTCAGTGTTAAGCATGTGTGTTCATTTGTAACATAACACATATATATTACAGAGCTATTTCTAATATACTTATTGTCTGGAATCAGGTACGTGCTCATACCTCTGGCATGTGTAACTCTGAGGGTGTGAAAACATGAGTAAGGCTTTCACCATTCTGGCAGGTACCTCAGATTATATCAAATCCATGTAGAAGGTATAGGCCTTCATTTTTAAAGGCCTCAGTCAGAGGAGCAGATGTGGTAACTGCATGGCACTCAATTTTTCTTCCCTGGAACGATGAAGGGCTGAGATGACCTTGTAGTTTCAAGGAGTCTACAGCAGTGATTTCAGACCTGACACTTAGATCAATCACTAAATCATTCCCCTTAGCTGAACTGACTCATTGCCTATTTGCCCACCATGAAGAAAAGAAAAAAGCAAGGTCCTTTGATGCCCCTCTTGTATTTCAAAGCCACTCCTGTGTAAAGCCTGCCCTACACAATATGCTATCCAGACATATACCAGCCAACTTTTCTAGTACAGAAGCTGCATGTAATTTAATAAATGATTCCAGAAGCAGCAGGATTAATTAACCTACATCTTCCCCACTCAATAAGCCAGCCCATGGCAGCTCCGACAACAATATTGATAGTTGTCCCCATATACCTAGTGCCCCATTTCTCCCCCACGATATTTGCTATTTCTCCTTACCTCTCCCCCCCATTTCATGAACCCCCAGCTATACTCCTACAGTCTCGTGTTCCTGAAATCACTTCTTGTCACAATGCCGTGCATTTAACCTTCGATCCCTGCTGTTCTTATGAACCCTCCCACCTTTCCTGTGTCCTTACTTATATGTTTCAGGTTTCTGCTGTGATGAGTCCAGAGTACATATATTTGTGTTGGTTTGCAAGCTGTGCCGATCAGTCAGCGCACACACAGTTGGAACTACTCAGCTAGCCACTGCCAGCAGGATGAATAAAGCCTCCTTTCTCCATTGTTTCCTCAGAGAAAGGATTAATACGGTCATTTTCCCTCCTCTACCAACTCCTGATTTTCATTAAACTTCTCAGAGAGGAAAATTTTTGAGACCTCTGTGCCGAAGGCATTGTCAGATGTGGTTTCAATTGGTTGGCAGGTTCAAGATCATTAGGGTCGGGATTGACAGACAGGCTGGTAGCATGGCTGTGGTTTTTTTTGTTTTTTGTTGGTTGTGTTTTTTTACTTAGAAACAAGGCTAAAAAAGTGGGTTGACAGTGCAATTGATACAGGAGTTTGTGAGCAAAATAGGCTATGCTGACAAAAGTACCTTTAATTCAATAGCGATGTGTCTGCAGTAAGACTTTTGCCAGTACTGAATTTTCTTAAAGGATTGTGCCCTCAGTATCAACAAAAATGCGTTCCTGGTCTAATTCTGATGAGCAGAAAGAAATGCCTGCCTAGCAGCAACAACCTGTGCTGCAGAAAACAAATAAGGGCAGTAACTGTTCACATACTTCTTGCTAGAAGACATTTATGCCATTTGTGATCATTAATATAAAATGGTAAGTTTATATCTAAAGGAAAAAAAAAGACAAACCATTTATCTATTGGTTATTGTTAATATGCAATAATTAGCTTATACCGCTGGCTCTGTGCTGTACAAGTACTAGAGTTATGAATTTGTTGTGGTTGCCATAGATGTCTTTGGCTTTTCCTCAGAAGGCATTTTTGTGCCCAAAGAGCAGCCATTAAAATGATAATATACAAGGATACAAATTGCCCGCAATCCAAAGAGAAGTCTTTAGCTCTCAGTTTGTGGCCAGTATCTTCTCGTTACTTTTCCACAGCAGTGGGAAAACATCAAAAACATCTGTTGTTCACAGAAACATTGAGATTGGCAACAGATCTGGAGATCTCCTAGTCCAACTCCTGCTCTAGGCTGTCACTAAGAGCAGGCTGTTGGGGGCCACATCCAGTTGGGTTTGAGTGTCTCTGGAGATGGATGGTCTCTTTGGGAAAACTGTTGCAATCTTTCTTGCCCTGATCACAGCACTCCAGTGCTGAGCAGAGGGGAATTCACCTCTCTGCCTGACTAGCAATGCTTCTGAAACAGCCCAGAGTGCTACTGGCTCATGGTTAGCTTGTTCACCAGGTCCTTAAGACCCTTCTTGCATGGCTGTGTTCCAGCTGGTCATCCCCCATATGGGTGCATAGTTCCTGCCAAGGGGCAAGGTTTCCCTAACACTCATTAGAATATGCTGGATAAATGCATACAGACTTACAACCTGTGCAGACTTACAGGTTGAGCACACTCAGTGGCTCTCCTCTGTTCATAGAGTATGGTGCACTATGAGTCTGCCCTAAGGAGGATGTGGGCAGGAACAGGGAAGAGCAGAGGTTTGTCAGGTAGAAGGAAGGGGGAATTCTGTACAGTTAAAACCTTTAGCTGCAGAGATGCAGTGTCTGAAAAGAAACTACAGATCAAATGACTTACTGAGTAACTTTAATCCCTGTCTGGCAACAATTTTCAGTTTTCCCTAGGAAGTGCTTTTCAAATCTGTATACCTCAGTTATTCTTTTGTGAAATGTTCATAGTCTTTACCTGCTTCACACGGGTGTTGTGAAGCTTCATTAATTAATACCTGAAGATTCTAAAATAAGAAAATGCCATATAACTGCAATGTATTCTTTTTATTAATTCCACAAAAGCTATTTTGATCAGACTCTTCAACTGCAGAGCCATCAGGAGATCTCACAGCAGGCAACTGTGGAGGTAATCTTTCCTTCACTGAATGGAGTAAATGATTGACTGCTAATAGGTTTATCCCATTAAGAAGGGGGAGAAACAGGGTTTTGCCTGATGTGGAACAGTCAAAAAAAGAAAATATTCAGTGCAAAATAAAACTTGCTGAATCTAAGTGACCATTTTATGGCATGCACTAGATCCACAGGAATGGTAAGTTTATATTTCTGTCTACAGATTTGCTATGAATTTTAAGCTACGTTTTGCCTAATTTCAATTCTCTGTTAAGAAAGAAACCTCTATGAAAACCCAGCAACAAAATCTATCCTATTGCTAACAGAGTTTTGCAAAGTAAATGTTTATAAACCTTTCAGATGAAGTTAACGATGCTTATTAAAATGTTAAAAGTGGTCATTCACAATGACTTCCATTTTTAAGAGGAATTTTATTATCATGCCCTGCTCTGAGAATTAATGTGCAGCTTAGTTACTTATTTGGTTTACAGTAAACGTTGACCAGATTATATAATTTGTTTCATGAAATATTTAGAGGTTTTTGAAGTAGTAATCATTTTTAAAGTCTGCAGTATCTACAGTATCTGTGATAGTGTGAATTTAGCTCTTGAAATAATTCCTAACATTGATATCCCTTCCTGTATTCCTTAAAACACAAATTTCCTTGCACAATTACATTTATATTAGATTTTTTTTTTCACTTAATTATTGCCTCTTCTAGGTTTGTGAAACTTCCATTTTTATGGCCAATCAGAAAGGATTTCAGTGCTGCAAGTAGGGGCAAGCCATTAATAACTTCAGGGAATATGCAGCCAGATAGACTTTATGCTTACTCAAATTTGAATTGGGCCAAGACAACAAGCTATTATATGACTGAAATTACATCTGAGTGGATGAGGAATTGGACTTTTGAACCATATATTTATGGCTGTGGAAAATGCTAACAGTTAATGTTAAGTGCTAGCATTTTCTGGATGCTTTGAAAAAGCATGCCTAATTAAAAACCTTTAGAAAGAAATATTGTGTGTGCAGTGTGACTACTAAGCTTATTCAAAAAAGCATAAGCTTATTGATAACACTAGGCCTTACATATGGGTCTAAATTTAAACATACGTTGTTCAGTGTATAAGAAAAGACTGCTGAATCAGAGATGTGAAAAGCGAACGGATAATTTTGGTACTAAAGTCTTTTTCATTTACATGTTTTTTGAGGGAAAAAATGAGAGAGAGATTTTTCTTTTCATTCTTCATAACACAGAGGGCTACAGTCCATCCTCTTATCACCTCTAGCTTTCCTCTTCTTTCCCCTTCTCTTTCAAAAAATCTCTTTATACGTATATAGACATACAAAGATGACAGAAACACGGTTGCCAGCCAAAAACTTACAAGGAACTCTAGATATATAAGCTGTAACTATTTTTATTACTAGAAAATAATAGAACTTAAAACTAGTAATGTTTAAAATTTTCAGTTGCGTAATTACTGTAGTGCAAAAGTAAGAAACAACTACATTTTTTGGTCCTACACTTTGTCAACCTCACTTCAAGTTTACTTTTAACTATCTCTGACTCTCAGACAATGACACTATTGTCTCTCAATACAGTAGTAATTGAAGAATAAGTAATCTGTTCCCTGAGTTCTTACTTAGGTTCACATGGACCATGAATGTAAATATATATAGAAGTACTGAACAATTTTCCGTTTCTTAGTTTCTTAGATTGTGATTCTTTACAAAACTACAAATGAAAACACAATAGTGTAAAACTGAAAACAAAAAGATACTCTTATAATCATTAGTGTATGGATTACATAGCTTCAAGACAAAGCTGTGTGTTATGTAGCTTGTGTAAAATCACCAACCCTCATAGCATTGCAAGTGCTTAGACTGAGGAGTGAACATTAGCCAGTCTAATTCAATATAGTCATATAAAGGAAAGTACCTTGATACAAACAGTAGGAAGAAGAATTGCTTAAAACTAGACAAGGAGAAAATAAACTCAGCTTTAAGAGAAGTTCTTCAATGTACCCAGAAGATAGCAAATGCTATTTATTAAGGATTGCTTTTGTTATTCATTAACTTGTTAGAATGAATGTAAATTTAAACAGATATAAGAAGTTAAAAGAGAGCTTAAAAAGTGTCAGGTGAAAAAAGAAAACTTCAAGAGAAAAGGAAGATATATCTTCTATAGAACAGGAAAGCAAATAGGTAATGGCAGAAGCAGATGAAACCTTCAGTGCCACCTTTTATGTTTTCTAGAGGCCCAGTTTTTAACAAAAACATTTTAATTTGAGAAGCAGAAGAGAGCACAGCACTTTAATTAGTCAAGATTCAAACTGACAGAGGAAGTTCACTCCCAAGTACTTAACAAAACTAATCAAAATAGTCCCTGGGCAATTAGTGACTGCTTTTGAGAGCTTGTGGAAAATTGGTAAAGAAAGAACAGAGAACCTGCCTTTCAAAAACAAAACATGTAAAAATGAAGAGCTGAGTAATTTGTGCCCTTCCCCAACCCCCAAAATACTGTAAAACTGTGTATTTATATGGAGCCCTGATCTTCATGGAAGACAATGATGAGATTAAAACATAGGTGAACGCTTAAGGAAAAAAAATCTATCAAACCAATCCATTTTCCTCTTTTGTCAGACTATGGTAACTGATTCAGAGAAAAACAATAGACGGGATATCTCTTTTACACACTGATTTTCTGGTATTGCTGTCCCAAATGTATTGGAAAAGAGCGGTCCTGAAGCAATGACTCTAATGGGAATGTACAACACACAAAAGCTAGGGAATTTCAAATAGAACACTTCAGTATGAACTCTTAGAACTTTTCTTTTTTTTTTTTTTTTTTTTTTTTTTTCCCAAATACTATGTTGGACAATGAAGTACAGGTTATATTTACATCTTTTGTGGGTGACACCAAAACACAAGGGTTTCACTGCACACACTTTCAAAGACAAAGCTGTGATTCAAAGTCATCTTGATAAATTGGAGAATTGGCTTGGTGTCAAGAAGACTAAAATCAATACGTGCAGCCAAAAAGAGAAGTTGTGAAGTTCAGAAAATGTAAGAGTTATAATGGATCACAGTTTAAGTTATGAGCAAGGAGTGCATTGTTGCAGCAAGAAAAGACTGCTCTTATTTTGGCCTTTTGGATTATACTCAGTGGCCAGTAAATAATAGAGAAATAAATTGTCTTGACTTCTGAATTCTGGTTGTTCAGAAATTGTAGCAGATTATATACCAATGTCCTGGTAAACTCTTTAACCAGCAGTTTTAAGAACAGTTTAAGTATGTTAGGGATGTTTTAAGTATTCCTGATTCTTCCTTCATGCAGGGAGTTTGACTAAGTGCTCTCTGGAGATCCCTTCTAGTCTTATGTTTCTGTGATTTTAATTTACAGGGAGCTCTCTGAAAAGATCTGGGTCATTCCATTCATTTTTATACATCAGATGAAAATCTTGCATATACATGAATAATTCCATAAGCTAGGATATAAAATATTTTTAAAAACAGTCTTTAGTGCTGGATAAGTTTTCATCCTATTTGCTTAACAGAACTTGTTGTCAGATCTCTCTTTTTTCAAGAAAATGCTTCAAGAAAATTGATTTATGAATCTGAGGTTTTTATTCTATGTTGTCTAGATCATATTTGGTTCAAATAACAAAGTAAAATAATGATGACTCTACCTTCACAACTATCAGGAAAAGAAAATTCTATTTCCTCATTATGCCTGGTGCACTTCAGAGTGGAATTATCCTGAGTCCTTACAGGATGTTAACTTGAGCTGGTTTTTGAGGTTTCCTGTAGATGGAAAACTAGAAGAAGTTATGAAAGTTGCTTAAAATTCTCCACTTTCTTGTCTTGTCATCAACACGAGTAGGACTCTTAGACCAACCGTCTTCTAAAAAAGTACTGACACTAGAGTTTCTACTGTTTGTACAAAACAATAGTTTCACAAAGACATTAAATTTAGTCTCTACACACAGATGAGAAATCACATATGTAGCTTACAGTTGTCCATTTTGAGAAAGCTTTATTGGAAACTGCACACACAAATGAATCTGAGCATTGGCCCATGCATTTTTTCTGAACTACAGGAAGGGGCGTACTGTTTGACAGTTGCATCCAGTCTTTCTGCCAATAATGAAAGTAAGAAATGGTGGGATTTCACAAAAGGAAAGACAGTTTACGCATAATAGAGTCTGGGATACCGAGGAAAACATTGCTTGCTTTTAGAAGTATGTAAGTCAGAGGAAGAAAATCAGAAAGTGAAAGCCACCCAGTGGAACAGTTAAATCTGTGTGTATCTCCAGAGTTCATTTTAGAAATTACTAGTTGAGCTGATTAAAACATGTAAAAAGCAGCCACTACTGGGGTTTTTCAAGTCTGTGAGCTTATTAAAACCAGGGAGCATGTGAAACAATGATATTGTCCCTTAACTAACAGTTTATCTTGCATGAAGGAAAATACTATTATATCAGTCTTGATGAAACCTAATTGCTATTTGACTGTGATCACATTAACTGCTTTGTGCTTCAAAACTTACACTTTAAAGGTGAATTCCTGGGTGCATTAATAAGTTTGGTTGGTATCAGAGTCTTGTTGAGGAGGAGTATTTTGTGAGTTGTGTTGATCAAACATCATTTTGATCACTTACACGTGGTATTAGACTTGATTAAATTCTACAGAAGTCATCTTCCTGACAACAGCATTTTTTTTCTGTTCACACACTCACAAAAGGAAATCCCTGGATCCCAACTGTGCCTGTAATGAAGGTGAATTGTGTTTAATGACTTAAAGAGTGCCATTTTGTGCTTAACAGTTTACGTATTGCAAATTACCCTGTAAATACTCTGTTTCTAGATCAAATTAATTGTATAACAAGTTGTGCTGGGAGGCACAATTTTCTTTGCTATTCTAGCTCCTAGAGTCTGGCAGCTTTACATGGTTTTCTTACACTACTACCACATGAGAATTTAAACACAGATATGGTACTCACAGTGGGTGTTGCCACTTGAAGTTTAAAACAATACACTGTTATGACATTTAGTGGACTTTTATTTTCTTGCCTTTGTTAACAAATTAAGGCACTGGAAATTGTATGACTTCCCCTTTTATTCGTTAACTCATTAAAGATGAGTAGACAAGTTAAGCTCATTTGTAATTACAGTGGGTTTATATGGAGTTATCCCTGATTATACTTTGCCTAAATGCAGTTTACTCTTCAAGGGCTAAATCAAAAATAATGTCAACTGGATCAGTGTCCAGTATCAGTTGACTTTGAGAAGAATATTTAGACTCAGGAACAAAGACAACCAATAAATGTGAAAGGAAACAGCAGGGAAGGGGAAATGAGTATCAAGACAGAAGTTTTGCTTCCTGAAACCTTGTCCCACATTCCATCTATCCTTTTGCTCCTTTAATAATTTTCTTGTGCATTATACTTGATCTAATGATTCAGGTAATTCATTTAAAAACAAATATATCATAATCAAGATGACTATCAGGTAAGTATACAAAGCATCTTTTGATTCTGAAGCATAGCAAAAGCTAGTTTATTTACTTTGAAAATGTACGACCCTAACAATAGAAAGTATTTCCTCTTTTTTTTTTTTCTTTTTTTTTTTTCCCATTACCCAAAGAACATTTTCCTGAAAGCTGTTACTGTCCATCTGTCTGAAAAGAACAAGGACTGAAGGCAGGGATGAAAACATTGTTGTGGTACTTAACTGATCTTCAAGGAAAAGCTCCAGGCTGCTGATTTTGGATCAATATAAAACCACCTAGCTCAGTGGTGACTAAAGCCAGTTATAATGTTCAGCAACAGGGAGGTGAGCCAGATTGATAAAGGACATGAAAATATTTCATTTGGCAAATATCCCCAGAAACCTCTGCAATCTCCTACCTTACTATCAATTCTGTGTTCAGCTGGTGTTCTGATTTCCACTGGGCTCTTTCTGGCAGCCTCCCATTTATCAAGGACTGTGTCAAACACAAGTCTTAAAGAGGCTGGCTGAACTGCAGCAACCTAGTCTGCAGGTATATAATGCAGTGTTGACCTGAGCTCCTGATCCAATGAGGCTGGAGCTTCCAATAACATCTACACTGAAAGAACTTGGAATAGAAATACTGTGATTGATTTATTGGCAACAGTCTCATATCAGAAACTGGCTTTAAGAGGAGAATAAATGAACTACAAGCTCAGGTACATTTAACTGAGGTAGCAATGATCAAACTAAGACAGCTAGAAAAGAAAGAGCTTTATTTGAGCACCTTAGGTGTGAACCTGGTAAATGACCTAGGAGATTTCTGAAAATAAATGATCTTGCAGAATGTACACAAAGTCACATCAATTTAGCTTGATTATGCAATATTTTATTATATTTCAGTTGTGGAAATTTTTAATACCAATTTAAACATTCCTTACAGTGGTCTGAAAAAAAAAAGCTGAGGTGTAAATGAAAAAGGACACTGCATTGTCTGCTACAGAAGTAATTAAAAATACTTGAAACTTCACATTCAGTGTGCAGATGGTCACATGGACTTAATGTGCTTACCACCTCCTGTTTAATCTATGTGAACAATGCCATGAAAGAGAAAGGAAGAAAAAATATCAGTTTATCACAACAGTTCATCACAAACCAGACACCTAAATGTATGGGGCATTTTATGATTTTAGAGTACTTGTCACAGTATTGTATCTGTAAAATCTGACTCCTTCCTTCTCATACCAGGTGCATATTTTAAAATTAAAATTCTCTTTTTCAGTAGGACACACGGATGCCAGTGTAATAAGCAAGATAGTAAAGCCCAGCATGAAATTAACAGCTCTGTCCTAGAGTTGTTAATAATAGAGCAGGGCTATACTGTAATGCTGAATGTAAGACATGGGCCATATACTGAGTAATATAGAGAAGAAAAGAAAATGAAAGAAAATTGTACAGCTTGTTGCTATCAAACATATAGTGAAATGGACAGGAGTCCAGGAGTAAAAAAATGAATGTGATCTTGTAATTAAAGACTGTGTCATATCATACATCCACAAGAGGGCCAAATAAAAAGTTGCATACTTTAGCATTTTCATAACTTTAAAGCATTTGACTTTGCAAATTTGTTCATTTCTTTCTAATCCTTGCTTTCATATGTAATTTCATTTTTTCAGCCTATGTGCTTATTTCACATATTTCTATTTTTACCTAATATTGATCTCATTCCTTCTCAAAAAATAGATATCCTCACTAACTATAAAATGTATATTTATGTTGTGTATTTAAGAGTCACAAAAAGAATACAAACAAGAAAGGGTCATAACAGTGGGCTGAGCTGCAGCTATATTAAGGTAAAATAGACTGGCTTAATTGCAAGAGCTTTGCATGATGAGGTTTTGGTGGGAGAATATCTTATTGCTTAGCCAGATGTCATGAGTTTACCCTGAATGGGAGAGGGGTGATATAGCTCATTTGCTCTTCAGAGCCTTGTAGTATTAAGCAAGGAGTTGGAAGCCTTTAGTTATTGCAACCTTGAAGGTATGGTTTAAACCTCAATAGTTTGCTTGTTTTTGTTTGTTTATTTAAATGTGTGTGGTTTTAACACAAATTACAAACTTTATTTTGTTCAAATACATAAATTTAACTGGAAATGAGCATTGTAGAAGTTGTTGGAAAGATAGAAATCACGTCATTTACAGACCTACTATTTTTTCATCAAATTGTTCATGTCATTTTTGTCTTATTTTGTCTTATTTCTAGTGGGATTGCTAATATATTTGCTTGTGAAATATTTTGGGGAATATTCTGCATTGTCGTATGTGTTTTGGTGGTTGTGTTCTGTGTTCTTGGATTTATTTTTTTTTCCCCAAGTATGAAAAAATCAAGCTGAGATAACAGGAGATTAGTAAAAGTCAGTTTCTTCATTCCAGTTTTAACTTGCTTTGCCTTGGTATGCTCTGCTGAACAGTTGTTGTTCCTTATCTTTAAGGGTATGTGCTCAATTCAGAATAGATATGAACTGTTTCTGTGAGGGACAGAAGTCTTCTGTGCGGATTTTTATTGCATATATTCTTGTTTTCCATTGACCTCCCTTAATGATATCAAGAGAAACAACATGTACTGTATCGGCAAAGGCTGTTTTTAAAAAAAAAAAAGTATTGTCTATAGATTCATCTAGAATTGGATAAACTTTTTTTTTTTTTTTCTCTTGTACATGATTTGATTCTTCTGATGGTAATGATAGAAGCAGGAATATAAATAGGAGAAAGTGTCAGTATCTTGCTGAATCGTGCTAATGCTCCTGTGGAGCATCCTGGGACTTGTCTTAAGGGTACATTTGTAGGAGCAAGCACTGGGAGTAGTACAGCTGTCCAGATCTTGAGCCGTGAGTACTGACAGTGCAAAAAGTCCTGAGCCTTATAGTACTGGGAGTGTGTTAGCACTTCTACATCTTCATCTGATCTCTAGACTAAGAATTGCTATTGATATAGCTCTTTCCTAGAGCTAGCAAAATAGTTCTAGCCCTAATTGTGCAGACTTGAGCTTGTAAGTTTTCATGGAAATTATCTGCTGCAAATCAGAGTATATATTAAACTACACACATTACTTCAAACTGCTGTACATGTGATGCAAGATGTGTCCTTGTGCAAACTGTTATTTACAGAGTCTTTGTTACATACAAAAATAAAATAAATGTTGTCTGCCTATGAGGTTTCAGTTATGTTAGTGCCCCTTCTCTCTAAACTCATGAAGCTAGTATGTTCAGCAATTCATGTTCTTATGGGTTGAGAAGCTGGTGGAACATTAAATTTTTGTCTTAGAGCCCTCTATTGAGGTAGTAGAGCTCTATGCTTTCTGCACCATATGGACAGTTGTCTTAGTACCGTTTGCTTTCTGAATAAACTTTGTCATGTGGCTTAATAAACCCATCTCTGAATCAATAAAAACTCTCATGATGTCTGATAGTATCTATCTGCACAGCTGGGTCAGTGAATGGTTAGCTGTAGGCTCTATGCCTTGAATGAGGAGGCCAAAAGACAATCCAAGCATCACTACCAACTGTGCTTAATGTGATGATAGACTACTGTTCTGCAAGTGCACAGGACTAAGATCATGTACAAATTCAAGAAAAAGCTGCAACTTAAGGTACTTCTCCCACAATGCTTTACTGAATATAGCATTTCTAATTGACTAAAGGTCTCAAAAAGGAATTTAGTTGAACACTGCAGAGTGTATGTAAGAAATAACCTTTTCTACATGTACTGGTGAGGGAATAGTTCACGCAGGGACTGATTACCCACGTGGATTTAAAAGTGGTGGTTGGTTTGGTCAGCTGGGTCAGCTGCCTCTTGCTCTGGGGGCAAAATACAGCTTGGTGAGGCTCACTTTGAGGAGATAACAGAGGTAGTTTTCTTAGTTGTTTTTTTTTCTTTTTTTCTTTTTTTTTTTTTCCCCAGTCTTTCCCTGCACCAGAAATCTAGTGGCAGACAATTATTTTAGTCTCTGAATTTTTAAATTCTGAAGAGATTTATTTTTTACTGTTGCTACATACCTAGAGGAAGAAAGTCTTCAGGCTGAATGGGAGCTGAGGTCTGAGAAGCCAGACATCTGCAATTTGCTTCAGGTTTGAGAGTCTGATCACTCCCTGGGAACCTGATACTGGCTCATGACTATCAAAATCTGGTCTGCTTCCAGCTGAGGGTCTGCAGCATGCCCTCTTGTTTCAGGGGAGGATTGCAATATCAGCAATCTATCAAGGTCTTCCCTGAATTTAGTATTGTTAGCAGATGTGTATATTCTTTAAAAAAAAGAATTCATTCCTTCTTAAGAGGAAAATGGGGTCAGCTGGGCTGTATCCTGTATGCAGTGTGTACAGTTTTACAATTCTGTAATCCAGGTATCCCCCTCTGTGCTGTAGTTATGTGTTGCCCTCTGCTCTTCACCCTCTATTATAACAAAACACTGTTTAATTCTTGCCCTCCTCCCTTGACCAAGGAAATAGGGATGCAGGGCTAGATGAGACTGTTATTCTTTTTTAGGAACCTGCAATTCTGGATGTTTGAGTTGAAGTTAACTTAATCAAAATCTGGAAGAGGTCAACTCTTTAATTTCCTCATACCTCTATTGTTCAGTAATAGTGAATAATGGAAAATTGGCTGCATCCTCTGTGTGCCAGAACTGAGCTGCTGCTCCTGAGTAGTCCAGACTAACCCCAGGTGCAAATAAAATACTTGCCTCCAGACTGTTCTGTATCTGAACTGCCAGATCTTCTGATGGTGTCCTGGTCTCTCTGATAAGGAAAAGATTTGATTCCTTCTCTTCACCCCTGTCATGGTTTAACCTGGCAAACAGCTGAACATTACACAAATGTTTGTTCACTTGCCCCATGTAGATGAGAGGGAAAATTGGAGACAAACTAGAACTCATGGGTTGAGACAAACTATTTAGTAAGACAGAAAAGGAAAATGGAAATAAAATTGTGATAACTATGTACACTGGCTGCTCCTAAAGTAATGCTTCTTATTTTGGCCCACGTCATCAGATATTGGTGGTATGTCAGCACAGAATGAACCTTCCCACCAATATTCCATTATGTTTTGTTGCTGTGTGACAGGTGGCAGCAGAGAGGCAGTCTGACATGGAAGCATGTATGAAGCAAAGGTGTGTTGTTGAAATCCTCCATGCAGGAAAAATAGCACCTACTGACATTCAATGCTTATTGAATTAAATTCACCATTTTTAAAAACGTATCCATCTTTAGCACTGTCTGTGAGGACTGTCCTGAACAAGAATAGAAAATAAGAGAAAGCAAACAAAAATATAAATTACTCTTATTTCTGCTTTCCTTTCTTCCTTCTCTTCACTTAACAACAGTTAGCCTTCCTCACAAAGCCCTTTTTCCTTCCCACTCTTTTGCCTCTAAATTTCATCTTCGTGCTAGCTTTATTTCCAAAAACAAAAACAAACAAACAAAAAAAAAACAAAACAAACAAAAAAAAAACCTTCCACATGGAACCTGATTTTAATTTAAAATTAAGAAGTTCCCATTCATTTATTTCAACAAAAAATGTCCCACTCTTTTGAATATTAATTTTTAAGTGTTTTCAGTTCATTCTAGCTTTTACAGATTAATCAGTTTTTAGATGTATTGTGCTTCTGCCTCCAAATTGATTCATTTTAGTGTAAAAAGTCTGGTGTTTCTCAGGCTTAAGATTTCAGTAATACAGAGAGGGGAAATCATTCCTAAGCTTACAAAGAAAAAGACCTAGTAGACAAAATATTTAACAGCTAGAGGAATTTTCTCTGACCATTGGAAATGGATGTGTTGGTTTTTTTTTTCTGGCGAATGTGCTAAAAATGAGTTAAATACAAACTTGAATTAGGCTCTGTAATGAGCAGTGCTAATTATCCACTTGGATGGCCTTTTCATTTCTCTCCTGATTCTAAATGCACACTTGGGTCCCTTAATTCTTCTGCCCTGCTCTTTTTTTTTTCCACAGTTTCTCTGAGCTGATAAGGGCTCATTGCATGTAAAGTCTGTGAAGAACAGGTGAAGCTTTGCTTATTTGTTGTGTAAGGGCAGAGCCAAGTGATTAAGTGTCCTCTGAAAACCAAAAAGCCATGGAATTCTCACTGTCAGTTTCTGTGTTGGTACAAGACTGTAGGAAACAGGCTTCATAAAAGTGCTCTTTGCAACAGAAGCAGGAGTAGAAGTAAAGTGATGTGTAGGCTGGAAAAGTCAGAGGGATGAAGTGTTGTGGTTTAACTGTGCAGTACCACACAGCTGTTTGCTCACTCTGTCCAGGTGGGATGAGGGAGAGAACTGGAAGGAAAATATAACTCATGGGTTGACATAAAAACTAAGACAGAGATAAAGAAAGTGAAAACAAAATTGTGATTATAGCGATACATGTAAGTCCACAATGCAATTACTCGCCAACGCTGACTGACACCCACCTAATGATAGGACTACTCACAGACTGAGGCTCTGCTATCAACACAAGGTCTCACCACCCCCACAGCCAACATCCAGCCAATCCCTAAGCAGTCCCTAACCACCTCTCCACAGCTTTATGGCCTTCTCATAATGTCATGTGGTATGGAATACCCTGGCCTAATTCAAACCAACTTCCTGGCTTTACCCCACACTCTGCTGCCATTCCATCATGGTGGTGGCTCTTCTGCTGAGCCTGGCCCAGCTATGGCTGTGCTCCCATCACTCAGCAACAACCAAAAAACATCAGTCTGCTGTGAACACTGTCTGAGCTGAAACCGGGACAAATGGTAACTGTGGGGAAAATTCCAGTATGTGAGGAAAATCTACAGTAAAGATCTTGTTTCTCAGGTGTTAGCTTTGCAGCTGGTTAATCCCCGATCAAACACTTGCGACTAAGAGTTCTCCAGGCACGTTTGAAAGCCTCTGTGGGAGAATAGCAGAGACCTTCCACAGTGGAAGAGTATAGATCTAATATAAAACTAAATTGAGCTGCTTTATGCATTGGGGTGGTATAGATGCTATGCTGAAGCATGGAGGAAGAGTGAGTGCTCATAGTGCTTTTTAGCTGCCCTGCTCTGGGCTTTCTGCCTAAGGAGATCAAAAATGAAATAATTGCTAACATTTTTAGAGGAAGCAGTGCTGTCTTCTGCTGGGGCATAGAAAAGGACCTTCCTGTTTACCCATCAAACTCTTACAGCCCATACCCACATATCTCCCTGTGCCCAGCAGGTGACCTGCTCACTGGCAAGAGACAAACATATATGCCCACCAGAATGGCTGCTAGTAGCTTTGTTGGTGAGAGGATTCAGCTTAAGAACACCAGTCACGCTTGCTGAATAAACCTGAATGGTTTTCTTTCACAGCTTAATTTAATTGAAGAATTATAAGAGAGGAGGAAATAAGCATTCTCTCTCTCTCTCATGTGTGTGTATGTATCACATGTGTTGAAGATGCATTACATCCCTAGCCTCTTCCTGCTAATGGATTTGAATTCTTAATGAGAACAATATCATTCAAGTGAAGATAGATCAGGAATGGAACATTTATAGCCAAGTATTAAAGGACTGGGTGCCTACACAGCACCTTATTGGTCCAAGGGAAAGGGCAATGACAACTGTGAGAGCAAAGCAAAGGCAAAAACTGAGAGTCACTGCTAAATGCTACCAGAGACCTGTTGTCATGGTGAGAAGCAGCATGCTAGAGATGTCTTTTGAGTAAAATGGACAAGAGCCATATATGCAAATGTACATGAGGGAAGTTGAGATCCAGATCTGAAATGGTCTATTGGCTCTTAAAGTGGTCTGCATCCAAACCCAGCAAGCCAGCAATACCCTGAGACCAGAAATTTGAAATACAGGCCAGAATCTTTTAATATTATTTCATATTTCAGTTCCTGTTATAGTAAGTATTGGCAGAATTAAAGCAGCAAGTCATTTTTTAGCTGCTCATAGAGGATCAGCTCCTGGTTAAATAGTGGGTGCCAAGCTGAGGCTGAAACTGAAAGGGATAGCCTTAAAATAGGAATGACAACTTTAAAGGGACCCTTCTGTACATAAAAGTGAAGAAAGTGCAGAGGGTGTGCTAGAATAAGTCTGACCTTGTGGAGTGTTCGAGTTCTTTAAGGAGTCTTCAACACTTGAGCTAATGTGAATAAGTACTGTAACCAAAAGCACTTCTTGGGATTTTGTGTCCTTCTTCTGGCTGCACGTGACTTTACTGCACTGTTTTGCTTCATATAGTTGATGGTGGCTCAGCTCCCAGGAGGATGGGCTGATGATTCTAGTCCTATGTAGTTATCATTTTATCACTGAACACAGCTGCTCTGAATTTTAATAGGTAGGTCTTCTGCATCTGCAAGTAACATATGGCTAGCACAGAGCTGCTGCTTCAAGAATCTCTTCCTGCTCACATCTCTATCAGGCAGCAGTGGAATGGAAACCTGCCACTTCAGCAAAGGCATTTACAGCAAAGAAGGTTCTGTGTAAACATGCTGTAGTTAATGTCAGGTCTACTAATGTGTGCTAAGCATAATCTTCCTGACTTTGAATTTGTGTACAGTAATAACCTCTAGTGCTCTGTAGTAGATGAAGTGCTTTAAGGGTGGTGTAGTTGCTAAGACATACATTGATCTCTAGTTAGTAGTAAAGGTCTTCAGTAAAGCAGGGAAGCTCATCTAAGCCCGCAGCTTCCCCAGAATGGAGGCATCATAACTACAGGATGTGGTTTAGCTGCAGCAACTTCAAAATCCTTAAGGCAGCAGTAAACAATACACCAAAAAATGTTGATCTCACTGCTCCAACCCCTGCTCCTAACATGGCTGCTCCTATGCATGTACATCCTAACCTCCTTAGGGCCTTTTTAGTGTATTTACCTTTGCAGTTACATCTTTCTTCTATTGCATAATTAACAGTGGTGTTTTGTTGAGGTTGGTTTTGTTTTGTTGTTGTTGTTTTCTCTAAAGAAGAGATCACAAAGTCCTATGTGGCTGAAAACAGAACCTCAGATATTTGAAAGCATCTACTCACTGCCTTGAAAGACTATGGCTCCAAGGATTGCTCATGTGAGGTGGAAAGATGATGATTGCTGTTTGGGGGAAGGACTGGGGATTATTTCTCTAAACTTCAACCAGTTCCAGTAAATTTTCCTTACACCATTTATTACAAATTGCAAATGGGAGACTTGTTTAGGTAAGCAAAATCAGCATGGATGTACTCAGTGTAGGTAGAATAAGATAACACTCAGTTGACACACTGTGTTGCGCTGGCATAATGACATATGGTTATAGCTTGTGTATATCTCTCTCAGCTGTATGTGCTCTGAGGCATAAAGAGGATAAGTGACTTGTACAAGGCCATTCAGCAGATCAGTCGTGGAGCAAAAATGCAGAGGCCCTAAAAGCTAATAATCAGTAAGGAAGAAATCATTACACTGGGAATGCTCTATTTTCTGTTTTTGTTCTAATTTAGAATGAGAAGCCATGTCTTTCAAAGACATGGTAGTGTCGTCTTTTTCCACTTCCCCTCCCAGATTAGTTTGTACTGTGAAATAACTCACTTTTATAATGTCAAACTTACTTTATTTGATAGTCATGTTTAAATTACATGAATAGAGACAAAACATGTCTAGATTGTTGGAAAAATGAGTTGTTTTTTAATTACCACCCATCCAACCTTGACTAAAAGCTTACTGTCCATGGGGGGA
The DNA here is from genome assembly GCF_019238085.1 of Lagopus leucura. Classification (NCBI taxonomy): domain Eukaryota; kingdom Metazoa; phylum Chordata; class Aves; order Galliformes; family Phasianidae; genus Lagopus; species Lagopus leucura. The sequence goes on along the minus strand of NW_024962255.1, from coordinate 12,080,032 downwards.
AAAGGTTTCCATTTTACTTAAAGGACAGTTCCACTTAGTTGCTCAAAACGCATTTTTGAAATCCAATTAAATAGGATGGTACTTGATGACAAGCTTTATGTTGGAAACTAACTTTCCTCAAAATGCTTGTCAGCGTGCTGCTGCACTTCCCTGCAGTATGGTGACAGGGTATGATGCAAGGTGGGGTAGATGCAAAAGGTCTTTTCATAATGTAGCGATATTAAGCACGCTATTACCCAGGTATTAATATGTACTGTTTTGAATGAGATGTAAATAATGTAGGTTTTTTATTGACGTTCTTCGGATATGTATATATTACTAACCTGGATTATTTGATTGTGTCTGTTTCTGCATACTTCATGTTTTTGATGAATAATAACTGAGCAGAAGTGAGAAGTAGGATTTGCATGTAGTAGGAATTCTGAAAGGCAAATAAATTTCTAGAACACTGGAAAAGAAATCCATGCTGCTGTCAACTGCTGAACCAGTAACTGCATCTATAAGAGAGGAGAAAGAAAACGTAAACAAAAAAATTGTTGCTATTCCAGAAATGTTAGAAATGAGAATATAACTGTATTGAGCAAAACGATGAAAACTAACTGTGGCCTTCTGGACTTGTGCAGAAACTGTAACAGCCATAATGAGTACAAAATGAAATTTGAAGACAGGAAAGAATGATAAAATACATTGCAGTTACAGTACTACTGACATCTGCAATAATGGGAGAGTTGATCACAGAAAGGGTTCTTTAGAGAGCAGCGGTTGCACACAGCTGATATCTGTTGAACAATAGAAAGGAGTATTTTTTTTTTCCCCAAGATGTTATATCATGTGCCACATGGCATCTGTAGAGACTGCAGCATGTGCATTTTCTGAAGAGGAAACTGAGCTGGTAATGAGGAGTGCCTTCCAAAGGGAAGGGGCAGCAGACAGCTGATGAGAGGAGGGTCAACTTCGATGTATTCCTTTCCTCCCATAGGAAAATATGTACTGCACCTCTTCAGTAGATGTAGAAATCTGCAGTCATTCCACCCTGTACTGCTTACTCTACCAGTACTAATGAGTTCCAGAAGGCATTTTGCTGTCTGAGGAGATATGCCTTTACCGCTGTTCCTGGGCATGCATTTTTATACTCCCTTCATGAAACAATCAAATGCTTTTCTGGCCTGTATGTCTTCTCTTAAAAAATGTCTAGGACCAGCGAATTCACGTAAACAGTGATTTATTTACTACAAATCCGTCTAGTCTTAGTTTTTTTCCTCTGTGCATTTAGAAATGTCTGTTTTTTGTGTTTCTCCCCACCAGTTAAATGGTGCTTCATCTCCTGCCTGTAAGCTGAGTGAGATTCTTTACTGGAATAAGCCACGTCCTTAAACAGGATGAAACTAGATTCATAGCTGGCATAAATCAGCATTGTGCTCGCTGCTTCGGTGCAGCTACACTGATTTGCTATTGCTGAGTTTCTGCCCTAATGTCTCTTCAGGACACAAACAGCACTGAGCACATCAGTTAGGCGTGGCCAGTTTTCACAAATACAAAAAGCTACTGTAGTTTATACACAAAATTGTCAGCATGGAAAAGAGAGATCTTACAATCACTTACTCTCTCCTGCCTCCTTATTTCTTCCTTCTTTTCTTTCATGGAGAGACAAAAATGCTCTGTTTTAGTACTTAGAATTTAGGTTAATACAATACTTTGCCAAAAGCCATATTTATGTCCATGTTATTTGCAGGCGCTATTGCTAGATAGTGTGATAACAGAGGACAACAGCAGTAACCAGTCCTGACAATCACTCTTTCCATTTGAAATAATGACATCTGGTTAGAATGAGCTGCCATGCAACCAGTAAAGGGTGGAAAGCCTCAGCTTTCCTTGGATGGCAAGTGGAGGAAGCAGAGCTTCATTTACCCTCTGCTACGTTCTTGAAATATCAGATTCTGCCTATGGAGTCTGTGCTGTTTACAACTTGTGGAACATATAGGGTAATAAGACATGGGAAAAGTCTCCCTGATACCTGCATTGATGTTTTAGACTCAAGCAATGAGCCCAGACAGAGCTGACCTTCAAATGGAGAGAGGAGGTCTCTCTACACACAACATGGCTACATTTCCAGTGTGGTTCTGTTTGTTTTCTACTACAGAGTCCAGGTTCCCGAAACAATCTTGTGCTCTTCAGTCTATGCTTTCCCTCTCAGCCAGCCTCGTGCTACAGAACTCCTCTGCCCTCTCTAGGGTCATGCTCATGCTGATGCTCTCTTCCCATTCTTGCTGTCTTGTCTCCCTCAAACATTCATATGGATACCAGAAGGACAGTAAAAATGCTGTGTCTGAAGATGGTGTCTTACCCAAACTTTTCAAACAGGCATTGATATAGTCATTGCATTGCATTGCATTGATATACTGTCTTGCATGAGGCTCTTCTCTATTTCTAACTCTTTCTGGTTTACTCTTTTTTTTTCTTTTTTTTTTTTTCTTTTTTTCCCTACCGTCTTTCTTAGAAAGCGAGAGTACCGAGCTCACTTGCTGGCTTTAACCAGCTTTGCAGGTGAAAGTCTTGTGAGATCAGTTGTCTCTGTTGGAAGCCTTGCTGTAGAACACCACTCCATGTTGGTCAAGGCCACCTCTGGCCATACCCCCACTAGGATGGTGGCATACTGTCAAGGATATTGGACTCTCATTAGGATGTGGTGTGGCATTTTAACCATCCTGATTCACCGATGAGTGCTTAACAAAGTGTGGCTGGCCTAATGATGACTGCCTTGCTCTGCTTGCCCCTGGGCTGACCACCACAGAAGCAACACTCACCTTAAATGGTGGTGAGAGGAAATCTGGCCAAAAGCTGACCAAGCCTTTGTTTATTCATTTGGCAGCTCAAGTCTTCTGCTCATTCCGTGCTCTGAGCAGCTTTATCGTGCGGTTAGAGAAATGCAAGACCTGGCAGTGTCAGGATTACATGCCAAAGGAGGGGAGCAGAGTGTGAGGTACATAATTAGCCCGGTTTAATTGCGTGCTGGCACCCTGCACTCCAGGCTGTGGCAGTGGTTGTGATGGGCCCTGCAGACCCAGACCAGACCTGTGGGAGCACCACAGGCCTGGTGTCTGAGGGCACTCAACCAGCTCTCCTGTCAGGCTCCAGATCTCATGGCTGCATTTTAATAATACTTAGTACTAATGAGGAATCTTTTATATCAATAGGAAAGTGTTTTTCTGTAACGTGGGGTTTTATGGAGCACCACCCAGCAGGGAATTCCTGTTTCCTCAGGTGTGGGAAGGCTGCAAGCTGGCCAGTCCCAGTGCATCACAGCTCCCGTCGCAGCCTATGTGCTCAGCACTCAGAGATGCTGGCCTCTGACACACCACGTGTGGTGCCTTTGAAGTCCATTGCTTTGTAATTTCTGGCAAATAGAGGAAAGATGACTGTACAAAGCAAGTTGAGGAAGGAATAGATCTTTGCTTTCCACTAAGCTGTTTCTCCCTCATCATCTGCCAAGAGCAAACTTTAATTTATAATAGAAAAATAAATCTAGCTAGAGTTTACATACAGAGAATTGCTTTTAAAATGAATTTTGGCTGAAGGAAAACACTGCCTTGTTGTAGTCCCATTTTTCAAGCAAGACAGATTAGAGCCTTAGAAGTAAAAGACAAAAGACAGGCCAACTGTAGAAAGAGCTTCTTTCACTTCTGAAGGCCCCATGTCCCCTCTCCCAGTAATAAGGATGAATACATAGCTAACCATAGCAGACTGTTTTACTAATGCTCTCAGTGTGGATTAGCAATGCAAGTGTTTGAATTAAGCATTTTATCATGTTTCACTGCTTTGCAGGCTCTTCTTTGACTTGGGAAAGCTCAGGCAGGTGGATGAAGTTAAAACAAATCAAAGATTAATCTTTCCCTCTCCTTACACTGAGTCAGACCTAGAACTGGAACCATGCAGCAGCACTGTCACCGGGCAGCTCACAGTGAGTGCAGTGAGCACCCCTTCCCTTCAGGTGGACCCACTGGCTGAAGCCTTTGGCATCTCCTGGTGGGAGCAGGGCTCCAGGAGTCAGTGCCTGCAGGCTGCCTGCTGTTGTGAATTTGGAATATTCTTTGAGAGAGAGCACCAGAAAGACCTTTCCATTTGCACTCTGGCAGAATTTCGGCACCTGGTATCACTGCTCATTTTTGTATTTTCCCTCTTCCTTCCCACATATGCAGAGTAAATTTGTTCAAGAAGGTGATTTATCCAAAACACCCCCATTTCTTCTGTTCACTTTCTGCCAGATTGCACCGTAAAGTAAACTAAGAAAATCAGCTGCACGTTTGTGCTAGTGTAAGGGAGAGAGCGCACACAGGAAGGAATGGACATCTAGCGGCAGCAAACATACACACTAGCCAACTATTAGAACACTACTGATTGAATAAAGCTTCATGTGAAAATGTAGCAAGGTGGAAAGTCTATATTGAATCTTTGTCAGTTCATCTTTAGGCTGTTGGCATGGCTAATGTGGTGTTTAGAAAATGATCTCTGTCATCTTCTCTCATGATTACAGCATCAAGCCTCCAGCTCTCCTGGTGCCCTGAGAAGAAAAGGTGCTCAGTTTGCCGACTGGTAATCACCAAGTTGGCATGACTGCCCCAAAAGGGGAACTTGCTGATGGCAGTTGCTTGCTGCTACTTGCTTAGCAGGTTCCAGCAAAGCAACTGTCCTTATCGGACCATGAGATGTGACTTGGTCTCCTGTGAACAGATGTGTTCCTCTGGAAATCATCTTGAATTCTGGCTAACAGGGAGGATGATCAAAATAACATGGGGTTATAATTCCATCTGTGGTATAGTTATAGAATAAATTTTCAGTCTATAAAGGGAAGGGTCTATGCTGAGGGCTATCTAGTAAGCAATATGAAGCTAAAGATAATAAACCATTTTTAAACCATTTTTGGTCTTGTAGATAATGTGTTATTTATTGGTTTATTGTTCTGTTTAAGATTTAACTGTATGTTGTGATTATATGTTTCTCTTGCAAAGTTTTTTTTAAAGCTGACTTTCTTGGCTTGTGTTTTTTATTGATATTAAAGAAGCTAATCATCCCTTACTGTTCAGTATAATATTTTCCTTACTTCAGCCAGATGAGCAGCCTTTATTGTTTTACATCTAATTACCTGCTAAGGAGCTGCATAGCTCTGAATAAAATGCTGAAGTGAATGATGGGCAGATATTTTTTTCCGTAAGGCAGAAGATGTAGAGAAAACAAATATAGTCATTCAAGTCTCTTAATCAGCAGGAATTTCAGAGTGAAAACAAAACTAGGGATCATGATTATATCAATTTCACTGTGATAGTTAAAATAAATATATGCACCAAAATTAGACCCCAAATTGATTGAAGACAATGACTGTGCTGCTTTCAAAGTAGAACGTCTAATCTTTTCTGCCTACGTTATGGGAGATTATTTTACACTGACAGTTAATATGACTAACTCTTGCAGACAGGGATGTATCTGTTTTCTGTGGAAGGCTCTGCTCGTATTTTCGTTGCTGCACTGATGAATCACAGAATTACAGATTTGTAGGGGTTGGAAGCGACCTCTAGAGATCATCTAGTCCAATCCCCCTGCAAAGCAGGCCCCCTACAGCAGGCTGCACAGATATGCATCCAGACAGGCTTTGGATATCTCCAGAGGAGAATCCACAACCCCCCTCGGCAGCCTGTTCCATTGCTCCATCACCCTCACTGTGAAGAAGTTCGTTCACATATTGGTGCAGAACTTCCTGTGCTCCAGTTTATGACTGTTTCCCCTTGTCCTGTCCTCACAGACAGCTGAAAAGAGGTTGGACATGTCTCCTTGACTCTCACACTTAAGATATTTGTAAACATTAATCAGATCCCTTCTGAGTCTTCTTGAGAAAAGTCTGAACAGACCCAGGTCACTCAGTCTTTCCTCATAGAGAAGATGCTCCAGGTCCTTTATCATTTTTGTGGCCCTCCACTGGACAGTCTCTGGGAGATCCCTGTTGTGAGGAGGATCGGGAGAACTACTTGTCAGCTTGACCTCAGTGCCAGGGAAGACTATGATGCAGATCATCTTGAGTGAGATCACGTAACATGTGAGGGACAACCAGGCGATCAGGCCCAATCAGCATGGGTTCATGAAAGGCAGGTCCTGCTTGACTAGCTTCATCTCCTTCTGTGTTTGGTTGACCAGCCTGGTGGATGGGGAAAAGGCTGTAGATGTAGTCTATCTAGACTTCAGCAAGAGTGATCAGACACTGAAACAGGCTCACCAGGGACACGGACCTCCTGTCCCTGGAGGTGTTCAAGAAACATGTAATGATATTAAGGAACAAGGTTTAGTGGGCAACATTGGTGGTAGGTGTAAGGATAAATTAGATGATGGAAGTCTTTTCCAACCTTAATGATTCTATGATTCTGTAACTACTAGATTCTACAGTTGCCTAGAACATACATCTAAATTTGGATAAAAGTACTTTAGCTACAACATTCCCAAATGAGAAAATGATATATTGGATCATCTGATGTAAGCAACCAAGCAAAATAACTCATTATTGGCTCATTTTCTATTTAGAACTTCCTCTTCTGTCACATACCTTTCAGAGGAGCTCTCTCCAACAAATTGTTCCTCAACCATTCAAGTGAGAGAAAACAGATCAAAGAACTAAGACATTTTTGGCAGACTGGATAGAAGTTGCAAACTGAAGGGTTTTAGTTGCATAAAGGGAATATTTTTTTCTTTAACAAATCTTTTTTGTGGATAAGAAAAACTTTGGTCCTTTCTCAATGTATTTCTTTCAGATCTTAGCATTCGTGAATCCAGTGTACTAGATCTAGATAACTTGGTGCTTTCATTAGGCACTACTGATTCTAGCAAAGGCAAATTATCCCTACACCTGACCTGTAGTGCTCTGTCTGTTAACAGTGCTTTGCCTCTGCTATGCAAAGAATTTGTTAACTGAATTAAAGCATGTCATACTTACGTAGTTTTAGTATGCTCTCCAAGCAGCGTACTGATTTAAAACTGCTAAACCCATTTCAGAACTCTTCTCGCTTAGGAAGTGTTAGCTGATAATTTTTAATTTTATGTAATGAAATGAAAATATCTACTAGGGCAGTGTTAATTGAACAGCTTGGCTATGAAGAGAAAAGTTAAGCAGTTTGATTTCTGGCATTGATAAACAAGTACAGCAGTGTGTCTAGGATACTGAGAAACAAGTAACTTGAAACCAAGACTAACCCAGCTCATGATAATAGTTCTTCCCGAAACCTATGAATGCCTAGAAGAGGTCCTCTTAGAGATCCATAGCTCTGTTTAGTTTAACAGTAGAAGGCCAGTGATAATGGGTTAAAAGTGTTTGGTATCTTAGCAAAACTAGATTTAATTATTTGACCTTATTTTAAACTTATTTGTGCTTTAGTATGTCCGCTTTCCTACCTGTAGTATGAAGAAATTATTTCCTTTTCCCTTCGTTTTGCCTGAATGCCCTACTTAGACTAGAAAGTCTTTGGAACAACTGCTGTCTGGTCTAATCTGCATGTACAGAGCTGAACACAATGAAGTCCTGATCTCAGCAGGAGCCCCATCTGCTACTGCTGAGATAAATGATCTTTTCAGTACTGGTTGTTTTTTAATCTCTTTAAATTACCATAAATACATTTTTAAAGCCATATGCTTTCATTCTATATTCCACACCACTGAAGAAATCTGGGATTCTGTGGAAATATAATTATGTAACCATATAATTAAAGACTGCCTTATATCTTCTACATGCAAGGGGGCTGAGCTGAGGTCAAGAGCCAGATTCATCTGCCACTTTATAGGTTTCAAGTATGTAAACTTAGTTTAGAAGTGTTATTTTAAATATGGCTCCATATACTCATATACTCATATACTCATTCAATGGAAGAATATTGTCTTCAACTAAATTCTGTTCAATTAAACAGAAGTGAGTTTGCAGTAGAAGAAATTGGTTCCAAACTGACTTGTTAAATTATAGGACTGGATGTCTAGCATTGGATGCCAATCAAGGAAATTCAAAGGAAGCTTTTTATTTACGGAAGAGACAGATAATTTATCCCACAGTGAGATATGACAAGGGGAACACTTCCTGCCCCTCCTTGGACCACCACTACTTTTCTCACTGTGTCTGTCTCTCTTGCATCAGTGTTCAAGTGTTCCCAGCATAGTATGTAGCACTGCTGGTATTTTGGCAATGGCGTAAGCCTGACATTGTGATGTTAGTGTTTTGTCTGAATATTTCAGATTTCTGGAGTATTGCAAATACGAAAAACCAAGTGGCACATTTCTAAACACATTAACTCATCTAAATGGAAAGAGAAATATATAGGCTGAGCAAAGAGCACGTCTCTAATCAGAGGCGTTTTGTCACTGTCAACATTGAGCACTTTGCCTTAAGCAACTGAAGTGTTGCAGACTTTCAGAGAAGACTAAGTTTCTTTAACAAGAGAAATTATTATTCAACCTGGATGTCAGAATTACCAGCATTTCCCAGGTCACAGCAGCTCGGCATAAGGGTCACTGTCTCTGGACAGGCCTTTTTCTTTCATGCTTTGAAGTGCAGGTGTAGCTCTTACCTGAGCATTTAAATTCAACATGAAACCCCCATATGGGGCTTTAGTGCCCAAGGGTGGATGCAGAAAGATTGCATAAACTACTTCCCTGCTGCATGTGCTTGTAAAAGCAAGAGACTCAGAGTATTTAAGGTTGTTTTTTTTTTTTTTTTCTTTTCCTGAACAGACAAACTCTCTTCACCTAGAGCTCCTCTACTTTCATGTGAATAAAGTCAGCTAAGAATTTGTTCCATCATGGTTGTGTTTCAGGAATTGTTTACCACTTGTAGTTCTTCTATTATTTAGAGTTGTTTTGTTTTTTGCTTTTTTTTTTTTTTTTTTGTCAGTATTTTTAACTTCAGGAGAAATTGGAGTTTTACATACAGAAAATCTTCCCTCCCTCAAGAAGTACACCAAAGAATCCTTGTAAGCACCAGGTGCAAGAAAAGCAAAGTAATTGTCTGTGATTGTGAGATTCTTGCTAGCACAATACTTTGCTCAGTCAGATATGTACACAGCATCCATTTCTGCCAATGGAAGTTACAGATACAAATTAAGGGGACAGTAAGGCCATTCATGTTTAGCTTCCTTCACATGAAATCTAGTGAGCTTCTTCCTTGGTGGGGAACTGTTTTTTAAACAAAATCAAACATTTTGTATAAGATGTGACATCCAGAAATTTTCACAAGTTGTTAAAGTCCAATTAGGTTCTTGCAATTTGTTCTTTCTCAGTAGTGAGATAATTTGCTGTTATCAAAAGAAAATACAGTTTATGTATTTCATATGTAAATTAATTTACTTTGAAAGGAAGGGGAAAAAAAAAAGATTTGGAAGCTGATGTTTCTGCTAACATCAGTGTTTGCTTATGTTTTCATATTTCTTCATAGTAGCAGAGTCTTTGGCACTCCATTTTGGCCTTCTATTCAGTCTCATAATACCTCACAGCTTGCACTTTTAAATACTATCCCCATTTTACAGACAAAACACAGATAAATCTCTGCCTGTAATCTAATCTGAAGTGCACATTTGACTTCAAATTCCAGTAATGATGGCAAACCACCTTAAGACATCCAGTGTAAATTTTGCAAGACGCTTTGCTTTGTACTTGCAAAGGTGCTCCTGCTTTCCAGCACAGAGCAAGTTCTGCTGGCACATGCGAAGTGCCCCCTATGATCACACTGAGGCTTTACACAAAGTCACTGCCTCAGTTGGTGGCTGTTCAACCTTTGTCTGACAGATAATCACCTACACAACCAAGATGCCTGGTGCTGTGAAAAGTGGAGACTGAAGTATCCTTTAGCTCAGCAGGATGTCCTATGCTTTCAGCAATCAGATGGGCCAAATTGGACTATCTCCTCTATGGAAACTGGCTATTCTTTCAGGCTCACTGCTTCTCTTTGGAGCACAGAAATCCATGTTACTATATATAATATATATAAAATTATGCTCCAATTAAGAATAGATTTAAAGGGTTCATCACCCATCATGAAAATCTCATTTTTTTTCCAATCTGATGACTGTGAATAGTGTCTCAAGGTGTGTTTAAAATTAGCCTATTAAAGCACATACGACATTTAGCAAAGAAAGAACTGGATTTAGAGTGTCTTTTTATTCTGAATCAAGTTCCTCCCCAAATACTTCTTCCAAGTTATAAATATGGACTATTTTGTTGATGTGTGTTATCTCACAAAAGAGTAAATAACTTCCTTTGATATGATTTAAATGTCTCTCACACCATTTTATGAATGTAACTGTGAAAAAGGAATGCTTATTTCTTTTATGTGATCTTTGGTATTTCATCTAGAGAGAAATGTAAGCTGGAGTTATTGAGCAATAGCAGACAAACTATAGCAAAACACTGAAGCTTAAAGGAAACAATGCTTTCATATAGCTTTAATAGTAGTCCTGCTCAGAATTCATAGGTATTGAGGGTGACCAAGGAAGGGATAAGAATTTGTATGTCCAATCTATCCTTCATAGAAATATCCACAAGTAGTCCTATTGATAATATAATGACATTATTGAAGTAGTTTTTGTTTTGTTCTGTGTCCTGTTTGCTTTATCCAATGACCAACTTGCATTATTCTTCACTAGTAGCTGCTGCCATTCTATTTTACTTAGTTATTTAGTATGGTCTTCCTGTTTCAGCATGTTCTGGGACAAAGAGGAAAAAAATTATTCTGAATATGTGTGTGGGACAGTTACCTGGGGAAGTCTTCCAGATCTTAGGAGGTAAGGGGGGGAGCAGAGGACTGTAACACATAGTGGATATCTTATCTTGCCTGGGATAAGGAGGAAAGATAGAGCAGAAACCCTAACAGGTGACTTTCTGGAAACAGTCTTTTCTTTTTTCTTCCCTCCCCACTTCCCCCCTATTTTCTTGAAGGAAAGTATTCATTGTATGAAGTGGAGGTGGAAAACAGTCACAAAAAAGTGCCTGTGGCCATACTACATCAGGCTGTGATCTTGCTTGGCCCCATGTACCCCATCCAGTAAGGAGATCAATAGTTGGACTAGAGAGTTTACTTGCCCAGGGGCTGCAGGGCATGGTGCTGCTGGAGAAAGAAACATTGGTCTCTCTGCATGTGTTGAATCAATGTCAACATGTTTTACAGTGTTGTGATGCAGCTTTTTTTATTATGTGAATGCCTGTGACCCCTATGTGCGCTTGGATGGGGTGTTGTTCTCTGAATACCATGAACAGTAAGACACTAGGGAAAGGGGAAGAAAAATTGTGCATTATTTTTAAGAACGTCTGTGAGCATCAGCGAGTACATTGTGAAATCCCAGTTACTGAGTCTCTCCTACAGCTTCTGTTGTGATTAATAATGACTGTTTTTTGTTGCAAAACGCTAGAGGCAGTAGATCCACACTATCACTGATTTAATACAAGACTTCTTTGAAATAAAGCAGCTAGTTTCAGATACAGTGTTGTTTCAAAAAGAGGATAAGGCATATGAAAATGGTCAGAATACTAATTTTGATTCGTTCTATAGAAAAAAAGTAAATACCAACTGACTTAATTCAGTCTGATGCAAGTTCACTTTTAGGTTGTGAACTGAGTGAAAAAGTTCAAGTCTAAAGCAGTGATTTCATTTACCATTCATGCACAGCTAAAGAAAACCCACCATCTCTATATGATGCCCCAGTATCAGTGACATGATGCATAAATGCATTAAGCCACCAGGTTTATTTCTTCCACACACTTCAGTTTATCCAAGATATTACCTGTGCAGATGTCCATACTAGGCTTCCCTCATAAGGTGGCCAGAGGAAATGTTGGAAAAGAGGAGGGGATGTGAAGGAGAAAACAGAATTCCCTTCAGAGAGGTTGCAGCAGAGATATTCAAAACCAGACAGCAATGGGCAACTGGCTCTACTTTTCCCTGCTTCAAGTTGGGCTGGAGTACCTGGTCTCCTGAGATTCCAGCCCCTGGTGTTTGTTTTCTAGAAAATCTTCCAAAACCCTAAGTTTCTTTCATTTTATAAGTATGTAACTCAGCACAACATCAAGAACGTAACTCCAGCTCCCACCATTCGTGCAGTTTCTTTTGAGCTTCATATTCTGGAAGTGGCATCCTTCTTTCCAATTGCTAGTGGCATCACCCTCTGTGCCAATACAGATACAGGCAGCCCACTCATGCCACGCTCTGTCATGAACACTGTGAGGAATTCGCTGCTGGTGGCTCAGCCCCACTCTCATGGGGCAGCAGGGATGAGAAGGCTTGTTGCATCATTGATGGGATCATTTTGTCCTGCTCTGGCTTTTGCATACTGCTGCACCATATAAGCATGTGTGGCAAACTGTATTGCACAGCAGGAATGGTGGCTCAGAGGTGGGGTTGGACCCACAGCACAAAACAGCTTCATCTGCCATGTCCAAGCCACATTTCTCCAATTGCAGGCAGAAGCCTCGCTCTGCTTCAGTTTGCAAGAGCTCCTCCCAGCCTGGCACTCCCTGCTTTCCCCACAGCACTCAGCTTCTCTGCTGCCTCATTGCGGCTGTGTGAGGGCTTTCTCTGGGAGGAGGCTGCATGTGTGTATACACACAGTTGCACAGTAGGATAAGTGTACTCTTAAAAAGGGAAAAACTTTGTCAGCAAATTATCTCATCTTATTTCAGCTATCATAATCCCCTTCAGGCCTCAACAAAACGCTCATACATGTTTGATCAAGTCACTATTAAAGAGAAATATTGTGCTATTCTTGCCAACTGGACCACCTACACCTTGGTATTGCTATAATTATTGTCGAATATTATTATTACAAGGGAGCACAGAGTGTGTAGGTCTTTCTTTAATATGACAGTGGCCAATTTAATGGAACATTACTGATTAACACAGCCAGCACAGAATATGCTAGCATACCTTTAACAAAACTTTATGTTCCAGTTGAATGGATTACAGAACACCTCTTGAATGCCTAGTGACTGGCATTGTGCCAGAGCCTTTAAAAATTGAAAATGCAGTTTGCTTTCTCTTTTTTTTTTTTTTTTTTTCTCCCCATAAAGAAATCTGTAAGCAGAAGCACTGACCGTAGCAAGCTTCTTGCATTAAGTTTTTCAGTAGGCAAAAGCACAATAAATCAAACTAGAATAATCCTGTGTATGTTTTTGTTTTCACGTAGGCTGCAGGGATTGAACTTAATGACTTGATTTTTATTACTAAAGAAATGTTTTTAAAACATCAAGACCTAGAGCATGTTGTAAGCTTAGTCCAGATTTCATCATCATCTTTTGCAATTTGCCCAATGCTCTGGCTCTATGCTCCCATGGAAATACAATTTATTTCTCTTGAAAAAGTCATTAAAATCCATAAGCACAAACAGAGAAACCTGCAAAACTGAAAATGAGCACTAAAATCGTGACAAGATCTGCTACCTAGATTATTTCCCCTAAAGCAGAAAAAATAAGACAAACAGTGCTTCTCTTGCTCTCTGAGTTATTATTAGTTCAGTATTATTTATCACGCAGCTTGGAAATTTTGAAAGGTTACAGCTTATTCTTCCTGTGTGGCTTTGAGGAGCCTTTTGACTCTGGTGAGGATTGTAGCATGACATTGTTTTGGAAAGGAAAATTCTAAACAGATTATTTTCTGTATTATCTAAATAATGGAGGTGATAAATGTATAGATTCTAGCTGGTATAAGCAGCTGCAACTCATTTAAATGATGAAAATTTGCACAGCAAAAAACCTACCCTTAAGGAGGGAAATCTGGAGGAAATTTCTCGTGTTGCTTTTTTGTAATATGAATGTAGTTTGTATTTAAGTTTTATAAAAAAGAATATTAAGACTGAACAGAAGTTTAATGCCATCTCCTTTTGTTCTTAAATGCCAAACCATTAACAGATATATTCCCTAAGCCCATCTGTAAGCTCCATCTTTCTGTGCATCCAGGTCAACTAAACACATGCTCAGATCATGAGTGACTGACAAAGACTGAATTAATGTCAGTTAAACTTCCTATGTGTTACAGTAAGCTTTACTAAATATTGATAACTATAAACATAAACTTATAAGCTACAATACTTTCCTGATCATGGATTTCCACAGCCTCCTAAAATGTTATATCTGTGACTTGGACTAAGTATATTTCTCTTCATGTACCCATACATATATCTATATATGCGTCTATTTTTTAGATTAACAGCATTCAATAGAATGACTAATTCATACATGTAAACAAGTATAGATTATTTCTGGTATTTTCATCTCTTCCTCCTTTTTTTTCCATTTTTTTAATCCAGATTTTAGACATTATTTCTGAATTCAAGCACCAGTTGTCAAGGGCAAGTCCTCAAACCTTTTCACAACTCAGTTTCTATTGAATTATCAGCTGGATCTGTGGGGCTCAGAATCCTATGACTGAACCTTAAGATACAAGTCTGAAGGGAATGGTCTTTTGCCTTGCTATTTTCTGAATGTGCTGCTGGAGAACTTGCAAAGGTAATTAACGATTGCAGGTGTATTGCATGGGTCTAGTTTACTGTGAGCATGGTTCATGATAACTGCCTTCCTATCTTTTCATGCTGTAAATGAAATTCTCTTGTTCTTGCAAGTTCACAAATGAAAGATAAACGTATGTTTAAATGTAGTGGGAGCATCCATACAACGTAATCTCTAGCCTAAGTTTTTTCCTGAATTGTTTTCTTTCCTTCTGAAGTTTCCTCTTTACCTTCATTTTGTTTCACACCACCAGAATAAAAGCTTCTACATCAATATGTACTCTGGGATAAGAGGTACACTGTGAGAAACCACCTGAACCAACACTGGAAGTCATGAAAATAGCTGTGCTAAGGGCTTTTGTCAACTGTTTCATCAGCTGAGTTTTAGGTTTTTCTGTGGAATCGATTCAGTGGATGTAAATCCCCTGGATCATACTGAAAGGGTAGCTTCTCTTACCCTTGCCAAAACGTATTCCAAAGGTATTTTGCACAAAATGAAAGAATCCATATGGAGTTTTGCTGATATACCTTCCCTGGTTTCAAAATGTACCTTCTCTCTTCTTTAGAGAAACAAATTGTACAAATTTAGGACCTAGCATCTAGTTTGAGTGTTTCTAATGAGAAATAGAGAAGGAATAGTTCTACCCTAAGATTTTCAATTATGAATCTAAAATAACATTAAAAGGTAAAAACATCTCAGACAGCTATACTTGCTAGTTTATATTTGTGAACATAACAGCAAAACAAAGCAAAAAATCAGATATCAGTTATGTTAGCAGTGTCTCATTAAACCCAGCTAACTTTGACCATCTCAAAGCTGATAGGTACTCTGTAATTTTCTAAGATAGCTTGGGTGAGTGAGGGCTTCTCATCCCTGGTTGTACATCTTGACTTGTCTCCTGGCTGCTTGTATGAATGTGCCTATTCCTATAAGTGTTTTTCCATAGTCAGGAAAACTCTCATACAGAATATCTATGAACTGTCTTGCCCAAATGCGTGTATTCAGCAAAACACCTCTGTAAATAACACTGGTTCACAAATATCTATGAACTGCTCATGTATCAGGGTAATGGATGTCTTGCAAACACTTAAACTGGATAGAAATGCCATTGCTTAGATCACTGCCATTCATATGCAGATTTGGTAAGCTTTTTAGCACCATTTTCTGTGTGCTCAATAATAAATAGATAGATGCTGTCTACATTTACATATTTTTTGGTTGGTAAGATCATTAACACTTGGTCTTTATTGGTAAAAGCTGCTTAGAGACTTCATTTAGTAGTGCTCACTTCTGGAAATTGGAACAGCAGCATCAAATCTCTGTCTATGAATATGTGTGTTGCTATCATCTAGCAGAAAATGGATGGCCTGGTTCAGTGTACAGGAGTAGCTCAGCTGACAGCACTTTATATCTCAAGTGAAAGGAGCAAAGCTCAATTTCTTCAGCTTGCACATCTGCTGTAATGTAATACCATCTAATAATGGTATTTCAGTGGTGGATGTGAAACACTGAGGAGGTCTCCTATGCTCTATTTTTTTTTCTATTTTGCTTATACACATACAGGGTAATTTAAGAAGCAATAGGTGATCATATGGTTGATTTGGTTGTATGGGCATTTTTTGGTGTTCGCTTGTTTTGTTTTTCATAAATGCAACTAACTGTTCATGGTTTCCTAGTAGAGAGCAACTGCACTAGATACATGATATGAAAGGATGTCATGCTTCACCAATATACAGTAATATCTTCTGCCTTACGGTGGATATTTGGGTCTGTAGGATATGAAAAGTCTTGTAACTAAAGCCTAATCATTGCATCAGAGAACACATAATCACTGTTACTCAGATGTAAGTGTTCAGAACATTAGTTCAGTTATATCTGTGTAGTGTAATTTCTTAATTCACCCCACTGCTTTGGTAATCATTAAAGACAATATAAGTAATGTCAGTAATTTCACAGGGCTATCAAAGTTGTGTCATTTGTAATTTTAACAATAGACAGGAAGGATTATAGGACCAAAAAACCAAAAATCTGCCGAGATGTTAAAATTTTAACTGGTACCATTATACGTAAAAATATTACATGAACAATATTTAATATACACTTTTTAAATTTGTGCTTACAATTATCCCTGTTTGTATTAATTGAAATTATTTTTTCAGGCCTACTGTGGATAGATTCTAGTACAAATAAGTAGTAACCTTACTTCCAAACATACATATGAGAAAGAAATTATTTGCACTGAGAACCATCCATTGCTGGAACAACTGCCCTAAAGACATGGCAGAATCCCCATCTCTGGGGGTTTTCAATATACCATTGGGCAGGGCACTAAATCATCTAATCCATCCTCCTTTTTTCAACAAGAGGATGAACTTGATGATCTTCCAAGGTTCACTCTTCTATGACTGCATATCAAAATTATTTACTTTCTTTAATCTTCCCAGGTTGCAATCTTGTGATATTCTCAGAGCTTTCTGGTTCTGTATGTCTTCACCTGCTTCTTAGCTTCTTCTTAGTGTTTTGAATTAGTTGTCTTAGAAAAACAAATTTAACACATTTAACGTACTTAATCACACTGGAATTGGTATTCTGAAAATGGTTCTATTGAAAGCAGGAAAAAAAAAATGCTTAGATGAGTAAAGGCTATGAGAATGAATGAAAAAAAAAAGACAAATGTAGACTACTAACATTTGTGAAGTCAACTTTTCACATTCTTTATTGTGGTCTGGAGCAAAGGCTAGGTATCTATTGTATCTGAATAGCATGCTGAATGAATGCTTGATGGCATGATGAATGCTTACTGTAATAGAACTGTGATAGTAAACAGTCCTGTAAAATTGTTAGAAGATGACCTGCTGTTTGGCTTTACCAGATCTTTTCTGCATGGATCTTCTGAGTACCTTTTTAAATCTACAGAAATGTCTTCTTTAAATCTACATAGATTTCTAAAAACTACCTCAAATGGATTGACTAAATGAGAAGTCTTTGGTTTTTTATTATTAAGCTCTGTAAAAACAAAATATGAAAAATGCCATTCTCCTTGATTATTGCAGCCAAATATGAAAATAAATGAGCTGGGATCCACGTGGACAATCCTATATAATTCAGTTAGTCCACTAAAATGTATGTGAATTTCTTAAAATTGTGCTAATGGTTTAAAATTGAGATTTTCTATGAAAATTCAGCAGTATTGACTTTATGGAGAATCTGTTTTCAACCCACAAAAAAACCAAACCAAAAGTTGGCTACAGATTGCTTCTAAAATTGATGAAGGATTCACTGTAATACTGATTTTTTTCTATATTGTAGTCTAAAACAGTAGTTGCTTCATAAGCCAGTGATGAATGCCAGGACGCACAATAGAAATTAATAACATCTGCTACATATTGTGTACTCTGATGGAAAAGTGGAAGAGGAAGCTTTCAAAGTGATTTAAGGAGTAATGATTTAGCTCAGTTTTGGTTGAAATCTGAACAATTCTTTGCTGCCTATCTCACCTTTGTAAGTCATTCTTGACAAATTGCATGAAAGAAGTCTTGCCCATCTGCGTAAAGACCTGTGAAAGTAAAATTCACTTTGTGGAGAATCTGTTTTCAACCCATAAAAACTAGCAAACCAAAAGTTCCATGTGAGGACTGCATCTAATTCTCCATCTGTACTGTGTCATGCTGTGTCTGTAGATTAGAGCACATATGGTCTGTGAGATCATGTACCTTGTTCACCTACCTCGTTCAGATTGAGCAGCTGACAATGAACCCTTTGTTCTTCTGGTAGGCAGAACTGGAAGGTTTCCTCAAGCTGTGAGAATCTTTTGTACCAGGCATGCTGCAGCACCAGGGCAGCTGAGGACAATCTGTGTTGAAGGAGAACCTCATCTGGGAGACTCTGAAATAAGAGTCATACCAATGGCACTAGCTCTCTTAAGAACTATTTGTTGCTATACTTAAAAACCTTTGTAATGTTTGAACTTGAGGACTATTTTAGGTGTGAGTAGTTTTGCAATACTCTCATGAAGTATGATATGCTATTCTAAGAGTTTCTCATCAATATTTCAAGTAGAGGAATGTAAGGAGTTTCTCAAAGTAGGTGCTATTTACTATATCTAGTCGAACAGATTCCCTTTAGTGGGAAGAACAGCAATATAAAAATACTATCCTAATAATAATGCAGTTGACACACTGTAAATCTGAGGTAACTCCTGAAGCTTGTTATCAAGACAAGTTTCCTTCAGCACCATTACAATTACAAGACTAATTAGTAGTTCTCAGGCACTTCCACAATCTTGTTTCTTGCACTGCCTATTTGACAATGTAGGAGATGCTTAATTCCTGATCAGAGGGAGCTAAGTGGGCCAGGCTTTGTCTCTCAGCAGTTCAGCAATGTTGTTGAAATTGTCTTTATCCAGCTTGCCTTTTACAGCTCCTCAATCACTTCTTAATACAAGTGGAAAGGAATCCTGTTATTGATTGAGCTCTTTACTTTTATCCAGCCTACCTTAAGCTTTAAATAGATCTCTCCTGTCATAGAAATAATAATACAGCTTGCTCATAGCGGAGAGCGGGGTCCTAGATGCTGTAAGTTCTTGCTGCTCACACAGTAAGTGAAAACTGTTTGGATAAGCAATGGTACGGGTGCCAGCTTCCACATGGGGGCAACCAGGGCTGCACAAATTGATGTGCCACCTTAATGCTGCTGGATTGATTGAACATTTCCCCGCTGTTATTTTCCTGCTGTTGTCTTTCCTCAAGAGAATGGTGTTCCTAGCATGACCCCTTTTTCTTTGCACGTCAAATGAAGGAAAATCACCCCTTGCTGTACTTGTGGGGACAGATATTGATCACAGTGATGCAGACTAAAAGTAACTCCTGGAAACTGGAGGGATGGCTGAACTCTGGCCTGTAAAATGGGGTCAGATGGCAGCCGCTGGTTCCTGGCTTTATTTCTTGTGGAATGGGAAAAGGCAGATCTAAGGCACCACTGCTGCAGAGTGCCGAGCCCCTTGGCAGAGGTGAAAATTTATTGTTATTTATTGTTGGTGTTTATAGAGCAAAACATTGATGTATATCACAGTCTAAATACATTTTCTTAATGGCCATATCTATGCCAAATGTATTGATATTTCTGCTAGACATTGTGATCATTAATACCAACATTTAATTTTCATAAAAGCTTTTATTTTTTTCTCTAGGAAATCACATAAAGCCTCATTTCACAAATTAGCCACTACTTACTGTGCAACAGATGCTTTATGCTCAGTTTGTGACTTTTTAGAAAGTGCTGGATGTGGACAGAGCTGGAGTTGGGACAAACCCCTTCAACTCCCCCACAAAAATCTTGTTTGGGCTTTTTAATATACTCAGCTGAAAATATGGATTAAATTTGAGCTGAGATAAGCATCAAAAACTTTGTGCATTTAGGAAAAAAGGGGGGGGGGTGGAAATAGGTGTGATGGGAGAAACTAAAGAAAATCTCATCCATTAATGTGATGATACACAGAATGGTGATGTACAAAATATTAGAAGCTATTTTTCTATAATAAAAAAAAAAGAAAGGGAGATTTTCTCATCAGTCACTGGTGGTTATCTATTCATGAAAAACCAGAAAGTAGATCTCTTTCTTAGCACAATGGCAAGCCACAGCAGCTAAGTTGCGCCTGCACTGAATTAGACTGTAGTGCACTGTCTGGAAAATTAATGAAAATAATTTGTAAGCAGACTTATGGAGAAGATTTAAAGAGCTGAAACATTTTGCTGAAGTCTGTCTGGTTAGGCCTTTTTCTCCTATGAATGGTTCATATGTAAGGGAAGATTTTTCTGTGGGGAAAAATTATATATATACAGAAACAGTGCTACTGCCAGCTGTCATTACTCCTTTACATGCAGGCAGGACACTTAAGATAAAACCATGAAATGTGAAGTAAAATAAATATTTATTATGACTTACATCTATCTTCTGCAGATCCTTGCTTTCATTGGAGGTTTAATACCCATGGGGAGCTTTGAAAAAATGCTTTTGTGGTGGAGTAGTGGGTTCTGTTACTTCAATGAAGATAAAATGCTACTTATTGTTAATGTGTGGGATTTGCTTTTTTCATTTTTTGTTTCAAATCTACCTCCTAATTTTAGATTATCTTTCTGATACGCAATTTCTATTCTTTATCAATTGTGATGTGCCACTAATCAAAAAAGTTAGACAGTATTTTTCCTTTCTTCTCACTATGAGATAGTTGTTATATAATTGTATATGTATACCATATATAACATACAAATATTATATATTTATACATATATATAATATTATATATGTGTAATTTTAACAAAACAAAATAATGATTGGGGTTGTGTGAAAATGAGAAATATAAATGATGATCAGCCAGAGTTCATGTTCATAAAAAATGAATACATGGTTTTGTGGCCAAGTGAGAGCATGCACAGAGCTAGCAGCAATTCCAGACAGTCATACAAATACAATGCTATTTGTGAATATAAATTCAGAAAGGGATAGAAGCCTGCAGAAAGTGAACAGCCATTCACAGTTCAAACAATTTTTCTCAAACATTGTTAGCACAACATTTAACCAGCTTTGCACTTAAAAAGTAATTCAGTGCTGATGCTTTGCCTCTCAGAGGATGGAAAATATTTTTGCTGTCGTTTGCCTGAGATAGTACTATTTTCTGGTGCTTTGAAGTAAATAATTTATTGTAGCTTGGGGCTTTCACTCTGAGACTTTTCATGTATGATACACTACTTACCTTAGCATTCCTGTTTATATATTTACATTGCTCTCATCTCAGTGCTACTCAGGCTTCTGTGTACCAACACATCTTCCACTCCCTGCAGAGGAAGAATAGAAGTCATTAATGCTTCCGTATCCCTGATGATTTTATTAAATGAAGTTTAATTACTTCCATTGCTTTTGTATAACATAATCTAGTGCTCATTTGCTCTATTATTAACATTCAGAGGAATTGAAATAGGATGCATTTGCATCAGCACACATTGAGTATGATGTAAGGGCAGGCGTAATTAATTTCTCTCTTATAGCTACAGAGATTGTTAATTAAAAAAAAAAAAAAAGATAAGCTAATATGTGAGACTTGATTTTTATTTGCATTAAGGCTACTTTCTATCACTCTGTAAGTGTAAATAAACACTTTATTAGAAGTGATTATATTTTTTTGCTTTTAAGCCCACTTAAAACAGAGTGATGTCAAATGGTAAAATGTAATAGTGTAAATTATTTGTGGAGCAAAAAAAATGGAGTTGCATATTTGAAGTTAAATGTGTGAGCTACGTATCAAGTTCTTCTTGTAAACTGCAAAATTTTCATCACCTTCAAGGAGAGAAGGGGCTGGTTCCTAGGTCCGTGATTTGTAATAGCTAGGAGATGAGTTGTTTTCCACACATATCCAGCCAAGCTCAGCTCTCCTAGTCCTGCCCCAAAGCTTCTGCCCCATGGCAGCTCCATCCCCTGCAGTGGGCAGCAGGTCTGCCAGCCCTTCCTGGAGTGCGCTCCCACCTGGAGCTGCTGCCTCAATGCCATACTCTGCAGAGCTGCCTGATTTAGGAAGTTTTAAGCTCTGTTTCTTGTGTTCCCAGTCTGACATAAATCCAAGTGGCCTATTTCTTTTTTTTACAGAAGGTGCTGGAAAAATATCGTTCTTGTGAAAAATGATTTTCTTTAAAAGCTTACTAAAATGGGAACCTCAAGACCAAGGAATACCCAAATCCTCAAGCTCTTTTAAAAATATATTGCTTATGTAAGAGGATTTGCTAACAGAAATTAGACTGAATCTCTTAAATGAACCACCCACTCCTGAAATCTATCACCCCAGCAGCCTGCTCTGAGTCTTTGCAGAGGATTGTCTGCATTTGTTGGCTAAAGAAATTTTTCATAGAGAAATGTTGCCTTTCCTATATGATTCTTCACGACTTCTTTTCTTGACCACATGGCAGGGTGTTAAGAGTTTACATTTTCTGTCCCCTGTCAGTAAGTGACCTGCTCTAACCAGCACTCAGAAATGAAACACGCCACTTGTCAGCATGAACACCATCGATGGCTAAGGAGCTCGCTGCTCAGAACCAACTGCAGCACCACTTGGTGCTCATTGCACGGTACAAGGGGAGCACAGTTATGGCTGCAGAAATTAATTTTATTGAGGAAAAGTCAGAAAAGGGAGACACGAAGGAGAGGGTACTCCATCAGCTGTGTCAATTTGGATGTTGTTAACTGATCATGAAATGGGAAGGGGAAAAGCTCTTTAGAATGAGGATGAAGTTGCCAAGATAGAGGTGGTCCTATGGTGGTAGAAATGAGGGAGAGGGATCTGGGTAACAGCTTGGAAGGAGGCACATGTCTGGGGAATGTTCTGCAGCAAAGGCAGTTGTAAGAATTCAGGACATTCTGTTACTGCGGAATTTATTCCTAAGGGGTTCAAATCACAACATTCTAGATATTGTACATCAGTCACAAAGATAAATTCTTCCTTAGCAAGGCTACTTTTCAAACCCAGAAAGAGAGGCAAGAGGGGAGCAAGAGGTTTCTTCCTTTCCACAGTAAGGAATTCTGAGTAGGATGCATAGGAGGAGAAAAAGGATGCAGGAAAAAATGTACCCAACAACCGGAAAGCACTTACTGCAATTCTGGTGAGGGTCTAGTAACAAGATACATGACAACCATGCTGAGGGTACAGATTTGCTGCTTCTGAATTTGTGTACTGTGTTTAAATTCTTAGTCTTATTTTTCAGTGCCAGTTAATGCTAGATTTACATTGGAATTCCTGATTTTTTATGTTTAGGTTTTGAAAGAAGAAAGAGTCATCACGCTTAATGTGTTTTTGCTTGCTGTGCTGGGAACGCAGAGTTCATTCTACTCTTCATTTTTTGAAAATTGTGATATAATCTTGGTGTATTTTATCTCGAAAGAAAGGCACACCAGGGGACCTCCAAAAATGTGATTAAATCAGACCTATTTTGTTAATGAAATTTAGTCCATAGGTCTCTTAAGCATCCTTCAAAACTGGCTTACAGCAGTGCCTGTATGGGAACTGCTGAGTCACAGCCTGAACCTTTGATTGATCACCTGAGGCAAGCAACGAGTCAGCCAGAGGAGCACAGGTGAATTGCCTTCACCTGTGCTGCTGGAAAGGGTGGAGCCTGGCTCCACCCCTCCTAGACCTATTTAAGAGCTGGCTACCAGCAGGGAAGGATCTCTTCTGGAGATTGTCTCTGCTTGTGTTTTGTGGGTGAGCCCAGGATAAGGGTAAGCCTTCCATTTATTCTCTTTTGTTATCATAGTCTACTTCGCCTAACTCTCTTGTTTGTTTTGTGATTATTATATCCTAATATTCTTTGATTATACAAGTGCCATAAGTAGTACTGTACTGTAAGACTTGCAATGGGAGGGCTTCAGTTAAGAGCCATTTTCAAAGGTACATGTAACTGAACAAAAGGGAAAGTTCCATTTGAGAGAAGCAAGAGCCTTGTTGTTTCAGTTGAAGAAATACAGTTCAAATCCGCAGTATTAGTTGCCCTCAGAAATAAATTGGGAGCTAAGAATAACAATCTAAGAAATCATCCTTGAGAAAAGCTAGTTGTAAATTACATCAGTGTTATTCCTTTTTTTCATGCCCCCAAATCTTGCTAAAAGCCTCTTTCAGGCAAATAAGGAGCCTTTATAGTGCTAAAATTGGATTAATGTTGAATTAATAAAGCATTAATAGAGCAATACCTTGAAGTTATTGGTGATAAGTTTTAATTTGAGGGAATTCAAAGACCGAAATAGAAGTTAATTGTACTTTGCTTTTTCTTCAATAGTGTTGCTAGTCCCCATGTAACACACAGCATACAGAGGTAGAGTACTTGGCAAGGAGATCTATAGAAAGCTAATGGAGTACAGATGGTGTACAGCTTAAACCAAGTCAAAAAACTGAAGTTTAAGGAAAGATAATGGAAGTTAGTAATCTTTAGATCACCTTTTCTGTCTCTGACATGTTTATGTATCTTCATGCGTAAACGTTTGTAAAGATGTACACTGATAACTTACTCCACTCAAAGCTGATATCAAAAGTTGCAGGAAAAAATACCTTTATCGTAAGGGAAAATTGTAGGTGTCTGTGTTTTCATCAGCTGTATTTTTTATCTGTTTTTTTTTTGTCTTCAGAATTTACACTTACTGAAAACTAATCAGTGCCTATTGGAAAAATATATTGACAAGAATTTTAGTCTATGGGAACATAAAAATAATTTAAAGCAAGTATTAAACAGCTCAAAAAAAGTTATCTTTATAAATTATGCTGTTCAGATGTCTGCTGATTTTAAAATGCCATATTTTTATCAGTGACAATACTTTATTATAGCAAGTTTCATGCTCGAATTCCATGATACTGTGTAAATGGGGGACAGTGAAATCTATTTTGCAACTTGTGCTATCTATACAGTTTTTCCTGAGAGATAGTCATGTTGTATGAACTATCTTACCTGCTTTTTTTTTTTTCTCTCATGGAAATTCATCAGTGGCTTTCAATTTTATCAGAAGACTTTTTGCCAGCAATACAGTAGTCTTTCTGTATAAATTTGGTAGGCCACAGAATTTTCAATTTTTCCACTTAAATAAGTGTTACAAACTTTTTTTTGTGTGTGTGTAATAAATCTAGTATTTCTAAAAAGTGGGGTGTCACAGCTCTAGTTTCAGTTATGAAATTATACTATCACACGTGTGGAGAAACAGAATAATGTAGCTAATAGCCATTTATGGGGGAGGAATAATTTTACTCAAGAAATTAATTATTTTTTTTTTCCACGTGGAACATTTTCCAACAAGTCAAATAAGCTCTTAGAGGCACCAAAATGTCATGGATAAGTCTACAATCCTTAAACTCCCCAGGATTTCCAACTACTGACCGACTAGAATGGAGTTTCCAAGTACCTAATGTAAAACAGCTACATTGTCCCCTGAATATCCGTGGCCTGAAGTCTAGAATGGATCATATTTCTCATCTGGAATGGTGATTCTTGTGTGTTAATACAGCAAAACAGGCTCCCTCTCCAGGATCTGACTGCAGAAATACCAGGGAAGAAATACCATGTGTACTAGTTTGCACATACCACAGATTTGATTCCATATTCTTCTAGCTTAAATATTATTCTCCTCAAATGTTGTTATAAAAATCAAACTTGTTTTAAAAAAAAAAAGACAATTTTTCTGGAAATACAAGAGCTTGAGCAACACTACATTGCATACTTGTTGTACAAGATTATTGCTGTTCATGCTGATACAGAAACTATTGGGTGATGCAGGAGGAGGGTAGATGCATTGTTTGCAGTGTGAGATTAATACCAGGTATTTCTACTGTGAAAACGCACATCAAAAAAATCTTACTGTTTTAGGAATAACAGTGAGGTCATGATCTTTTTTGTTGTTCTATTGTTTTTGTTTCCAAAGAAGGTTTGTTATCATTACTGGTGGCAGGGTTGGCAAATCTTGGTAACGGATGTGAAGTTTAAAGCCATATAATGTGACAAGAAGAAATTGCTGCTGTAGTTTTCTTTTAGTCATTTCTAACACAAATTATCAGTACCTTTTTTCTATCTCGTGTGTCAGGAAGGGGAGTCATTAACTTAATACTTCAGTGTGCTATGTTAGGATCTATCCCTGTATTAGAACTATTCCTATTAGTGACAAGCATTGGACCCAGAAATGTCAGAGGGGAAGAGGTATGAGTGTATCTATCTGGGCAGGAATAATGGATTTGAGCTGATAACATACACATAGGAAGAGCTTACTCAGACTTTATCTAAAGGGAAATGGTCCCCATGGTATGAACTTAAAGTCTTTTAGCTGAACATCTTTGCCTTCTTTCTTCCTGCTTTATAAAGCCTTCAAAAGTCAGGGACTGATTCACTCAGAAATACAATCAGAACAAAAGATCAACATACTGCCCTTGCAGAACTAGACACACCCTTGTAGGAGGTATAATGCAGACTCTGAAGCTTCTCTGTCATATCTTGGTAGTGTACAGTCTTTTCTTAAAGTCTAATAGTGTTTGTTCTTTTTCTGTAACCCAGAAGGATGGAGCAGGATCTGTTGCTTATCTCTGTTCATTGGCCTCCTGATTACTGTCTAGATGAGATTTCCAGAGCAGCAAGTTAGCACTGTGTTATTTTTCTAAAGGGTATTTTAACTGTTCTTCAGGCAGTTAGTTAAGTTGTTGGATTAATTATACGAGACCCTTGTAAAAGTAAGCTCTGCTTCTTTTGCTATTTTTTCTTCTTTGTGCATGTGTATGAAAAATGAATGTTAGCAAGTATTTTTTCTTTGATTCCACATTGCTGAATGTATACAATGCAGATGTCAGCCTTAATGGCATCTCTTCCTAGCACAATCAATATCTCTCACTTTGAATTGGGCAAGATTAGTATGTTCATAGACTTTCACACTTTAATTCTAGAAAGTATCTTGACCAGCTATTCTTCATTTCATTTAATTATGAACGGTCATAACCTTAATCATATTACCATTGTATTCTTCTTCTTGATAGTATTACATACTCTTGCATCATGTGCAAGTTTTCTTAGTTTGAAATAAAAGAAGCATATTTTGATAAATGCACCTGCTTCACACTGTCAGAAATAAATCAATCTCAATAGGATTGGAGAGGTGTGTTTTGTTTGGCTGGTGTGGCTTTTTTTTTTTTTTTATTTGTTCACTTTAGTCATTCACAAGTTGGCTAGAAAGTATCTAAAACTGCTTTCTGGGTTGGTGGCTGTAAGCCAAGTTTGTTTGCTGCCTGGTATTAGATCTCTCCAGTTTCCTTCCTGTAGTGTCTTTTGTTTATATACACATGAATTTTAAAGTGAATTGGTAAATCAGAGTCTAATGAAGCTGCATATGGCTGTCCAATGAGGATATAAATGTTTAAGCATGAGTTTGTTCATATCTCTTGATATGTAAATCTCTTGATTTCAGTGTATGCATGTAGGAGGTGCGCTTTTGACCTTGTTTGAAATTTCCCTCCTTCCAGAAGCTGTATTTCAGGTCTGTTATGCTAGATATTTCATAGTTACTCTGTTTCTGCCCAGATCCAGGTGGCTAGTTAAGCCCTTCAGTATTCTCTTTGTAATCCTGACACTCTCCCCTAGTTGCTTGACCCAGAGTTGGTCCTGAACTCCGACTTTACTCTGGTAGTGACACACTGCCATACTGCTGAAGTAACTAAAACTATCAGTGGATCAACATTTTTCCTGATTTCTGTTCTTCTACCAAATGCTTGCTAGAGTTTAGAAACTGCTCCAGAACGCCCTTGACAGATTCTGCTTTAAGAGGGTATCACATCAGTTCCTCCCATTCTTCCTGCATTTTGCCTTTGAGCACCACATTTCATAAGTCCAGCTTAGTGACTTTATCAAAGCAATTTGCTCTTCCTGAGCGCTTGAGAGCATTCAGACAGCTGGCTCAGCCACAGCTTTGTCCACACTTGTCTTTCTCTGGCAATTCCAAGGAACACACTGACTGTCAGGACATTCACGTATATCCAGAAATACCTCTCTTAGGCCCTTCCCTAATCCTCCAGTCTATATTACAGCAGTGCTAAAGTTGCTCAGCGTTGTTAGGATCTATCCTATGCTACCTGGACTTCCATCTGGCTTCCACTGGGAGACTGTCTGTGATCACGGAGCATGGAAAGGAAGGCACAGCAGATATGTAAGCTTGTGCGATTTCATACGCATATTGAAGTGTCTCCTTGGACATCTGTAGGACAATTGTCCTTTAAAAACTGTAGCCCCATCACACAGCTTTAACATTTGGTCAGCATCCAGGCTGTTTCCACCGATATATGGAGCCTCAAGTATGTGCTAGCCCTGTTTTCAGCAAAAGCTTTTTCAGGGACTGTGCTCAATTACAAGTGATTTTTGCAAGTGTTTCTCTGGTATCCTTATTAGAATGCGTGCATATCTGACAGTGGTGAACAATCCAAAGACTCAAAGAAGCAGAATCTGTGCCAGATGTGAAAAGAGAAGCAGACCAGCTACTGACTTTGAGAGAAATCTGACGTTTGTTTTCTTGTTTTTTGTTGGTTTCTGTTTGTTTCTTTGTTTTTATGGTACTATATTTTCCATGAAGTTGTTTTAGTCTCCACATTTCTTTACTGTTGTACAAGCTGAGTATATGTTGCACTTGCACCCTAGGGCAAGATCATCTGAAATTTCTACTTTCTCTGCCAATTGACTAGGTGTGCAATAGATCATTACTACCTACCTATCACCTTTATCATAGAACCAAGCCCAGCAGAGAAATACCATCAGTCAGCAGAGGCTCTGCCAGTTCTCCTGACTCCAGGTCATAGAGAACCTAAGTAAATTTTCATTTATCTTTGCCTGTAGCTTGCCTGGAATCTGTGTGCATATGAGATATGGGTTTGAGAGCAGATCTGATTTTACATTTGGATGCAAAAATGGGAGAGTTCTAAAGATACTAAAAATCACTTATTTAACATCTGCTACTATGCTCCATCTCTATCAAAATCCTCTGTGTTGCAGTATAAGAACTTGTCTTTTCCCTTTTTTTTTTTTTTCTGGGTTTTGAAGAGCAAAAGTTTTTTTTTTTAATTAAAAAAAAAAAAACCACTGCAACCCCCCTCCCCCCACAGAAAAAAACCCAGAAGAACTGATAAATGTCAAGGAGATTAAAAATAAAAAAAAAAAAAAAGGGGGGGGGGGAGGGGGCTTTTAACTCAAAGACAGTAATTGTTAAGAACCCCCTCAAAGAAAGAGGGCTGTAACTCTTGATGAGGCAAAAAGCAGGTAGCAGCTTAGTAAAAGAATAACCTACTTATGCCCAAGAAAAAGATATTCTGAGAGCAAACACTCCTGAGAGAATTCCTACAAGTTCCACTAAATAGCCTGAAATATGTTTTATAACAGTGATTTATAAATAGACTGTGCCTTTAAGGCAGACATTATCTCAGATATACCTTTCATTTTTTGTATTAAATAATTTATTTTACTAGTAACAAATATTCAAGATACAACTCCTGTGTTTTATAAAATAAATTTAAAAAAAAAAGATTAGAACGTAATCAGAGCAGTCAAGATAAAAGCCTTTGACTTTCTATAATCCCTCTCTTCTATGATCTCAGAGAAGCAAAATGATTTTCTTTCTCTAGTTTCTCTAGTAGAAAGGTTGTATTACTTGCATCTAGCATTTCCCACTACTTAAAGATTTCTACAAAGATAGTGGACGTAGGAAGTTTGGAGGTCTTGAATTCATTTTGAAAATACTACAAAGTCTATGTGGCTAATATGACAAATGGCTCTAGTCTGTATTTGCAGTAACAGGGAAATGGTAATGGTTTGTTGATTCCATGAGGAATAAACAGGATTACTCAGAAAAGCCTCTACTGTGTTTCATTTTCAGCTTTGTTATTTACTTGAACTTTGTTTCAATATCTACAGGGAAGAATAAGGTTTTTGCTTGTCCGTCTTTTAAAATGCATGTGGTTTTTGTTTTTTGTTTTTTGTTTTTTTTTTGTTTTTTTTTTTTGTGTGTGTGGAAGGAATACTTAAAATATTTGAAGTCCTGTATTTCATTTCCTTACCTGGTACAACTAGTGCTATGGGGAGAGTATTCTAGGACATGGTTTCTTTTGTTTGTAACGTTAATGTTGCCATTAGCTCACAGTTCATTGTGTCCAGTGTATGTTCCTTGTTTTCTCTAGCAAGAAAAATTCCCTCTGTGTTAGCTAAGCGTGACCCCACATACCACAGTCCAATCTTGATTGATGATGAAGTGATGGCTTTCAAGGAATTCTTCTATTCAGATTTGCAAAATCATTCCCAGTAATTTTCTCGCTCTTACCTCACTTGCCTGTAACAGAATTGATATGCTCTTTGTTTGCCTTTCCTTTTTGAGTAGGTTTTCTGTGCTTGCCACTTAACAGTTGTCCAGGGTCTGTTCTGAAATTATCAAAGTTTATAGCACACATTTTCAAATTAACATTCTTAAATATGCCCACAAAATCTGTTGCTGCTCCCCAAATGCATCTTTTTTCATTAAACTGCACATTACCACATGTAAGTAGTCATTTGCATTCAGAGAGAATAAACAAATAGATACTAAAAAAAAAAAAAAAAAAAAAAAAATTGCAAAGATGTTCCATGAAAAACTTGAGAATTTTAAAGGCAAATGGTTTTTTAATTTCATGGCATGTGTGTGACCAAGATCTTGGTGTACTTTCTGGACTGCTTTGAAGCAGAGGACGCTCAATATTACATGTGCAGAAAGGACCCTCTAAATTAAAATTTCTCTATATGTTTGAAACCAGGTGTGGGTTTTTCCAGTGGTACTCTAGAGGGTGTATCTATTTTCAGATTTCAAAATATGTTCATTTGCAGGGAGTAAAACCACAGTAGTTAGCGCATTGAAAGATTTCTCAGGCAACGCTTAAATGAACAGCTATAAAGGATCTTTTTAGTGTATGTTTCTATTCAAATGGCTTGTCAGATTCCACACCCTATCCTAAAATCTAATGATTACAGTTTTTCCAAAGATTTTGACTCTGCATACTTCATGAAGTATCAGATAACCAACCTACTGCCTTACTGTATTGGATGTTTTCACCAAAAAATATTTATTGGTTCGATCCCCATTGAAAACTCCTTTGTGGAAAGCAGAGTGGATTCCATTTTGAAAATCTGTACTCACTGTGATTTTTACAAGGGACTTGGATATTGTTATAAGATTTAACTCTTAGGCAATTTGCTTAAGTAACACCTATAAATAGACTTTGCATATAACAAATGTATGACTTTCTCATTGTCTCTTTTTCAACTGTTTTGTTTTTTTTGTTTTTTTTTTTGCTTTCACGTTCTTTAACTTTTGGTGTATTTTTCATAACTGGAAATAATTTGTGAGATCACAGTTTATAACATCTCATGGTACTTCCACAAAACTTTTTAATATTAAATATAATTGGCAGTGTTGGGAAAGAAGCTGTTGGTTGATATTTTCTTCAGACATAACATTTCCACCCATTAAGTATTCCAGACTCACTGCTGGCAGCATTGGTTTCCCCTTGACATAATAAGCACAGCATTTCCAAACTGAGACTATCAATCCCTTTAATTGTAATATTTTCAAACACTCCAAAAAATCCTAGCATTAGAAACTTATATTGTGCATCACCTTTGGATGCAAAAAACACCAAACAAGTATATTCACTGATTAAGATGATCACCGAATAATTCTGCATTTCCTTCTGAAATCCCTTCCTTTCCTTTTGCCATATTGTGCCTGTATACTAACATCAAATTTATTTGCAAAATCCCAGTTTGCAAGGAATCGCTCTAAAAGAGACATTTATGATTACACTGAATTTTGTGACTTTTATAAACATATGTTTTTTCTCTTCACACTTGTCTCCTTTTCCAGTAGTTCTGTCAGCTTTCTTATCTTTTAGACTCTGGCTCCCTTAGGACAGAAGAGTCAGATGAGCATGGTCTATCTTTGTCAGACAGATAAAGTCTACCCCTTTTTGAATGTCTGGGATGAGCCTCATATTTCAAACTATGCCTAAAAGGGAGTGATGAAAAGTGTGTAATTGAATTTTTGACTTAAATTTTGAACCAGAAATAGGCCTAACTTCCACTGTCTGAAACTGCTTCTGGAGTGCTGAGGTTTACCATTTCATTTCAAAAGGTTAAGTTGTGGAGTTCAAGTCCCAGTCTGTAATTTGGTCGAGCGCCTGGAGAACTCAGAGCAGGATTTTGATCAGGCTCTTCTGCTCTGGTCACATGAGCTCAAACGTTGAAGCAGGACTCAATCGAAATCAATGGATCTTGATCTACCAGATCAATGGAATGTACCATGGGTTAGCACAGAAGTAATTTAAGCTGCCTTTTTCTTTTTGTCCCTTCCCTTGTTCTCTCTGTCTGGTTTTCAAAACTGGCATGAGCCTGCACAAAGGCAGTCTGAGTTTCTGGTTTGTTGCAAAGCTTTGGAACCAGGCAAATTTCTGAGGGCTTGTGGTCTCATTCCAAATATTTAATAAAGCTCTCTTCCATGTTTTACAGATAACAAAATCACAAATCTGGCTACTTATTGAAATCGTAAACTACTTCATTTGCCTATTGAATACAGTATATTCACCATTTGCAGGCAGCAAATGAATACCTTAACAGATGGGAATTTATATTGTTTCCATGGTTACAATAATAAATACAATTTTGATCTGTAGCTTGGAGTAGCTCTTGTTTTTCAAAAGGGTCTTTAAATTACTTGCATTTTCCAGTGGATTTTAAACTCTTTTTTTTTTTTTTTTTTTAATGCTGATAACCTAGAAGCTCTATTTTATAACAACAGTTTATGGTAAACACTACAGTTGTTGCGAGACAATTTGATTTCATATTTCTCTAAAGCACATAATTAGTGAGATGAATTAATGTTTTGTTCTGTGCTTGTCCCAACTATAGCTATCCAAAATACATCCCAATGTTAAAACTAGCAGTAGAAACCTGTAGTGGCAGACTTGAATTTTACTTTTATGTTTCGTATTTATGGGAATTGCAGAAATGAAGTAATCCCAGAAACTGATTGAGTACAGAGAACAAAATTGATGGAAAAATCAGCAGGTTCATTTTGGAAAGAAAAAAAGTTCATTTGCAGGCTCTTTGAAGTGATGGCTTTGTTTTCACCTGAAGAATTATTGTCTGAAGCAGTAAAATCATGTTGATTCACAAAACCACTGTTTCAGAATTGATAGGAAAAAGTAGCTGAATAAATTGTGCATCAACATTATCCATTATTTAAACTGTTCTAGACAGCATGCCTGAAATCTTTACAGCACGTTTTGGTACCTATCTGGCCTAAACCTAAACTTCTTTTGAATGTATCTGTTCTGTGATCAAACTCTTTGCAGTGGCCATTTTCATGGAAATGATTTATTTCAAAATTTCTCTTAGTAAAGAGTTTAAAGATCTCTCTTTGCAAAGTAAGCAAAAACTTATGCTTCATAAATATGTCTTCCCCTTTGAATCAAATGGAGATGCTGTTGTGTGCTGCAACAGCCAATTTGGGCAGGAATTTTGTTTCCTGAGGTAAATAAATACTGTATCCATCTGAAATCAGAACAGACAGCTTTAGAAGGGAGAATTTCATGAGCAGCACTGAAATATGGCAGATTGGGAAGGTACTGACACTTTTGGGAATAGCTGTGTTTAATGGCTGGATATGGGCAGGCAGCACTCTGAGCAAGGCTTCCAAGTCCTGATAGTTTTCCATTTTATTAAAGTGAATCTCTGCTTTGTTTTTAAAATTCTGTTGTTTTGTTTTGTTTTTTTTTTTTTTTTTTTTTAATTTTCTCTTTGGTCCTCTGTGAAGAGCCTAGTTGGGCATCTTTTTATCAAAAACTTGACAAGGTTTGAGGGCCGGGATCTGGAGGGCTGCTCTAGATCACTATCCTACAGCCTGGTCTGATGCGTCAGTCATGGATGACTCAGTGATTACTCCACCAGGTTGCCTCCTCAGGCTCAGGATTCAAATCATGCAGGCTGCACGTATGGCAAAACAGGATTTAAAAATGCGTTTAGGAAGAAGTGCTGTCTGGGCTGCATGCGGACCCACTGCAACTCACCAGAAAAACGGCTAGTCAGAGCAAAGAATCCCAGAGGGTGTCTGTGTGGATTGAAGCACTGACTGGGCTCTGGGCTCATATATCAGCTGAAGGGCTGCAGAGAGAAGCAGTGCGTCTCGAGGCTCCTCTTTGTTTTGTAAAGATTAGTAATTCCCCAGTGTTCTCTTCAGTGTAAAGATAACCATGCTTTAGAAATTACTCAGCTTCACTTGTTTTCCCAGACTGTCTTCCACATTGATTTTGAATGATCTTTTCAAACAAGATATAAAATTCAGAGGGTGTGTACCTTAAGCAGCCAGCTGCTGGAAGGAAGGAAACTCTCACTGCTGACTGAGGCAGAGGTGTGCTCCTGGAGCTGTGTCCTAGCTCTAGCTGTGGAGCACTGGCATCCAGAACCAGCATGGTTCTCTCAGAATAGAAATGCTTACTCCCCAGAAGAGGCCTGTGCCAAATCCTGTCACCTGCTGTGTGTGAATGATGCCCGGAAACAGGATGGAAAACTCTGCTAGTGGACTGTGGGCCTGTGAATCAGCCATGAGTCACAGCCTCAAGCTGCAAAAACAAATCTTGCAGTAAAGGACTCAGCAGTGCAGTGTGAAAGCAGGTTAAAACCTTGATTCTTTACATGTGTGAATTCAGTCTATCAACAGCATCAATACAAGAACCAATAACTACTGCTGATTTCAAGCAGAGAGGAAGAATCAGAATTCCTGGATGCAACGGGCTCAAACATCGTAACAAAAGTTAACCTGCAATTACCGTCTTAGCAACACTTTACTGAGCCCCAGTGACTTAGGGAGTCTGAGGCAAAGGCTCTTATTCATTCTTCTTAGAGTCTGTTGTTTCACATGGCATTAAGATTATTGAGAAGTGGTGCTCTTCTGAATAATTAGCATCTTCCTTGAGAGGCCATAACCTTTGAAGTGACTTCAGCATTCAGCTGCCTCTGAGCCTTTTCTGATAGCATAGAAGTGGCCAAATGTGAGTGATTCTGCTTGTAGTAAACAGTTGTGAACTTCTTTTGTTTGGTGTAGGTAATTTTATTAGAAAATCACCTGTGTTGTGCTGATTAGCATGAAAATTTGTGGAAAGCATGTTAATATCTTAAACACATGAAGCAAATTCCAAAGGTACTGAGTGCCACTTAATGTCAAAAGTTGTTGTTAGTCCTTGACTACTAGGTAATGATTTCAAACATAATCTCAATTACACTTACCTACAGTTTGTTATTATTTTCAGTATTGTTATTTTTATGCATTCTATTTAAACTTTGTGTCTTTTCCAAGCGATGGCTTACATTTCCAAAAATAAGAAATAAAAGCACAGTTTTCTGTAAGGCTCAGGGTTTGTAGTAAGCTCTAAGCCCAGTTGTCACAAGGGCTCAAAAGTCAATATTTTGTACTGCTAGTGTGAGCTTTGAGGGGGGAAAAAAAAAAAAAAAAAGTCTTTTGTGACTGATCTTTATGCTGTCTGAAAATGGATGGAAAACCACTGGAAATGCATAGATTTGGGTTGACCATGTGATGGGCTTGTGTCATTCTTTCCACTGAGCATGGTCCAAGCATAAATTATTACCTCCTTATTTTCATTTTCTAATGTCTCCTTAGCTGACCAAAATACTTTAAAATACTAAATCTTGTTCACCTCAACCAAATAGATTGGTGAAGGGAGATGAACAGGACAGTGGACTTCTGTGCTGTGGAACATGAAGGATTCAGTATACTTGCTCAAAGATTTTTCCTGAACTGTTGCAGTCCTCTGGATTGTAGTGTCAACATCTGTAAAATATTGCAACTGCAATTCATGGGGGAGCAGGTGCTGATGAATCAGTCCCAAGCTGCAAATTAGAAGCTGGTTTTCTGTAGCAAGAATCAAATAGGGTTGAAACAGTACTTCATTCAGCTTTGACATTAATGTTTTTGTTTCCAATACCATCCAAATAACATCCTTATTTGTAAATTCTGTGTAAACTCTATTCTAAATTCTGTGTAAAGAAATTCTAATTTTTACTATTGAAAACTATTAATTGCTTTGACTTGAAAGAAAAACTAAACATTATTTTCTGGAGTTACTTATGTCTAAAATATGAATCCTTCTTCTACGGTTATTTTCACTTTCTGTTAGACTTCCTGGGACACATCTTTTTCCTTTGTTATGTAGAATCCAGATCAGGGATAGATACGGATAGTTTCACAAGATATATCTGTTTTCCAATGTTTCAGTACCAAAAAAAAAAAAAGAAAAATAGGGAAAAGAAGCAAAACTTGGAAACTCAAAGTTGTGTTTTAGTGATAGATTCTACTTTCCCTTCATTTTGGGGTATATTTGCTGTAAAGCTTATAGGCTACAAAGGCTACACCACTTTGTTATTTGTGTTGAATAAGGAGGAGTTTCAAGTTACAGTTTCAAACTAGATAGTTTGTAGTGCATCAAGACAATAACCAACAAACAATAACAGCTGTCCACGCTGCTTTTTCGTAACACTTCCTAGACTGTCTTGGATATTCTGCATTTGCAAGTGAGAGAAACTTATTCCCTTGAAAGGGAGGATTCTTTTTGTTTTGAAGAAAAGCAGTCGTTGGAGTATAGTCTTGCATACCTTTCTGAAGGAACAGAGGCATGACCTATGGAGAGAGCCATGACTGCTATTGCTTAATATAGATATTCCTTATTACCTAAATGTATTAATTAAATCCACTACCATTTATTCTGTTTCGGTGGTGAAGGAGATAATACAAGATTCATATTCTAAATGAATATGGTTCCTAAAATGGATTTATTTTTCAGTTTCAAAGGCAGCTTGAAGGTACATAACAGGAAATGTGGTAGGGTTATATCAGTTGGTCTTTACTGTCACCACTTTGAAGTTGATCCTTTGGCTAATTCATCAAGACAGCAAATTTGGGTAAGTTCTCACACAAATGCTTCTTCGAGATACCAAAATCTACATAATATTATTTTAAAAGTATATAATTTTTCAGTGTATCGATGTCTTAGGTTTGATAACCAAAGGTGATGGCTGCTAAAGCAGAGCAATTCTAAGTTAATTATATTGGGTGGGGATGGAGGGTAAACAATGTGAGATCCTTCGCATTGTAGGAGGTACGCCATTTTGTTCAGACCTGTGAAGTTCAGCTGTACAGCATTCCTGTATTTCAACATTCCTGTAAAATATTCCTGTTGTGCCATTTTGGTTGCAGACCTGGAAATGGGTGGTTGTGACTGTCCCTGTTCTGAACAGAACCCAGAGCAGTTGTATCAGCATTAGGTAATGACACCCTCAAGCTGACAGGCTTCCAAAATCCTTTTTGTCTCACAACTGGTACAAATCCTTATAATTGATTTGGACTGTGGGGCTGGTAATATAGCACTGAGTAGCAATTAATGCTAACAGTTTAGTTTCATTTCATTCTGTCAAATACACTTGACATTCTTTTTATGTGTGAGATAGTCAAGTATAAAGCTGTGTGTCTCATTATATGTCTATTTGTCACCTCCCTTCATATCACTGCCACAAGCGATTCAGATAAAGCCTCCCTTACCCTTAATTCTTTTAGCTCACTGGTTTTGAGAGAGGAATTTGTAGAAGATGTGCCTATAGATTACTGTATATCAGATCAGTAGCCACCACTGCCTCATTAGAAACCAACACATGGAGAAAATGTTCTTATTGCCTCCACTTAAAAACAAAAACCACAACCTCCTCCTCCCCCACCCCCACTCCATCCCCCCCTAAAAAAGAAGCCTAAATAAAGACTGTTCATTTATTTAGTGAATATACATTCTGTTTGAAGAAATCAGACAGATGACATAGGATACTCTATATGGCTGCAGTTTTATGGCTGCTGGATAGACTCTGTGATCATTTGGACACTTTGAAAATACTGATTGTTTTCTTAATGTAATTGATTAATTACTACTTACTTACTGCTTAATTATTTAATTACTGAATCTCTAGCAGGTCTTTGCAACTTGTGGAAAAAAATGTTCATGGTCTATTCATATGTTGTCTTTGTTATTTTTGACAGTGCTGGGAATTTTTATGCAAGCAGTAAAAATACTCTGTTTGCTATCTTATATGCATCAAGTTAAGGATATATCAGTGTCAGGCAGGATGTGATGGCTTCAAAGAATACTTGAAAGAAAAACCCATGACATGACAAGTAATGTAAGTGTAATGTAAGAGTGCCTGATCGGAAAAGGTGTCCTGGAAAGCCTTAACAAGTGTATGAATCCCAGTCATCTAGTTTTCTGTCTCTGCATAACAAGGATTTGCACAGATTCTGAAAGTAAATCCCATTTCTGTTGGTTCATGGATGCAGGTCCAACAGAAAGCAGTGCAATTGCTTTAGCGAGGAATTTCTACAGCCTCAGAGGAGGCTGGGGATCTGCCGGAAGAAGGTTCTCCTACTTTTTCAGTGCTCTAAGCCCCCCTTTGCACAAGGCTTCAAAAAGAAGGCCAGCAGAAGAGCATTCTTGGGCTCGGAAGCCTTTTCTCACAGTGCTTTTTCCTCTGATCTAACACTATCTTGCTGGTGAGTCTGGAACTGCTTGTTGAGCAAACTATTCAGAGAGGTGCTTGAACACTGGAGAAAGAAGCTGTGAATATTTTCTAAGAGATTTCCATCTCAACTTTTGGAAGTTGAACATGTTTCTATAGGTTTCACCATTTATTCAACTGTGAGGTTCAGTCAGAATTAATATTGAGCTTTAGGATGCCTTTCTCCCTTTCTTCTGTTTGTCCATCCATCCTTTCACCCGTTAACAATTGGTAAAAACCCAACAGAAGAACCCAACATGAAAAAAGGAGAAATTAAAAATCTGCTACAGTTAGTGAAATTAAAAAAACTAACACATTTTGCTGCACTAGCAAGGCAATTTCTGTCTTGCACTAGTTAAAAATTGTTTCCTCAAGACATGTCATCTCTTTGAGCTTTTCATCCTAGCCTGGTTTGTTCCATCTTGCTTTGCGCTGTCTTAAAAATAAATAAGTAAAATTCTTCTTACTGGCACCAAATTACTGAATCTTACATGTGGTATCACTAAAGAGAGACCACAATTGCAAAGGTCACTGTATTTGCGACTTGTATTGTGTTCTTGCCAGAGTTGCTTGTGCAGTGTTTTGAAGAAGGCAGTGGGTGTCACAGCTTCTTAAACTATACCATGCACCATGATTGTTTTTTTGCAAATGTATACAGGCTGAGCGGTGGGAATGAATAAATACATTATTACGTAATTTTAAAGTCTGTCTAATCTCTTTCCTTTTGTAGGCAAGTTTAGCAATTTTGCAAAATCCCAGCTGAGCTTAATCATGTTAGAAGGAGTTTAATGAAAGCTTTGTTTCCTGATATTAAATCATATTTCACTTAAAAAGTAAAATCCCCACAAAAATATTATTAAATAACATTGTGATTCAACTGTTCCAAATTTAGCATATTCTTTCTCTGTAGAATGCAGTAGTACCTGCTTGCAGAACAACTTCAATACAGAATAGATAACAAATGTTCCCAACATCAGTGAGTATACGTATAGATATATAGTTATAGATATTTCTATATGTAAATACAACTGTAGATGAATAAATGCTGATGCTATAAGCTTATATGCATACCATAGAGCATGACTATTATAGCACATTCCTCTTAAAAGCAATGTTCTTTTTCTAGATGATCTTCTGTAACGTTTATCAGTTTTATTATTTTAATGATTCACACTTTTTTCTATGATGTGCAATTTCGTACATAGGACATCATGAATTCAACAGTTTTATTAATTTGAGAGGTTTCCACTGAGCAATAAGATGGTTCAGTATGACAAAGGAAGTATCATAAATAAAGTGATTTGTCACCTATCAGATCTTGATCCAGCAGTGATTTCATTATTGTGGTTATTTTCCTTCAATTATCTGCAATCTTGAAATGCTGCATAACATCCCCAAATCAATTGTCAGAGAAAAAACATAAACATAAATGCAACTAGGTTTCACAACTAGCCTTCAGATTATTGGTTCTTCATAATTTTTATTCCTTAAGGCACAATCTTCCTTGAGATAAACAAAATATCTGTCCAAATGTTTTAAATGAGCTCAGTGTCTCAGTCAAACAACAGAAAACATGTCAAATATTTTCAGTACTTGAATACATAACAGTATTATTTTGGAGAGCTGCATGTAACCAACAGGATACAGTTTCTCTGTAAGACAGACTTCCTCATACCTTCCCATACAAATAAGATCATGAAAGAATTGTACAAAATGCAAAGTATTCTTATTGCTGCAAAGTATTTAGAAGAATATGAGGTTTTTCAGCATACACAACTGGGATTTTTCTAAGCAGTAAGTCTGCAGAAGTTGTATAAAATTGAGATACTCAATTCTCACAGGTGTCTTCAAAAGCCCCCACATTGTCTGGCTTTACTCACGCTTACCCCGAAGTAGTTGTATAAAAGCATAATCTCTTCTAACCCATTGTGAAAAGATAATTTAGGCAATCTTACATTGTGCTCATATGGACATGGAACACTCATGAAACACATTACAACAACGTGGCCATAGGACTTTGACTCCTTAAACAATGGATTTTTGAATTTTGAAATCATATACTGTGAGGCGCAGTGAATTCTCTGGGCTTCTGATTTCCTGGTATTCTCAGGGGGAGTGTGAGAATGTACTGGGGATGCTGCAGAAGACCTTTTTAAAATAAAAGCAGCTGATAGTATCGCATTAAAAGAATTTTTCTCTCCACGCTGAATGTTGTGCTTTAAGTAATATTAATTAGTGGAACTCCTCTAGGACTTCCTGAGTTTCTTGTGAAAACAAATCCCAGAAATGCTCATCAGCATCTGTTACTTGTTTCATGTTGCAGTTGTGCCTGGAGGCTGGGTGCCAGCTCTGCTAGGCACCTGCCTGGCCATACAGAATGAGATTGTGGCTTCTTGTATAAATATTGGAGTAGACATTGTATGAACATGGCTTTCAGACAATTTAAAGAATGTTATAAATTCATACATTCATCCTCAGAAGGGCTTCACAGCACTACATTTTGAGTTCCTTTTATAGAAAGTCACTAATTACTGTGTTAAGTTCTATTTAATCTGTTAGAGATCTCACAACGAGATACCAAATGTTGATTTGTTGGCTTTGGGTACCTGAACATGTATCACATTCCCAAGTAAATCAATACAATTGTTATTATCTTGTAAAATTAAAAGCTCTACTTTTTGTTAGTCTGAATTAGCCAAATCTCAGTTTCTGAATTCTACCTCTCTGTAGTCCTCTAATGTGTACTTTAGGTCATTCTATTATCTTCGTTCTGAATGGTTTCCACTGGTTTTCAGCATCCTTTCTGAAATGCAGGTGCTGGGCCAGTGTGTCCAACAGATTGCCATATGGAGCATGCTGGTTTTGCAATATAAAATGAGTAGATGGAATATATCCACTTCAGCCAGAATAGTAGAGGAGAACTCAACCTGCTGAGCATGGTAGACTTCTTCCTGTCTAGGAATTTCTTTCATCTAGGAAGTTGGAGGAGACCAGTGGAAACAGAGAACCACATTTCTCCTCCAGGGATGCAACTTCACAGCTTTTTGACTGCCCTCTTATATCTGTGAGTAAAGGAGTATCACAGGAGATAGTAAACAGAAATAATTATCACGAATTATGGTATCAGTTTAAGAAAATACAAGTTGTCAACCTTTAAAGCATTGAAAATGACTAAAAGTAAATGAAATATCTCTTGCACTAAATATGAGAAAGAAAGTCTGAACAGTTCCTTGATTTTCTGCATTCTTTATGGTTAAGAAGCTGGATGAAATTATATACGAACACATCACTGTTCAGGATCACAGTACATTTTATCAGACCAGTGGAATATATGACATTTGAAGTCAGACAGGTGTATTCATGCCATTTTATTCTCTCTTCCTGGCCTTTGCTACAACATATTGTATGTGGTTACATCAAATTATTAATGTGCACTAATTTTAGGTTTCATTCATGTGTTTGAAAGATGAAGAGACAGATTCAGACATGAGAAAAATGAGATTCAGACATGATAAAATTTGAAATAAATTCAAGGTGAACAAGTGTTTCTGTCTTCTACTTTGACTATTTCATTACCACTCTGACCTCTAATCACTAATAAAGGTTTACACTATGTCTGGCATTAAAATGGGCTAATATGTGCAAAGCATATCTTTCAAATTAATTTTGTGGCAAGTAACAGTGTCTCTCTTACTCTGGAGGGAAGAGGCAGGGGGTAGAAATATGCCAACAATAGGATACTATGTCTGACAACTTTAAAACTAGTGAATAAAATCAGGAAAACATAAAAGTGACCACAGTTTTTCTAGCAATATCAAAACAAGTTCATAAACAAACAATAAACATTCTTTAAAAGACTGATAATTATCTAATTAAATGTCTCATTTTTTTCTGTAAGAAAGATTTTTCTCTGGTTACGATGTATGGATGACATAAAAGATGAAAATATTTCTAGTATCTATGATTATAGATGATCAGGTCAGATTCAGCTAACAACGTACTCAATTCTTTTTATCTTTTTTTTTTTCCTTTGTGTTTTGTGTTAATTGTGTTTGTTATATGGCAAAACAAAGCATTTTATAGTGAAAAAGAAAAAGGAGCTTTTATTTCTGTGATCTGGTATCACTGGGTTTACTACTTCCAAATAAGGTCAAGCATAAAAACCAATTCTATTATACTGGAACCTGCTTATCTTTGGTAAGAAAATAAGCATCAGGAAGATTTTCCTTGTCATTGGACAAGCTGTTAGTTGCACAACCT
The DNA here is from genome assembly GCF_019238085.1 of Lagopus leucura. Lineage (NCBI taxonomy): Eukaryota > Metazoa > Chordata > Aves > Galliformes > Phasianidae > Lagopus > Lagopus leucura. The sequence goes on along the minus strand of NW_024962255.1, from coordinate 12,037,097 downwards.
GTAGTGAGCAAGATTTATGACATGATGGAAGCCTTATGGATGCCATGATTTTATCCTTGGTGTAGTGCTTCTAGTAGCACAGACCCTTCTATTGCCATCCTGTGGTTTGTTAAAACTACCTGCTAAATCCTCCTGCAAGAAGGAGTTGCCTGGAGCAGGCCAACTGGTTCACTCTTAGTTCTTTAATCAGTTTATTTTTTCCTCCATCTGTTTTAAAGCCTGAGTTTTAAGAAATATAGGTGCCATACCTTACAAATATCCACAAACAAGTTCACATGTGATTTTGGTCATCCAGCCCTCTTAAACCCACAAGGAAGGACAATAATAAAAACAAAAACAAGGGAAAGCTCTTTCAGAAAACAGGATATCCTTGTCTAAATATGAATTGCTTGCAGACAGAAGTTAAAATAAATAAATAAATAAATAAAAATGCATGAGGTAGCTTGATCAGCATCTCAGGCGGAACAGTATCTTATTGCTCTCCCTTACTGTAATCTCACTATCAGGAAATGTTGAGCAAGAGATCTGAAAATTAAGTCCATTTCAAATCTCAAGGTAAGATTTCATTGTGAAGGATAATAGTAGCACAGTTTAGTCTCAGCATTACAGGCCATAAGAAAAAAAAACGCAAACATAGAAAGAAAAAACATAATGTCAATTCATACTTTATTCACTCACAACAGTGTCAAGACACAGTTTTGAGCTCAATTGTGTCTCTATGTAGTCAAATTAGCTTGGATAAATTACACCAATTTTAAACCACAGCAGTATCAAAATCTCACCTTCGGTATTTATAACAGTAAGTTCTAAGCAAAATTGTTTCAAATTAGTTCACTCTCATAAATGAATTATTTTCATTTGTTTTAACGGTCGTCAAAAATCATCTGTTTTCAGTTTTAAAAAGCATGATGAATTGGCTTTTTATTTAAGGCATATATCACAGCTCATAGAAACAAGTAAAAACAAGGATGAAAATAACTAAGAAAAAAGTAACCTCCCCTTGTGTTTACATAATCAGCTGTGACATTCTTAGATTTTCAAGATGTCCAATTTCTGCTTATTGAATGAAAATCTACTCCAAAGAAACTGAAGGAAACACTAAACAGCCCTTTGATATGAGCTGCAAGTATCAGGAGAGCTGTTTGCCTATAAACATGTCAGACTTCATTAGTACTTATCCAGATCTTAAGGAAATCCTGGCTCATGTAATGGGAAGTGTCCAAGGTAAATTATCAGCTATCTACAGTAAACTATGACCTGCAGGGAAAAAACGTTTTTTCTGGAAGGAAAAAAAGTCACACCATCTAGCCTATTAGGCTTGCATTGTTTTGATGTGCAGGATTTCTTTTTTCCTCTTTTTTACTTTTTTTCTATTTTCATTTCTTTCTTTTTTCTTTCTTCTTCTGCCTTCTTCCTACTTTTCCTTCTCTTTATTTATTTATTTAAATAGTGAGTGTACAACAGAACATTAAAACTTTCTAACATAGATGCAAAATTATGCTCAACAGAGTAAAATACTTTTGTGATGAGAGTTAGCTCAATATTATACAGAAAAACTGTATATGCACGAGCATTTGAATCTACTTCTTTTAAAATTCTGGGAGTATTTTGCTTAAAGCACTTTGTTTTAAATATCGGAAGAAACAACATATTCTGCCTTCTTCCTCCTTTTGAACAAGACGGAGAAGTAGGTGATCTTTTTTTTTTTTTTTCCTTAATAGTATTTCGTTTGCTGAACCTATGGTTTTGGGATGACTCATCCCATTTGGTGAACTCACACTGCCCTTGCCAAAATAATATGGCTTTTAAAAAATTCTGTGGCTGAGAGCCACAAAATAGAGATGGAAGGGAGGACAGCCATGTTATTCTCTCTCATGTGGTATGTTACACGAGGCATTCCTCTTCTAAATTTAGAGAAATACACAGAAAATTTTATAATGTGTTTGTTTGTATCTTTTCTTGGTAGCTTTGTAGTGTGATTCCTTCATGTAGATAGCTGGTATTTTATGCAGTTCTCCTCCTAAATATCAAAATTTTCTATCAGAAACCTAGACTATCAGACTATCTATCAGATATCTATCAGACTATCAGATTATAAAGAGAAAGTATGTCTTTCATTTCTCTTCTCATTAGACAAACATTTTGTAAATCTCTCCATACCCTCAGTAAGTTTGCAGATGACACCAAGTTGGGGTAAGTGTTCATTTGGCTGAGAGTAGGAAGGCCCTATAGAGGGATCTGGACAGTAGATCACTGGGCTGAGGCCGATGGGATGAAATTCAGTAAGATCAAGTGTTGGGTCCTGCACTTTGGTCACAATAACCTCCTGCAGTACTATGGGCTTGGGACAGAATGACTGGAAAGTTGTGCAGAGGAAAAGGATCTGGGGATGTTAGTCACTGCTTGGCTGAACATGAGCCAGCAGTGTTCCCAGGTGGACAAGAAGGCCAATGACATCCTGAACTGTGTCAAAAATAGCATAGCCAAAAGGACCGAGGAGATACACTTTGAGTACTGTGTTCAGTTTTGGGCCCTTCACTACAAAAAAGGCATTGAGGCTCTGGAGTGCAATGAAACTGATGAAGGATCTGGACCACAGGTCTTATGAGGAGCAGCTGAAGGAACTGGGATTGTTTAGTCTGGAGAAGAGGCTCAGGAGACGCCTTACTGCTCTCTACAACTACCTAAAAGGAGGTTGTAGCAAGGTGGGTGGTGGCCTTCTCTCCCACATAACTAGTGACAGGATGAGAGGGAATGGCTTTAAGTTTCTCCAGAGGATGTTCAGGTTGGATATTAGGAAAAATCTCTTCTCAGAAAGAGTGGTGAGTCACTAGAATAGTCTGCTCAGGGAGTTGATGGAGTCACCATCCCTGGAGGTTTTCAAGAAGAGGGTAGACGTGGCACTTAAGGACATGGTGATGATGGGTTGCTAGGTGGGTTAGATGATTTCAGTGGTTTTTTGCAACCTTAATGATTCTATGATTCTATTCTGTGAATTTTCAGGTGTTCTTGGGGATGTGCAGGCCAGAGGTCAGCCGAAGTCATCATCGCTGTGTGACAAATGCACTCCTGAGCTGTAGGGCAAGTAGTATTTGCCTATAGTCCTTGTCATGATATCATGGTATATTTACCCTGGTAGATGATAGCTTTTGGTGTCCTCCACTGTAGACTGAGTGAGTGTCACTGCTGACTCTCCAGCAAGGCAAAAGAGATAGTGTCAACATCATTAATCATGGGGACTTATCTTGCAGCAGGAGCCCATCAACCTGTGACAAGTTTCTATTCCATGGACATTAAACTCCTAAATGCTGACTGTAACAGAGTGAAGCAGAGGAGCTTCATAAACACTTTTTCCTTAAGCAGTTGAAATTTCCAGGCAGTTATTTTTGCCTCTACTATTTCTTTAGACCCCCAAAACAAGTTTGAATAAAGTTCAATTTCAACTGCACCCTAATCCCTTTGGAAATATTGATTTCCTCCTGCCTGTTTCTGCTGGAGTTTACTCATTAACATGCTCTCTGCTATTTATTTGTTCACTAACATGAACCTGGGATCAGTGTGTTTCGTAGTATAATTACTTCAAAAGCATACAGCTTTGTTCCTGGGTTGGTTTGATATAAAAAGTGGCTAATTCTCTTTCAAAGTTTCAGAAGTGGCCAATATTTTACAAGACAGAATTTTTAGCTGACAAAGCAGAAAAGGTGGAAACCACTTATAAAATATTTTGAACTGTTTCTGCACTTTGAACAAAATAATCAGAACTGAATAAATTGAGATCAGGCATGCTTAAGTTCTTTACTATGAGAGTGGTGAGGTACTGAAACAGGCTGCCCAGCGAGGTTGTGGATGCCCCATCCCTAGAGGTGTTCAAGTCCAGATTGAATGGGGCCTTGGACAGCCTGGTCTAGCATTAAATGGGGAGGTTGGTGTCCCTGCACGTGGCAGGGAGTTTGGAGATTAATGATCCTCAAGGTTCCTTCCAACCCTGGCCATTCTGTGATTCTGTGAAGCTTCCTGCCCAAGAATTAATCTTATTGACTTATTATTACTGATTGTAAAGAAGAAGCATAATGAATAAAGTAATTTGGGAATAGCCTATGGGATTTTCTACTTTTCTACCACAAGAGATGGAAGAGGTCATATTCGTGTAACTTGTCAAGATTTTTCATGTCTTCAGTAAAGAACTCCAAGACCTATCGAGCAAGCCCAGCTCTCCCAAACATCTCTGTGTGGGCAAGAACATAGTAGAAGAGCCTGGGACTTGGTGAACAAATCAAGCATGATATCTGACACTCTCCCATTTTGGAGATAAATAGCACAGGGCCCCTCTGGGAGTCGCACTTGCCAAAAGCTGCCCCAGCCTCTAATCGTTTCCTTGAAGTGTGAAAGGAAGTATAAAATATAAAACTTTGGGTTTTGTGGCATCTCTGACTAGAACCAACTGTTAGAGATGCGTCCTCCGAGACACTGAATCATTGGTTTTTACCCTGAGGCACTAAAACCCCAAACACCCTGACACTGTTCAAATATAATACAAATAAAAAAGCATCTGTTCTGTCACAGAGCAGTCCTGCATGTGTAGATATTAAAACTAAAACACAGCCCTTAGATGCAAACAATTCAAGGAGCTTTGTTTGTATGTTCCCTTTGATAAAAATACCTTCTCTTGAAGGTCTGAACAGAAGGTTAGACCATTTCCACAGCTTTCAAGGAAAATCCACTGTGACAGGAGTAATTTTGTCACTATATCTGGAAGCAGATATCAGTGTTGGCTTTTATTGATATTTGGACATATTAGCACAATAATAATATCATACAAGATGTAGACGAGAATTTAGTGTGTGGCACAAGGGATCTCTAACCCTATCTGGTGCTTTTGGGGTTAGAGAGGTAATAACATCACCATATTTTAGTGAGAAGGCATGCAGTCTGTTATTGGTGACAGGCATCTAGGAGGCTGGGGGCTGTGATCTGCCCACGAAGAGCTTTATCAGAATGGAAAAGTCTTTTAGGAACTTACCCTGCAACTGTGGGCCCCTGGTGAGAGGAGGGCAGGAGTTGGGACAGGGGCTGCTTCCAGCAGCTTGTCTAAGGGAAGGGCAGGGAATTTGGAAGAAAAGATTCTGTCAGGGTGTCAAGCCAGTAATCCCTTTGATTCTGTCTATCAATCAATTCCTAAAACAATGTATTTACATTTCTAAAAATGCTGAAATGACTGGGGTGCTTTTGGGCCAGGGAGGAAGGAAAGGTGAGCTGTATTCCTCTGCCTCTCTGTAATTCCAGCCTTCTTTCACAGCCATAAATCTTCCTCAGAAGGCTTTGAAAGTCTTTTTGAGCATTAAAAGCTTGGGTGGTCAGGGTCAGGTGAGTTCCTTCTTCCCTCCTTCCCCAGACAATGAATGCTTTTAAGAGGCCTACCCTTCTAGTTAGGTTTTCTTATCTGTCCTTTTTATATCTCTCTTCCCCACAGGAAACAAAGCGGTACATACAACAGACTGGGGACTGTATAATTCCTAATGCAGATTTAAAAGAGAAAAATCTTTCTTTTCTTGCATATTCCCAGAAGATAGGATCAGTGTCTAGTGAACCCAAGTAGACATAGATGCAATCATGACTGCATGTTACAGTGTTACTTCTGAGCCACACCTGAGAGTGTGTTGCATAGAGCACCAGCACCAATAAATAGGCTCTGAAAGAATAAAATGCTCTGATCTTAAAATACAGAAAATCTTTCCCAAGCCGTATTCAGGACCTGTTCCACTCACGTGAAGTTTGTGCTACTTATAATAGCCATGTAACAATTCTACTCTACTCACGCGTGTCCAGTTTTGAATACCTGCTTTGATCTGTGAATGAATAGCACATGCTGTTGCAGATAATAGGACACGTTATGCATTTTGGCAGACAGTGGCTTGAAAACAACGTTTTGTTCCAAAAGTGATTTTAAAGCTACAGGACGATGCTCTGAGCAGAAGCAGTGCCTTCTTTTCCCGTTGGTTACATTAAAAATCTCCCATGTGCCTCTGTAAGAATGCTGCAGACAACTATGTTTCTCAAAGATTAAACTGCAGTCTGTAGCACATACATCACATTAATTCCTTTGACTTTTAAAGTTTTTATCTCCCTATTATTGTCTTATATCGACAAAATGTCTGTACCTTTGAAAATGAAGGTCTGATTATTAGGAACCTTCCAAGTCAGGTCTTGCCCATATTACAAAATGGGAACAAGGTTTAATCACAATTACCTGCCAAGCTGAATATGATTTGCTGTGATCTACAGTGACAGGTCAGTCATGATCATCATCATGTCACATCTCAATGCAACAAAATTTCATAATGAAAGCAAGTCCACGAATAGTGAGAGTTTGCAAAAAGGATGCACCTTTTTTTTTTTTAATATGTGGAACTGTGTGTACTGGAAGACACAGAAAGAGATAGTAAAAGCTGTGAATGTTCAAGCCATACTTTACTGCTAAATGTCCTGCTAGAGTCTCCATTATCAGAGAACAGTTTTTAGGAGATGCTGTTCCTTCAGTGGGATCTAGGAAGCTGGGGCATTTGTAACTGAAGTAGGTATTCTGAAAAGAAAACCTCATGAAACCACGTGGATTTCTGGTCCTCTCAGAAAAGTCATCACATTTTTGATGAGAGCTGGGACAGTGCCAGAGTTACCTGTCTGCAAGATTAATTCGTAGTTCTACAGAGAACCTTACCTTGTAAATTTAAACCAAGTTGAGGATTGGATCCTGAATTCCTTTGGTTTCAGCAAGACTTTGGATCTAAATAATCATACATTTTTCAGGATTTTAGTGTTTGATAATTTGACTTATTGAAGAATCTTGTAATTTATGGCATCATGCCAGCAACTCATCAAGTCAGAAACTTCAGATTCCTAGATATATATATACTGAAGAGCTCTTTTTCAGCCTTTTTTCTCTTACAGGAAGAAATCCAGAATATATATAATGTAAATATCAAATGTGAAAACAGTTTAACTAGATCTTGGTCTTTGCTTTCCTTCACCCTGTGAAGCCTCCTATTAAGAGCTCAGATTCTCCATATGTTGTTATAGTCCAGACAGACATCTGTTTCTTATAGAACATTGTGTGTCAGCCTTATCATTTTGGAAGGCTAAATATGGATTTCTGGATCTATGTTGCTGGCATGTTTTAACACCTGATCCCAGAGCTTTTCAGCTACAGTTTGTATTTGAATTCATTTGTATAATGAAATTATAAGAACAGGGTGAATATTTCCAAAGTTGGAGTCCCCCATGGTGCTCTGATTCTATGATTCTATGATGATTCTATGGTACAGACACCTGGAAGAAGGTAAATATGTTCATGTTCAGCACTTCCTGAAATTTTATTGCTTCCAGCAGAGCACAGAAGAACAGTAACACCTAGACTCTCATTTTGAAATGGAAGTAGGATGCTGAGTAAGACAAAAGCATGATATTTGAAAACAAGTGATCTAGAAAACCTTTCCACATATTGTCTGTTTCTGTTTGCTCTACATTTAGGTATAACCGTGCTGCATAAAAAACATCCTGCCAGGCTCAATTCCTGCTGTTCCACTAGGTCTAATTACCTGTATTTATTAAAAGCTGTTAAAAACCACTAAAAAAAAAGCTACTAAAAAGCTATTAATAACTGCTCAAAATCTAGTCTGCCTTTAAATGAGACTGCTCATGGTAACTATTTCAAGTCCTGAACGGTATTTTCATATTATTTACTCCCAAGATTGAAGTCAAGCACTTTCTTTGCTGTTTCAGCGACTCAAACGGGAATAACAAATCAAGGTCAATACTGTGATACCAACTACTAGTATAAACATTCTGACTTGCACAAAACTTAGTCTTAACCTGCTTGGTAGCCAGTGGTACATGAAAACATGTGGCCAAGATCCACCTCATTTTCAGCACAGTGATTATGGCCAAGAGCTGCTTCTGTCCCACGTGTGCAGCTAAGATTCCCACTTGGACCTTCTGAACCACCTTTGTGTCTGCCTTGCTCCACCTTGCCCTGCAACTGCTGCAGTGCAGCTGCTCTCAGCTCAGGATGCTCATAGCAACCAATGCCTGCATCCCCACTGCAAACTCAGCCAGCAATTCCCAGCCTAGTATTCTCTGGGAAAATACCTATGTCATACTGTATTGTCAGTACCTTTCTAATGATTCTAATATTTGCAAGGGAAAATGATACTTCTGGTCTGAGTGTATGGAAACTACAAAACATTTAAAATGTACATTGGGAAAAAAAATCCTGGTGCTACGCTGATGGTGGGAAGAAATTGATAATGAGCTCATTCTTGGATTGGAGAGTTTTCTCCAATCCAAATGCCAGCAAGGCTATTTGGGAGAAAGAAAAACATAATTAGATTTGCTTGTGGTTTTCCTTTTTTCTTTTCTTTTGATTATTTTTTATTGACCCCTTTGAACTTATGGAAGTTGAAGGCAAAGCCTGACTAATGTCTTTCTCTGTTATTCACAGCAAAACAATAGGAAACAATGTCACATGTACAGGATAAAGAATAACTGAAGCAGCTCTTAAATGCTCATGTCAAGCTAGTAAGTGGACCCTGATAAAAACTATGCTGCACTGATGAAGATAAAACTCACCCATTTTCTAGTGTCTCTTTCATATGGGTCAGAGTTCAGGTTCACCTCTTAGGAAACATATTGACTCAGTTGTAAAATGGGTTAGGATTTGCATTGGGTATAGACAAGTATGGACTTAAACTCAGTAAGAAACTCCCAAAATGAATTTTCAGAGCATGTTAAAACCAAATGCCTGGTTGCAGTGAGATGGCTTAGGTGCCCCTGGCCCTGATATTGTTGAAAACATGTTTAAACATGTCAGGAAATGCTTTTCAAAGAACTACAGAATCATAGAGGGTGGAAGGGACCTCTGGAGATCGTCAAGTCCAACTCCCTATTAAGGCAGGTTCCCTGCTGTAGGTCGCACAGGAAAGCATCTGGGTGGGTTTTGAATATCTCCAGAGGAGACTCACAGCCTCTCTGGGCAGCCTGTTCCTGTGCTCTGGCACCCTCAATGTAAGGAAGTTTTTCCTCATATTTGCATGAAATGTACTATGTTCCAGTTTGCCTGTTGCTCCTTGTCCTGTTCCTTTTCCATCCGCTTGTTTCTCTCTCCAATTTCAAGTGTGAATTGTCACCAGCATCTGTGAGTGTAAAAAAATCCCTTCTATTTTCTACTGCTTGTAGCTTCTTTAGTCTGCACAGACAAGTTAATTCTCTCTGAAAAACCCTGCCCCAAACTGCACTGTCAGCTGAGGTGATTCTAGGAAGCGTTATCTGTCCTTGCTGTCCACCTCCCCCCTGCTGAAGAATATTTCCCTTTTCTGCAGTAGTGTGAAGAAATACCTCTATTTATACTAGAAATAAGAAACTGATTTCTTTAAGTCTCTTTTATGGCTATTTAATAGTAATCTACAGGCAAATTTACTAAGCTGTCTTTCCTAACAGCAATTTCTTCTAAACCATTCTGCTACAGTCCCAGAAGAACTGCAATCCCTAAAGATGTGTGCTTCATCCAAGGAGGTTGTTTTCTATTGTGTTTCCTCATGAACAGTACAAGTGCCTGCAGATCCATGTTCCAAGGTTCTTCAAGATCTTCCAGGAAGAACGTGTTCTCTTCCATTATTTTTAAAACTGCTATCCAAACATGATAATCTATAAAAGCCTCTTAGTCCTAAAAATTCCTATATTGAATTCTGAAGAATAACATTTTTACAAGTATTTATTTCAAGTTTCATATTGGCTCTGAAGCCAAAAGTCATGTGCTTAATATTATAGATTTTATAGTGTCTTGCACAACTATATCCTGAAATTTGAAGGGTTTGAGGCATATGTTTTTCAACTTGAAGTGGGTCTTCTGTCACCTGGTTTTAAGATGAAGCATTCACACAATAGCATTAATATAATGATTTACTGGAGTTCATTAAATCCACATCATGATCTTACATATTTCCATTGCAGACTAGGTATCTAGTTTCCCATGCAACTCAGTTTCCAAGCATCTTGAAGTACTGACAAAGCTAATGTATTTGCGTACTCTAAATGCAGAAACTTTACAAACTTTAAATATTGATTCATTTTTATTTTTACGGTCTTTGCCTAGACTGAGAAATTAATTTTAAAAAAGGAAGCTAGAAGAAATATAGTCTTGATGGTCAATAATAAAGTCTTTCATCAGTTTTTTGTTTGGTGTTAAGAAACTTACACTAAGTATTTGGTAGTCTGTAATTTTGGGTCTATTCCTCCAAGTTTTTCCATGGTAAAATGCTACTACCAAAGTAAATTAAGTAATCTGTGTGAAACAAGCTAGTAAGAAGAGTTTTATCCAGTTTCATTTGCCATGATTAAATTGAAGCTTAAATAGGATACAAGATGTGAGATGGATATGTGATACTAGGGATTTTTGAAATATACCTTTGGTAAATTTATTTCCAATAAAACCTTTGACATGCTTTGCAAGTCCTTAATACAGAGTTTACAAGAGTGTCTATTTATGTCAGATCAACTTCTGCCTTCCTCCTCTTCTCTAGGCATACACATCTGGGAAAGTTTCAGTATCCCCTGAAATACTTGTTGCACTGAGTGATAGAACAGTGCAGCTGATGGACTGCTATTGAAATTGGCATTTGTGTTTTAGAACAAGTCAAAGATTTATCATTGGAATGAATTTTTTTTTTTTAACTTTTCCACATGTTAATAAGAATAATAGGAAGATATATATTGCCATGCATAAAAACTGAAAGAAAAGGTAAATAGCAAAACATTGAATTTATGCTTTTTTCTCTCAAAAAATTATATTACTTTTTTTGTATGGTTCTAAGATAAGGATGCTTTTGATTGAACGATTGTTTTCTCTTGTGACTCACAAAGAGAAATTATAGGGGCTGTTATGAGAAAGCTGTCTTTCTGCTACATTTACATTCGTATCAACCTTAGCATTAAAGTCTTTGGGACTCACTTCTCTTTTGCTACAATCCATATATAAACTGTATTTTACAAACACTTCAGGTCTGTTTTGTACTGCCAGAACTCTGAAAAGTGCCTGCAAGGCAAATGAAAATCAACCATTAGCTGATGGTCAAGGCCTCCAGTCTGAGTTAGGACTGTTAAGAAAATGCCTGAAACAAGTCACAGTCTTTGCAGTGTATTATTCAGAATTTTCATTACTATTAAATTGACAGGGAAGTAAGCCGGTTTGAGAATATAAATTGCTCTGAAAGTAATGCCTCCCAATTATTTCCATGGAAAATATAACAGATACAAAGAGCACAATAACACTATTTATAGATGAAATTCTTAGCCACAAAACACTATTTTTCAACGCCGTCACCACCAGTAGCTATACATTTTCAGCAATGATGAATGAGAGCCTGTAAATCTGCAGCACTACAGGTGACCCACTGTCATCATCACACGTGGTGAAATGCACCACCCACCAACTCACTGTGCTTACATCCACTGTTTGGTCTCCAGAAATGTTCAGCAAGTGTCGATGAATGTTAATATGTGCCACCTTTTCCTCATGGAGGAATTCAGTTCCACACCACTGCTTCACACACACTTCCATGACAAATGCTATTCTGCCAGAGTGCCCCTGTGCTGCCATCCATCACACTGTAACAACATGTAGTGGACTGTTGGTGGAAAGGTTCAACCTCTACCGCCATACCACCAATATCTGCCTCTGGTATTGTGAGCCAACATAATAAGATGGGAGGCATTAATTTCAGAGCATGTCTTGTACATGAAAATGTCAACATTCACACCTCATTTTTTGTATTTGTATGTTACTTTCTAAATTTTTTGAAAGTCCCAACAGACTTTCTCATATTCTTTTTATTATCCCATTACACTTTCACTCATGGTTTGTGCAAATGACTGCTAAGCTGTTCAAGCCAGAAATGCTTTATTCCAGAAGGTTTTTACATTACCTGCAAATACTGCAATTGAAGACAGCATGCTTTGGGATTAAGAACCTATGGAATTCTAAGTTAAATAATGAGATGTTTTTAGGTCTACAATGTATCTATCATCCATATGAAATATATCCTTTGTTGTTGTTGGACAGTGTTTTTATCTTTAAAGTCTGCTAAGGAAGCAGAATTCTAGAGTCCTGTTCTCCCCATATGTCGCTTGCCTGTGTCCTTCTGTGACATTTACAAGTCATAATAAACAGAAATAGCTATTAGCATGTACTGTGCTTCCTTAGATGGGAGAATTACAGAAAGGAAAGGCAAGTAGTGGCATATTTGCTCTTGATTCTGTGCTAAACCCAAACAGCCTTTCTCTGGAGTTATCCAGTGTTTTGGGAAACACCTGAATTAAAAATCTCCATGTAGAAGAATCTCAGTGTAGAAGAGGTCTCTAGGATCTGAACAGTAGCCTTTAAACACTTGTGGTTTGTATTATTTTTTTTATTGTGAGGATTAAAGGTTTAGAAAAATTGCTCAATGAGAGGAGAAACAGAAAGGTTGGATTCTTTGGATTCTTTGTAGATTTTTATTTTCTCTTTTAGTACCTTTTACCAAGACCTCAAAGGAATTGAAGAAAACAAACAAACAAAAAAAAAATTGTTAAAATATAAAAACAAGCAGACCTTACTTAAACAAAACAAAACAAAACAACATCCCTGCACAAAAGAAAACACACCTTCATTTCACATCCAAGCCTCCTGAACAGTAGAAGTCATGGAACCTCAACCAAAAACTTGCCATGAGATATAATGGAAATTCTGTAATTCCTGAGAAGGCCTAACTATTGCAGACAACACTGAGCAATTCTGATCTCTTTACATCTGGGAACAAGTTCAGTCCCCACCCTATTCTCCCACTGATTTCACCTCTCCCATTGGAGAGACAGAAGCCCCTTCATATTATAGGATCACAGTTTATTGACCAAGATAGCAAATAAGGGAAGGGACTGTGTTTCTGTCATTTTCTGTTTCCACAAGCCTTCTCTTCAGGACTGCATCAGATGTGATGTAGCATATAGCAGATAGGGCCCTTGTGTGAATAAAGGAATTGAATATTGCAAAGTGGCGCAATGGGAGCCATACAGAAATACTAAGATAAATACAGATTTGATAAATTACTGGCAAAGGCACTGGAGGGAACAGTATATGATGATACAGTCAGGCTTTTTCGTCTCTAACTTTTGTGACCCTGAGAGTAGGCATGGCTTTCCAGAGCTTAGCACCTGAGGCAAAATGGTTTAATCGTTTTATAAATAATTACCCCTTGAGACCTCTTAGATTCTAGGATAATAAAGTGTAGCTGTAAGTCTTCAGTTGGGATGATGATATATGGATGTCCATTTCAGAATATAGAGAAATACAGTAGGTCCACATTGCTTACTTCTGATTGTCAGTGCTAAAGTGTGTATATGTATTCAGCAAGGTGTCTGTACAAACTGACTTCCTGGGCTGCACCTAGTGCCTGGCATGGCAAAGGTTGCCTCCTAAGGCTTCCAACATGATGGAAGGAGAGACAGGAGAGCAAGTCCTTTGTGTTTGCAGTGAAGACAGCTCCTTCAGAACTGAGGATTTGTCCCATGTGTCTCTGCTGAGCAGCATGCTATTTTAGAATCATAGAATATCCTGAGTTGGAAGGGGCAAGAATCGTTGACCACAATTCCAACTCTTTGCTCCACACAGTACAACCCAAAGATCAAACCATATTTCTGAGAGTGTTGTCCAAATCTTCTTGAACTCCAGCAGCCCTCTCCATGCCCACTGCCCTCTGGTGCAGAACCATTCCCTAACCCCTAGCTGCCCCTCCCCTGACACAGCTCCATGCTGTTCCCTCAGGCCTTGTTGCTGTCACCAGAGAACAGAGCTCACTGCCCCACTCCCTGAGAGGAGCATCAGGCTGCCATGAGGCCTCACTTCAGCCTCTTTTAGCTCTACATATACCAACAACTAAAAGCTAATTTTAAATAACTAACGAAAGGACAGTTGTTGCTTTTGCTCCTGACATCCTTGTTTCCAAGGACTTCTACACAAAGAGATAATTTGGTGCAGAAAATGATAGTAAATAGAAAGCATTTTGACAAGTATGTGATTATTAGGGAATACTTCTATAAAGATGCATGAATGCATACACTCTGTAGTAAAGTGCCATCTTCTACACATTCTCACAATGGTTCACATTCATGTCTTGTTACTCAGAGGCTTCTTGAAGGTCTTCTTTGTATATTCTATGAGATGTTTTGTCTTGCCTCACTTTGCCTGACAGAAATATTACTTACACTAAAATCCTTAATGTAAGATGCCCTATAAAAAAGTTGTTTCATTTAATAACATTGGTTGTATTAGTTCCCCCTAAAGTAATCACTTTGATGAGAACACACTCTGTATTCCTTTATTTGATCTGGGAGTAAAATTATCTTGTCTTTACTTCAGTATCATCTTTTTATTTTATTCCAGGATAAATAAACATGAAGCTGTCACTGCAGAGCAAGTGCTGCCTCTCCCTGTTATGAACCTTTTGATTTTTGTGTTCAGAGAATTTTTCTGCACAGTGATCTTTTTAGTATGTGCTTGAAGCTCTATATTTTCTTGCTTTCTTGTTCCCTACATACACAAGTAATGACAAAGTTCCTGCTGTCCCAGCAGATTATACGTCCCATCAATTTTTCCTTCCTTCTCATAGAACTGATCAGATTATCTATCACTAAAAAATGATTTAATCTATCAGGCACCAATTTTAGCATAATTATTTTCATAGCAACCAAAGCTACCCATTGTAAGATTTGAGCCCCCATATATCACTAAAACATGCCGCATCCATCTGTTCTATAAAGTCTTACACATATGCTTGACTTATGCATTATCCACTTACACAGGCATCACAAGTTGCTAAACCCATGTTGTGGAGAATCTTAGGGCCTCAGCACTGTCTTCTATATTCTACTGGGGCCACAACTTCAGCTCTTTCATAAGTCTTTATAAGATGGAGGCTTCATTGCAAATCTTTATGGTATGAGCTTATAAATTGTGCAGTCAATTAATTTTCAAAAACAAATCTCCATACATGTGGACAGTGTTATACAAATGTTGGCATGTTGACATTGCTTTGAATCTCAGCTCATGCTGTAAACGTATTATTTTGCATATTATATACACCCAATGTACTAAAAATCAAGAAATTATCTGTTAGGAAAATAGAAAGTCCTGCTTTGATTTATTACAAAAGAGGTTATCAAATTACAGTATGTTAATGTTGGATGATTTTAAAACTTTGGGAACATCAGTAAGAAACACTGGACTGCATGGTTTCTGAAAGTCCAAAGCAATAATCTATTTGAGGAACTGCCAGTAATTGAGGGATGCATTTAAATGGCATGTTATTATTTGAAGGTTTTCTTCTAGGAGACAGACAGAGTCTTTTTACAACGTTATGTTGGTGACTAGATAGTTCTGGGGACTAATGAGATATAAAATCACAGTGAACTCAGCAACCATTTCAAATCCAAGTAAGTATTGTTCATTTGCTCTTTAATCTGATATCTAATCAAAGTAGTTGCTGTTCATTTAGTCTTTAATCTGGTAGCTCTCTGATAAAGGCATATGAGAAATGAGTTGACTGTGTCACTGCAATTTGCCAGACAGATGAAAGAAATTATCTTTCAAACTGATGTATTTATTTGGTAGTACTTTTGAAGAAGCCAGCAACTCAACAGGAACAGAAATCTTGTCGTCATTAGTCAAAGAACTGACATACTAGAAGGAAGAGAATAAATACACTGGGCTGTTTTATGGTTTTCTTGTCTAAAGAGCAATAGCACTTTCTTGCTCAGATAGCATCTGAGAGATTAGTTAAGCAGCAGAAAGGAGGTGACTTTAACAGAACAGAGAAAAACTCAGATGCTAGGCATCTTCAGGGAAGATGGAAGAAGAGTTTCACTGCTGGACCTCCAGCAAAGCTTCTTCTTCCCAGCAGCCATCCTCTGTGGAAGACTAAGGGCCGTGGAGCCTCATTACCCCCTCAGCTCTGGAGCTGTCATTCTGATATCACCCATCAGTGTTCCAGTCACTTGCTATTGTGAAAAATCTAAGAGAAGCTGCCACCATACCAAGCTGCCCATGGCTGCAGGACAGGGAATCTCTTACAGTGCTACCGCAAGGTTAAAAATAAGCAGGTCCTGTGGTCAGGATTCTCATTTATAGTCTAGATTTTAAAGAGAATATTTAATTTTATTTACCTCTATCTGGCTCCATCGTTGCTGAGAGAATCACCCTGAGGAAACAGTTGAGCACTCTTCTCATTCTGTGTGAGACTTTGGCAACTTTGAAGACTTTCAGCTTGAATCTTTCACTGCCAGTGCTGTGCCTCATCCTTTTCTTGCAAGGAAAAGGAAAGGTCAGTTGTCAGTAGGTTCCATCAGTGCCTTAAGACACCTTTGGGACCCTGAGCTGTGCACCTTCAGGAGGAGCATTCTCTCTGGCCCCAGATTGGGTACAAGCCCTAGGCACTGTCCCCAGAGCCCTCCAAAGCCACCACCAGCCCCACAGAGCAGTTTTGCTCTGGCAGCATGTTTCCCAAGGACTGAAAACATGACAGGGCTTTGGCAGGTGCTGACAGCTCTCATGGACATGTTACCAAAATATCATCCAAGTTAGTTTTTTCCTATTTCCCCTTTCAGTTAGACAAACTTTGAGTGGATGAGTATAAATAAAGAGGGAGCAGTCTGTGTAATTTATGAGCAAACATTATAGACTATGAGCAGCCAGCCAGAATCACCAACTGAATTTTTCTTTACTTCAGGGTTTTTAGTGCCCTCTGGAAGGACATCAACAAGATTTAGACACAAGCATATCAATGCTGTAATGAATACTGGCTAAAATGGAGAAACTGGAACCGGAAATGCATTTGCAATACTACTTTGGGAATTGCTACCATAATTACACTCGTTTAGATAACAGTACCTTTGTAAGTGTTTTTTCCTTGTCATGGAACACAATAGGGATTATATCATTTTAATGACCTTGGTGACCAAATTGTACAACTTTTATCGTAGTAAAAAATCTAGCAGAACATTTGGCTCCATTGATGCCATAGAAAAACTTCTACTGACTGTTTTGGAGTGAACATTTGGACAAAATCCATCCTAAATTTCCAGGTGTGACTGGTTCTATTCACAGGGAGCTTATACTTTTGCCTCATACTCTTAGCATATGACTATGAGCAAAGTGATATTTTTCATGCACAGATACTACAAACTCTAAATTTTATTTCATAAAAGATCTTATGGCATGAATATACTGCGTTGCTTTTTTTTTTTCACGAAACACACACCCTTTAATAGCAGTTTCTGAAAGAATGATATATATATGCCTATTGCTCCTGTCACCAAATAAAATGAAATTCACAGACCTGCTCTTATATAACAGGATACACTGTTTATGGCTGAATAAGGCCTTGAAAATGAAAATCTTCTGCCCTTCTCATGACGTGTATAGATCCAAATTAAAAGAACAGGTTACACTGAGGCACTTGCAAACCTTGAAAGCATGTATTGGCTGACTCATTCTTCCCACAGATAATAAACTCACTCATCGACTGTCTTCTAGAGCAAGTAAGGGAAGTGAATGGTGCCCTGCCTTAGCTTCCTTTGTGTTTTTCCAGTTTTCTGAAATCAGGCATATCTTCTGCAGATAGGACTGTAACAGCTTGATGGATACCTTAGGATCAGTTTATACATTAGAAGGTAATACTTCATTCCTGGCCGCTCCATGAACATACACTTAGTTTACTGTGTGATTTTAGAAGTAAATCAGGATAACTGGTTGAAAAATAAAAGAAGGTAAAAAAAAAAAAAAAAAAAAAAAAAAAAAACAAACCTTCCTTCAGCCTTAGAAAATATATGTTGTGTTAGAAAAGGTGTTAACTGACACCATGTTTTACCTGACACGGTGATAAATATAACCAAGCACCAACCATTTCTCTAGTGTGCAAAGCAGCCTTTGCAAGAGCCTAGAGAGATTCCCACTTGTCTCTGCAGGATTTGGCTTGAGCTCCTTTGTAGGAATTAGTTCATGCCTGTGGAAGTAAATAGCCTCTTGGGGCTGATGCTACCACTGAGGTTTTTATATGTATAATAATTTGCTGGCTGGTTCAGAGATGGGAAGTGACGACCACATGTGTGTAAAACCACACTGCTTGATCAGTCTGAGATTTCTGTAAGGACAGAAATGGTAACAGCCATAAATGCAGGGAGATGGCCACTGAACACCTCCTGTACTCTGATGGCCACTTGTGCTTCTGGGAGTAGCTGCTGTTCCAAGGCCAGGGAGAGGTAGCTGATGTCCTTGTGAGAGCATGGGGTTCTTCTGACACATTACAGGGTAATGAAATGCACTTCTTATGAATGAGCCTCCCTTGCTGCTCTCACTTCTCAGTAGTCCCAGGGTTGTTCGCACAGTTTTGCCACTCAGCAAGTCCATTCCCTTGCCTGGCTCCTAGGCACCTTCTGACTAATAGAGCTCAGCAATGACTGAGGAGCTCTTCCTCCAGCTTACAAATGATTTAAATCAAGTCATATTTCCCTCTAAATTTTCACCAAGTTTATTTGTTCTTACTTTCAAATCTGGTAAAATACGTGAGGGAAGGACTCTACCCATAGCCTTGAAGAAGAAGAGGACAAGCTGGTCGGTGATCACATTTCATTGATGAAAGAATTGTCCTCCTTCCTTTGTCTGACTCCGGCGCTTGCAGTAAACTGAAATGAAAATAACACCGAAAGAGCCTTTGATAATGACTCAGAGCTTTCTCTTCACGTGCACTTTTTATCAGTACATGCAGACATCTGAGCACAGAGTGCAGCCCTGTGGAATTGGCTGTTTTTCACATTTTTAAGGACTGTTTTCTCACTTATTTCCTGTTTTCTTGCTAGCAGTCCCAACCACATCCAGAATCCAGATAAGTGCATCAGTATCTGTGCCAGCTTTGTCTCAACTCTACTTTCTGTGCTTTAAACAAGCTTGGAGCCCCACTTATTCCCCTTCTGATACATAACTTTAGCAAAACTTGACATGAGGCCAACAATATCTAAGAAAGGAAAAAGAAAGTCTGGGCAAAATAGGAAACAGGTAATTCTGCTGCTGTTGCAAGTGCTGGAACTCAGATTTAGCATTTTCTAATAACTTTCTCCAGCTGACAGTTACTTGTTCAAAATGAAACACATATACTGCAGGGGAAAGAAGACTGGTGTGTTTCTCAGTTAAAAGAAATGTTGTTAGACATCTGTGTGCCACCTGGTAACCTTGAACAAAGCTTTCCCCCTCCTTGCTGTCGCCTGCCTTGCTGTACCTCTGCTGATTGCCGCTCCGTCCTCTAGCATTGGTTGTGTTTTAGTGGGTTTACACATACAATGTGATGCCAGAACCTGTAGACTTCCCTTTGTTTCCATCGAGCCCAGACTTCCATTGGAGTTCATCTGAGCAAGAGGATGGAAAAGCACATGAGGATCTCCCAGCACAGCTTGGAGCATCAGAGCACACTGGGAGCCAGCAAGACCTGAAGTCCCTCCACAGAACATGGCTTCCATGTGAAACCACGGGACTCCTGAACATGCACCCAGAGGAGCAGGAAAGCCATTGCTGGTGTTGGACAGGTGTGACATCCTCATGCTCTACGAGCAGAGAACATCAAAGGCCGCTGAATCTCAGACTGCCGGCTCCCTCTCCTGGCAGAGCACGGCAGCAGGGCCGGGGTGGAAGAAGTCCGGGCAGGGGAGCTCTGCCGGCAGCTCAGGGCAGGATTAGCAAGGCAGAGCTGTTCTAGTGAAGAACATCTGTGACATCGCTTTAGCTGCATAAAAAATATGTGCTTGAGCGCAGATAAAACTTCATAGCTGCGCATTATCTGCATGCAGTCCTTAAGGTTGGGGGTAGTGTGGTTTCAGCCTCTAATACTTTAATAACAGACTAACTGCACTGCGATTCCTCTCCAACACTGCAGCATGTTTACTGATGGCTTTCTGAGAACAGCTAGCCCACAGCTCACCTAGCCTGTGACTTGGTCCTTGAGAAACACTCACTGCTGTGGCAGGCAGTGTACAGCACAGGGCTCTCAGCAGTCCCAGCCCCTCCACAAGCATATGCTGCATCGCCATGTGTGAAAATGCAGCCTGTGTGCATCCACGACATCCTTTCCTGCTGAATAACCTGCCAACACCAGGCCCTTGGATGTGACATCAGCGGCGGCAGCAGACACAGTGTGACACCTGTCCCCTTGTCCAGGGCATGAAACGCCTCATGATAAGTTTGCCATTTTGGTCACAGGAGACTTTTTGTATATTAGTCAGAATTAAATAATTGTTTCTTTATTAGGAGTAGAAAAGGAGATACTGAGAAGGAAAAAGGCAAAAAGTATGCCTCTGCATTTTGCAAAGGTCTCTAAACTTCCCTGAAAGATTTTACCTGCACACTCACCAATTTCATGTCAGGCAATGTAAGTGACTTATCTTTGCATTATAGTAATGCAAAATTGTCTTAAGGAAGCAGAGGCCACTCATTTTTTTACTGCTCAGTCCTGCACTCATTTGTGCATCTGAGCACACAGCTGTGGTTGTATACTGGCCTGTAAAGAGTTGGTTATTATTTGCTCAAATGATCTTCAGTTAAAGGTACTATAAGAAAGTGTAGGTCTATTTGTGACCTGAAAAATAGTGGTTTCCTTTTCCTCTTTTACCTGTGATCAGTGTTCTGTCCCTTGCAGTAATTATGCTGTTGTGATAAAATCAAAGCTCAATATTAATGTACTATGTTCTGGAATATGTCTCAGAATCAATTGCTAAGGATCGATTAGCACACACTCCCAGCTAACGCAGCATTACTAATATTACCTGATTACATGTAGCCTTGTTTATCAGACAGTGGATGTATTTTCAGACATCTGAGTATATCCATTGCTTTTCCCACAGTGTTATCCTTTAAATCTTTTCCTACTTTTCTCAGTTTTCTTCAACAGCTTTCCAGTCCTGAGCAGCACTGGACCAAGCCTTGTGTTGGTTCTCCTGAGCAGCAGCAGCAGCCCCAGCAGCCTTCACTTCACTGAGCCTAAAAGTCTATGTTTCCTGAATCAACACACCCGGCACTTGGCTTTTTCTTCCTGCTGTTACCCAGATCACAGCCCTGATCACTCTGTGGACTACACGCATGGCTTATGCTGCTGGTACGTGTTTTGTAGTCATGAGAACAGCAAGCAGACAATTCACTAAACTCTGTTATTGGTCACTAATGGATATGCTAAAGTTCTCCATAAGTCTGAGTCCCTAAATCAGAGCTGGCTGTCTTTCAGAAAGGGATGGTCATACTCAGCTAGAATGGATTGGGGTGATGCAGAAATAATAAGGCAAAATAATAGCATGGCTGCTTCTATGCAGGAGATCATTTTAAATGCTGGTCTCTTTTAATCTTTTTTTTTTTTTTCCACAAGGGAGGTGGTAGGTATGCCCATCAGCATACATGGTAGACTGCAGCTGGGTGTTAACTCTTGCATTTATGCAGGGCTGTGCAGCTCTGGCTAGAGCTGTTGTTCTGCCTCCCAAGCACCTGTTCAGGAAAAGACCTTAAAACACACTGTTTTATGTTAAAAAAAATATCAGTCTTTTGCTTCCAGCATCTGGTGTAGAAGGACAGCCCTGCTCTTCCTTCACTTACAGAGCAGTTCTGTTGCACAGCTTGCTAGGTAAGGACAGGCCAGCACACTTGTATTGGTGCCAAGAATATTGCTGCTGATTGAGATCACTGAACCATGTCAGAGCTCAGCTGCATCTATGTCAGAGAAGCATGTCTGAGACTAGTTACAGCTAACAAGCCTCTATTTGACAGGAAAAGAAGGAAAAAAAATAAAAACGGAGTGAGATTTATGACAATTTCAAGTACAGAATAAGCAATATGAATAGATAAGCCTTTATAATGGTAAGGTCTTCTTTACATACAAATATTTTTCTGTGGCTAGAAAAAGAGAAATTCAGAAAATAATAGAAAGAGCTACAACAAACTCTTTTTCAAATAAAGTTTTTCTGCATTTCCCGTGGGATTCTGTTGAATGGTTGAAGACAAAAAAATAAAGAAGAGCAGAAAATGATTGCAACACAGAGCAAACCTTGAGTGCCAAGAACATGATCTGGATTTTTGTGTAAGATGTCTGGTTCTTATCTCAGCCCTGATTCATCACAGTTTACTCTCAGAATTATTCAGAATTCAAGGACCTTGTTCCTATGGGGTTATTGGGTTATGTTCAGCACAGAAACCCATGACACAAAGCACTGTTTAATTATTCAGTCCAGACTCATTTTGGTGGTTAATGGAAATAAAAATAGCAAGAGTAACAATTACATTGTTTTACATCACTTACATTTTGTAGGTGATATCTTTTTTTTTTTTTTCTCTTAACCATGTAATCCAGGACTGTACATAGGAAAGAGAAACCACATAAAAGAGGGGTCAGGATGCTTGTGACATGGAGGGCCAGCCTGCACATGACTGAAAAGGAGGAAAAGGAAAGCACTGCCATAAAAGTGACAGCAGAAGTGAAGAATTGTGGCAGATGCATTATGCCACTGAAAGGAGAAAACATACAAAGCTGGAAGTCTTATCATATCTGGAGTCTTGCTATTCCAAAGCAGAATTTGAAGGGAAGAAGCTACAGTCCTTGTTGACTCACGTGACTTTTTTTATATGTGGGAAAGAAAAATGCTGAAGTGATATGATTACCATAATTACTGCCTCCATTCAAAAAGACGTGATGGTTTTCCACCCTGAATTCAGTTCAGTCAACCACTGTAGTACCAGCCAGGAACTAATGCCACAAGCTGCAGCCACAAATGCGTTGTCTCACACTGCAAATGCACCATACAGGTTGTCAAGGCACATTACAGATGCAGGAGCACTGAAGTATCACACAGCACTCCTGTTACAAGGAATCTGTGTGTAGCTAACCAAGGATACAGTGTCAAACAAACACTGTCAAAAGTATGCTGCTGCAATAGCTAGCAAAGCCAATTTGGAGTGATGGTTCTAAACATGGGTTTTCTATGAAGGCTCAAGCCTAACATATAATTATCTGAGCTCTGTTTGGAGGGCATGCTGTGGCACTAGGTTGGAAATAGGCAGGTCAAAGAAATAAACAAGATAATTTCAAGCCAAAATCATCACCAAATGCAGTCCTGCTGTGCAAAGAAGAAATCAAATCAGAGTAATGACTCCCAAACCTCCTCAGCTCTTGCCTAACTGCAGCTGCCCAGGGGATGGGCTCAGAACAGAGCTCTCCTAGCTGCAAGAGGCACTTAAGCTCTGGTTAAGCAGGTATCTGTGGTTTGATATAAAGTTTAAAGCCAAGCTGACTAAATGACTTGCTATATAGATGAAGTCTGGCAGTTTTTATTGCTGTTCTCTTGCCTTCTCACTCTGCTTTGTTGCAGTAACTGGTCTGCCTTGGTGGATGTGATTGTAAGTGGTCATTCACAGCTGGCTCTAATTTAAAAATTCAAGGTGGTGGAGGGGCAGCTTTTAACCCAAACATTTTCTCAACTTCTTTATTTTGTAAAAAGTCTTTCATTTGTAAGGTATGTAAACTGAAACTGTTTGAATGACAAAGTTTGGGAACTTTGGAAAGTTTGTGTTCAAGTTCTGTTTCACCTCTGCTTTCCTGTTCTTTTTCTCCCTCTGTCCTCCTTTACTTTCAATTGTATCACTGAAAAGAGAGGCAATGAAAGGAAAACAAAATAATGGAGAAAATTGTACAATATCAACTTACTACTTTTCCTCTAAATGCATGAGGAAATTGTGATTATTTCTCATTATTATTATTATCATTATTATTTCTCATAAGAAAAAATATTAGCTGTATACCTTTCTTTTTCACCATTGTGCTTTCGTGCATGATGAGATGAAAGTTAATATTTGGATAACCCAAGAATGAGAAGACAGTAGTGTGTGCTTAGTAGGATTAGCATACTAGAAGGAAAGATAGAGTGCAGTCTCTAGGCACAGAAGGGTTACTGTCTGTGCCCCAAGAAGTATGGAGTTGTTCTGCAAGTGGCGTGGAGGAAAGGAAGTTTTGTGCTTGTGACACAGAAGGAAAAGTATTGCTGTGCAAATGATGGTGAAAGAGGAAAAGTAAGAGAAGAGCAGGGTAGTGTAACACAAGTTGGAAAGTATCCTTTGAAAGTCAAAACAAAAACAAAAAATAGAAAAGAGAGACTGCAGTTGTGCAAGTAGGACTGGAAAGCAAGGTTTACTATGGGGGAAAGTAAAAAATAAAAAAAGGTTGTATGGCTAAGCAAAGTAGCACAATTTATTTCACAACCAAGCATGAAATTTACAGGCAAAACAGTCTCCATGTATATGTAGTGCTGTGTCTCTGTAGTTGAAAGGAACACACTATTTTCAGAGATACTTTGAGCAATAATTGAGTAATGATGTCTGAAAAGATATTTTGTCTTCTTGACCTCAGTTCCACGTGCAAGCACAGTAGGTGTACTCAGCTATCACTCCCTATTTTTCTTGGTTAGGATTTCCAGTCTCCCAGCAATAAGACAGATGGATTATAACTACTTATCTATAAAGAAGCAGTAAAAGCTTAGATGGAAGAGTTTTGTTGCTCTTACAACAGCAAGAGGAACTGTTTGGGGCATTTTCTTGTGTCCATGTATACATTCACATTTCCACACCAAATCTCACTTTGACGGTCCTTCTGTAAGATGTTAAGTAATGGCATGAGCTGTAGTGCACTTCATTGGTTTTGTATCATGAGAAAGTAGAAATAAGATCTTAAAATGTCAATTATTTGTATATTTATTATGGCAGTACATGGTTAAAGACTTCCAGTTATTTGGGAATTGGGTTGTTTTCACGCAGTGATCCTGACACCCAGTTACTCAAACATATCATGCTCAAACACAATGCAACACTTGGTACCAGGAACCACATTTCAGAGAAGGTGAAGCTGGGGTCAGATGCATTCCTGCTAATTGTACTGACTGCAGGAGGGTTATTCCCTGGTTGAATTTGTTCTCTGATGTTAAAAGGGATAGCTTCTAATTGCTTTTAAGGAGGACTCAGAAACAGGAATGGGAGCTGGACAGTAACTCCCTGCCCATGCACGCACACACAGATAAGTGTGCTAATCTTTTGGGGGAGTGTGATATGTGAAGAGCAAGTGCAGGTCAAGCTACGCAGGGGCTTGGAGGGTGATACACAACCGTGGATGGAAAATGTTTCTGCATGCCCATTTGTTCTGTGACATTGATATTGACTGTGTAGAAGAAATCTAACATATTGACCTGATTTATTCAGATCAGTTCTTCAAATTAGTGAAGTGGCATGGACACCAGATCATTCCTGCAGTTTCTACAGTGTTCTGACCAGGCTCCTATTTGAAGCTCTTGCCTTTTGATGGTGTGCATCTCCTGACTTTCAGATACACTGCCCTGAGTGCACTGCCTTTGTGTGCCATGATGATGGAGGCAGGTACTTACCTTGAATTTTAGCAGGTCTGGTTCACTGCTCAGCAGAGTTGCTGGATGACTTTCCATTAGCTTCAAAAGTAAAGGAGCAGGGGCAAAACAACCAACCCAAGTCATTGTTATCCTATTTGTAGGCAAAGGAAAAAGTAGTTATACCAGCTAAGTATCTGAATCCAAATGAGAAAGGCAAATTTGGAACACCTTTGTGACAGTTAAAAGTTACCTGGAAGGTTAAAGGTTACATAAATAAGACTGACTTTTGCAGAGATTTTTAAGAAATCATTTTAAAATATCCACAATGCAATTTGCAATTGTACCCCCATATTAGTGTGTGGTATGAGTTTACTGCACATTTCCCAGGCAGCAAGCAGTGACTGTGGAGCTAATTTTGCACTGATACCAGGAGAAACTCAGTCTTGATCTGAAACTTGTGAAGTTTAGGATGAGTCAATTGAAAATGATCTCTATAACCAAAATTAACGTAATTCTTGCAAATGAAAAATGTGATTAGCAACTGCATGCTAACAGCATCTTGGACAAGTCTTCTGAGCCTGCTGGAAAGCAGCCATGGCTGGAGAAAAGTGTTTCATGCTGGCCCAATAGAACCTGTGGTCAGGCAGCTTATCATTAAGTCTCCCCTCTACCAAAACACTGTTTCCAGGCAGAAACAGCTTTTCTGTTAGGTAAGTGCCTGACAAAGTGCGTTTGCTTGCTGAGGAGTTGAGTGTGACCTAATTAAAGGTGATTTAGCAGTGCAGAGTTGCCCCTTGATTTTGTTCTTCCCACAGGCTGGTATTTTGCAACCCAAGACTTCAGCTCAGATCCATTGTGCAGAAATAGATTTGAACATAAGGCAAGGCAGAGGGAAACAATTTTCTTGTTAACACACCTGGGCTGTCAGAGATTCTGTTCTCTCTGTTGAGGACAATGAAATTGCCATTCCCAAATGTTCTCTGCCCTTCTTTTAGAGATTAGTGACTTCATCAACATGAGCAGAACAAACACAGAGCTCTGAACCAAGATCTTGGCAAGTTCAAACCTTCCCAGTCCAAGATGAGAAAACAAGGAAACACTTATAGCAGTGACAGCATCTGAGCCTCTTAATAAATGAAAGGACCTACAAGCTAACGATAAAGGCTTTGGAGCCAATCGGCCAAGCTCATCCCTGCTGTAAACCTGTTATTCTTCCAATTCAAACAACAGAAAAGGGGCAAACAAGAAAAATCCTTGGTAGCAAATGTGATTAGATGAAGCAAACAGTAAGAGCTCTGCAGTAAGTGCAGTTCATCATGCAATTAGTTCCTTCCCAGCTTCACCATCCAGACATCCCTTCTCTGGCACAGTGCCAGCCAGACAGACAGTCAGGACTGAGCTGGGGGTATTAGGAAGCCATGGTAGATATTTTTCTTAAATTTGGGGGGCAGGAGGAAGGAGAAAAAGGGGATTTCGTTGCTGGCATTTCAATATTTATTTTCTCTTCTATAATTTTAGAAAGTGTAGAAAGAACAGGGCCATAAGCAATATCATTTAAAAAGTGGGACCTACATTACTGTAGGTGTTCACAAAACAGAAGTGACGTTTTACGTAATATACGTCTGTTCGGTTGGAGCATTGTTTTGTGCTTTTTTTTCCTTCTTTTTTAGGCAATAGAAGTAGAGGAATGAAAATTAACCAGTGTTTCTCAGAAAATGGTGGTTTGATCAAAAACAAGGTAAAAAATTATTTAAATTCTTTGGAAAAACTTGAGTAAGCACATAACACACCTCATAGCTCTCCTAGAACAGCACGGAAGGAATCTTCTTGCAGCAACATTTTGGGATTAAGTGAGCTACTTTGCCTGAGGCATCATTTGAAGTACTTTTTTATTTAACGCAACTTTTGTTATTGTTTGCATAAGAAATCCTACTCTGCAACTATTTCTAGCGTAAAATACCTCTGAAGTTAGGGGGATTTACAATGAGGATGATTTTGCACTCTTCCCATTTTCTTAACTTTGTCTTGGAAAGCAGAGTCACTCACAATTACTTATTTATCAATGATAACAATGTGGTGCCAGTTTGAAATAAATAAATAAATAAATAAATAAATAAAAGCTGAATGGCAAGTGTGCCTACTCAAGTCTATACCTGCCCACACAAAGCAGTGCAACAGCCATGATTATTTAAATAGGTTGAGATAAAATGATCCGGCCTGCAACTCAGCTGGATTAAAAATAAGAAGTGGCATTTGCATATTGATACCTAATTTCTCCACTTGAGTCAATGGGAGTGCTGTCAGTGGAAGTGCTGGCAACTCACATTTCAGATACTGAAGTACTTCTGAAAATAACAAGACTTGGTACCCTGCCTTTGGCTTCAGTGGAATGGCTCCTGACTCTTTGGAGATCAGACACTCGCTCTGCCTAGTGGCAATTTTTCATTCCTTTGTTTAGAACAAAGAACAAAGTGTTTTGTTCTACAAATATGTGTGAAGATTTTCAGAGTCCCTTTTCAGCATTAAGATGTTCAAGTCATCTGTCCATAAGTCTAAAAAATATTTAAGGATATGTTTAACTTACTGGGAGAAATGGACCTACCCTTTCAACTAAACCAGTGTTCTGTGTGACACTGATGATTTTCAAACTACAGCTGATCAAAAATATGGTTGTAACTTATTTTTAAAGACTTATGTGTACTCATGTTCTTACTTTCAATTCTCACAGTTTGATGCCATCTGACCAGCTAAATTGTAACCAAACCCACAGGGAACTCTAGGGCTCTTCACAACACTTCTGACTCAGAATCCATCGAGTCTCATGATTTACTCTGGACTTAGAACCGTTAGTGTAATTAAAATATACTAAAATATACTAAAATATACTAAAAAATTAATTAGTGCCGGTTAGGATGTTGATTATTTTATCACTTAAAATATGATGGAGCTTTTTCTTCCATTTGCAATTATAAAAATCTACTGGTTTTCCATACATCCTTAATGAAGCAGATATGCAACTAATAACACAATTTCCATTTTCTATGAAAAATACAGTTTTATATTTTTACAAAGAATTCTGTATACTTGAAAAGTATTTTCTTTTGGAAAATTATTCCAGTGGAAATTTTATGACCTGCTCTCAGCCTAACTCATAATTCATATAAATCAGACACTGCTCAGCAGATGTTCAGGAAGGAGCAAGGCAGTGAAAAGCCTAAATCCCATGTGGTTACACTTGAGAGTCTTGGTGCAAAACCAGGCAGGGTGGGACAGCAGCTAAGGTGGTACAGAGCTGGGGAAGTCATTGTTTTTTTTTCATTCAGTACTGTAGTAGTTTCTGTTTCAAATAGGAAAAAAAAAAAGGGGGGGGAGAGGCATTTCAGACCAAATAAAAACAGCACAAATATCACTGTAAGGGAAACATTCCTGAGTGCTCCTTCCCCTGGCTGTGGTGAAGTCTAACTCTTGTTTAAATGAAAAGTGAAAGATTTGAAACTTTAGAACATGTTGGGCTGTACAGCTATGACTGCTCAAAAAGTTTGATTTGGATTTGGCAAAATCTCTGTGGCTCTGAAATTGCCGTTTGCAGTGAATAAATGATTGAATGGGAAAAAATGTGAATCTGGGGAAGACTTTAACACTTGGGCTCCACGGCAGGTTTGTTCTGTCCCAGGACAAGTCACCCTAGCCAGGTTATGACATGTATTTGCTTTTTCTGGAAAAGTAGTTATTTGGAGATATTGGCCACAGTGTCTCTGTATTAATTCTACAATTGCATCACTGGATAAAGATATGAAGGAGCAGATGAATTAATGTAGAAGCCCAACTCTACAGAGCAAGGCCCAGTACTTTCTCCACTGGAGCATCTGAAGGCAAGATCTGATGCTGTTTGCGTGTAAACAAACACCCATCTTTCCTTCCCAAAAATGTAGAATTTCCTGTGCAATGATGAAAATCAATATTTTCCTGTGTAGTATCCTATCTGCTTTCAATTTTCTGGAAGCAAGGAGGGATGCAGAGTGTTTGATCTGCTCTCCTCTGTAACCTTGCTTTGCACTGCTGCAGGCTGGTGCCAGAGAAGCCTCTCCCCCACAGGGATGTGGATGGATGGATGTGTGCCTCTCCTGTGGCAACCAGCTCTGAGCGTTTTGCAGCTCATCACAGCACTGGTGCTGCAGACAGTCACCTGAGCTGCTTTTCTGCCATCAATCCCCCTCCTCTTTCTTTCCCTCTCCCTTCCCTGCGCTTGCCTCACTGGATACATCCCTTCTATGGCATGCTGTGACTGTGGCTTCTGGCACAGAGGGAGTGGTAGGTTAGTTTTATATCATGGTTTTTCAGTGAGTGCAAGTCATTAAAATAAGAGAATAAAGCTAAACAAAAGGCTATGTCTGCCTCTGAAGCTGTTCCTCAGAGCAAGTGTATCTGCTTTTTCTCACCTCCGAAGGAAATCAATATGGCTTTAAATGATTATCCCCGATGCCTAGATCTCTTGCATCATGCTGCTGTTATCCCAGCTACACTACTGCCTGGTTATTCCTGCCTTTTCCATTCAGTCCCTTGGCTGCTTCACTTTGCCTTTTCCCAAACACACACACAAAATGCTCACTGGAGCAGCTCAGCTTTGCTCAGGCGTTGTTTCCATCTGCAGACAAACACACATTTCCCCTCTCATAGCCGCACACCCACCCACCGCAGTGCCTCTGCTCACTGCCTGCCCATACTTCCATCTCTCATGCATACACAAGCACTGCCTGGCTGAGTGCTGCCTGAGCAGCATCTGCTTATCAGGAGCTTTTCTCCTGATGCTGCAGTTAGTGGAGAAGGCCTCATGTGCTTTGGGGACTGCCGCATTTTTCTAGACCCTGCCTAATCTTAGCTTTGGATTTTTCAGAACACGAGGTGTTCCTGGTGGTATAAAAAGCCCTCAGAAGTGCTTATGCATCATCTCAGTACATCGATATATGAGCAATACGCACAGAGAATCCAGCCCTCCATCAGTGCAGGAGTGCCCTTAATGCCCTTATCCCTTCAGCGGTGCACAGAAACAAATTAGCTGCTTGTTCCATGTAGAACTTTCAGCTTACAAATCTGAAGCCTTTTGCCAGCATAATCACTCTGTTTCTTATTTATTTATTTTACCATGTATTTTTCCCTCACTAATTTTTGCATGTTGTTATGCCTTTTTATGCCTAGTCACCCACTTACAGCACCTAGGAGATCATTATTTGCTTCTGATTAGCACAGTGCTTTGGAGTGGCGTGCTGGAGGCAAAAAATTAGAATGTATCAAAATGCAAATATGCCCCCATTGACCTCTGGAGAATGTGTTCAATTATGAAGTACTTCCAAAGAAAACTAAAAAGGAAGAGGAGACAGGCCATGAGCTTGTATATGCCTACGATATTAAAAAATAATAGCAAATTGCTGGTTAGAAGCTTACACTATGAGTAATGCAAAAAGGTTTTTTTTCCTTTAAAGGGGATTGAAGGGCCAAGGCTATAATACTCCACCCCATTTTCTGTATCACTTTGCTTACTTTGCTAGAAGAACTGCTGAAGTGAATGGGGTTGCTTGTGGTGCATATTTTTCAAACATCTGCCAAGATTCAAATATGTAGTCCAGTGTATGGCAGTCACCCAGAATGAGAGACACAGAAATTATTCACAATCCTTCTTCCCAGTGTGAAAGACTCCTTCTGTAACCTCAGCTTAATGAATCTGCATTCAAGAAGTAAATGTTTTTCACTAAGAAAAGTGAGAGGAGGCCAAATTTTCTTAGAGGAAATAACGGTAGCATTAAGACAAGGGATATCCCAGTGGTGAGGTATGCCTGAGAACTGCATTGAGGAAAAAGATATAGTACTAAGCAAGTTATTTGAGCTGCTGCTTTTTTACCTTCACCAGTAAGAGTAAATACACTCCTACACTAGAGAAGACTGCAGTTAAATGTTGGGTAATGCTGGAAAAATAACATGTCCTCCACCCAAAAGATGGAATAGGCTGCCCACAGAGTCACCATCTCCAGAGGTTTTCAAGAAAAGGGTGGATACTGCACTGAGTAACATAGTCTAGGGTGGTCACAGGCATGGGTTGATGACTGGACTACATGATCTTAGACATCTTTACAACCATAATGATTGTATGATTCTATGAATCTCATGGTGTGGCCTGATCTTTATTCTCCATAATACCCCTCTTCAAATATTTGTTTCTTTGGAGGCACAAATTCTCTCTAATATTTTCAAAGATCCAAAAATGTTGGTTTCCTCTCCTAGCAAATGAAACACTTCAAAATATTTTAACCAAGCAAGAGTTTGCATGGATGTTTGATACTAGTTTAGTGTTCACATCAGCAATACTGCTGCAATGAGGGAAATCTCAGAGGATCCTTAGAGCAGCGCTCTCACTGTGTTACGCATCTGTGGTGCTCAGTGTTTGTGAATGGAAAGAAGCCACAAGGAGAAGCGCTACGGCCTCTGACTGCACCCAGATGCACATGTCTTCACTGTTTGGGCCTGATGAGTAGCTGATGTGTTAGACACAACAGAGTAATGAAGGGAAAAGGAATGCTAGTCAAGAAAATAGTGCGTAGCTGCAGCCATGATGATTACTAACATATGAAAATCATGGAGAAGAAGCAGCATCCCCCATCTCATACCAGTTTGTTGTGCCATTGCATAGGTAGTTTCGCTGTCCCTGGTTGTTGCTTCATTGCACTCGGTCATAAATGAAAGCTATCTAATGCTAATGACCACGGTGCCCACCCTAATCGTGCATTTGAAATATTAATAAAAATAATTTATGTCATGTGACTGCTTTTTAACTAGCTGCTTTCAGGACTTTAGATCAGGATTATAAAACGTGCATTTATAAATTATTAGCCTTGAGCACATAAGCACTGCATACTATGGGGAGCACTTTTGTAGCACTTTAAATTAATTTATTGTTATTCATTCCAGCTGTCTGTGATGTAAACCTTTGGCTATAAATTTGTACCATCATCCAACACACCATTAAACTAAAGTGGTGCCCGTGCTGGAGCATATAATAAAACATATGAATAAGATTTCTGTGGGGACACTTTTTTTTTAAACTCTTCTCAGTTAATGGCACAAGAAAAGTGAGATAACACAGTCACCCTGTAACTATGCATTCATTAAAATACGTCTGCTGGGGGGAGACTTTCAAATTTGCACTTCTATTGAATTCTGACTCAATGATTTTCTTTACCATCTTGTTTCAATTCGTATCCTATCTCAAACAAAAGGTTTTGCCTGAATCCATCATGAGGTCACCAAGTAGGACTGCAAGAAGATTTTGTTGAACCTGAACTTCTCCATAGTGGAAAAAGCTCCTGCCCACTGGATCACAGAAACACAAAAGCAGAGTGGTTTTATTGTCTTATCTCCTCAGCAGGCAGACATTTTTCTCCTACAGATCACCATCGTAGTAACAAAACCTTATCTGCATGACTAACACCATAATGTCTTAATCCACTTAATGGCATAGATACATTTCATATCAGACCATTGGGATACAATTTCCTAACTTTTAAAGCAAGTAGTGGTCTCACGGTGCTCTTTTCCAAACTTTTCTCTTTGCATATTGGTCTCATCTTGTCCACTTGTTTGTTAAGAGTTATTGTAGCTTTTGTGACAGATGACCTCTGCCAAATCTGCTAGGAGGAGGTCCTGCCCATCTCAGACTTCCACTGATTTCAGTAAGAGTTTGACAGAATTTCCTCCTGCACCTGATATCAAATCTAGCTGTATGAGAACAGACAATGGAATGTCACGTTCTCAGTAGATAGAACACAGCACAGCTCTGCTGATTTGTACCAGCTGATCAGATACTGCATACATTTCAGACCCAGTTTTCACCCAGTGGCAAGCTTTTTGGAAAAATGACCAAGAACAGAAAACAATATTCATAAAGAATACATTTTTAAATTTAACTAATCTCATTAATATAGAGAATAATTTTTAATTCCTTCAAATGAAGGAATACAGTTCTCTTTTCTGTTTATTTCTAAATCTTCGCTGAATTTCAAGGCTAAAGAATCAAAGTTTTAGAATCACTACAAAGTTATCAACAAGAAGGACATCTGAACTACTTGGGAACATTTGTACTCCTGTAATTGCCTCTGGTATATCAAATAAATAAATTTATTATTATTAATAATAATAGTAACAATAATTTGTCTATAGGAAGGCTATATAGTACAGCGTTAATCGTAGTTTAAGCTTCTCTGGCATAGGTGGTTAGGACAAGAGTTAGAAATTAGGTGCCCGATGTGCTAAAGGATCTTGGTTACTAGATGAGAGCATTAGCTGTTCCTCTAACTGTGAGCATGAAGGAGTGGATGGCTGCAGCAGCCATCCATGTTTTGGGTTCCTCTCTCCTGCAGAGATTCTGTTTGTGAGGAATGAAGATGTACCCTCCCACTTCCAGCTGTGCAGTAATTCTTTACTGGTGATTTTTTACATTTTGTCAGCAGGTATTTTGCCAAGGTAAACTGTTTTTGTTTGTTTGTTTGTTTGCTTGAAGATATGTTTTAACTTAGTACAAAAGAAGATCATCTAGGGAGTAAGGTATGTAGAGTTTTCTTTTTTGTTAATTGAATTATCACTGTCATTTGATAAAACTTTTGAAGGGAGAAATTTCTTTTGTGTAACACATAGCTTATAACTACAAAATAACTTAAATATCCCCAAAAGAAGGGATTGCATTGTGTTTGAGTTGCAACCACTAAAATGACAGGATTCACCTCTCAATCTTTTCTGTTTCCTGTGCCTTAGTTTCCCCACTGGCTATGCAGAAAGAAGGCGCCTTCTTTCCTCTGTACTTTTAACTATAATATTTAAAGAGGTGGATGTATTCACTGTGTACTATCCAAGTTTGCTCAAATTTGCTTAAATCCTCTAAAGGTGCCTGATGGGGAAGAAGAGGTGCTTGTCTCCAGTTTCTGTGATCCTGCTGACACTGGAGATACCCGCTGTGCAGGCTTTTCTAACTCACCTTGCTTGGTATGACCAACCTCTCTATTCCATGGCAGAGCCAAGAAGCTCTAGCCAGGCATGAGCACCTTCATGCATGAAAAGCAGTGAAGAGCCGTTTCTCTAAAGCATGCAACT
This sequence comes from Lagopus leucura, assembly GCF_019238085.1. Lineage (NCBI taxonomy): Eukaryota > Metazoa > Chordata > Aves > Galliformes > Phasianidae > Lagopus > Lagopus leucura. Next base: position 12,002,474 of record NW_024962255.1, on the reverse strand, counting down.
CTTGTATATGATATAAGATAACGGGTGGATACCAAGAACTGAAGGCAACAGAATGAAAGAGAGGACATACTTCCACAACTTGGCAAAAGCAGTCTCCAAAGTAGCTGTATGGATGGCACACCCATCTGTCCTCCACACAGCTGTCCTCAAACAGCTATGGAAAAATAGCTCAAGGAGGCCTAGTAGCCTGTTTGTCCTCTAGCTCATGGACACAGTGCCTTGTGAGCCCTGGAAGGCATCTGCTCATATCCAAACTGTGAAAGAGGCTGCTGTGCCTGCCACATTGCAGTTTCATAGACACACCAGTGCTTGCAGTACTGTCAAAATGCGCTTTAAAGCCCATTTCAGCAGCAAGCTCACTGGATTCTGTGCCAGGAAATGTTAATTACTGTGGTGCAGTGTTCTGTTTTCTGTGGTGCAATAACAATTAATTTACACCATTTGGAAAAACACTTTTTTTATTAAAAATCAATAGAAGCAAATCAACACAGTGTAAGGCATACAATACCAAAATGAAAAGCTCTTGTTTTTGTACTTGGGCATCCTTAATAAAATTGCACTGTAAATTCAGGCAGTTTGTCTATTGTAATCTAATGAGAAGCTGTCAAGCTTCTTTTAAACGTTCTGTAAATTACCATGCATTGGGGCAGCCATTTTTAGTCAAAGAATTGAATAGTTAACCCCCAAGTTGTAAGTCAATATGATGATGGTGCAGGTGCCACTGCATTTGTCTCACTGCATCACCTATGCACCTGACAATCTATGGAACCCATTTTGAATCAAAATGGAGGTTAATTTTTATTATAGTTATAATTAGAAAAACACTAGCTCTAATGAAAACTGCTCCACCACTGGAACATATCACCACAGAGTAAGTTCCACAGCAATTTTTGCATTTTAATAGGTCAGAGAGTAACACAAATGAATTGCTTCTTCCTGGGGGAACTTGTTTATTCTTCAGAATTTAATGATTTACTGGAACGTGGATCTCAAAGAAAAAAACAACCCACAGTTTTTTTTATACCATTGCCTCAACTGCACAAGGTGTTGCAGACCCTGAGAAGGCAGCTCACACCTGTAGTCATACAGCTCCTTAAGCTTCCCTGCACAAGGTTCTGGGGCTTACCTGCTTGCTACTCAGCACCCTGCCACGAACAGGACAGGAGCTCAGGGACTTCTCCAGGATGATACAGCTCTACCAGGGAAGTGCTCCTTCGGCCCACAGTGGGGTACATCCAGCTGCTACAGTAAGGAATGTTTTGCCTTTAGGCACAAGCTACTGCTCCCCTCCCTATGGCCCACCGCCATGGTCTGCACATTTATGAGTGCAGCCATTGCAACTACAGCTGGTCTTCTCTGACTCAACCAGAGCAAGAAGAAGTAGGACAATTTTAATCCAGTAGAAGCACTCATGGAAGCAGCCAGGGTCATATCACTCTGAAAGGGCATATCATCATTTCCTCTCTCCAGATAGGACTACAATGGGCTTGAGTTTGACTGTTTTAACAGTGAATTGATTTTTTGTGTGAAATGATCTAGCTGCAACAGTAGATTTTTCAAAGCCATTTGGTAACTCATGACAGTGGACTGGAAGGACAGGTGTCACCGAATAAAAAGGCATGAAGTGAACCAAATTTAAAAGGAATGCAGAGGTTGTACAAAACATTTGCTTTGGTACAGTGATGCTGGGAAAATAGAAACAGTTACAAAAGAAGATTTTGAAATATAAAGTTTCTCAAAACAGGATATTTGATTTGGATGGTATCTAGAAATAGTGAAAGCTTGGCAAAGTGTCACTGAGGTACTGCAAAGTATTTGTAATCTGCATAATCTTTATATACAACAGTATCCTTCTCTACAGTGGGAACTGTGATGTAACCAGTTTGTTATTGGGATGGCCAACGCTAATGTTGCTCTTACATATATATAAAAAAAAAAAAAAGCTTAACTTGCTCTTTGTGCATGTGTAGTGGAAATGCTAAGTCACAGTCTGAAAGAGTGACTGAGCACCTGATAGAAAGGCAGAGCCAACCCAGGGGAGCTCAGGTGCATGCAATGCAGCTGAATGACCAGGAGGGGTGGATCCTGGATCCACCCCTCCCCAGATCTCATTTAAGGTTGGCAGTGGAGGTAAGGGCATCTCTTGCTGGAAATCCTTGTCTACCTGAGGTTTTCTAAAGATAAGTAGCTCTTTTCTTTTGCTACTGTAGCTGTGGCATTTGGGCTTGTTCTCATTTGCTGTAGCTAAAGGCTTTGCCACTCTGCTATTATCATCCTGTTATAGCATTACAGCATGGTGTGGTTTATTTTCTCTTATATATCCTGCCTATGTGGCCTTTACTTCACTCTAAGTTTTGTCCTTTGTGTAGTAAAATACAACAGCTCCTTACTTTCTGATTCCTGATCCTGATCCAACTATGACAAGCCCTGTAAATGTGGGATGATTATTAATGTTAATAAACCTTTCAGACTCTTGAAATAAGGATCCTAAGCATATTCATATTGTATATTCATGATGTTTGCATATATATTCACATAACTTTAGGCATGTTGGTGAGTCCCACTGAGGTAACAAAAAGATGTGCTTTAGGGCATGGATGACCACCAGCTATGAAAAATACTGAGGAACTTTTTTCCTTCACAAGGGTAATTGATTACTTCTGGAATAACTTCTCTCAGAAACTATCACTTGATCTGTATTTGAAGTGTATAGAAGTGAACTGTATGTTTGTAGTATTCTCCTACTGCAGAATTTATGATTTTCAATAAGACTGTCACGATTTCAAATAGAAACAGATGTTCTGCTGGGCATCCTGTAACAGAAAATCAATAGTAGGTGAACCATAAGTAGCCCTTCCCTCCTGAGAGGACTCCGCTGTGACAGCTGTACAGAAACAAGTTCACCATTAGACTAGGCTAGTAGAGATGACAATAAGACCTGAAAGTTTTTGTGATGGGCTTAACAAATTCCCACTGTTTTGCACACCTCAGGGTCTTTGCCTGATGGCTTCTAGTTATTCTCCAGAGGAATTATGTGCTGCTTTCTATCTGCAGCCCAAATAAGCTTTTTAGTTATTAGCATGTACTTGTCCTAAATATTTGCATGGGTACGTTGGGTAGAAATGTAAGGGCTGAGGCTCAGAAAATGCAAGGTAAGGTGTTACCTGTCCCAAAGAGATCAGTATTCATCTTATCCTCAAAAAAAAATGGCTAGGGAAAGAAATAGGAATGTAGCAATGTTTTTGATTTTTATTCCGAAGTCTGTATGGAAAGAGGAGTAAAAACTTTCTCCTTCAAATATTATAGGAACAACACAATTAAGGGTTCTTTGGAATTGGAGATGCTTTACAGTCTTTAAATGTTTTGCTAGCCCTCACATTCAGGTAACATACAAAACATGCAAGAGGGATTTTCAGATGATACTCTTTTTTTTTTTTTTTTTTTTTAATTGATTTCAGAATACGGAGGGAAAGATCAGATACAAGCAAGCCCTATGGTTTTGATTGTGGTTAGCCCAATGGTTCTGTTTTGCTTTAAGTGGAAGCTGCAGAACAATGGCTTAAAAGGAGAAAAGGAAAACTGCCCCAGTGCTGAGGTCAGTCAGCCACTTCCTACATCCAGCTGTTTCGGTTTATTTTTTTAATTAAGTTTGGCTTAAATTAATGATGACAGTTTAAAGGGAACTTTTTCACCTATTTAGCTTATTTTATGTCTGAAATGGTCTTTTCTGTCCAACTGCATTCTGTTACAAGATTTGCAGTTAGGCTTCTAAAAGTTCCTGGTTTCTCCCCACTTTATTTTGTCATCTTTCTGCTCTGCTATTGCCCTCTGCCCTTTCATGCCCTTTTAAGGGAAGGCTAAAGCTATTGCTGCTGCAGTATGGAAACAAAGTGCCTCCTAATTGATCGTTAATACCACTGGAGTGTGGGGATGTTGGGAACTGCTAGATAAACCATTTACTCCAGCTTCTGGCTCAGCTCTTCAGCTAGTATAAATCAGCTGTCCTTCCTGGCTTCCTAACAACTCAGCAAGGGTTGTGCTGCTGAAGTGTTGTTGGTGCAGTGGTTCTGGTCTGCTGCTCTATAACAGCAGCAGGTCTTACAGGGCTGGCAAAATGAGAATTTATAACAGAATGACTTAGATTGGAAGGGACTTAAAGATCATTGAGCTCCAATCCCCCCTGTTTTGGACAGGGCTGCCAGTTTGTCTGATCCTTTTGAATACTATAGATGTGCAGTTGTCTTTGCAGTCCTGATGCTCTTTCTAAGCCAGCATAGTGCCAGCTTTTTTTCAAAGAACTTCATGCTTACTGTAGAAAAGGAAAAAGTCACCTGCTCTGGGGGTTTCGGTTTCATTATCATAGAGATTACTTAAACTTGTCTAAGATATCCATTTAAGCCACCTCTCTACACTTGTCTGCTTCTCTTTGCAGACCAGAGCAATTTTTTCTTAGATGGGGAGACCTTGCCTTAGTGGTTAAAATAAGAGCTCATGACTCATAACCAAAATAACAAATGAAGAGCCGCACCTTGTACCTTTCCACAGCTTGCTTGGAAAGCAGTAAGAATTTCACCATCACTCATAGCAGATATAAACATGATCACTATGGATGCAGCCCACTGTAAACAGTAAAACCTTACATGTTTCTTAAAGTGAAATGAATCCCACAGCCTTAGCAGTACTAAGCCTTGTGAAGCATAGAAAACTTCCTGGGGAATGATCTTTAACTGCAGTCTTAAGAGAAGGCTGCCAAAAATAAGCAGACTCTTGGTATGCTGGGCGTTAATAAGTTAGAATTAGGTTGTGTCTCATCGACTTCTCTCTTTCCAGTAAAAGTTAACTGCACTTAGAAAGAAGATAATGAGAAATCAGTCCTAGGCCTGCTGTGAATTCCCGAGAAAAGTAGGGATGAGTTTGGAAAAACAATGGAGGATGCACTTCTTGGTGAGTTTTTTTTTGTTTTTTGTTTTTTTTTTTTACTTTTTTGAGCTACAGTTCCTAAACTGCAACTTGGTAATAGTTATAAATGTTTTATGTTGCTTGATTATAAGGACTTTGTACTTTTTTTTTGCATTGACTATTGTTATTGAAATAAATATATATTTGATGTAAGATCAAATGTTTTCTGTAGATATTAAGTAAAACCTCTCTTAGAAATCTCTGGGTCAAATTCAGATAAGATAATATACAGCTGTGAAGGTATCTTCATAGGAAGCTGCCCTAAATTAGGGTGAACAGCTAACTGGTACAACTTGCAGTAATTTTGTGTTTTGTGTACAGGTCAGACTCTAAAAGCAAAAGCAATTGAAAAAGGTCCTTGTCTCTGCACTCCTTTAAAAGTACCTAAAGCATCTAGTTTAGTTTGGATCTCACTCTGTCCTTCCTGCTTCATTATCAAGATGTTTAAAATGGATTTTAAATGAAAATAGAAACACTTGAAGAACAATCACATTGCTTTCTTTCAAGCAAATCTGCAGGACCTATTTTACTGATGTTTGCACAAGTTCAGAATTAACTTTGGCTGACACTGAACTGCACTTTATGTTCCTCTGTGATGAAAGTCTTTTCTTCATTTGAAAAAAAAAAGAAAAAAGAAAATTATTTGGTTGTATTTCTGGTCTTCGTCCAAGGTGTTTACAACAAGACTCTAGCACCTTGTTGCTAATTTGGCCTTTGTTGGAGACACTACTTACGTTTACGCTTTTCTTTTATTGGCAGTAGCCACTGTGTTCTAGGCTTTAATCATCTGCAGCTGAAGTAATGAGAACAGGGTTGCCAAAGCAAAAGCCCCCTTGAAGAGCCATTGAATTCACATCTGCATGTACACTGTTTTCCTAGTATTACCCTTCAATTCAACAAGGTCTTGGATACCTTGGAAACTCATTCTTGTTTTTTGTTGGTTTTTTTTTTCCCACCTCTGACTTAAAACCATGTGTAAAATACTTATTTGGGAATGGTGATGTCAGCTGAGCAGTATCATTTGCCTGGCTTATTTCAAAGTCAAGTTTTATGGAATTTATCAAATGTTTTTGCAGACTTACAAACCTACACAAAACTCCTCCTGAAATAAACCATTGTGTTAGCCAAGTTCGATGGATACAGAAGCGTAACAAAATGAGTACTTTCTTTGGTACATAATATTCAGCCCTTCACACTGTAGATAGACATTAAGACACAGAGGAGAATTTGCAAGCTGGGATTTCTGGTCTCTGGACCAGTTAAAAAGCTATGGTTCCCTGATGCCTCTCCCACCTCTCTGGCAGCAGTTGCTGTAGAAGCGGTGCAGAACAGGCAATTCACTCTTGGGACATCACAGTTCACAGCACCATGTGTTAACTTCAACAGGCATTGATTTCAATTTATGTTAACGTACCAGGCCGCAAGCTGCAGCAGGAAGGGTCTCTGGTTCGTGACTCCTGTCAGATTCAGAAAGCTGAGGTCATCACCTCAGCAGTAACCTCTTTAGCCACCAGAGCTGAATCCAATTCAGTCATGAATTGGTGCCCTTAAGTAATTCTCCTTTATAAAGGCCCAATGCAGTCATACTGATGTCAATAAGAAAGGAAGTCCCAAATGAGATTCTGATTGTTTCCTTAATATGAATTTTAAAAAGCAGTTGAAAAGCTAAAACCAAAATGACTCTGAGGAATGGATTGGGCATTAACGTATCACTTTCATATTTCAAAAATTTGTGTTAACAATTTAATCCTCACAACTAATTCATAGGGAAATAATTACCACTCTGAAAGACTGACCTACCTAAGATTACATTTTTAGTGAGAAAATCTATGCCTAAAGAAAAAAAAATTATTAATATCTGGATGGACCTCTCCACTCAACATATACTTAATCTTTTGTATGTCAGAGCTGTGGAGAGGCATTCAACCTACAAAGGAGGATATAAAGTTTTGGTGAAAACCGAAGGCTATTGTAAGTAAGCTGTCATCTCAAAAAGGCTGATGTTATTGTACTTTCTAATACGAACATATAAAAACATGTTGGAAAGGAAAAGTGTTGCTCCAGAAAATGTCTTTCATTTTCGGTCTTTGGGCATCCTTACATCCTCCTGGCCTTTTTAGCAAACAAGTGATCGTAAAGCAAGTTAGCTGCTGCCTTATATCTCTGAGTCTGTCTGTCCATCTTGAGCTTCACCTCTGCTCATGGGGATACTTGCCCTGGTAATGATAAGGGAATAAAACCTCTGGCAGCAAGATCCTGTGGGAGGAGGGAGTGGGCAACCCAATTGTCATGCAATGGATTTGCCTTCCCCAGAGACAGCACAGCCTCATGTGGAGAGGAACAAAATCCATTTGCAATCTGAGGTCACCAGTCTCCAGATAAGAGATGGCAATGGACAGTAAGGCTCAGGCAGGATGCAGAACAATGTTTTTAATGGGTTAGAGCCAGCTGTAGCAAACAAGATGAAGGATTTATCTAGCTGCAAAAGTGGTACACAGCAGGCACCTCAGAGGGAAGGAGGGGAAAAATGAAAGAGGTTGAGGAAAGCAAGCAGCCAGGGAGAAACCTCTGGAAGATTCGGGCACACAGTTGGCTGCACTCATGCTTTATGTCACTGCAGAACATTAAAAGAGCACTTAAAAAGGTAATTAGCACCTTTTCATTGGACCAGAAATCAGAGGTGTAATTTACCAGAAGTCAGTGAACAATGTAAGAGATCTAATTTAATCACGTTGCATAGCTTATCCGGGATGAAAAATGAGGAGCCTGGCTTGACTGAGTGGGTACGCCTCCAGCAAAGCCATCTCTGTCCCCCCTGTGTTGGTGAAACACAGCACGGGGTGCTTCTGCCTTTTGAATCTTGCTGCATAGTTTTCATTTTTTCATAGCAGAGGGTCTATAATATGCAGAATTAAATGCCTGTCTAGAAGAGATGACAGTCAAAATTATGCATCATAATACAAGTAGTCTCTTCCTGTGCATCTGTGCAGGTGCTCCCAAATTCAAGAAGATGGGAGAAAACTGGGGCTTTCCCTATGCCCTGTGCAGATAAAGATGAAGAGTGGCCTTCCAGTATTCAAACTTCAGTTTGGATTTCAGACTGTCCTGCCTTTCCTTTAGAGTTAGGAATGGGTAATTCAGCTTATTTCTATTCTTCTCATCAAATGAAGAGTTCAAAAGATCAATTAAAAAAAAAAAAAAACTACTAAAATTTAAGTGCTGTATAAAGAGAGTAAGCTTTAACTCCATTATTTTTAAACCAAAGCATAAGTCAGGTTTCCTTTATTGTGATTTCTTAAATAAAAATGTGAGCCATGGGTGAGCACAATTGTAAAGTCAAGCTGTTACCTCATTAACAAACCTGCAGTACAGCAAATCATGTTCAACATTACACCGCCTAATGAGGATTAAGCGTTGTTCCCTGAACACTGCTGCTTTTCCAAGTTTTCTTCTAGCTCTTCCTATGTGTTTCTGTGTCAGCATGGAAAACTTGGAAGGCCTGGCCACAGTGGCCAGAATTGAACTTTCTGATTATACTGGCCAGCTCTTGATAAACACTGACTAATCCTTTCTATCGGCCCTTTTAAAGGTTTTCATAGTTGTGCTTGAGAGAGGAGGCAGCTGGCCCTCAGCTGCAGAGCAGGGCTCTGTGCCCATGCGCAGCCCCTCCATTGGCAGCTCCTGTGAGGCCAGCAGGATGTAACTTACACAGAGGTGATGTGGCCTGTACTCAGCATATCAAGAGGACAGCTTCTCTGGACTCCTACATCTGAGTAAATAGCCCAGACAAGTAATGATCAGTCCAAGCAAAGAAAATTTAAAAAGTGGTAGTCAAATTTAATCTGGAAAAAGTTCAAGTTTGCTTAAAAAAAAAAATTCAACAGGCAGTGAGGGACTCTTGGCTGCAAGACATTTACTCATCTCCTGATTTATTACCATGCTACTAATTATTATATCTAATTATATATAGATTTTCCTAAGGACATTGGCAACATAAAATGTACGTTGAAATCTTACTCTGCTATTGTTGAGTTGGCTCCTGGGACATGAGGCATTAAACATTTGTATCAATGCTGATTTCAGTGTTTTTAAGTTGCTTAGCCACGTTGTTAATCTGTATTGTTTCAAGCTTCTCCTTGTTCATTAAATCTATCTTCTATACTCTCCAGGTGTAAAGAATATCTTTCCCATTCTCACATTTTCCTTGCACCAGATGTTTATTTTCCCAGCTGGCCTTATTTCTTTTATAATCTTTTAAAATTATTTTTAAATCTAGACTGTGACTGTTGATCATTCCAAGTTTCACTGTAAAACTGTGTCATGTGTTGCTTTTTCCTTTGTACTGCAACCTGGCATCACTCTCTTGAACCCTTCTTTTCTTGGGCAGGATTTGTACTCCTTCTTAGTGGATGTGATCTATTGTCACCTATACTCTATTTCATCAATAAGTAATATCCTACAAGCCTCTTGGACTCATCGTCCAGGTCCAAATCGTTCACATTAAGTGAATTAGAATGTGAAGCCATGAGGAAAAGATACTTGGCTATAAAGAACGGGAGAGAGAGAACACTGTAATGGAATAATTACTTTTCACTTTATCTATGAGTGGGTAACAGGAGAAATTCTAATTCTAACACTGGCATGTTGCTTCAGCAGCCCTACTTTAAAAAAAAAAAAAAGGGGGGAGGGGTAGGGGAGGGGGAATATTCCCTAAATCATTGCATGTATTAATTTCTAACCACTGATCTTATAAAGTAATCCCTTTAAAGCACCTCTGAAATGCTCCACAAATCCCTGAGAGAGTTTCAACCAATTACACTACAAATGTCTTCAAATAACCATTGTACACTCATGTGGTAACTTGCAATGCAACTCCTGTTTCTTTGTCTCTTAATTATGCAATGATCCTGTACTGTGCTTGATGACTGTATTAAAATGTATAGCAAGCCAAACTGCCAGAATAGCCTTATCCAGTGAACAATGGAATAAGGATGAGCTGGGACGCCGAAGCTGTGACTGACATGACTGGATCTTCAGCGTAAGCCTTTTTAGGTGCTGAACAGATGGAATTTTTATCAAACATTACAACTACAATTACATATAGGAAGGCAACACAGATGAGAAAAGCAAATGACAGTACAATTGGTGTCCCCACTCTTGAGACGTATGCAGAATGGAGGTAAAAACTATTATTAGAAATGCTAGGTTTATTTTTGCTGCTAACATAAACAAGCTAGATCTTGCATGGCGCAGTTGTTTCTTCTAGTGAAAAGAATGAAAAGAGAGAGAGAAGTCTTGATTAACCTCAGATTGTTTAGTCTGTGCAGAAGTCTGAAGGAATTCCACTCTGTCCTCGGAAAGGCTGCTTTTATCTCCTTGTGAAAACATAGAACATTCCATTTTTAGAGGACTCTGGTGTTTTCTATTCTTTGAATTTCATACTGAAATGACCTAAAGTTCAAATATTCCATGATGGATTCTAATTGATTTCCAGTCAAGATCTCTTATGTCATCCTTCTGAAAAATCTACTTATTGGCATGCCATTTTCTCTGTTTTTACCACTGTGTGTTTCTCCAGTTTTGCAGCACAAGGAGTAAAATGTATGTACAAAAGGTGCCTGGGAGAAATGGGCAGCGGCCAAAGGCAGCACAATAAGGCTGTGATCAGGAAGCATGAAGCCAGAGACACAGACATGAAAATGTTAACAGTTCAAATTCAACACAGAGAAAACAAAGTGATGAGAATTATAAATTTCTTCTTTTCTCTTTTTCCATTGCACAGCAGTCTGACCACAGGTCTGTTTGATATTTATGAAGTACAACACAGCTGCATACCGCAGAAAGGGAGAAAACAAAAGCCATGCTCACAGAAATTGTGAAAACTATCTGCTATGTGATATCTCAGGCTGATGTGTACTGCGAGCAGTGGTGGCTTTGCATCTCCTCCCCTAAGTCAGGCCTTTCCTTGTGTTCAACTGGAATGCTTTCACCATGTGCCTGGTCAGTGCATCAGACCCTTAGGTACAGGTAAAATATTCAGAGGAAAAGGACGCCAGGGAGAAGGGCATTTTATTAAACCCTTCAGTTCTTCAGTCTGAGAAAAACAATAATAACAACAAAAACTTCAATATAATAAGAAATAGCTCAGGCTTTTGGAAAGATTTACTGGGGCAGTGTTGCCTTCTGCAAGTTCTGTGTGTTATCTGTTAAAATGGATTCCAGCGGTTCTCTGTATTTTTTGTCTAAACTTTCCAAAACTCACCTGCCCAAGCGTGAAGTTATGACCTGAACTGAGGAAATATAAATATGCTGTTATATTTTCCTAAGCTGCCAGCAAAAGTTTGTAAACGTAGTTTCCAGATCACACCCTTGAACAGAGAGCACTGTGTCCTGCTCAGAAAAAAAAAGAAATACGTTGTCTTCTCTTTAACTGAAAATTTGGGAAGGGGCATGGCTGGACTTACAGAAAATGTTTTAATCCTTTTAACCATAGCTCCTTTAATTCTCAGTGTTATGGATTACCTCAGCTGCTACCTGATAGCTGTAAGTTCAGTAGCTATGAAAGCCTTTTAACAGGTCTATTGCATGATTTCTGGAATAGCAGCAAGCTAGCAGGAAGGAAGGTGCATGGGGTGGAACAAACCACTGCCCTGCAGTTGGATGGGCAGTAGGATGGAGAGGACTGCCAGAAATTATCATGAAGGATGAGGAGAATTAGCACTTGGAATCTGTCATAGACCATAGCAATCCATATTCATATTCATCCATATTTTTTTGTGACAATTCATTTTCACATGGTTCTCCCTTGCTACCAAGTAAGGCTTTTTGCATTAAGGTATTTCAGATGTGCTCAACATTAGCTCAACTGATTTTTTTTATGGATTCGCTCTGTATCAGGACAAGGTGAAGCACTTTCCTGCAAGCTCACATACTCCATGCTCCCCAGGTCCCTGTCAGAATAGTTTTTAAAACCAGAACCCTACAGAGCAGAGAGCCACTGCTGTCTGAAGAGGGGGGCATTTCACGCTCCATGAGCACTCCAGAAGTTTCAGCAAGGTTTATGCAGGCACTAGTTAATGATGCAGATATGCGGGAGATTCAGCATTGCTGGTTACAGAGGAATGCGTTCCAGAAGGCAAAATGGTATCAGTGTGAACAGGGATTTCTCCTGCTGTTGAGTCTTGCAGAGAATGATAAGGTCAATACAGTCACCTTTCTTAGATGGAAACTTTTGATCCTAGAATGCACATAGATAAAGCAGAGGGGCATTACCTAGATGCTCCTATGTCTGTAACACATGGGAACCTTGCACATGTTAGTCAGAAATAAACAAGAGGAAAGCATTTACAGTGAGAAAAGGGCCATCTCTGTTGAGGACCAGAAAATGACGTTCTTACTTGAGTGCTAGCAAGAATGAAATTGGAGCATGAAAGTCATGTTGGGAGGATTTTACTTTTGTCTGTATTGTTCCAAGGGCAACAGATCTCCAAGAAGGGGCAGCCTAAACTTTCCAAGATGTTCTTCCTCACTACTATTTCTGAACTATTTCTCAGCTAACCACAAAAATAAACAGTGCTTTGTGAAAGACATGTCACAAGATTTTTTTTTTTCTGATGAGATGGTTTTCAGTGAAATAAGGTAAAATGTGACAGAAATGCAGTAGTAAAAAGCATATTTGGAAATTAAGGCCTGAAAACCATAATTCCACTTTTTTTTTTTTTTTTTTTTTTAAAGCAGTATTTGTTTTTTAATGATGAAAACAGAATCACCAACTGTTTTCCAAACTATATGTTTCCTACTAATAATGTAGAAGAATTTGTAGGACTCCTTAACACTGACATGAAAGCTGTCAAAGAAGAAAAACTATCTCGAAACCACAAAGTTACTTTTCTTATCAGACACCACCACACAGAGCCCATTCAAGTTTTCTACTGTGAAGAATGAAGCTGACAGTTTCCACAGCTGTAGATATTCTGAGCAAGAAGTGAAGAGTTAGGCCTAAATCACAAAGGCAGCTGGAGATGAACCATGGTGTTTGGTAGCATTTAAAGAAGCAAATGGCTCTGGTGAGTAACTCCCATGACTTGATTAGTTATTTGAAACATCTCCTGAGAACAGAATGTGCCATTCAGAAGTCAGTGATCCACTAATGCTTCTGCTATTGCCTTCCCGAATTTGGCTTAATTAGTTTGAAATATTGAAAATGAAGTATTCCAATATTAAATGTTTTCAGAAAATTAAACACTGTAACTGTAAGGGAGGAAGAAATAATTTTGAATATTGTCAGCATCCTGATTCACTCATCAGCAGGAAGGCAAAGAATGCAGACATTGGAGACCATGGCTATAAAGAAGAAAGCATCATCTAGAAGACGAAGGCAGTGTGGTTTATTTTTGATGTGCCATTGCTTCACATCATTTGGTAAAGATTGGAGCAGAGTTGGAAAATATGTGTGATACAGTGTGTGGCAGTATATATCAGGATGTCTCAGAATATAGCATAATATACAGAGTATAAACCAGACAACACCATTTTGTTTGATTGTTTTAAAAGATGAAAGTAGCTCCAGTACCAGCTGGGTATTTGTGCACGTAGTCAATCTTGCAGGCATTCAGAAGAGCTCTAGAGGATCTCAGCTTTAAAAAGCAACAGAAAATGAACTTACTCATTAATCAGTACAGAGTTTATGACTGTGCAGGTAACACAGCAATCTAAATGGCTATTTGCTTGCCTGCAAGTGCAGTCAACATAATTTTAACCCTGGTAAGGTGCTAGAAGAGTGCAGACCTATTTCTCTTTCCTGTGTTGGTTGCGCTTTCCTACTTTGCAAATAACAATGGCTCCGAAGGTTTTGTAGCAAAGGTGTTTGAAATGTATTCAGAGAGAAGCTGAATTTGTAATTGAGTTTTGAGAAAAAAAATGCTGTCAAAACAGACTGTGAGTGTGAGGACCCAGAAGACCTGCAGGACATACTGGGACAGCCTCTGTGTGCAAGGGAGAGCCTCTGGAGAAAGGTAAAATACATGACCGTCGTGCTGCAGGAGCTGGGGCTGGCTCCTACCAGCTCTGCCACCGTCTCCAAGCAAGCATGAGCTGTTTTCTGTGTAGCCATTGCTCCATCCCCAGTGGTGGGAGGCAGATCACAGCCACGAACACAGAGCTGGCTGTTGCTGCTGCTTAACAGGCTCTCGGCTAACACAATGGAAGGGAAACAATCTATCTCCAAGCTATTTGATGCTATTGTTCTGTTTATGCGTATTGTTAATGTTTTAAAAAGGAAAAGTAGAACATGCTGATTTTTATCTATGCGTCTGTTGTGAAAGGCAGAAGCAGTCATAAGAGCTGTTAGGAACTGTGATAGGATGGATGAAAGGGTGTATCAGAAATTGAAACTCTAAAGCTTCTTTTTTGGTAAGTGAGATATACAACTTTCCATAAAAAGGCATTTTAGGGGTGTGGGAGAATTGGTAGACAAAGACTGAAATCTGATACCTTCCTCAAAGTACTCTACACATTTTTTTATTTATTTTTTCCCTCCAGCTTTAGAAAGAAAGGTTTAGAATTGATCAGAAAAGGATAATTCTGAAAATATACAGATACTTAGATTTATTTTCTATGCTTTTCTTTATCCTTCTTCTCCTGAAATCATGAAGAGTTTCAAAGGGCTTTGAAATACATCTGTATTTCTAACAACTATATTCAAAATATCAAACCAAAGTAATTACAAATTAATGTTTTAAGATGAAAATTAGATAGACAGAGTTGATTGCATCCCCCATTCTCTCCCTCAGCTGTCCTGACCTGCTATGCCCTGCCTTGCTAAGGGGCTGTTCTCATTCTCCTCACATGTGCCCATGCCTTAGCAAATTCCACTTGGCCAGTGCCAACAAGGGTGAATGCACATACACTGCACCAGTTATTGCTAAGGCACAGGGAAAAGTTTGTTACAAAACCATTTTTGTTACCATGTGAGATTTGTCATGCCAGCATAAACCTTTGTGTGGAGAACTTTATCTATGCTTAGCATTATAATGGTAAAGCAGACATAAGTAAATTAACCGGTACAAGACAAATGTCAGCAAAGTTAGTTTAAGAAATTTAAGCCAATACAAAATGAAACATGTTCCCTTAGGAATTGCTTGCTGTAGGGTGTTTGTGTAGCAGATTTGCATCTTAATTTTAAAACCAAACCTACGTAAATGTTACTTCCTATTTGGTTTTCCCTTTGTTTTGCCACGGGCTTCAGCAAGCAGCAGAGCAGTCCCAGGGGCCAGATGTGGAGCTGCAGTTGCTAATCTCTCTCCCAGCTGTGAGCAGCAGCTGTGAGGTAGCCAGTAGCCAGGTGGTACCCATGCACATCCCTCTTGTAGGGAGTAGCACTGTGAGGAGTATGGTGCTGCACTGACCTACAGAGCAACAGGGAGCTGCTGGCCCTGAGGCCTGTGTGGAGGTCTGGCAGGCTTAGAACATCACCAGAGACCCCAATGCAGTGCCAAAGCAGTCTTGCTCAGATGCCTGCTGATCTCCTGGGCAGCAACAGGGAGAGCAGCTGAGATGTCCCTGTGCTTACAGCTGTCCCTGCAGAGACCGTGCTTTTGAGCAAAGAGTTGTTGGTGTCAGGGGAAGTTTGGACTGTGCATCGTTACCTCAGCTGACTCACCTCTTGATATCTTCTGCACATATGTTGATTTATCTGCCAGGAAACAGAGAAACCTGGTAACTCTCAGTGGGATCCATTATGATAATAATAAAAGATATAAATCAGATGAATTTTGTTTGACTTCTAAGGAAGGGGTTGTGGTTTTACCATAAGGGTTTATTTAAGCTGAAGCATTCTTAAAGATTACTATGCCATCCAAGGTTTTACTTTATTTCTACCCTCTTAGAATATATTCATAAATAAAGCTGCCCTGCAGATTTGCTCCAAGGCCTCTGTATGAGTGTTTGGCTGTAACAGAAGAAGTAAAACAGAGCAACTTTGGAAGGCCAAAGGAGATGGATGTGAAAGGAATAACTTTGTATAAGCTCACACCTGTAAACACTGTCAGGTGCCTCTTTCTTTCCCCTTAAACCTCTCACATACGCCAAACAGAAAATTTGGGAAGTACAATGATTTAAATTCTTCCCTCTAGCCCTCTCATCTGCTTCAGGTCTTGCTTCATCCTCTACTTTTCATAACCCCACATCCTAACAGCCCCTGCCTGTTGCTCCCTGTTGTACTGCCTGACCATGCACTCACACTCATGGCAGGAGCTACTCCCAGCTAGCTCCAGAAGCCAGGCTCAGCCTGGACACAGTGCGCATGTGTCCACTGCCCAGCACCCCACACCACAGACTATCAGAGACAATCCACAGAGCAGCTATCTGACAGCACTTGATTCATGTTGTGTTTTTTTATTTTCTTTTGTACAAAGCAGCATGTTCCAGCTCCCATGTTTACTCTCCATGTCTCTGCAAGAATAAAGTTCCTCTTCATTTCAGTCAGTGATGTGAAATGCTGAATGGTCCATAAAATCCCTCACCCCCTGTGAGATGGCCACCAGTGTTATATGGCTCCTGATAGGCCGATCTCTTGTAGTGTTAGTTAAAAAGAGAAAAATCATCCCCTGTGTATAATGGTGTAATAAAGGATCCTCCTTTGATGCACTTGATTTTTTGAGTTAAGAGTTTTCTGCTCAGAGCTGTGCTATTTAATATTTTCCTGTTTATTAATAGCAGCAGTGTCAGGCTATGTGAAGTCCTGTTAGCTGCCTTTACTTGTCCAGAAGTAAGAGAGTGACAAAATTTGGTGCGCTACAGTACAGAATTCACCTCTCCAGCTATGCAAAGGTCTTGAACTACTTGAGACCTAGACCTGATGGGATTCGCTGATCCTGTTCATTCATAAAACATGATGTGCTGAAATAGGTCTGATCTTATGGTCTCTTTGCCAGTGCCGTATCTCATTTCTTCTGGTTGTCTTCTGCCAGATAGATCAATGAAGCTGGCAGTGCTACCTTGGGTGGCAGATAGGGTCGCTTCCTTCAGAACTACCAATCCTATGCTTCCTTTCAGGTTGGATATTAGGAAAAATCTCTTCTCAGAATGGTGAGGTATCAGAAGAGACTGCCTAGGGAGGTGGTAGAATAACTGTCTCTGGAGGTGTTCAAAAACCGTGTAGATGAGGGCACTGAAGGACATGGTTTAGGGAGAATTGTGGCAATGGGTTAGATTGGATGATCTGAGTAGTCTTTTTCAACCTTAATGATTCTATGATTCTCTGATCAGACATGCTTGTAACAGCTGCTTCTTGCTCTGCCAAAAAAGCAGTGGGTGAGAGAGGGTCCAGAAGCCCCAGCCATGGGCAGGCTGCGCAGGCAGTGAGAACAGGAGCACTCTGTGCTAGCTGGAATTTCCTTTCTCTAAGCTGCAGCTGGCACTCTGGGCCTCCCAAGGACAAGCGCAATGAAGTCCTTTTTCCAGACTAAATAACCATGCTAATATAAGCAGCTCTCTCAGAGGCTTGAAGATTTTTAACAAGATTCTTTTGATTCAAGTCAAGCAGGTCTCTTCCCCCAAGCTCTTCCAGAAGCACAGAAAGGCTTGTGGGACTTCCTGAGAGCAGTAACAGAATAGGCTGCTATTGCTATCCCTTCCGTGGCCTCTTCACAGACATTTTCCCCATTTTCTATGGGTTTAGATGAACCTTCCTGAAAGCTCTTCAGTTTGAATTAAAGCCTAACGTCTCCATATGTTGAAGGTACTGTCTTATGGACTTGAGCAAGCTCTGGATCAAGCTTCATGCATTTTGAATGTCCAGTTCTTTACCAAGGAGCTGGATTTAAAGTTCTTCCCAGTCTATCAAGATATCCTTGCAAAATATTGGCCAGAGCAAGAACATTTTGAGGAACTGCAGTTCTATTAAAGGAAAGAATCTTACAATGAACAACATTTGTAGATGATCCATTTCAGTTTTGACCTGAGTGACACCGCACCAGGATCTTCCTCTGCAACCATTACATTAATTATCGCCCCTCTAGTTGGTAAAACCTTTGAGATGCCTCTCCTCATCTCTTCCAGAAACATCTACTGCAGCACTCAGATTGCAGCAGAGGGACATTTCTGACTGAGCCAATGCAAGATATGCCCTTCCTTAAGGCAAGCTGCAAAGCAAAGGCAATGGATGCTGTAGTTATTAATTCAGCAAGCTATCTGTTTCTAGCAAAGTATTTACAAAGTCCTCAAGTGCTGAGTTTTTTTCACACCCCTATTGATATTGCTGTTATGTATCTGCTGCATTGCAGTAAAAGGTAAAGCAATTATCATATATTGTTTATCTTTCTGTTTGGGAGAACTGTGAAGCTCTATTGAATGGTAATCTAATTTGTTAAACATGTCTTCCACAAAACCTCAAAAAGCTTTTTTAGTACCTAGAATTTCTGGTAATTTTTTACATCAATAATGTTTAGCAGTTTTCCTTGCCTCCTTATGCGTTTACTTCTGCAGTGTTATGAAGAGGACAATCTGAACTAACTGCTATCTGATGCCATGCAATCATAACAAAAAATATGAATGTATACCATACAGAACCGTTTTCATTCCTTACTCTCATTTGATGCTAAGTAGCATTTCTGTGTTTTGAGTGGTGTTAGTGCTGATACTTGGTTTTGGAAGATGAATGCTCAGCCATACACAGGATTCAATTAACATTCTTTTATGACTGCATCCATATTTTTCTTAACGAGCACACTCCTTGGTGAGAGGGAATATTTACCTCATGGCATTAAATCCACAGTTATCTACCACAGTCATTAATGATCATATAGCAAATGGTAACCCCAACAGTCTGGCTACATTCCAGTTCGAGTAATTATATTCTGCCTCTCTTAATTTCCTTTTGAGAGTAATTGGACATGATAGCAGTCTACACTTGCTATCCTAAACTGCTCTGCAGGCTGACCACATCTCAAAGCTTAAGGACATAATCACAGTTTCCAATAGAGGAAATGTTGGTAGATTATCTCTCTTCTTGCCCCATCTTTTTATCACATAAAAATCCATTAATTATCGTAATACTAAAAGAAGGCATCCAGCAAATTCAACTATGTATGTATGGTACACTATACCATCTGCATAGTACTAGCTGTCTAGAGACATAAGCCAGGAGTTTAAATGTTCTCAGAAACTGATGAACTTGTTGATTTTAGGAAGCTGATGATAGGAATTGCTGTGTGTTTTTTGAACCTCTGCCTTTGCATTAACAAGCACTTAGGCATAGGAGGAGCAGATGAGTACAACAATGCAATGAGCTGTGAGTGCTCTACATCCAAAGTGCAGAAAGTTTACTTTAGATTCTATTTAGTATGATGAGACTGGGCAACCTGAATGTATGTGATTTGAATGTTTCCTAAGGACTGCTTTTGTCCCTGCAAGGGGCGTTAGCACAACTAAAGTGCATCAGAAGCAGAGGTTCTGGTTTAGTTTCCTCTAAGAAGAAAATGATTCATCTGCACCAGAACTGCAAATCAAACCAGGGCAAGATAAATGTGAATGATGAGATTTGTTGTCTATCTGCTCTACTGCTCTGAACATTTGTGTGTTTGAGATCCACTGTAAACCGAAGTGGGCTGTTATCTATGCAAGGACTGCTAAGGGACAACAGCGCTTAACAGAGGGCTTGTTCTGACCAATAGTGGGACCAGGAAATGGTAACAAAGCTCCCATCTAACTCCTGATTTATAAAAAGAGGTTTTTGGGCAGGAGATTCAAAGAGACAAACATGCTTCAGTAGCCCAGTGGGGGTGCAGTCTTCAGGAAAAAGATTCTCCAGCCCTAAGGAAACTGTTCCAGATGGCAAACACTGTGACAGAAAGAACACACAGAGTTTATTTGATATATGCAGGTTTATTTTAGAGTTGTTCCAGGGAGACCAAGCAAAGAAGCAGTGTTGCTGCCCATTTATACTGCAGAGCACTCAGATGTAAAAGCTCTTAGTGCAGCAGGAGTCACAGCAGCTGCAGCAGCCGGCGGGGTCTCCAGAGCCAGCTTGGAGGACACCTCAACACCACAAGGTTACATTAGAGTAATATGCAAAATCTTCAGCATCAGCAGAAAGCAATGGGAAACGTTTTCTTTCATTTCTGATTTAGTCAGACTCCAGATCCGGAACATTTTTTAAGGGATTTAAGCCTAAAATAATTGTAAAAATGCTTAATTGTAGCAAATGTTTACCAGAAAGGTAAATACTGGAAGATGTAAAACAGACGGGGGTTAACACTTCAATTTTTGTGTGTGTGTGTATCTGTGAAGTTAATACTGTGAAAAGCATGGAATTAACTACAGGTTTTTGTTTTGCTTTGTTTTTAATGAAAAGTAAATGTGTCTATGCAGAGATTGTTCCAGTTTGGAACAGGAAATTCTCAGCATGCACCATATATCCCAGCAACTTATTGTGTGATAGGGAAGTCAGCCTCTCTGAAAATGAGTATGTTAGAGCTAGCAGTAACCAAATCTGAATTGTCCTAAAATGAGCATTAATCTGGAAGGAAAAAGGTAAGTAGATGGAGCCTTTAGAACCATGTTGTAAAAACATGTTAGGGAAGTACAGGCTCAAGGTCTTGTGAAATACATCGTTTAGCACTTGCTACTCTTGAGCCTAGCCACCTTCTTTCACTACACTGTTTATATTTACTCACCTTTTTGTGCCATTTGATCTTTGCTGGAGACTTACAATTTTCAGTTCATTTCAGTAACTTCAAGTGCAAACAGTACATGATCCCACCAGAAGTGATCAGGAAAATGACAGGTAGTATGGGGTCCAAGGCCAGGGGTCACCCAAGGTATCCGAGAGGCCAGGGAAGATTAAAACTCCTTCAAACATTGTCTTCTCTGTATTCATATGGTGCCCCGCACTGAGGACTATGAGAGTGGGTGCAGTTTTTCTGTGTTCAGCACAACATGGAAATGATCAACTACTCTGTACTATCACACAGGAAACACCTCCCTTTTATGGGGACACTGGAGGGAACAACCGAAGTGTTCTCTGTGCAGGAGACATCCAATGACCCAGATTTCCCCAGAATGGAGAATCCACATCCCCAGCCAGGGAAATGCTTCTTAATGTTCCCCAGGAGAAATAAAACCGCTGCTTGGAAAAAAAAAAAAGAAAAAAGAAGAAAGAAAAAAATAAAAAAGCCATAGCGGTAACGTAGTACCAAAGAAAGACAACAAAGGAATCAGTACTACCATGAAAATCCTGTGTCCTGTAGCAGAGGACTTACTAAATAAAACTTCCTTATGGCTATAGGTAGCAACTGTGTTTTGTGTTGTAGGAAATAAAGCAAAGAAAAAAAAGAACTTTTAAATGGAAGAAAAAATCCTGCCCAGAAAACTGGTGATGAGTTTAATTTAGAGGTTGTGAACAGGGCACTCTTTTGGAGTGTCTCAGAGAGTGTAATGCCAGCAGGACCAGCTGAGTTCCCTGACCCAAACACACCTGCCCTGAGAGAGGGGCAAAGGCAAGGTACTCCATGTGATATGAAGTAACCTGTTCCTTGCCTCAGGAAAGATGAATGAGGAGTAACTATATGATGAAACCATGCTATCTCTGCCTGTCTTTTGTCCCAAAGTCCATTGCCATTACTCCATCACTATTAGAAAACAGAAGTCTAGATGCCAGTAGCATAAGAAAATACATGCCTCACCTCACGCAGGGTTTCCAGAACCCTAGGAAGTGATTGCAGTGCTTATTAAGGGCCCTTAAGCAGTCCTGGGGGATGTGCTTACCTAAGGACAGAGGCATAAACCAGCAGACATGCTGCCACCCTTATTGCCATTTAAGCTGTAGGTGTGAGGACTCAAGGTCAGCCCCCGCAGTACTCAGCTATAATTCCCAGTCAACGGGAATTGTCCCTGTTAAACTGAGTGCAGCCGCTCTAATATTTGAAACTCTACTTAAAAATAAATATTGATATGGCTTAAAGGGATTAACTGAGATGACTGGATTTTTTGTTAAAAACTTTTCAAGATAAAAAAGAACCTTTTACAAAGCGTTCATTGTGTTTTGAGATGTTATTTCCTGTGATAAAATGGAAAGGGGGGGAAAATTGCTATAATAATATATGAAAATTCTCATGTTCCTAAACACCTATCTTTAAATGACCAAAAATAAGTCTCATAAAATTACACTTCAAGTAGCTCTGTGTGTGAGTTATTAGTGGACAGTAGATGTCTCACCAGTGTCAAAGAGGTAAATAGATCAAATTTTCTAAATCTGTATAGTTTAATGCTAGTGACATGAATTTGCCAGTCCTGACTTTTAATTGCTCCACTACTTTTATTCATGCTAAGTGCAGATTATTTACTTTGCTTCTCTGCATCTGTCATCCCATTTTTAAAATGGAAGCAATCACTGTAGCAGCTACAGAAAAGTTTAGAGAGGGCCAATGAACCCACGCCTTGCTTTCCACACTACAGCTGCAGCTTTCCCTTTGTCCACTGCTATCAGCATGGCAGCAAGAGGCAGCCTCAGCAGGCAGTAGGATGGCTGGCATGGAGTGGGTTGGGTACTCTGGCAGCTTCCTAGCACTCAGGCCAAACTGGGTTGAAGCTGGGGCACAGCTGGCAGCACACACACATGGCACACTGCAGAATGGCCTGGCTGCCTGGAGAGGTGCTCAGGCTACTAGAGAATGAAAGCAGAGATAATCTTAGATGGGTATAGATGTTACAAAAGTCTTTGAAATCAAAAGAACGCCAAAAAAGCTCCCATTTTTTTCTCTGTATAAATCCTTGAATTCAATCTTCGGCTTAGTAAACTGCTTCTTTTAGCAAAGTAAATTCAAAAATGCCGCGGTGATGAACAATGTAATAAAGAAAGCCATCATATTATTCTTGAATGAGGTTTAATAAAAATCAAATAAAAGCAATTATATGAATTTTCAAGAGGATCACCTTTTTCTTCCCTGAGGTATGAAGCAGAATGAATTCAGGAAATCGTTCAAATCAGAAACTTGAGCTGCACAACATAGCCAGTGTTTGCTCTACAAAGACAAACAGACATCTCTTCCCAGGCTAGCAGTCTGCTTGCTGGTGGAGTGGAAATTCCACCTGTGGGCAAAGGAGGGTAATTAAAGAGGCACAGCAATTTCTTTGTAGTAGTGCTGGCTCTTCGACTCCAGAGAAACCTTCATCTTTTCAAGTATTCATGCTCTTCTTTATTTATGCAAGAAGAAATTGGACACAGTGAAACACTTAGAGCTGCCACAGATCTCTGTAAGCAAGTATATGTGAATTGATACCCATTAACATGTACCACATGCTCCTTTGCTCTCAGAGGGCCAGGTTTACCATTTTTCTCTAACTTACGCAGTCATTTAGGTTAATAGAGAGCATTTGCAAAGCACCACCAAGTAGGACCAATCCTGAAATATTTGTCTTTACACTTTCCAGTTGGATAGTTAAGTGAAATCCAAAATTTATTGTGAGATTGTGTTATTTTCAATGCCATTTTAAAAGGCAGAGAGCAGAAATGCATTATATCAATATTTTTGTTTACTCTGATAAGAGGAAAACATTTTGTGCTGACTCTCATTTCAGTTGCTTTTGTTTTCAATATAATGTTAAAGTAAGTATTGCAATATTGGTGCAAAATGTTGATGACAAGCATGGTTATACACATTTTTTACAAGCTATCTACAGTGTGTCCACTTTCTCAGATTCAGAATGAAAACAAATTCTGAAGTAAAAATCTTACTGTTAGATTAAAATATATAGCTAGATTAGATTAAAATATATAGGTAGGTTAGACACTGCTTGGAAGTCAGATGCAGAGGAACTCCATTGCCTTCAAAAGAGAAACTTCTGCTTCCTGCCATGTTCCAGGAGAGCAGAGGTATGTCCTCTGTATTATAAAGCACTGGTAGACAGTAACTAAATATTTGAAAGGAGCAGATTTTATTCTGCTTGACTCGTATTTATAACATGCTTTGATATCTGCAAAAGGAAGACAGCTGAAGTTGGATGGAAGAAGTGGCAGCCAGACACTGTAACCAGGTGCCATATTTTCACTGTGAATGTATCACAGCCTTGTACTCTTGGTCAAATCGTTTAGGGTATGAATCAGTCTTACAGGCTTTGGTCCTTGCATATCTCATGTAATCCCATCTTCTTTGAGCCAGATTCTTGCTCTGCAATCTAACTTTCCGTGGCTGATCTTTGGTGGCCCATCAATTAGTAAAGCAGACACTGACTTAAAATGTAACAACAATTTTGACTCTAGTCAAAACAATGTAAATGGAAAAACATAGCAACTCCAAAGTAACACTCAATGAGGCAGAAAAATAGGGAGACAAAAACTCTGATCCTAATCTTGCAACAAATTGTATGCAAATATTGCCTTGGGGAAACTTTTGGGCTGTGATATTTTTCCTGTTAAATATTCTGTAGGATTTGGGCCTTAACTTTATGTCACAGAAAGAGAATAACAGTAGAGAGAGGTTTATATCTGTACCTACTGATGCCATGTAAGATTCATTGTTCAATGAAAAGAAAAGCAACAGGCTTCTTGTTATCTATCTTTCATAATATTTGGAATGTAAGTGCTGTTGTGCCAGACTGCCAGTTATTTGGCACACATTACCTCCAGAGAAATGGCTAAGAACTGAGAAATGCAGGTTCTTCAAATTAAAAGAGGAAAAATAATCTCACTACAGGTGTCTTAAATATTTTGTGAGGTACGTGAACTCCACTCTGGCAAGTTGTGTCTTTCACATACATATAAAAAAGCAAAATGATTGATCATATATTTGAGAGTCATTACCAACTACCATTTCCTCCAGATCAATTCAAAACAAGTAAAGATACATGTTTAATATCAGGTAAAGGGAGCATTTTATTTTTTTTCTCTCATTTGCTTTTTTTCAACTTTATCTTTGGAAAGGCTGGCTCTGGTTTTCTCTTCTCAAGTCTTCAGAGCTTCCAGTCACTGAGAAGTGACTCCAAACAATTATCAAAGAAAGCAACTTTGAGTAGAGGACAGGTGCATTAGCAGAGATTGCCTATAGTTTTCTTTCACCTGTGAAAATGACAAAACATACAGCAGCATGAGAATGTATACTTTCTCCCCCACTTAGAAAAGGTGCCTTTTGATTTCAGGACTTTGATAGACTACCCAGTACTTCCCTGATCTAACCTTCTAGTCCTATTAAGACAGGATAGGATGCAGTGTTTGAGGTGTCATTGCTAACCTCTGCGTTCCCCACAAGACTGTAGAGTCTGGACTGAAATAATTCTGAAAGTCTCCATTGAGTTTTATGCAGTATTTAAACAAACTCCCGTAACAGTAGCCCTATAATGTACATCATACATCCTTTCACCTGGGTTTGGGATTTTTCCAGGTTTTTAAAGTTGAAGTCTAGGTAGTACTTAGTGCTCTTAAAGGTAATTCTACATTTTGCTCTAGCTACCAGATAGGATCTAAATACTGCATGCCAGCTGCCAAAAGAAAAGAAATTCAGAAAGGAAATATGGAAAAATGGGGTTGGTATAAAGAATTTCATCAAATGTCAGGAAGCCATTAATTCAGGACAAACTTGCTATGTGTTCCTCTGTTTTGTTTAAAACAAAGCACTGACAAAAAAATGTAGACTTATGTACAATAACAGGAAATCAAACGGATGCTATTCCAGCATGTATATGGAAAATGCATATGTATAGAAATTAAATAAAAAAAACCCTTTGGTTAAAAAAAAAAAAAAAACCACAAGATTACTTTTCAGCTTTTAAATTTTGGAAGGTAAGATGGAGTGGAACAAGTGTGATTCTGTTTGAGATAATAGGATAATTTTTCCTCTTTAAATGAGCAAGCCTAGCAAGCAAACACTCACAATCTTCCCTCTGTGATCGTAATTGTGATGCCGCAAATAGGCAATAACTGCCTGGCTGTGGCTCACATGAGGGATGAAGCCGATGGACTTTGTCTGCTCTATAGAGAGAAAACTTCACAGTGAGTTTGTGGAGGTTAGCAAGGACAGTACGTTCATGTGGTTTTGCCTACATTTCAATGAAAATGACTCAACACAGTGATTTAAATTACACCTGTACTGTGGCTGGCTTGTTGGAACAAGGCACCTGCCAGTTCAGCTCCCAAGTGAGAAACAGGTTCAGGTACAGGTTCTGGTCATGCATTTGCCATAGATTTTTGAGCAAATCCAGTTGCCTAGATTTCCAAGAATACCTTCCATTCCTAGATGTTCTGGTTGTAAATATTTAGCTAAGGACACCTTCACGTGTCCCAACAGTCAGCACCAAGTTGTCATTTGTGTCAGAAATGCTCATGCAAGGATCTCAGGGTAGTCAGTTCATTATACAAACACCACTTGTGATACATATCAATATATTTCTATTTATTTAGATCTTCTTATATTTAACAATATTTATTCATATTGTTCATGCAGACCAAAAGAATCACACAGAAGTAGGAAATAAGCCTGTTGCTAACTGCAGTGTTTTCATGCCCATGCTATCAACTTAGAAAAACAGTGGACATGGTCTTCAGAAAGGATAACGTTACAACTCTTCTTGCGAAAGAATCTAAATGTCAACTGCTTTTGCAAACCTGATGAACCAAAACACTTTTCATAAATTAGGCATTTTTCTTACCTATGCAAACGTACTTGTGTGGCATGTGGAGAAGCACCAAGTCTGAGCGACCTTGCTGGATTGCAGGCTTACTCAGATTGTGTAGTCATGATGCTGGAAGCAAGTGTTTATGATACGAGTTGCCACTAGACATAAACATCTGAAAGCCCTTTGGTCCTGCAATAACAAAAATTAAAGCACTAACTTAGCCTCACAATACTGCTGTACAACAAAAACAAGCTGAAATAAATTCCCTACAGACAGATAACCCAACTCACCTGCTTTCCAGTCCTGAACACAAACCCTCTATTTAAAGAATCTTAGACACCCTCTACTCTATTATCTGAGGAACAGATTTATTGTAAAACTAAAGGAAATTAATTCAACAGATCACTGTTTTAGCAACATTTATTTATTTAATATCAGAAAGAATACAGTTGTGTGAAATCCTCCTTCAAGATTGTGAATGAATTAACAAACATGTTTCTGCAAATCCAAAATTTTAAAATGATGATTTACCATCTTTAATCTCTATCAGGCATGAATACATTCTTACATGATAGGTGTATGGGAACTGCTGAATCACAGCCTGAACCTCTGATTGCTCTGAGGCAAGCAAAGAGTCAGTCCTGAGTGCACAGGTGAAGGCAATTCACCTGTGCTGCTGGAAGGGGTGGAGCTTGTTCCACCTCTCCTAGACCCCATTTAAGAGCTGACTACAAGTGGCTTTCTTTTTGGAGATTGCTCTTCTTGGAGTCTTTTCAGAAAGCCTAGGATAAGGGTAAGCTTTCCATCCATTCTTCTTTGCTGTGATAACCTGTTTAGCCTAACTTTCCTGTGTATTTCTTAATTATAACATCTGTATTTTTGTATACAATGGGAAATAAAAAAAATCCTGAAAATGTGTTCATTCTTAGAAATGAAGTAGAAAATAGCCACTATACAAGACAGTTTCTCTTGTTTAATTGGGTGCTAACAATTAAAATCTGCTTTTAAAATAATTTTTGCTAGATTTGTTTAATTTTTGTCATACAGTTTTTTTGTTATGTTTTAATTTAGCTTTAACTTTTTTAAAGTGTCTTCAAAGAAATGACTGAAAGAAAACAACACCTGAACAATGTGGAACGTGCAGGGGTGCAATGAACGTAGTTGCTGTGTATGTGGAGTTTTTTGATCCATGTATATAGACTTAGATTTACATAAGTAACTGTGTGGCTATGAGTCCCCTAAATCCTCTTAAAGCTGTGTTGTAAATCCCAAAGAAGCTCCCCTTTGTGTCTTGTCTTAAGGTATTTGGCCTTGGAAGCTTAAAGCTCTTGTGTTGGCTCGTGGTTGGTATTGAGGAAGCTGTGTATGAGCAAGCAATGTTGCAGAGGTGCTTTGTGGGCCAACAAGAACACCTGCAATGAGGTGGCGCAGGGAGGTATATTTTTGCTTAAGTACAAGTCAGGTTGGTGTCTTTGGTGCTTTCCCAGTGGATGCAAGCCTCATGCATGCAGGTATCATCCATAAAAGCAGCATGTGGCTGAAGTGATTAAAACCTCACACTGTGTGTTCCGGAGCAGCCAGCTTTTTGTGTGAAACATTTAGTGGGTGCTCCATGTTGCAGCCCTCTGTCACACTGCCCACTGAGCAGGTCCCATCAGCACAGTGATACTGTTCTGGGAGCTGTGTGATAGCCACTGTGGGGCTGAACACCAGCCATGCTGCTGTTCTGCTGGCCTCACAGTGAGATGCATGCTGCATGTTTGCAAAGCTCCCTTTCCTTCTGTGGCTGTGGTTGTTAAGGAGGACTGATCTCCCCAGGCCTCTCTGTGCCACCAAGCAGAGGTCTGTTTATCCCTGCAGCACAGAGTGGAGGGAAGCCCTGACTCCTCCCGTGCAGGGTCGGTGGGGAGAGCAGGGGCAGAAAACACGGAGTGCTTGAGCATTAGCTCTGACCTACCATGAAAGCCAATTTAAAAAAAAAAAAAAAAAAAATTATTATTCTAACTGACAAGAGTCTGCAAGAAGTTGTGCCCAGGCATGACAGTTCTGTTTGATGATAAAATAGTATCCTCTTTCCAGTTACTCATGCAAAATTATGGGTTTTTATTTAAGAAGTGTGTACTCCTGAGCCTCTGCTTCCTTCCCTTCTGCACTAGGTTACATGACTGACACTTTTGCCATGACAAATCCAAGAGTGTTTTAAAAATTTACCATGAAAACCCTGGAGCTTTAATTATTGTGCATTTACATAATTAGTGCAAATACATGCAATTACCATGTGTACCTACACAATTACCAGCTACAATGATGTACTAACAATCCTTATTAAACTTTGGTGGGGGAGGGCTGTGTTGATTGTATGCGTGAGGAACATCTGTAACCCCGTCCTCCTTTTCTCTCCCTTGCTGGAAGCAACCATGTGTTTAGGGACAGGGTTGGCATGCTGGGAGCAGCGACATGCTGGAAGTAGGTCAGTCAGCTGTCCAAATCAGACTTCCAGGAGGTGAAAATACAGGATGGATATTCCCAATAATGTTTCTAGGACATAGTTTCTGCTGTTAGTGCAATGCCATCAATACTTGATTACCCATGGGTTAATTATCCAAACTGCGAGGTAACTGTGCTACATCAGTATGTGTGTCTTTGCTCACATCTGCAGTTCACCTGAGTGAAATCCCCCAATTTCTATCACAGCTGTACTTTTCTTGTCTTGGAGCTACAAGAGTCTACATAAAGCGAGTCCTCTTGATGTGTCTTTGTGCCTTGTGGTGGCTGTGTCTACCTGAATATCTACTACAGTGTTTACAAATGACTTATTTTGATTAATCTTCTGCAAAGAAAAAATGTTCCGGCTCACAAATATTCTCTCTTGCAAAACGCATGCTCTCTGTTTTACAGAAATTGCTCAGTGTAAAAATTCATAGGATCATTAAGGTTGGGAGAAGATATCTAAGGTCATCAATTCCAACCATCAACCCATCCACCACAATGCTCACTTAAACATGTCTGTAAATGCCATATATACATGCAGCTTAAACACCTCCAGGGACAGTGACTTTACCACTTCTCTGGGCAGCCTGTTCCAATACGCTACTGCTCATTCAGAGAGGAAGTCTTTTCTAATATCTAACCTAAACAAAACCCAGAATTCTGGGCAAATTTGACTTAAGCCATCATGAAAGCATTAGATGTGCTGACTCAGTAGTTCTCTGGGCTCTTGTTCTATGGGAATTTTTTCTACTTCTGTTGGTTTGTGAACAATGGAATAGAGCAAGTGATGTAAATGACTGTACCTTCTCCTACTGTTTCCAGTTTTGCCCTTATTCTGGTCCTCAGCTGCAAGGAATTGCCTGTGGTATCTCTGAAAGGGCCTTGCAACAAAACTCCTTGCTGCTCTTTCTCTTCTAGGTACTGCCTTATGCAGGAAGGAAAATGGTCTGCTGCCTGTTTGTTCCCTTCATCTCATGAAACCTGGCTCAGGCTTTTTGCATGTAAGCCTATGGAGTGTGTGGTTGTACAGAAGAGCTTGCTTTTTGGTTGTTTGTCTTTTGCTTTTTTTTTTTTTTTAACCTCTTCTCACAGTAGAAAGCCGTTGTGTCTATTAAAACAGTGGAAAAATTGACAGGCTAATTGTTGCTGCTAAATGCAATAAAGTAGTACTTTGGGCTCTCAGGCATGTTTTATGACCAATATGGCAATTACTGAATAAAATCCCATGCCCCAGAATGTTTATTTGTGTAAACAACTTATGGTTATTTATTCATATTTTATGAATATTTTTTTCAAAATTGTATTAACCATCCCTTGTGGTAGAAAATACAGTTGGTTGGGGGGAAAAAAAAAAAAGATATGCCACATGCTAAATGGAAGGATCCATTGAGAATCTAGTCCTGAATGTGTTTAAGCCCTGTTTTATTCAGCATGATTAGCTGTGTTACAAGCCACCATTATGTTCTGGCAAGCTCTGTCTGATTGAAGCAGTCCTCACTTTCCTCACAATAACACTTCACTTGCTGGTCTCTTTCCATGCTGGCTGGCTGGATCATTTAAAACCTCTCACATAAGTTTAGACCAGGGTTCAACCAAGATGTTTTCCAGCTGGTGCTGGTGGCATCTGATATCTTTTCTTCATGATTGAGTCATGTAAGAGCTGAAGACAAGGGGAGAAACAGAAGTAGATCTTGGACTTCAGCATGGATGCTCTACAAATGGCTGCATTTGTTGTTCTTTAAATCTCATGATCTTTTGCTATTAAAATTCAGTTCAAACTTAAAAAAAAAAAAAAAAAACTGTTTATTGTCAAAATCAGGCAGTAGGTAGTCAAATAGTAGAGTAAATACTGCTATCTGTCTGTGAAACAAGAATCCACATCATGGACAGCTCTGCTAACATAGTAAATGAAATTATTTCAGGGTAGTTATGTGCACGTCTGGTTTTACATAAGGTTACATGATTGCATTATTTGTGGTCATTCAAAATCCTTGGGTGCTCTCTTACAAGAGTATGGTGTTGCATGCAGCTGGAAGATGATCAAAGTGCTTTGCTAATTATATTCTGCCTGAGTACATTCCCTGAAGTTAAAGCTTGGGTAAAATTTTGTTTTCTTTTTCACTTTTTCTTCCTGAATCTGTATAATGCAGCTTTAAAAAAAATTTAATAACAAAAGTGATCACAGTCCCTACTTAAAATCTTACCTTCAGGGTTTGGAAGATCATTTTCTTTATGGGCAAGGCATGGACCAGCTGAGTGACTTCAGCCCAAACCAAATTTTGGTTTGAAATTTCTCAAAGGTGAGATTTGCTTGGTTTTTGAATTTAGACTGAACTGGCTCTAACAGAGCACTGTCTTGATCTGCTTCAGAAGGGCAGATTATATGCACTAGGGTGAAGAGTGTTTATGTCCCTGTAAAAGTACACTTTCAGCACTATATAAATAGCACGTTTACAATGCTGCATTTCCTCAGCTCACATGTGAAGTTCCTTCTCAGTAACTTATAATCACGTGGTGTGCCTTCTCTTCCTATTCTTTTTTTTTTTTTTTTTTTTAATTTTGTTTTGTTTTAAGCTGTGTCCTTGACTCTTGAAGGCACACATCCTGGATTTTAATGCTATCTCACCACATCACATTTTTAAAGGCTTTGTTCCCTTTGCCAAACTAGCCAAGTCGCCTTGCTTAACCTAGCAGGATATGTCAGGCAGGGCTGTGTATGGTGCTGTAAGCCAGAGCCTGGTGCTACACAAAGGATAACGCATGCTCAGTGGAACCCTAGGCACTGAGCTGCCTGGTGGTGGTCCCAGAGCCACGGTATGTGCAAGGCATCTGGTCATGTCAGCTGCCCTTCAGCAGTGCGCCATGGTGAGTTTGGGGCTTCTAGGCATGTTAAATAACTTGTAAAAGTTTGGCATAAATAAGGGGTTGGCTCAGATGAGATGCATTCTCTTAGAGACCAAGAAAAGTGCTGATGCTACAGCTCCCAATGCTGGAGCTCCTGTACGGAGTTGTGTACCAAGTTCTGGTCAAGAATGATCATGGTACTGAAGCAGTGTATGCTGAGAAATGCTGAAGAGGGATCAAGCTGAAGATGACCTGTAGGAGTTCTTAGGTTTCAAAAGGGAAGGAGAAAAAGAGAGCCCAAACCTCCAGCCACTTTCCTCTTAATGTTGTGATTGTTTTCAATCTGTTTTTCTCAGTAAAATTGTTTACTTTTTTCCCTAGGACTCCAGTTGCATAACCACATACTTCCTTAGAGTCTTTGCATGGCAATTTCATGTCTAATTAAAGAATTCACATAAGCCCTGCTTTTTTTTTTCCTCTGTAAGAGATTAAAATGGCCATAGATTTTAGTACACTATGCAAGTTTGTCTGCACGTGGTGAAATGTGTACACACTGACTGAAGCCCCACTTGCCCATTAGGTTGCCTCCCCTGATGTAATGTGGGTATGTTCTGTGGTACTGCTCCTGTGGCTCCGTGTAAATAAGTCAGGAGAAGACGCTATCCCTTCGGTTTGGGGCAGCACCAGCTGGACTGCTCTGTGAGGTAGGCTGCGACAAGGAGGGAGCAGCGGTCTGTTGGATGGATGGGTGTCAGGTGAGAGCTCAGAAGGGCCTCGTGTCCGTGCAGCCCCGGGCCTCGACACAATGCCACAGGTAGCTGGAAGGGAGAGCACTGCTGGTGTCAGACGGCGGTAGGGAATCAGCGCTGCCCGTACAGTCGCCTGTGTGTATTGTAGGAGGGGTGCGCCATCCCGCAGCCCACGCTGTGCTCCTCTGGGTTATCTTGAACTGGGCACGGCAGCAGCAGCCCTGCGCTGCAGCGAGCTGCGAGCGCTCATCCGGCGCGACGCGTGCCCAGCCTGTGCGCTACCTCACCAGCTCCATCCCGGTGTGTGGTCGTAGTATGAGTTACGATAGCAGTAGAATTCATTTCAACTGCGGCTGAGGACGGGGGGAGGTTCTGCTTTAACACGCGATCCTATGGGGGCGGTGTCTCCGCCCGCCGCGGGTTGTGTGGCAGGGCCGAGGTTGGCAGACCCGCCTCGGGCACCGCGGGGAGCGGTGGTGGTGACCGCTTCTGTGCTGCTCCGGGCGGCCCCGCGGCGCTGCGCAACCGGGCCGACAGCGGGAGCGGGCGCGCTGCGCCCCGTACTGCGGCCACGCGCGGGGCTGCGGTTAATGGCCAACCTTGTCGTTCAGGCCGATTTGGAGCAACCAAAGCCCGCCGTCCGCCCCCGTCTTTGTCTGAGCCAGAGGTTGTGACACCTCAGCTCGTTGCTGCCTTACGGGACCTTAATTGCAAATGAGCGTGGTGCCGAGGTGCGGTGCTGCCGACAGCCGTGCGGCTGCAGGGGCGCGAGAGCCCCGCGGTAGAGCTGCCTCCCGCTCCCCCGGGCTGGGTCCGCGCAGCGGCGGGCACGGTGGCGGCCGGTGACCGGAGGCTCCCGCGGCGCCTTTAAGGGCGCGGGGGGCGCGCGCGGGGCAGCGGGTGCGCGCGGCCGGCTGGCAGCGGCATTGTTCCCTGACGTCACTGGCAGGCCGCGCGGCGGCGGCGGCTCTCCAAGTTGCCTTTGTTATTCGGCGCTCCCCGGCTGACACCGCGGCCGCACGCAAAACGCGGAGCCGGAGCCGCGCGGAGCGGCAGGAGGGCGGGCGGGGGGCGCCCCGGGGACGGGAGCCGCGGGCTGCGGCAGGGCTCGGCCCGGGCGGGCGCCAGCGAGATAGGAATAGGGAGAGGGAGGGAAGAAATAGAATCTCCCTCCCCTCCGCCGGCAGCGAGGCGGTGCGGGGTCGCTGCTTCGCTTGCGTCTCCTAATTGCGGAACGTGGGAGCCCCGCTGGAGCGGGGTGGGCGTGCGGGGCGCACCAACGGCCGTCGGAAGCGCAGAACGTCCCTGCGAGCGGGAGTCAGTGGGGGGAGCAGCCGGGGGAGCGCAGATCAGCCGATCGGCGCCCGTCAGCCGAGGCCAGCGCCCCGCCGCCGACTCGCTGGGAATCGCGCTGGGTTTCCTCGGGAGCAGAAAAAAACCACCCACCCAGCTCCACACCCGCCCCATTGTCGGCGCCCCGGGCCGCCCGCCCCCCCCCGCCGTCGGGGCCGCTCCCCCGGCCCGCCCCGCCGCCCCCGCCTGCTCTGGGCAGCCCCCTCCCCCAGTGGCGAGCACCCCCCGAGCCGCGGCTCGCTCCTACCTGGGTGGCGGCGGGGCCGGGGCCGAGGTGAACCCCTCGGGACGGCGGCCGCCCCCGACCGCCTGCCCGCGGGTCCCCCCGGCCCCGCAACGAGCCGCGGTACTCGGAGGCACCACGCGCTCCGGAGCGCTCTCGTTGCGGGGTGGTTTCCCCTTATTTAATAACAACAATTCAGCAGGGAGGATATTTGCCTGCTCTCAGTTTCCAGAGTGGAAGGGTTTTCTCTCTTTTTTTTTTTTTTTTTTTTTTTCTCTCCTCTTTGCGTGCGTGCGTGCCATTCAGGAAGGCTTAAACGCGACTCCCCGCCTTAAACCCGCTGTAAGACAATATTTGTGTTTTAACTCGGCTCTCAGCTTAACTCCGGGTGCTCGGCGGGTGGGGGCAGAGGGGAAGGGAGAGGGCGAGGGAAGAGCGTCCCCGCAGGAGGGAGGCAGCTCCCTTTCAGATAGGAATCTGGGACAGATTTTGCCAGCAGCCACAAAGCATGGCCCTTTGGTAATAGAATAGCCAATGTAATTTGACACTTCAACTTGCTGTGCTCTCTGCTAGTTGATTCACTTACTCACCCACTAACATTGAGCTCCTTTTCACTGTCTGTGGGCAAGGGAAAAAGGGGGGGGGGGGGGGCAGGCCAACAAAAAAGGGGACCGGGGGGGGCCCGACGGGGGGAAAAAAAAAAAAAAAAACACCTATTCAAAAATCCCCCCGGAGAGCTGTGCGGCACTTGGGGAGAGGAGCCGGCGTGCCGCTCCGCGCCGTGCAGCCGAGGTAAGTTTGGCGGCCGCCCGCGCTCCGTGCCCGGGCAGGGGTCGCGCCTCGGCGGAGCGCGAACAATGGGGCGGGCGGGGAGCGCCCCGCGGGTGCACCGGGCGGGCGGGGAGCCGGGCCTGGCGGCGGGGAGGCGGCCCCGCGCCTGGAATGTCCTTGCAGGGGCCCGGCACCGGGACGAGTTGCCGCGGCGTGGGGCCGCCGGTCGCCAAAACAAAAGGGGCCGGGGCTCGGGGCCGGGGCGGCGGCTGCCCCCGGGCGGGCGGGCAAGCGCCGTCGGGGCGGGCGGGCGGCGAGCCCCGGGGCCGCGGGCGTGCGCTTGGCCGGGGAGGCGCGCGGGGGAGCTTGCGGCCGCTTTCCGTGCTGCGGGAAGCTCGCCTGGGTGGAAATTCCTTGTGTCTGGGTTTTGAAAGCCAGTTGGGACCGGGGCCTCTCTCGGCAGGCAGGAGGAAGGAGCGGCCCCCCGCCTCCTACCGCTGCCGCCCTCCCTCCCCCCGGTGCATCTGTCCAGGAAGCCGCTGGGCGGAGGGGAGGGGGCCGGGGGCAGGGGCCGGGGGGGTGGGAGGGGAGGCCCGGCCGCCGCTCGCCGCCCGCCGCCCGGTCGCCTTTGTGCGAGGGGAACGGGGAGAGCGCTGCCCGGCGCTGCGGAGCGGAGCGGGCGGAGCGCGGGGCTCGAGCCACTCCAGGAATGTAAACACGCGCGGAGCCGGCCGGCCCCGGCGTTGCCCGAACCCCGCGCTGCTCCGCTGCTGTTCCGGGCCGGTGGCGGCTGCTTGGGGCCACAACCGGGATTTTCGACTGCAAACTTTGCTTCGCACGTGGGAAGTTGCTTTTCAGTGCTGCTTTTCGGGCTGCTATGAGGGGCGCCGGAGCGGGTGTCGCTTTTCGGGTTTTGTTTCAGGCAACTGCAGACAACATTACCCAGTTCTTAAAGGTGCAATGTGCGCGCTGGGGGAAGCGGAGCCCCCAAAGCGCGGAGGAACGGCTTTGTGCGGGGCGCGGGGTCCCGCTGGGCAGCTCGGCGGCGGGGAGAGCGTTCCCCGTCGCGGCCGTGCGGAGAAATTTCCCGAGACCGCAGCGAACTTAAGGCACAGCCCCGCGTTCCCGGCTGCCCGTGCCCGTGTACATTTCTGTGATTCGGTTAATAATCTGCAAACGGCTTAATGGCTCCGGAGTGCCCCAGTAGTGGGTTTTCTCCATTGACTCGCGCAGGCCCGAGCGGAGCGCTGCCCCGGCCCTTTCTCAATGCGCTGACATGAGAGAAGAGGATTTGACTTGGCAGCCTGAACAAATGCTCTATCAAAGGTTTCCTAAGAGACAGTGAGAGAGCGGGGGAGATGAATGACCCGAGGGAGTTGTAGGGTGCTACCTATGCAGGTTTCCTTTTAAATACGAAGTGGCCATTTAGGGCTCTGAATAAAACTGCGCGCATCAGAAAGGCGACAGGCTTATAAAATTTAAAAGGGCAGAAGCCCATTAATGCTGTGGCGGAGCTCTGGCTCCCAGCTCTGCTTGAGCGCTTCCAAGCGCCTCGAAGTGCCAAAGCTTTTAAGGAATCCTGAGCAGCGACTCCCCCGGGGCTGGGGGACCTCGACCTTGCGTGTGGGCGGCCCCTCTCCCCGGTGGGGACTCGGACGTGTGGGGGACGTGGGCTGGGGACATTCAGAAGTGGGAGCAGGCGCGGTGCGGGGGCACGCGGGAGCCCCGCAGTGGGTCCGAGGCTCTGCAGACGGGGTCTCGGAGCAGGGAAGTTTCATAGGTAGCAGAATGAAATGGTAGTGCCCCGGCAGCCTGTGGGAGAGCAGGGGTCTGCTCATCAATGGGGATGCTCTCTGGTTCAGACTTCCCCTTCCTTCTCTCGCTAGAGATAAATTTACTATGGCATCAATCTTGTCTTGGCGGGCCACGATTCAGGTTTGTGAATGCCAGAAGACTCGCTCTGACCTTTCTCTGTTCAAGTTGAGGATGTTGAAACACCAGCCATCAAACAAAAGGCACATTGAAAGCAGGCTCTGCACCGAGCACGTGTGGCTGTGGGGTAGCGGGGTGCGTCTGGGGGCTGTGTGCCTGAGTTGGGCTGGGGGAGGAGAGAGAAAAGGCCGCTTATTGCTGGAATGAGAGGATGGAAAACATGACTTGAAGTGCTCCAAATATCTTGGAGTCAAGGACCTGTTTCTTTGTATCTTTATTTTAAAGAGTCTTAGGAAAAACGACTTGTTCTCTACTTTTTTTTTTCTTTCTTATTTTAATTGATGTATAATTAGCAAATAACTAATATATTTTTTGTCCTGTGGAGGCGAAGATGACCAAAATTTTGCAGAATTTATCAACTTATAAAGCAAAACAATCCCCAGAATCTTGGGAAAATTAAATGCCTTTGGGATTACACCTTAAAACAATGAAAATTCTCTGGGATTTAGTTGGCAGAGTTGGGATTTTTATCTGCTTAGGAGAACACTACCTCAAAAAGTAGTGCAAATGTAAAGATGACTGTAAGTTGTAATTTAAACTTATTTGGGTCTGTCAGAGTTTAAAAAGAACACCCTCAGGAGCAGTCAGCACAGATATCTAACCTGGCAGCAGCATTCCTGTCAATGTAGGCAGATGCTGTTATTGTGTACAGTGTTTACGGGCTACAATACCTTAAGTAAACATTGATCATGATTAGAAACAATAATTGAGGCTGTGGCAAAGGATCAATGAAAACTTTGTTTCAGAGGAGAAGCGAGTTGCTGTGCATATATACAGAGAGTGTTTTGTGCTGCCTGAGATGTGCAGTGTTAATGCGGTGCGAAATTCCGGTTTTAGACTATTTTAAGAAATCCACAGAGATGACAGATCAGTTTTTGCATCATCTAAGAGATATGTCCCAATCAGCGTTGGTTACAGGAGCTGAAAGGAGAGCTGAATGTGTGCATCACATTTCCATTCATAACTTTTCTTGGGAGCTGCTTACGCTTCACCCCAAATCGCCCCCAAAGCTTTTGTGGAGACCAAAAAACCAAATTAAAAACCAACTCCTCAAACATGGGGGTGACAGTTACATCACTGATACTGCAGACTCGTTTGTAGCAACTTGGTGTTGGCTAGCAGCTGTGGAGCCTGGTTTCAGTCTTGAAAAGGAAATGTATCTCAGAGAGGAAACAAAGTTGGAATTCCGTTTGCCTTCCCTGGTGTTTCTGATAGGCCTCAGTCCACAGCCCAGCCCTGCAGAAAGGACAGGAGATAAGGTGGCCAGGGCTGTGCCCCACCTGGGCACCTGCTTCTCACAGGTGCGTAGGGCTGCAGCCAATGCCTGTGGGGGCAAGAGGGACCACTGTGCAATTGGCTGATTTCTTCACTCCTCGTTGGACCCATTTTTGTGAAACCCCATCCTGTGTTACGGCAGAGAGAAAAGACTATTGCTGAAGAGTTGAGGATGGGTTTGTGCTTATTCTCATCAAATGCCTGGTGTGGGACAAGGAGCACAAGCGTTCCTTATGTGTTTGCATCTTTTTATGAGAAATCACAATATGCAGTGCCACGATGCTGTGTGTGGGCACTGATGTACCTGCTCTTCAGATATTTTCCTTTCCCTGAACTTAGGTATGTCAGCTTTCCTGCTGATGGTATTTTGAGGCTGTGTCAGTGGTATTAGGAATCATTTCTGCTTTAAAATGGTGTCTTTGGCTCAAAAACAAGGTTTGTGAATTGGAATGTTGCTTTGTCATATTGATTTTTCTTCTGCTTTTCTTTTTAAAAGCAAAAACTTCTTAGGTAGTGATTTCATTTTATTTATTTCCATTGGGCTTCACAGGATCATTAGCGTTGTGCTTGGTTAATGTTTGAAGTTTTTCAAGGTAATTGAGGCCACGAGAGAAATGGCCAGCAAGGGGTTTTAATGGATCTCCACAGCTTGACTGCTGGAGGCAGTAGTGCATTATGAGAGTGGAGGATAGTTGTACACTTGTTACATGTTATTTTGGGTTCAGCTACTTCAAGATGTACTGAAGTTTATATGGCCTGTGAAGGTGTGGTGTGGGATCTCAGTACTGTGTTGCTATCCCTTATTAAGCAGGACAGATTGCTATGGATATTTTGTATCTGGGAGAGAGGAAGAAAAGTTATTTTTAGGTAGGAAAAGTCACTTTCCATCATTTCTCCTTCAAGCATCAACCCAGGTTAACTTTCTTGGCAAGGAGTGAGACATTAATTCTGGAATGTTCCCTTTGAGAGTGCTGGATAGGCCACCATTTGGTCTAGGCCATGATTTCCTTCAGGTGCTTATGCTTTTTAAACCTGTATTAGAGGATAGGAAAAGCAATTTGTGCTCTTCTACTGAGTCCTGGAACATCCAAACATGATTCCTTCCAAGGGGGGGGGGGCCTGCAGGTTGGCACTTGATGAGTTGGGATTTAGGATCTAATCAAGTATCTGCACTCAGAGACCCATGCATCCTTTCATTAGACAATTCAATACATTGAGCTGTTCTATATTTTGTGTAGCGCATTAATATTGAGGTAGTACCGTGTAAGCTATCATGTTAGCATTCCATTAAGATAAATGTGAGAAGTGTATCCCTTTGTTGACAATCAGCATTTGTTTTGACTCAGTGGAGCAGCTCTAATTCCCAAAAGAGGTGATTCCCAAAGTGATGCAGGAGGGTTGTTGGCTCAGTATGGTTGGAGTGGAGGGAAATCATTGCTCCAAAGCCATAGGTAGGTATGATGCTGTAAGTTGTGGAAGTTCATCAAAGTGATTTGGATTTTCTGTTCTTTTCCTTGTTTGTTTACATAAGGACTTTGTTTTTCCTCCTGATATACCACTTATTCAACTGTGGATGATGATGTGGATGGTGATGAGCTGATTTCTAAATCTGATGCTGTCCTGCTGAGGAGAACCCTTTCTGCAGCTCTGTGCCCTTACCTGGGCGGTGTTGGGCTGCCTGCTCTGTTGGTGCAGCCATTCTGCTCACATCTTCCCCAGATCTCCAGCTGCTGGGGAGCTGGCTGGAACTCGGTAAGCAATAGAAGAGCAACATTGCTGTGCGTCTGGCTTTGGAAATGGAAATAGCTCCAACCCATATGTAATCCTGGAGTGTTGTTAGAGCTAGCATGGGAACGAAAGTCACGGGCTTCCTGTGCCTGACAGTGTCATGCAAAGCAAGCATGAGAGTTTCTTGCTGTCTTTGTTTGTCTTCAAATCTCTCTGTTTCCAGTGCTCTAGACTGTTACTTGCAACCTCTCTGGAGCTGTGTGTTGATGGGCAGGATGACAATGACTGGAGAACACCAAATTCTTGGTCTGTCCAATGCATGAATATGGGTAGGGTCTGCCTCAGTTGTGTTGCAGCTCTTTGTACATGGGCAATGCCATTTTACATCTCTGCCAATTGGATGGAGACAAGCGTTTGAGGAGCAAGAGGATCAGAAATATGTTGACAAATTTCACATCAGTCCCTTGGAGATTTCCAGATAATCTCCTAACTAATCAGAACAGTTTATTTATTGGGGCTGTGGTGATACAAATATGTGACAGAATAGCAGGGGCTTCACTTGGCCATTTAGTAGCAGAAACAGTTCCCTTGGTGAATATTTGACTGTTTCTTGGCTGTGTTCCTGATTCCCTCTAAGAACAGCGGAGCCTCTTAGACTGCACTGAAATACACACCTCCTGGATCTCCATCAGAAATTTTGAAGTTACTCTCTCTTGTTTCTGAAGCCCTGTTCCAAATAGAGATGAACTGATGGAGCGCAGACTCGTTCTATGAATGTGAACATCGAGAGCTGGGCACGGTGGTGCAGCTGGGGGTCAGGAGGACTGAAACTGGGCTTCCCTGCCAAGTGCCTGGCTCACAGTAGTGCTGAAAGAGTGGGATTTCCCTGGTTTGAGCACGGTTTCCGCTTTATCGAAAGTTGAAAATCGCTCCAGGTTTATGGGGGTTCTTACAACTTCTCTTCTGTGTACTGATGCAGCTCAGATCCTTCCCCATGCCATTCTCTTGGGATGGTTTGGAGTGTTGTCCAACACCCACTTGATAACCATGTGTCTTACAGCTCAAAGGTTACCACCTGCCTTTGGTTATTTTAGAGGTGTGACAGAGTAAAAGCAAGGTGGAGGGGCTGAATGGCAGTGAGGAAGTGCTGGTGTCTTTGGCTGCAGGACCCCCACCCTGGCACATAGGCACATTGCCTGCCAGGGAGCTTGTCTGTCCCACTGCCCAACTGGAATGGTTTGACAACCAGCACTGTCATTTTTACACTTTAATGTTCTAACATCGAAACAACAGAAGTTCCATTTTGTTTACCATGCTTTTTGCCTTCTCTCTGAGGCCACTTTCCTCCCTCATTCCCCATTAAAAAAGAAGAGAGAGAGGAAAAAAAGAGCAGGATAAAAACTTTAAACAACATTTTTAAATACTTTGTCGACATTGCATTCTCAGAAGAGTGGTTTGTTTATATATTTCTCCATATAGGAAGAGAGTAGGGCTTATTATCCTACAGGTTTTCAGGGGAGAGAAGAATGATGTGGTTGTCAGGCAGCCTGCCTGATCTCTTGGTGTCCTGCTTGTAAGTCTGTGTTTGTTCAGTGCTCTTGTGGCCCTTTTCCCGGCAGTGGGATCACAGAAGTTAACTTGTTTACAGCTGGTGTGCAGCTTATGTTGGCCTCCCTTGCAGCGCCCCGGCTCTCCCCCCAGCCTTTTCAATGAAGGCTTTTCTTCCCTCCTCTTCTCAGCACAGGTTGATACACTTTACATTTGATTAAGCTTGTTTGTTTTTTCTTTCTGAAAATGGGATTTTAATTTTCTTTTTAAAAAAGTGATTTAAAAAACACTCCAGGCCTGTGAACTGTCATGCTACAGGTGCTCCCGGGACCCTGGTATCTGTTGCTTTTTGGGTGCACTGGGGAGCTGGAAGGTCCCAGTGCCCTCTGGCTGCAGCCTGCATTCAGCAGCATCGTGGCTGCCAGCCACACTGAGTCCTGTCTGCAGGTGTGGGTGGCCCAGCTGAGGCTGTGTGAGCACAGTGCGTCTGCTGCACTTGCGTGGTTGGCTCACTGCGAGTGTGTTGGGCTTCCTCGTGTCCAGAGTTTAATTCACGTCCAGAGGTTCATTTGCTCTTCCTCCTGAAAGACCTGCTCTGGTATGGGACACTGAAAGCCACTCTCAGTTGCTATTTAAAAAATTGATTGTAAGAACAACGTGTGCATCTTTTCCTGTCTCCTCTCAAATATGAGATTTCTCCCCAAATTTACATCACTGTTTAAAAAAGTTGGAGATTGCAGTCCAGCTGGAGCGTGATAGCATTCGACATGGGAGCCTCCTGGCTTTCCAAC
Organism: Lagopus leucura; assembly: GCF_019238085.1. Taxonomy (NCBI): domain Eukaryota; kingdom Metazoa; phylum Chordata; class Aves; order Galliformes; family Phasianidae; genus Lagopus; species Lagopus leucura. The sequence goes on along the minus strand of NW_024962255.1, from coordinate 11,960,145 downwards.
TGAATGCATAGCTCTGGCTTTTGGCACTGTGAAACCCTGACATCTCGCACATTAAAATCATAACAGCATTATGTAAGGAGAAGTTATTTTAGGTCACTTGCAGTGCCTCCTAAATCTCAGCTCCAGCGACCTCGTGAGCTGGAACGCATGGGCTTGCGCAGCCCCAGCTGTGGGCAGTGTCCAGGCATAGTGCCACCTCCTGCCCTACCCTCTGTTCCCTGCTCAGCCCCAGTCTTGTGCTATGCTTCCAGGGGGCTGGGAGCAAAGGGGGTGGGGGGCTCCAAGGCCAGCAAAGGATGTTGGCACTGCAGTGTGTGGGTAACATGGGCATCTCTGTGGCGTTGGCCTTGCTGCTCTTTGCTGTGAGATGGGAAAATCTATGGCAACCACTGCTGGCAGCCAATGTCTGCCATCATTTTTATTTTGCCTTTATTCCTGGCAGGTTGTCTGTGAGTAGGGCAAGTGTCTGCCAGGGATCTGGAGCTGGGGTTTGAGGTATGGGGGAGCAGATGGGCACCTAAAACTCACGGCTGGATGTTTTATGTAAGCAAAATATCGGGGTCATTTTGTCTCTAAATAAATGCAAAAACATGAAATTTCTGATTCGTCTGTTGAAGTTCCATTTGTTAACACACTGTTACATTAAGCATCCATTTTGAAGAGTTTGGCACCTTGCCTCTAGGATAGCAGGATGCAGTGCACCCTCTTAGCATTATTCCTTGCACTGTTTTTCACCACACATAGCTATGGTGATCCTCGCACACACTGAATGGTTCCAGATGAGCACGTGTAACAGATGCATGTTTGCCCTGTAATGGGCAATGCTAGCTGCATGCAGGTAAACACATTAGTGAGCCGGAATGAGTGAAGGGAGGGCAGCAAGGCTGCTGTCGGGAAGCTCCCAGGCTCTGCCATGGTGACTAAGGCGGCTTGATAGCTTCCTTATTGCCACCATCTGCCCGCTGCCGGCTGGGGCTTGCAGCGTGGCGAGGTCCTGCTGCTTGCGGGCTGAGGACAGGGCACTGGTAGCCAGCCATGGACAGGGCTCTGAACATTCTCGGTCACGGCTGTGTGATAACTCTCTCATTAGAGTTGTTTAATCATGTGAAAATAAAATAAATATAATCCCAAGAGAGACAGTGTTTTCATTTCATTAAATTTTGTATTCTATGTGCACATATAAATTATTTACTCAATGTGTGAGTCTCTTGTGGAATACGTTGTGGAAAAAAGTCTTGTATTGGTATTCTTGAAATACTACTCTTTTGAAAATCCCACCCAATTTTCAAATGTTTGCTGGCAGTTTTATGGTGTCATATGATTTAAATCCTGATTTAAAACTTTGAGTTCAGTCATCCAAAAGGGAGCAGCATGTCGGCACGAAGTCTTCGTTCTCCTTTGTCTGAAACTGCAGCTACAGCCCTCAACACCTCTTTCTCAATAAAGAGAAATGTAAATCAAAAATACTTGTCACGTTGCCAGCATCTTGTCCTAGCAATATCCCAGCATACTAAATCATAAAAGGAAGAAACGTAGTTCATATCTGCTGTCACATGAGAAATATATTTTTAAGTATATCTCTGCTCTGTTTGTGGTCTTTTGATGTTCATGAATTTACGCTTTGTTCTGCTGAAGACAACTTCACCTGATAAACTTCCCATTGAAGTAATGAGGGACTGGGAAGTCAAGTTCCATTCTTACCATTGCACCTGACTTAGGAATAACTTGTAGGAAATGAAATATGATGCACATATGCTAATCTCTTACAAAGGCTGTCTGACATCTTCATTTAGTAAGGATTAAACTCCTCCAAAGAAGCTCAGAGGATGCAGGAATTCTCTGGCAGTTGATCTTTTTGTGCTTTTAACGCAGAATATTTTTAGCCCAAGATACAAAAATACGTACTTCTGTATCCAAAGAGAATGTTGTTTCCATTTATTATAAAACCTTGGATGGGAAACAAGATGTTAGACCTATTATAATGCAACCCAGCAATTAACATATGTTGGCCTGCCTCTGCCAAGGCTGCCTTGTGAGTAATGCAGGTTGCACAAGCAGAGGAGTCGGGTTGTTTGTCAGTGACAAGCCATCCATACATGCATGAGTGATCAGATTGCACAGCCATCGGCCGAGGATAGGATGTGAATCTGTGTTTGAATCTAAAAGCAATTATAGTTTAAATTTCCAAACTGAATGCAGCTGAGAGGGCAGTTTTGACTTTTTTTTCCTTTTACCAATAAAAATAAATAAACAAATCAAATAAACAAATTGTGCAATATTAAGAAAATTGTGTAATAATCAATGAAAGCTTGCAAGTTTTTGAGTGTGTTGTTGTTGTTGTTGTTGTTTTTAATTCTCCAATGACTGAATGACCAGAGTGGGGAATGTCAGGGATAAGCTCAGAAGTGGGAGCCCCTTGTCTCCCCTTTCAGAGATTCCTGGGTGCTGCACATGGGTGCCAGCGACCAAGACCCTGCTTCTCCCTTTGGAGGGGCCTTCTGCAGCTGACGGGTGGTGTGGCTTGGTTCAGCTGGAAATGTTTTCTCCATGCTGAAGGCCAACGTAGGGGCAGCCGTAGCTGGAAAACATACTTCTCATGTAAAGTGTTGAGTATTTTCTATAGATTTATTATTTCCACCCAAATATGCACTTTTTGCAGTTACATATAGGAGGAAGGAAAGAAAAAGAGCAGAAGCTTGAGCTGAAAGTATGTATGTATATAAAGTTAAATTATAGGGGAGACCAGCTTTTGCTTGTTTTCCACTAACACAGAGTGCATGACCAATTAAGACCTACTAAGTGTTACAGGAAGACAAAAGGTATACTGTAGATTTAAATTAACAAAAGGCATCCTCAGAAGATTTGGAAGGTCGAGTATGCTTGAACTCTAAAATGTGCTCCAATTAGTGCTCTATTTAGAAGCAGATTTTGTTTCTTAACCTGAGAGCAGACTGCTGCACATCGGCTGAGAGCTCACTGTGTCCCTCGGCTGTGGTTGGTCACTGTGTGCTGCTCTCAGTGTGAGCCAGTAATCTTGGCTGGGGGGATAGAAACATGGAGAGAGAATAGCAGTTGGCATCTGTATGCATCGTATGTAGGTGTTTACTTCTGATTCTTGGATATCTTACCATGACAGAGTGCAATGCATCATCACTTTTCTCTTTCAGAGGGTTACATGCTCAAATTGTAGCTTTGACACTGTCTGTTAAGCTATAAATAAAGCTTGACTATGACAATGATGGCCTTCATTGGCTACGTTTTGACTATAAATTCACAATTGTTGCTTTTGCCTTGAGTGTCATTTTCAAGCTATGCAGCCTGGATGGTGTTGAAGAAAAGAACTCAAGAGTTGAGAACTGTGGGCTTTAGTGCTCAGTGTGCTGATCAGTCTAACTTAAGATTGCTGGCCTTAAAATACTTGGACATCAGAAGCCAGGCCTATAGAATCATTTAGAATAGTAATAGACTTGCCTTTTGCAAGATTTGTCTCTGAAGGCTTGTGTGGGTATTGCATTTTCAGGTTTCATCCACAATCACAAGTGCTAGAAGCTCATTAAATAAACAGAAATGCTTCTACTATCAGCTGACTTCAGGAGCTGGGTCTTTAGTGCATACATGAAAACAGCAGCAGCCTCAGCTGCAGGGCTGCTGCCTCTTCTTTCAGTGCCGTGCTGCGTGGGACTGGGAGCAGCCTTGTTGTGCCTGCAGGCTGCTGCAATTGCCAGCCGTGCCCAGGGCACTGCACATCTTTTTCAACCAAGCATGCACTGAGAGCTTTTACAAATGAAATGGCTGGGTGAAATGCTTGCTCCTCCACTCCAATGTCGTCAGTCCGGAACAGGCAGATCCAGCAGAATTTTTGGAGATGCTGAAAAAAGGGGAAAATAGCTGGCTGGGAAAAATACACAGTAAAGAAGGTGTAGCTGGCTTTACCTCCTTTGTGGCATTTTGACTGTAAAAAGTGACATTACTGAATTTGTATCAATATATTATTTGTTCTGTTTTTAAATATCTGTCAGGAGGCTTTGATCCATGGGCACTATTGTTACCTCTCCCATGACCAGCAGCTGTGTGTAGGACTGCTGGACATCTATCCTTTAGAGGCAGCTCTAAGTAAACAGTTTTGCCTGTGATAATTTTTGTTGGTCAAGTCTGTGTTAATTGATGCACTTTGTGCTGTTGTTCTCATGCTTAAATAGCACCTGTGAGCAGGTTTCATTAAAGCTGCATCTCTAGGTGCACACTAAATACCTTTGATACCTCACCTGTGATAGTGGTGGAGCTGCTAGTAAGAATGACAGCTGCAGCCAATAAATGAGGACAGTAATAGAAGGCTCAGTGCTGGGTAGAGCACCATAAATCATGAGGCAAAAGCAGTAAGAGCTCTGACAAATCGGTGAGCAGCTGCAAACAGCACTTTGCAGGTAAGAATTATTGTGCTCACTCTTGATAAGTGCTCAGAGCCCGCCTCTTCCTTGCTTGTGGGTGATGGCCCTGGTGTGCGGGCACTTGGGAGTCTGGCCTGGGGATGGTGAGCATTCAGTCTTGTGTCATTCTCACAGCGTGCACTGAGCCTTCGTTTTCATCTCAGGTATGTTTAAGTGAGAGTTTTCTCCTTCTGGGAGGAATCCTCTAATTTTTTTTGCAGCTGACAAGTTGTTTTATTTTGTTTCCTTGGAGACTTTAAAGCAGCATTTTAGAAAGGTGGAGAGAAGGGGATGGATTTGGCTGACTTAAAACCAGCTTGCTTTGTTAGCCTTTGCCTGGAGGGATGTAAGGAGCCTGCATGGTATAAAACAATCCTACTCTTCTATCATTAGAGAAATGAAAAGTATTTTAATGAAATAATGATAGGAAACAGATGGTGATGGGCTGGCAACTGGGCTGTTTTTGTACACTAAAAAGTGTCAAAGGCATCTCAGTGTAATTATAGCTAATGCTGTCTCATGATGTAGTGTCTGGGGGTGGGTGGGGACTGAGGCTCCCCGGGGTCACTGCACCTGGAGCCGTGCACTTCTGAAATGTGGCATTATATAAACGGGAGCCCCTGTGAGCAGTGCTGCTGGCAGAGCTGTGCCCCTTTATCTGCAAGGGCTTGGATGGAGCTTGCCACTCTTCTGTACCATGCTTACGGTGTAGTGAGTTCCGTAACAGCTGTCTTCCTCTGGTGCTCTAAGCTATGTATTTTAAGCATACAAATAAAACATTCTTAAGATGGTGTATTAAACAGCATCATTTACATATGGGGTAGTTACGGATCTACTTGAAGCTGCAGGTCCCCTTTTGAGTACATGAACATCCATAACCCCTTGTATGGGAACTGTTGAGTCATGGCCTGAACCACTGATTGATGACCTGGGGAAAGGACCAGGTCAGCCCTGGGAGCACAGGTGAAGGCAATTCAGCTGTGTGACCAAAAGGGGTGGAGCCTGGCTGCACCTCTCCTAGACCTCATTTAAGGGCTGACTGCAACTGGGGAAGGTTCTCTTTCTGAAGATCCTTCCTTGGTGGAGATTCCCCTGCGCACCTAGAATCTTCTGATATGGGTGAGCAATTTTCTTTCCTTCCTTTATAGCATTTTTCTATCATGCTGCTCCTTCTGTTATCATACCTCTGTTGTAATGCCTTTCCCATTGCATTGATTTGTCCATTTGCTACACCCTCCATGTTGCCCCAGGAACAATCGTTAGGTTGTGTGTGTGTGATCAGGCCCTTAGGATCAGTGTTTGTGTGATTCATAGTTAGTGGGACAGGTCACTGATGGAATAAAGGGCTTTGTGGTTTTTTTTTTTTTTTTTTTTTAAGGGTGTGCTTTTAGTCTTGGTCTTCCTCTCATTAAGTTTTGTTTTTAGCTGGGTTAGCTGCCATTGATACAACTGACTGCAGGGCTATTCCCTGTGCTGGTACCAGGCTGTTCTGGGAAAACACAAGGCAGGAACTTCTTTCCAGCTTCTTTTGATTTAGTACTACAGTTGTCAGAGGGTGCCTTTTACCTGGCTGCTGGGTGGTTTAACCTAGCAAGTAGCTAAGCACCACACAGCCTTTCTCTTGCTCCTTACCTCCTAGTGAGATAACAGAGAGAACTGGGGGGAGAAAAAAATCCAAAAATCAAAGCAACTCAGTAACGACTAAAGCATCAGTGCTTTATTGGCATTGTTTTTCTCCTACAGCCGGGGCATTGCATCATACCAGGCACTCTGAAGGAAAAAAAAAATCAACTCCATCCAACCTGAAACCAGGTTGGGTGACATGGTGATGTCTAGCAGATAAGCCAGAGGACATGCACTTGTGTCAGCTCCGCAGCCAACAGCACAGGGCTTCAGCTGGGCTGTCCTACTGTGACTATGTCATTTGTCCTATCCTCTGCAAGTGGGCGATAAGTGTCATGTCTTAGAGGTGGCATGGGCTGTGCTGCTGGTACCGTGATGGTGGCACAAGGAAGGGAGAATGACAAGTTAAGTGAGGTGGCTTGAGCACAGGGTAGCATTTTTCACTAAGTTTTTCTTGGTTGTTTCTCCTGGCCAGGAGTAAATCATGTTGTTAATGCTGTGGGATCTGTACCCTAACGCCTGGTACAAATATGCTGTGAGAAAGGTGGGCGGTCATTATTTCCATCCCTCCTGCTGCAGTGTGGCCTTGCTGAGACTGCCTTATCCTCCCAGCTCCCTGCTGTTGTCATTTGCGCCCTTACACTATGTTACCATCAGTGTTTGTGCAGGTGTGTGATGAATCACATGGGTGAGCCCAGTGAGAAAACAAAAACTGTCCTGTGTTCCTATATAGGTTCTCTCGGCCCGTGCAGCTCCCTGTATGGGCTGTGGTGTGAATGTGGCACTTATAGCCTGGATGTGTGGAATTTGGGAGTGGGGGCTCTCAAATCAAGAAGTCAGATGGATCCCTGCAATTAGGCAAGAATAATGAACTCAACTCGTAAATAGATTGAATTGAGTGATTGAAACCACAGTATTTTGATTTGCATAAATTCATTTTCCTGTTAACGTTGGAGCATCTGTTGCTGGGGCAGGTAGTCTCACTGAATAGAAACATAATTTATGTGTAACATATCCTACATAGGGCATCTCTCCTAGCACAGCCCCAGGAACTAGTTCAGAGTCCCCAAAGCAGGAAAAAATAAACAAAGAGAGTATAGGTCTGTGGGACCATGCCTATGAGGGATGCAGACAGCTCCTTGGTCAGGGAGCTTCATATACTTCTTGGTCAAAACGTTGGCCAAGTTGTGTGACCTGGGAGGCTGCAAACCTCCCCATATTTCACTGAAGCAAGGTAAAGCTCAAAACTCCCTGTCTTTGGTTAAGGGTGCCTGGGAAATACAGTGGAGCCGGGGCTGCCTGCTGTGGGGATGGGCAGAAATGACTGCATAAGGTGGCTCTGCATTCCACAGCTTGTGAAAGCCCTAGTGTGAGTTACTCCTCTGTTTGTGGTGTTTGTTTTTTGTTGTGTTGCTTTTATTTGTATAATAGAATAGCCTGGGTTGAAAAGGGGCTGTAATGATCACCTAGTTTCAACCCCTCTGCTATGTGCAGGGTTGCCAACCTCCAGACCCGGCTGCCCAGAGGGCTGTGTGTTAGGGGTGTGTGTCTTTTGTGTGACCTGCTGTTTCACTGAAATTGCTTACTTCTCTGTTGAAGCAGGTGATGGAACTTCCCCTGTAGAGTTGGCAGGAGGTGGCGTGAAATTTGATGCCTATCCTCCTTCAGGCTTAATGTGCCCAGAGGACACCTGCAGCCTAGCCAGCTGTGGCAGCCACAGTACGGTGTCATAGTGCACACTGAAGGCCAAGCCTGCAGCCCTTGCAGGGGGACAGGGCTCCCTTTTGCAGAGTCAAAAGTTTGCACTGGCACTTGCCCTTCCTGGGGGGGCCTGGGGCAGGTGGGTAGGCGATTTCTTTCTGGGCTATGTTGGATGCAGCTGGCAGGAGCTCCTGCTGGGGTCGGAGCCTGTGGGAGGACCGTGTGGGAGCCATGCCTTTCCCACGGTGTGCAGTGATTGGAGCTCCCGGGCACTGCCATCATACAGATAACCCTTGTCATTAAGCTGCATGGCTTGACTAAATACCAGTTCTGATTGTAAGTAATTCTTAAGTTCCTGAAGGAAAGTGGCGTATTATATTTTGTGCTGCCTGCTTTTACTGTTGTTTTGTAACTCAGTGTGTGGTTTTAGCTTGCAGACCAGCTTGAAAGTGGCTCCATTGCTGTGGTAAATCACACTTTATTGCTCAGGTCCTGGGTGCATGTGTGTTGTCTGGGGGATGCCTCATGGTCTTGGGGTAAGAATCAAGCAAGAATCTTAAAGTGGCCAATACTTGCATGCATTTAGCTGGGGACGCTTGCAGCCATCTCACTGAAGGGTTCTTCTGGTGTGCTGTTAATGCCCAAATTTAGGGGGTATGCATGTGCAGGGATGTGCAGTGTCCCTGCGTGGTGAGTGGATTCGGTGTCTGCTGCTGTTTGGGTGCAGCACAACATAAAAGGGTTGATGAGGAAAATTGTGTTCAGATCAAAATGCTGCTGGTAGCTTTGTATGCGGATGTTCTGTACAGCTTTTATTATAGAATACCTTTTGGAAATGCCTCTTCCTTTTTTGATTTTTTTTTTTTAAATGAAGTCAAAATATTCCAAAATTAAAATTATGCCCTGAAAATCCAGTTATGTACATCTCCATGTCTTACCTTCATTTTCTTTCAGAATTATTTTTTGATTAAAAATATGAGTATTCTTGAATGCACATTTATTTTCAAGTGACTGATAATGCCTGAAACAAGCCTCTATTGTATAAAGTGCATGAAATTCCTGAATTTTTTTCATTTTCCACTAATATGAAACAAGGCATCCAAAAACCCCCAAATGATTTGAAATTTCTCAAGTCTATAGAGGGCTTGGTCTAGTGGGAGGTACAACCTGGGCTGGTGGGAAGTGTTCCTGCCTATAGCAGGGGGTTGGGACTAGATGATCTGAAAGGTCCCTTCTAACTTAAACTGTTCTGTGACTTCTAAAAACTAAGGAGATGGACTCATTTTGCAGAGGTCTTCCTTTTTATATTCGTAATTGGTACTTCTCATTTTATTCTGAACAAATCACCTACTGAAATAATTCTTTGTGTCCATGTATTAAGGGCAACATAGTATAAGCTTCTTTCATAAACATTCATGGTGATGTTTTGTGACTGTATTAATTTTAGTGAAATTGTGTTTAAAATCTTTCTTGCTTATATGTTGAACTCATAGCGTGTTATTGAAATCAGTCTGTATACAGATGTATGGTTTTCCTTTTACTACTTTTTCTAGAGTGAGTTTGTATCTATTCATGGAACATGAGGAAAACCAGGCTGGAATTTGCAGGGATGCAGCTTTCTGATGTCTGTGGGATTTCTGCAGATTCCAGAAATTAATGGTGAGACTTCAGTGCATTACAAGTTAATAAAAACTTACAGCAGACATTATTTATATCGAAGCACAGAATAAATATTGAATTTTCTTTTTAAGAGAAAATTGCTTGGGGGATTCTGACAGTTAGTGAATCACCCTGCCAGGCTTTGTGGTTTTAAAGCCAGAACGCTTACGCTTGAGAGCATTATTTGTCCTATTTCTCTTTCAAAGGCTCTACACATGAGCAGAGAAGCTGGCAGATGAGCTAGCCTGTAGGAGGAAATAGTTAAAGCAGCTGACCACCGGCACTATCAAATGCATAAACAAACCGATAAAAGTAGCTTTCGTGTTATCATGAACTTGCTGTTTTTTAAATGTTTCTTATGCCTGATGCAGAACAAGCTAGGAAGTATGATGCTAAAACTGACTGAGCTGTTCTTCTGACTGTAGAACACTGATGGGCAGGCAGCAGTTTGGCTGCTCTCTGTGCCATGCAGGTCACTGGGGCAGCACAGACCTGTGGCATTGCTTCCTGATAGTGATTTGTGGCCTCCTGCACTGCTCTGGGGGTCTGGGAAGCACTGCTGTTGCTCAAGCTCACAAAACTTTTTGTATCTTCCAAGCTCTTAATCATTGTGAATAAAATAATTGTCGTGAATAAAATTTAGATTAGACTATTAAAGATTTAAGTATTTTAAATCCTGAAACTCATTCTGTCTGTAGAGTTCAAGAGTTTATTCATGTGCAGCACCATGGAAATCACCGCTGAAGGCACAAGTTGCCTCATGGCTGACTCCCACCTAAGCTTTTTGTAGGGGAAGATTAAAACGGATTTACTGCATCCACTGAGTAGCCTGCTCAAATTCATCTGTGTGAGGTTTCAAAATATGTACAGTTATTCAAGATTCAGTCTAGTTCCTTGACAATGTGTTTGCAGAATGCTAACCACTTAAAAGCAGCTTGGGGTTTTAGATTTCCACATTGCTGCTCCTCTGTTTGCAAGCCAGGCAATGAAGGATAAGGCTGGTGCATGAAGCTGACAGAGCAGCTCCTTTCCCTAACCCCAGCCACTTGAGAACCAGGTGATGCAGTGAGCACAAGAGAGGAAAATCAAAGTCACAATCCTGTAAATATTTATGTGCGTAGTTAAGGTTAGACATAAAAATGGTTATTTGAACTTGGTTGAACTTGCACAGAAAGCTAAGAATATGTGTAAATATTTGCAGTCTGGAACCTATTTCAGATTTGAGAAGTATTTAAAGTACTTCAGAATGTTTTTTTTTTAAATACTGCAAAGCCTTCTGCTGCAACAAGATGCATTCAGACAGTGCAGACCGTGCCACGTGGGTAGTGCCTCCCAGCTGTAGCAAGCTGGATAACTGTAGGCTTTGAACCTGTGCAGCTCTGTTGGTTTGCTCCTGTGATGCCCTCAGCAAGAACTTGGTGTTGGGTTGGAGAGCAGGAGGCTTGGTACTGGCTCACTGAACTTGCAATGGCAGTTGTCTGATTCAACTAATTCTTCCCTGTCAGATTTCTCAAGCAACTTTGAAGGGATTGGTTGGGGTCTGACTACCTGCCTGTCCCAGTCATAAAATTGGGTTAACTATGCGATCTTTCTTCCAACATTGCCTGGACCTCCCCCAATTTGTGTGTGTGTGTTTTTTTTTTTTTTTTTTTTTTTGTGTGTGTGTGTGTGTGCACAGAAGCTAGTTTTCAAAGTAGTATTGTAAGACAAGTAAACTGAGAGCTTGCAAAATGTGCAGGTGTTTGGCTACCTGGAAATGTGAAGGATTGGGTTCATTGTGTATCTGTAAGGTCTCACAAATGTGTGTGTCATTCTTAAGAGCTGTGATTTATCATTTTTTTTCTTTAATTGCTTATTAGCGCTTGTTACAATGGAAGCAGCATTATCCTAGCAACCTGCTGTTGTCATTTGTGCTCTGTGTATGTTGTGTATATGCGTACAGACATACTTTTTAGTAGTGAGCAGCTGCAGGCATGTGCAAGCCAGCCCTGTGCTGATGTAGCTCCAGATCTCGCCCACCCGCCCACTTTCCTTCCTTCCTTCCGTGGAGAACTGGCAACCAGACAGCCTCAGCGCCTGTGTTGTGCAGGCAATGGCCTGTCGGGGGGATGGATAGGGGAGAGCATTTGGGTGCCAGATCAGTATCTCGTTAGGCTCTTCTTAGCATATTTTACAAGTCTGCGGACAAACAGTAGTTAAGATTTGGATGGAGAAAAATTTATGTGCTCCCTGCGGAAGAGGGAAATGGAGCTGTGTCTGGGTGCTGCTACTGCTCCCAGGCTCATCCCCAAGGATGCTGGGGCTGTGCACTGTGCCCTGAGGAGCTGGAGGGCAGGGGAGGTAGAATGTTCTGTCCAGGGCAAGTTATGAAACCCTAGTTCAATTAATTCACTGCTTTCATCTCTGAGATGAGGTTTAAGAGCACAGAGTACAAAATACTGGATTGTGTGTGTGTGGTGCAAATGTGAAATTGGACTGAATTTATCCCTAACTGTCTTAATGAATGGCAATTTTGCGAAGTCATATGGCTGAGTCAGCTGACTTTAATGATGTTTTTAAGCAAGGGTTAGAGAAAGCATTCAGCTCATATTTCCTTGTTGCTGTTGCTGCATTTTTCCCCTATTAAGGTCTTAATGATTATGTTTTCCTTTCTTAATCACAAACAAGATGACTTCAGCAGTTGGCGACCCTTCTGCAGTCTCTGGTGTAGTTGTGGTGTGGAGGTCACTTCTAGCCCTGCAAAAAGGCAGCAAGCGGGGCAGTGTGAAGGGATTACCATCCAGCAGGAGCAGGGCACTGGTTTGGAGAGCCTGGTATTGTGGGATTGGGTATAAGCAGCTGGTCCCCTGCTTAGGCAACTGCTGTACAACTGGAAGCTGAGCGACCTTGCTTTGTTGGGGGGAAGCTGGCCATAACACATGGGTGCAAGCAGGCAGGGGGCTGCTTTGGGTGCCTTTCAGAAAACAAGTGGTTAAATGTGGGCCTGTATCTTCTACATGTGGAAGAACTGTAAATAAGTAGCACCAAGGCTGCCTGACCCACATTGCGCTTGCTGGCCAGAGAAATACTCAGCGTTCTTGGGCTGCCCATACTTGGCGCTGTGCTCTGCCTCTGTGCTCTGCAGCTGCTGGGCTGCAATTGCAGAGTTGATGAATAAAACTGACACGCACAGCTTGTAGGTGTAGGCTTATTTTATTATCTATTTCCCCCTTCACAAATTAAAAAATATGTATCTGGGATTGGCATGTGAAGAGGCACTGTGTGTGAATTCCAGCAATAGTCTGTAAATGGGTGCCTTGGAAAAGATGCCTGACTCTGGAGCTTGTGAAGTATTGAAGTGACTTGGTCTGTTTTTCCTCTGCGTGAATGGTGAGGGGTATGTGGGTAGCTGGGAGACCTCCTGGTGAGTGTTGGTGGGTCCTGCTGCTTCCCGTGCTGTTGGCTGTGAGGCTGTGGCTGTGTGAGCAGTGTTCTCATTTACATTGGTCTGCTTTCAGCCTGGTGCAGTAAATCTATTTCACTTGTCACTTTGTAAATCATTATATAGGATTAGGCCTTTTACCAGCTTTTAAGAATTCTGCCACTATTGTAAGAACTTCCCCCTGCCTGGCTGAGCCGAGTGGTGTTCCTCCTTGCTGAAGCAGCGCTGTGTGTGAGGAGGAGGAAACGCTCCCTGGAAAGCAACCGACATTTTCAAAAGTGCTGTTCCACAAAAGGCGCTTTGAACTGTGCTAACCCTTTAAAAGTTGAATAATATTTTGAATGTTACTGTTCTAATGTTTTCCTATTGTCATGGAAGACTTGGATCAAGTCCCAGGGCTGTGGTTAACTTTGCCTCCAGTCTTAGTCCTTATTTACTACTGCTGGGGAGATGAACTTAAAGCTATTCCAGCTTTTTTTTTTCCACTGCTAAAGTCAGTCTTAAAATGTTCTAAGACCTTTTTTAAAATAGAAAAAGCTGAAAGATGGCTGATGTTTTAGCTGAAAGGTTGCAGTGGAGTTCTCCCTCCCACGTACTGTCCAGGTTGCCTTGTACTGTGTGGTGGCCAGCTGGGCCTGGAACGTCCCTGGGGAGCTTGGAAATGTGTGTAACAAAGGTGAGCCAGGCAAGTGTTGTTTATCCAGTTTTTAATGCTTCTGATTCTTCAGAGTTGTAGTTGTAAACTCCTCCATATTTGACGTTCCATTTGTTAGGTAAACATCTGTGAACGTTGGGGGTGGTGGTGGGTGATGACCTGAAAGTTAGAAGGGGAGTGTTTAGCAGAGGATACAGCTCAGTTTGTGGTGTTTTGATAAACACAGGTGAAGCCATTTCCATCTCAGGGCCTACTGAAGGTGCAGCAGCAGGAGGAGCAACTTCGGTGGGACAGGGGTTTTTGGGAAATGCTGTCAATAAATACATTGATACTGAGTGTAATAAATAGTTTGATACTTAGTACTTACAAGTTCTCAGGAAGCAGATTGAAATATAGTAACAAAATTCAGTGTCCTCTTACATGTTGGTCAGATCAGGTCCCTTGGTCGTGAAGTATGTTTTCACCCCTTGCCCTGTGAGTTTGTTTGGCAGAAGGTATGATTTATTTGGCATCAGATAATCTGCATGCGGTTGTCATGACAGTATTTGAACTTCTGCTATGAAGACGCAGGGTTTAAGGTTTCCATTGGTCAGTGAGGTCTCCAAGGGCTCATTTTCCATTTATATGTACTTCCTGTCCATCCCCAGGAGCCTAATTATTAATGTAATAGTATGTAGTAATAGCTTATCAGACCAGATTATGTTAGTGTAACTTGCTTTTACCATACATCATTGTATGTTAAAAGCATTTGTTGGTTTAAATTGAAAGCTTGGTGTGTTTCTCTACTGAATAACTGTTCCTTTTCAGCTTCCTAAAGGAAAGAAATCTTTTTCTGCTTAATAATGTGAAGTGTGTGCTGTGTACAGAGCAGAAGTGGTTTTGGAGTTGCATTTTTTGGCCCAGGTGAAAATGTAATAAATGAAGCAAGAGGCAGAGGAAGGGGAAGAACCTAATCAGATGCTAAAGAGACTTCATGAATATTAAGTACTTTCCACTTAAGCAGCCTTTTTAATAATCTGAAACATTAATAGCAGTATGACTGCCTGCATCTACACCAGCTGTGTAAGGGAGATAAAAGTCCCAGTTTAACGTGATTTTTATCAGCTTTTTCATGCTGGTGTCTGACCTATGGAAGCTGTCAATTTGCATGCTGGAAAACGGCTTTTTAACAAACAGAACTGGCAGTATATACGAATAAGTAGCCTAAGTGTCACTTGATTCTTGATCTAGGGAATAAAAGAGTAACTGCTGGTAGTTAAACTACTTCAGGTTTTTGTTTCCTTCCCTCCCTCTCCAAAGTATTCAGCCTTAGTGCCTAGAGTTATCCTTAGTCAAGAATAAACCTGTAAATGCATGTTGAATGTTTTCTGGTAACTAATTATAGGAACTGTTTGTTCCCAAGTTAATGAATTCCCTATAAGAGTTGCCTGCATTCAGCCTATTACATGTGTTGCAAAATAATGACTGCAATTTTTTTTTTATGTGTATGCTGTAAATGTAAGCTGTAGCAGTACTGTAAAAGCTTTACTCATGATTGTTCTCTAAGCTATCTGTGGATTTATTCTCTTTTCCACCAGGAAGATGCTTGGAAAGATCTGTTTCTTTGAATCAGTTCTGTTTTCCTGCCTGGTTTGCTTGCTCTTTTGGGTACCCCAAAAGGGAGTTCTAACAAGATGCCTTTAACTTCTGAAATCTAGTGTGAATATGGGTGAAAGCTTAATGTACTTAAGTGGATGTGTAGATAGTAGTTTAAAAAACAAAACAACAACAACAACAACAAAAAACAGAAAGGAAAACAACACAAAACTAACACCAGCACAGACCAAAACTCCAGCTTTGGGTTTGTCTGTGCTGTTTCCTGCTTAGAATGGCTGGTCTGCTCTGCCCCTTCCTCTGACATTTCTTCTTCTGTTTGGGAGTGGCTGAACTGCTGAACTGGTCGGCTGCCTGCATGAAGTGAGCTTGAACCTGTTTCATTTGCTCTTTGCATTGCATGCTGTGATCTGTAAAGGATCAGCAGCAGCCGGGCTGTCCCTCTCGCTCACGTTGGGTGAGTAGCTGGGATCATGGATCTAACTACAAGCTTGTGAATCAACACACAGTAAAAACTGGGATCCGTTTCAGCCGATACTGTAATGCAGATAATTAATCTGTCCAGATACACTCACTCTTTGTTTAGGGAGTGGAGTCTGGGAGTAGAATGCAGGCTAAGGCAACCTGAAGTATGTTCCTCAAAAACTAACATATTGCACACCTCTGAAAATAGCAACCTGCAAGAAAATAAATAAAAAGAAGCAGCATTTCCTGCAACTTGTTTGTGTAAAGTCTGGTCTGTGTTATGCATCTGGATGCAGCTTCTTGCTTTCTCAGAGCATTTGCTAGTCAGGAGCTCTGTCTACAATGCTTGTGATTTGAGATTGTACTGTAGAGCTAGCAGGGAGTTACTATAGAATCAGATATGATACTGTCTCCTGTAGCAGTTATTTTTTTTTTTTTTAAGCGTTCATATTAGTCTGTATGAAAATCTATCTCTTTTATTAACTCAAATTAATTTCTTACAGAATTCAAAATCATTAAGTTGCTGTTGTCAATTAAAAAAGGAGCGCAAATGGGGAAGTTATTATTCTTATTCTATGACAGTTCTTGCCTGTTCAGTCTGTGTTACTCTTGTTACTATCACAGACCGTGCCTATTTAAAACAAGCAAGTAAAACACTGAACTACAAATACTTGATAATATTTGGTATGTGACTCTGGAAAGGCTGAAGTTAAATTTAAAGAAAAATAGAGAAAACTATTTCTCTTCTGCTTTCTGAAGGGATGTGGAGCTTTAAAAAGTCTCTTCTTAAAGCTGCTATAGCTTTTGTTTGTTCTCTTTCAGTTCATAGAAGCAACAGGAGCAATCCTATGTTTCATTGCTGTGCTCACTGGAGGGGAAAACAAACAAAAAAATAGTTACTTTGGGGACTCCTGGGAATGGCCACTGAATATTTCAGGGAGATGTATTTGAAAGAGTATTGAGAGAGTATTTGAAACTTCAGTGTATGTCTAGGCAAATTTGGTTACGATACAGAAAAGCCACTGCAGCTTGACTTTGCGTTATTGCATCCTTTTAGTAGATGTGATGGTTGTGTTCTCAGCTTCATTTGCTTTTCAGTAAAGAAGGTCTAGGATGAAAAGATTAGAGTAAACTGAACTATTTGTTATACAAAACTGTGTTCTTGTTCTTTATGGTACCTGGGGAAACAATTACAGTCTACATGGTAATATAACCAAGTTACACACTCTCCCACACCCATGATTTTTATCTAGTGTCAACAGCAGGGATTTATAAGACTTTAGGAAAATGACTTTTCTGGGAGCTGGAGGCATCATGGGCCTCTTTGTAGCTTTCTTGTCCAAATTAGTGAATATTAGTGGGACACTGTTTATCACACCATGATGTGTAAGCCCTCCTAGTTACAGACCAATAACTCATGGGTTACACAGTGGTATCTAAGTGATTTGGAGCTCTCCTGGAGGGAGAATGGAGCAGCATGAAGCTGTGGTAACCGTATTTTGCCTTAGCGTTTTGTGCATCAGCTGTGTAGCATTTTTAGTTATTGCTAAATTTGTGGTAGGAAGCTGCCTGAAATGAAATGTGAGGAACTCTGTATAATAATAAAATCAATTGGACTGTTTCCCCAGTAATTCTAGAGACTGATGCATCATTAATGTTGGTAATACAGTGGCTGTCAGATCACAAACTTCTCAATAAATGTGCAGCTGGCAGGCTTTGATGGAAATTGGAGGCAAGCAGAGAATGAGATTTAGAGCTTTGATATATGGGATGTCAGCCATGCAATGAAGTTTTTATCAATTTCTGTCACTTCTATCTCTTATGCTTGCTACATATGTGGTCTTTCTTGCACTTGTTGTTGGTGGCTGAAACGATGACTGTACCTTTCTAATGTTTAGTAATGGAGATAGTAGTTAAAAGAAGAGCCCAGGTCACATTTGAATACGTTGCTTTGTTATGTAGCAACACTGTGTCAGAAATGTAATGCCATAATCAGCTCCTACACTCTCAGTGATTTATTATTGGTAATAATATTTCTGATGGAAATGGAAAGCAGAGCTAGTCATCAAGGAACTCGCACTAACAGAAGGGCACGGCAGTTGTTTCGTATCCTGATTTACTGCCTGTACTGGGGAGGCATCAGGAAAACCAGTTGAGTGGGTTTTCCAGTCCTTCTGAATTCTTTTTTTCATGTTTGTTTTTTAAACTGCTTAGTAAATCAGGATTTCTCTGCATCTTCAGATTAACCATTTGAAAGACTTCCCAGTCACAGAGCAGCTGCTTGGAAAAAATCAAACGAGTGTGTTGCAAATCCCTGTCAACGTTGGTTTAGTTCAGAATTACATAAACAGCTGGAAAGTGGCACAGATATCTGCAACATAAAGGAAAGACAAACAAGATAGTTTGCTAAGAGTAAATACCGATAAGGAAGTTTGAATTTGAACACCCTCCACCGCTGTGTTGTGAGCAACATGAGCTCTCACCGTGGGCTGCACTGATTTACACCTCCAGTCAGTGTTTGGAGTTGTGCTCTTCACAATCTTATAATAAAATTAAATCTTCAGAAACACAAACAAAATCCCTGAGCATTGTAGGGATAAGTGACTTTGCGACTTTGCATCGCATTAATGTTATCTTTGGGTAGCTCTGGGCCAGAGCTGGCCTACATTGTTTCAGAGTAGTGACTCCTTGCAAGCAGCGACGGCAAGCTTGTGAGTGCATTGGAGCTGTGCCCTCTCCCCTGAGCTGTTGTTTGTTGCTGATCTTTGCAAGCTTTAGCAAAAACGGTTTTTGTTTGACTTTTGAGAAACTCTTGCAACTATATGATAGGTAAAATGAATGTTTGGAAACTTCTCCAGACATTCTGAAGCTTCTGTTTAAAAAAAAAAAAAAAAAAAAAAAGTATTCCTGTACCATTTTTGAAAAATCTGAAGTAGCAGAGTCTCCTGCAAATCTTTCTTAAAATAAATCTAGGGGTAAGATGATTTGCAACAAATAAACAAGAAAAATAATAGCATCCAGGCTCTCAGGATAAACTTGCAATTGCTTTCAAATCTTAGAGTAATAAAATGATTCTAAAAAATAAAGCATCTGCATTCTCATCTTGTTCCTATGTACTCTTCCAAAGCATAATGATTTCTCCTTCCCTTTACCTCCATGCTTTTTTTTCTAGGGAAGATCTAACTGGTACCTCTTACGCTTGAAATCCCATGGAAATTATTAGTAATATAATCCTGCATAAAATATCTTACGGGAGTTTAGTTAAATGAAATGCTGTTTAAAAAATAGACTGATTCTCTGGGGGCAGACTCAAAGGGGTTTTTTCTTCAGTGTAACCCAGCTTTTTTTAAAGTAGTTTGCAGCTGACTGATGCCTTATCCGCACTCCTGGATTTGCTGTCGTTTTAGCTGCAATGGTTCTTTTGAGCTGCTGTCAACTGGCAGAAGTTTGAGCAAAAGTCTTTGGCCAACTTTACTCTTCTGTGATGGCTTCTGTCTGTACAAAAGCAGTTTTTAGTTCTGAACACCTGCAGAAGCAAGGTATTAAGCCTGCTGGTTCACCGAGGCCCAGCAGAGCTTGGTGGTGTTCTTGTGTTGATACTAGTTGTGAATAGTTAAGACAGTTTGGGCATGCCAGCGGTTCTGGGCAAGGTGAACTGATTTGGTTGTGAACACTGATAGGAGTTGCTGCATCTGTGAACTCTGGGTCAAATGCCTCATAAAAATCTCAGAAGTCATCTGTCTGAGGAATTTGCATTCCACATCAATGTAAAGCATCCCACAACAGTGTGGAATGATTGTGGTTTGTGGACAAAAAAATGAGCCCAGCAAACAACCAAGGAAATTTTTCCAGTTACTCTGTAAAAAGCAGTAATATTTGAACTGCTTTAGTTCAAGTACACAACAGTCAAAGCAAAAGACTTTGATTTTTATCCCTTCTGCAGTTTGAGATGAGTAATATGCAAAGGAAAGGACATCGGAAACAGTACTTCTCAAGATTTTAATTCCAGTTCTAACTAGTTTACTTGGTGTGTCTTTAGCAGTTCATGTGGTCCTAAGCTTATCTGCCTGCTTTTCTTCTGCTCCCACTTTACTTGATGCCCTGGATCAGCAGCTGCATTTAGAAAGAAAACTGTAGTTCAAGTCCGAACTTTACTTGTAGATACATGCACATGGTGATTTGCCAGTTGATTTTTAGGCACAGTTGCTGGTTTAAATGTAGGTACATGCACATACACTGCTTCTGATATAATTTGTATATATGACATTCTTAAAATGACTTGATGTTAGAAGCTTTTTGGTATGGTTTTCTTTTTTCTTTCTTTCTTTCCAACCTATCAGGTTTGTCTCTGCATTTCATCCCATGCAGGCACTCTGCATATAACATTTTGTTTCTGTGAGTTTGGTTAAAGATGTGGAAGCACACAGTGGGTATTCCACTGTGAGTTCAATTGCTTAAATTCATTTCGTTCTGCATTAGTCCTTTAGAAGAGCTGCTGCAGACTTTCACTTAAGAGTTTCCTGGAAATAGTTGTGTTTTTTTTTTTTTTTTTTTTTTTTTTGATGTTTAAAGCTTAGCTTTCATTTCATGGGTTAAGTACTGAGTATAGGTAGACAATACTGATTTTAGTAATGAAAAGGCTTTGTATCTGGCTCGTAGTCTCATAGGCAGGTGAAATGATGAGAAGTAGCTGGTGATGTCAAGTAGAATAGATGATAAAATTATTAAATTATGTAGCATTGTCTAATCTGCTCACACAGCTTTGCTTGTTACAAGTGACAAACTAATACGCCATCAAACTTGACAGCCCTCTTAGTTTATTGTAGAAACTTGACACAGACCGTCATTCATGTGCTCTAGAAGTGATGTGTTTCGGATAACAGGAAATACATTCCTCTGGCACCTTGTAAAACTGAACAGTTGGCTGAGTGTTATGTGAAAGAAAGCATAGTCCAGTTCATAATAACAAAACCACATTACACTGGGTATGTGCACTTGTCTTCTTGCTTTCCTGCCATAGGAGTTTGTGGAAACACTTTTTGGGAATTAAGGTTTGATTAGAAGGTATTCAGAAAGTCATGAGTGCAGTCTTTTGCAGATGCACAGACATGAACCATGTCAAGTAGTGCTTCAGGATGCTTGTGATTGTTTCGAGGGAGATGAAATCTGTCAGCCACATCCGTGTCCTGTAACTCTTAAGTACAGTGCTGGGAGTGAATGTTTTTGCGGGGTTTGAGGCCGGCGAGGGCAGAGCTGTGATCAGGAGCCCTAAATTCAACTCCTGGCTGTAAAGGTTCTATCCAGATTTCAGTTTCTTGGTGTGTGATGTGAAGAAAGGGATGAATAGCATCCCGTTGAGGTAGGTCTGATGAGAGGTGATGCAGAACGTGTCTCTCTACTGCCTTGGCCCTTGCTCCTTCATCCTGGTTACTTCTATCCATATTAATATACATCTGGCTTCCTTCCTGAAAACTCTGTGTATTGTGCCAAGCCTTGTGGTGGTTTTGTAATGGGGCTGATGAACACGTGGCTGTTCAGCTGCTTTCCACTGGTAGCATCATGGAAATAAACTTGTCTCCAGAGGCCAAGTGGTTTGCTGTTTACTGACCCGCTGCTATGCTGAGATAATACCAAGATGGGAATTTCCTTACCTCTTAACATGTATCTGAGTCAAATTGCTCAGACTACAGTAAACCTGAAGCTGCTTTTAATGTAGTTTCTGATGGCAGAAGATGGGATTATATGATATAAATACATAATTTTGCATCTCAGTGGTTTTCTTGACATGATGGATCTGTATCTTGTAGCTGTCACTCTGGTAGAGAATGCAGTGAACCCTGGCTTGTTCCCATAGAATGTTTATTACACACACTTCTAATCTGCTTCTATAATTCTGTAAACTGCTATTAATTGTAAATCAAGTAGAAGAATAAAGCACATCTTCCTTCTGTTCTACATTGTGCACTTCTCAAGTCAATATCCTAGAAAAAACTGGTAGTATGTAGTTTCATAGTCACAAGTGTTTCTCTTTCTGGGGTTCAAATCCAACTTATGCACAGAATTTTAAAAAGACTAGAGGTTATCTTCCCAAATTATCTTTTGGAAAGATGACTTCTGTCCCTTGAATAAACTTACCTCTTTATTTTCATCTGTTTGCTCTCTGGTGCATTGTCACAAGATGATCTGATATTTAAAATTTCTTGCCTCTACACTGTTGTATTCGTGTTAAAATCTTGCCAAAAGTGCTGATCCAGATTAGCAAGAACATGACGCATCCATGAGGCATCAGACACGATAAAAAATTAGCTTTAACACAGAGGATCAGGGCTATTAAGATTCAAAACTAATTAGAGACCGAATTAGCCCTGAATTACAACCAATTTTCATATCTTCTTCAGATAGAAAGACAAAGTAGTAGTAAAAAGTGAAGAGAATAAGCTTTTAAAACTTCAGCCTATTTCAGGGAGGAGAACAGCTGGAGTAAGATGAGATTGCCTTTGTCTTGTTTCCCTCTTCAAAATATGTAATCTAATTGTCGTTCTTGGAGTTTAGCTTTAGCTCTCTCTGGGTGTTTCAGGAGTGAGAACCACTGCTAAATGATCATTCTTGACAAGCTGATAAGTATCTAAGCTGCTTTATGGAGCTTGTTGGCACCCCACATTTATGCTATTGCCCTGCAGCCACTGAACACTTTTCTGCATGCTATATTTTAAGAAGAATAGTTATATACTGTATTTTAAGAAAATTTTCTAAGGAGTGCATTAAGAGTTTCAGTTACAGGCATTAAAGGATATGTTGGGTGAACTGTTAGAACTTGACTTTAATAGGGTTTATGATGGTATTAAACCAGGAAAATGTATCCAAGTTCTCTAAAAACCATTTAGAACCTTTTAACTGGCAGGTTTGGTTTGCTTCCCTTGGAAAGAAGCAGCTCTCCGTTTGCAGCCTTCCTGTTGGATCAGATGTGTTTGTGTCTTGCTGTCTGTGATACATTAGCTCAAAGATAAATCTTCTGTATTGGATTGTCTGGGGGGTGTGTGCTTTTCTTCAAAAAGGTGCATTAAATCACCAGGGGCCATTGGTGAATGTTGGTGGACAAGATGTAGAAGATAGTAAAGCATCTTGTTTACAGCGTAAGCTAAGTTTTTACAAACAGCGTATTTGAGTCTGTGCAACCACGGATTCAGCCATTTTGAGTCAATTTTTAAGGCCGTTTGAGCTCAAGTTCAGCCAAGCTCATGTTAATTTTGTCCTTACTCAGTAAAGTGCTTACGTTGACCATGTGGTTAAATATCATCAGCTGCTGAATTAAACTCAAATCCCTCAGGTGTTCTGTTGGTTTGCATTTATCACAGACTCTGTACCTCGTTACAAGAGGTTGGCATAGTAATGTCTTTAGTGGCTTAAGAATTTTACAAGCAGAGCAGAATCTCATGAGTACATCATGCAGTTACATTTTGATCTTAAGGAAAGCCAGGGAACATGGTCTGTAGCTCTGTTCTTCATGAAGTGATTTCACTACTGATAAAAACACCAATTCAATATTGGAAGTGTGAAGAGCACCGTAGAAGTCTCTCCATCTTTTCTAAAGGTATCACTTGCTGTGGTCTTGTAAGTTAAATACCTTTGTAACCATTCTTCAGAAGATCCAAAGGTTTAAACTGCAGTTGAAATCTGAATCTGTTGCACTTCTTAAAAAAATCTATCTTGTAAATGCTTTGTTTTCCTCTGATCTCTGCAAGTTCTGTGTGTTGGTAATAAATGATCACTTACTTTTTTTGGTCTTAGCACTTAAGCGTGAAAGGAGAAAGGAAACCAGAATATTAATTTCATTAGTATAGCCAAACATGAGATGAAGGAGCAGAAAAGTGCAGGCAGCTGCTGACTCTGGCAAGGGGTACTTGGTGAATGCTGTTTTAATGATGTTAAAGTCAGAAAATACGTTGATGAGTATCTTGAGTGAGATAAATTTATGTAACTTATTGTAACATTCAAGAGGGCTTGATTTATATCTAATAAATATTGATGGCTTGTAACTGAATTTGTTGTACAGATAAATGCTGTCTGACTATTACTGACAAGCTTGTTTTAACCTTCAGAGAAATTCTTAGGAGAGAAACATACAGTGAAAACTGTCTGCCAGAAAGTTATGAGAGTTGGAGTCTCTTGGTCTGCTTAACTGCGTTGCTCGTAATGAAAGAGGTTGACAGTAATTTATTATTTTTTTTTTAATATATATCCTGTTAGCTATTGTTCCACCCAGCAAAGGATTTCAGTGAATTCTTAATACTGAAGCAGTCTCTTAACTTCTGGCTGTAGCAGTGTGTGCTTCTGGATTCCTTATTCTGAGTCATTGGGAATGCTTTGTAGTTCATCTATTTGAATTAACCAGTGGTTCCAGGGGTCACAACCTGTTGGACAAATACATGGTGTTCTTTAAGCACAGAAGCACATCCTGGTGGTGTGTTACAGCCCCAAAAGCTGTAACATAACATTCAGAGACTTTTTTGAGGCAGCTTAAAGTTTCTTGAAAGGTCTGTTAATATGCAGCAGTGCTTTTTTGGAGTGTAGGCTGGAGACAAATACCTGTGTTAAATGGAGCACTGGGAGTACCTGGGTGATACAGAAAGAGCTTTACCACAGTGCACCTTTGCTTGTTCAACAGGAAACAGTGCTCCCATTCTTCTTCCCTCTTCTTCCTGACTGAGTTACAGCTATTTGAATGAAACTTCCTGGGAAATCTGAAAAGCAGTGAGGGGTTCCTGAGTTTTGGCTTATATGTATCAAAACAGCATGTGCATGAGAGGGATGGTTGTGTTCTGTCTGGGGGGAGTATGGCACATAAGTAGGTTGGTTCTGATCGTTCATGGTGAGCCATTAGCTTGTGCTGTTGTGCTAATGCTGTAGGGATGTGTGCAGTGGGGAGGGAAGCAGTGTAGGCAGGATGGTAGTGCCCAGCCATGCTCCTGAATGCTGTGGGAGCTGCTGCATGCCACGGTGACTGCATTTCTGCTTCTTTCCAGTACTTCTCTGAAGGGAAGGTACTGTCACTTGGTAGATCGTGGAATAACGTGAATTAAGGGCTCTATAAAATTATGACATGACCTGCTTTCATTAATGGTAATTCATCTGTAATCATGATGAGACTTTTCAAAACGTATTTTCTGATTTGTGCATTAAAACTTGAGATTAGCATCTCCACCATGTTAATTAAAAGTGTGTGATTTCTCTTAAAGTCACGCATCCTTCTTGTTCTTTTCATGTGTGCATAGGCAGAAAAGAGAATCTCTAAAAACTATTGATCTGATGCAGCCAGCACTTTCAGTCTGGATTTTACTGAAGTCATTGCCAAAAAATGCGATCAGCTCCAGTACAGCAGGGGTTTTGCTCATGCTCTGATGTTTAAATTTAAGTGCCTGTATAGACAAGCGTCAACAGAGTTCCCTTGCAAGTAAAGCAGAGCTTGTTTGCATCATCAGGTGTTAGACCAGATTTCAAATGAAGTGGTTTTGTTTCCCTCAAAGTTGTTCATTTCATCATTTGAAAGCAAACGTTCAGATCAATTGTGGAAAAAATTCTAGCAATGTGAAGGGATGGTTTAGGCTCTGAGTACGTATTACTAGGCTTATGTTTTCAAAACTACAGATTCCAAAACTATTGTTTTAAGGTGACTGGTACTACTACCTGCTAGATGGCAAGCTTTGCTTGCGTTTTTGCATCTGTAGCTATGAATTTTTGCTTCCATATAGATGTTATGACTTGGCCTTAGCATTCCTATAGTACAAAGCTGATGGCTGTGACCTTGGTTTTTCTGTGGCCTCTGTGAGGACTTGAAGTTTGAAAAAGCTTAGAATAAACATTGAAATGCTGATTTTTTTATTTTATTTTTTTTAAATCTCTTTAATTTTACCTTAAGTGTGACTGAAAAATGCACTGTTGTATTTCAAGCATAAGACAGGAAGGACCGTGGAGTTCTAAATAAGAACAAAATTTCTTAAGTCTCTTCTGGTTTGGCCAACCTAATGTTTTCAGTACCTGGTTAGGATTTTCTGGTTACTACAATTACATAGAATAACAAAGCTTAAGTCCTTTGGAGAAACCGAAGGCAATTTCCAGTGGTGTTTGTGGATAGACTAATTATTTTACTATATTTGGAGTAATGCCTCTTAGCTCTTTTTAAACTTGGGCATTACTGTAAACCAAACTTTTCTTGCAAAAGACTTAATTGGTTCTAATTTGTTGGCTAGGGGAAGGCACTTGGGAAGTGGACAACAGAGCTCTCTTGGATGGAAGCTCCCTGTCTGTGTTACTTAGTTTGGCATTTGGAGCATTATCCTGAAGTGTTGCAGAGTTTTAGCTCCTGATTGACCAAGAAAATAGTCCACACTGTATCTGATTTTAAAATAATTTTTTTAAAGGGTTGGAAAAAGACCAATCTTAATGGCTTGAAAGCAATTTTAAAGGAGCAGATCCTTCTGAGAGATACCGCTGCTTCCTCTACTTCTGTAGCTGGAGTCATGAGAGGCAAAGGCAGCTCGTGAGCCTCAACTGGTGGATTGCTCTACTGCTGTTAGCTGTTGAGGTGCTAGAAACCAGCAGAAAGGAGAAAAAATACTATTAGCTGTCTCTTACTAGTTCAGTTTCTCTGCTAAGCTCAATTTCTATGCATCTGAATGAAACCTAAATTGCTGTAAATTCCTCAGTGAAATGATATTAGGGACTGACATAGGTGGTGCAGGAATGTATGAAAATGTGTATGTGTTTTTATTAATTGTGACTGAAGCATCCAGAAGTCCCACATGCTGGAATGTGTGTATGTGCCACATCACTATATCCGTAACACAGTGAATAAAGCATTATACTTGCTTGCTCTTCATCACTGCATCTTTGGTTTAGTCTTATGACCCTGGATTTTGCGATAGTCTTCAAGAAACAGCACAGCACAAAGCTAAAGCAAAAAGTAGCAGCCAGCTGATAGTGTGCACCTTGTGGTGGTACCAGAAGTGAGGATGCCAGCTGGTAGCAGTGGGTCTTTTCTGCACTTTGAATACTGTACCAAGGAGGGTCATCAAGGGTGGAAGGAGATATGTTTTGATAAAGTAAGAGGCTGAGGACCTGGGAAAGTGTTTTATTTTTAAAAGTCAAAGGTAACTGTCAGTGGAACTTGTCCCAGTGCTGTGTTAGCTCATGTTAGTGCCTTCATTTCAGTGTGGAAGCAGTACATCACCACACACCAGGCTGTGATGCTATGTCAATTTTTAGAAGAATTTACAATTTAATTTCCTATTCATTTTATTTGTAATGATGTAGATTTAAGTTCTCTGAGCAAAACCATGCCCACACTTGTCAGAATGTTCTTGTGCCATTCAGGCCTGTCCCTACAAGTGCTTTTTTGTCAGTTTTGGTTTGAGTTCAGGTATTTGCACTGTAAGCTCAAACAGCAACTTCAGTGTGCAAAGCAATACATACCTGCTTCAGGGGGGAAAAAAAAAAAAAAGCTGTTGTAACTGCAACTTGATGCAGTGCCAGTCATTACCTACTGCTCTTCAGCTGTAATCTGTGTGCAGCAGCCTGTTTCCTTTCTTCTATTGAGGTTAAACTGGTACTGTGGGGGAATGTCACCTCTTGAGAGCAGAAGACATCCCCAGAGCTGTGTGGTAGAGCTGCTGGCAAGGAGAGGCTCACAGGCTGAGAGCAGGAGGCAGCCAGGCTAAGCGTGGGCATGGGGACTGAAATGGCTTCACATGGATTCTTCTTCCTACTCTGCTGATCTAGAAATGGCTTCGTTTGATTGTTTGAGGGAGATACAGATAACAGAGAATGTGCTGTCATGTCATAGCTCAACAGGGGGAAGCATAGAAGAGGTGCATGGGGTCTAAAGCATGGACATGCTGCTGTTGGGAGCCACAGCTGCACGTGGGGGTGCAAGCACAGTCTTCCCAGCAATCCTGGGTGGTAGACAGAGCTGGAGAGTGGGTATCTGTCTTCTGATAAACGACTGGCAGGGCTTGAGCACAACTCATTAGAGAAGCAGCAGAAGATTGCAGAACAGTCATTTCTGCCAGTTGAAATTGCTCTGGTCCCTAGAGACTTGGCAGTGTGATTCACCACGATGAAATATTCAGGTTTTAATCATCATTGCCTAGTGCAAAAACTCTAACTTGGCCATTTCTGAGGTGTCCATCTTTTTCGTGTGTAAACAAATCTTAATACATATGGAAAGCATGTGTAAAGAGATACAGTGTGGCTACGTGTATATATACCCTGTGCCCTGACCCCAGTTTGGTCTTCTTCCTACAGCTCTGCCAAGAGTTGCTTAGTAATTGCTGTGGGTGTTGCAGTTATCGTGTACCAGAAGGAAAACATATCTGCCCTTTGTGCTTTTAAAGACTGCTAAGAGGGGGATCATGACATTAGCATGCAATTCTAATGCTGGTTCTTAAGGGATGCCAAACACCCTCGGGCCCATTTGGTGGTCTGAAGGCTTGTGTGTTAATGACACCAGAGGAAATACCCGTGTGTGAGATGTGGGCTTGATCTGAGCAGAAACCTTACCTAAATCCCTCTTCTTTTCTTGTTTGTTTCCAGAGGGACCCTGGAAATATTTAGCTTAAGTTTTTTTACGAAGGCTTTGATATTCCACTTTCCCCCAAATACATTGTTACTGCAGCATAACTGTTTCTCTTAAGAATCCCTGAGCTCACCCTGAAAGATAAGAATGAAAGGAAAGAACTCCCGGTGCTATTAATGAAAAGATATGTGCGTGAGAGCAGCCTGAATTTTGCTCTCAAATGCATTACTGCATTTCCTAATCCCCATTGCCCTTGCCTGTGTTAAGGTCTGTTTTGCACAGCTCAAATGTGAAGTAACAAATAGGTGATATTAGACCTAAGTTGTGTGCTCATGTGCATTTATTTTTCCCATCAGGATCCCATTTAAAAGATATTTTGGTGTTTGGGAAGAAGCATAGGGTCTATTTTATATTGCAGGTAAAAATAGATTTTCCAAAGCAGCAATGTCCAAGGTGTCTGTGTTGGACCATAAAGCCTTGATCATGCTTGCTGCAGCTGGAAGGATTCAAATGCTTTCTGTTTTTTTCTTACAAGGTTTTAGCTTGTTGATTAGTATTGATTGCTGAAGGAATTGACCACTTGAGTAGATGCAGAATCAAATAATCCCCTCCATTCTTGCCTTTCAAATCCATTGTCATGGAACAAGCTGCTGAGAAGCTTTGCATGCTTGCCTCAGTGTGATGGGAAATTCTCTCATAGCCCCATTGGTAAAAATTGCACCTTTTCTTCATCTCCAAGCACTATTGACAAGCAATATTTGTGCATAAGTTTGGGGGTAATAGTTTGTAGTTGCATCTAATAGAACAACAACAGGAGGCCAGAAGCAGCAGCTTGACATGTCTTATGATATTGACACGATGAGATCTGGCCTAAATCCTATGGGCATTTCTGATACATTTCTGACTTTTTCAATGTATTTTCTTAAAGTCTACCACTGGTGACAAAACGAACTGTCCTTCTCTCACCTGCTTAAAAGCTTTGCAGTAGTAGTGTGTGGTGCATGAGAAGTGCATCAAGGTGCTTGCCAGGGAAGCCAGAAAGAAGCAGTCGATGCTATGGAAATTACGTGTGGATTTTGATAGCAAAATTCAGAAGAAATGAAACAGCTTCATTCTGTGTTAATCAGAGTTCCCAGAGTATAAATTCCAGGTGATACTTCAAGATGTTACTGCTGTCATATGGAATGAAGGATGTATCGAACAGGAGATTCAGGATCAGCTGCATAAGTCTTATTTCTGATTGCTTTCAAGTAAATCCGGGGAAGTTAAGCAGTCCCCATCGTGTGCTATGGACAGACTGTGCAGCAGGAAGAGTACTGTAGGCACCTCGGGTCTGACTGCACTGCTGGTGGCTCCTTCTGGCCTTGGCCTTAAAAGGAAATTTTTTTATACTACTGTGTCTTCTATTTGTAGAGGAGCCATAGTAATTATTGTGCAAATACTTGTTCATTTGATAGATATAAATGATCAGCTATTAAACACTTCTTATTCAACTTACTCTGTTTAAAAAATAATTGAAGTATTCGAAATTCTTTAATTAGAGGACAAAAAGATTTACATGGCACATAAAACCTGTGGGGAAGTCTCTAAGTTAGTGGGGGAGGGAGTGCTGTTAGTTGTGAATTGTATCATGTTGTGGCAGGCATCCACGTAGCATGGCTGTATTCCTGTGCAGGAGGAGGTCCTCATAGGGGTTTCTTTGGAGGCAGTCATCTTGCTTTCTGCTTTGGTTTCTGATAGATTCTAGAGGCTGAGCTTCTCATAACTTGAAATTAGCTCTTGGATGAATTTTCAGAAGAAAAGTATTACGAGCTTCAGGACAAGCAGATGTGCTGGGGGTGGGAAATATAGCAATAATAATACAAAGAGACATCCATATACATGCACGTAGGCTGTGGCTCACTGAGTTTTTGTCTCCTCTGGGAGACCAATGCTCCCGGTGCCAGCCATGGACCACTGACTTACAGAAGCCAATCTCAAAGGAAAAAAAAAAGCATCAGAACTGGGGAACAGAACAAGAGAATTCCTGTTCCCCTTTTTAAGATACAAATAAAATATTGATATTAGTTAAAATGTAGATTGTTACTACAAAATAACATGTAGCATCAATATAGTAAATGGACAAATGCCTGCAGTGTGGAAAAGTGGCTGAGGCACTTAAAGCAGAACTGTTTGTCTTGTGCTGATTTTGCAAGCCTAGAGGTAATCCATCAGTTTTATGCAGCTCTCTATATTGCAGATACAATGCATGGAAATCATAGTGTCACTGCACAAGTCTTTACTAGCAGTTGATATCATTGCCAAATGGTCTCTGTGTATTGATAATGAATTCTCTCTGTTCTGCATGTAGCTTTCCCTGAGGTAGTGTGAAACTGGAACACTGAAATGATTTATGAAATGGAAACCTGTTTGAGAGCTCATACCAGTGGTGGTTTGGCAGTTGTTTGTCTTTGTTATTTTAAGTGTTTTATCATGGTATCAGTTCCTAAAAAATAATAATAAAGGAGTGTGTGTGCATAGATACTGCTGCAGCACTCAAATATCCCCTACTGTCTCAGAAATTAATGGGTGTCAAAGAATTGAGCCTTGTGTGTGGATCTGTGATAATTCCATTAGGCCTGCAATGCTGTACTGAAAGATGAATTTCCTCTCTTGCAAACAGTAATGAGAATTTGCAAGCTGTTACTTCAGAGCTGTTTTCCCCTGGACCTATCTGTGATTGTCCAGAAACTTGCATTTGGAGATGTGGGCAAGTTTGTTCTGCAGCCCTTGCTTTTGTGCTTTCATGTGAGCCTTGCTCTCAGTGAGGAAGAGGAATGGTACGAATGATGGGCAATCCTGCAGAGCCCCACAGCCAGGGATGCAGCTTGGGTGTCTGGATAATAACTCCAGATAACGTACTGAAGAACTAATGTGTTTTACAGACTAGACAAAATGAAACAGCAGTTGTAACTTCTGTAAATGTGTTCTGAGCGGTTGAGATGTGGAATTCGGTGGTTTCAGAAAGAAAAGACATAGCAAGAAGGCTGTGTTACAAGTAATCCATCCTTTTGCACAAAGGCAGAAATTTGCATCCATCACGGTATGCAGGGCAGCCCTTAGAGCTAGTCTCTGAACCTCCACAGACTGCAGAGCCCTTCCCTTCCTTGTGTTGGCAGCTGCCAGTGCAGGGCACAGGGTGAATGGGGTGCTGCCATGGTGCTGACAGCTGTGGGCTGGGCCAGAGCCCCCCACATGTTTCCTGGGGGCTGTCCCCTGTGGTTGTGGCCTTGCAAGGTGGGTGAACATCTGCTGGGTGGGCTAGGTCTGCTTCTGGAGCTGTTAGGTGCCACGTGGGTCATGTGAGCAGCTACTTCTACACGGCTGGGTGCAGATAAGGATTAATGTTATACTGGGATTGATCAAGAGTTACTTCATTTGTTGATGTATCAGGAAATCAATTCACTGATGTAATGTGTTATTATTTTAATACTGCTATTGCCTTCCTTGGGGCTCTGTATAATGAGACAGGGACATATTCCTAAAGGAAACCTTCTACATGTAGATCTGCACAAATGATGGCTGGAAGTAAATGTCATTATATTTTATAACAAAACTGAGTGTAAACAGGCAGACTCAATGTTTTCCAGTGACAGCAGCTTTCCTGGCTACTTTGGTATCAACATTTGGCATTATTTGGTTGCTCAGCTCGCTCCATTCTTGAATCATTTTCAGGAAAAAAAAAAACAAACTACTCCATAGGACTTGGATTTGGGAGCAGACAAAGATTCTTTCTGTACTACTTTTAATATTTTTTTTCTACATGCACAGAGATATTCCAGGTTGGTGCCCTCCTGGTGAGCAGAGTGCTCTGGAGGCTCCCACAGGTACCTCTCAGGTGGGATTGGGGTGTCCCTGGGTACTGTGACTGCATCCTGCAGCACTACCACAGCTCATTGCAGTGGAGGCAAGTTCCTTTAAATCAGGTTAATTTGGGTTCCAGCAGCAGCTGGGGCTTTTCTGCAGCAGCTGCTTCAGAGTGGGTCAGGTAAGTCCTTGTGTGCTGCACTCAGATGTGGCGTTCCCTCTTTAGTGTGTTTGAAACTAGTGAACTTCAATGAAATTGTGGAGGATGAAAGCTGGGAGAGCACCTTTGTAAGACCAGCTCTCAGTCTATCCCTAAAACGGACAAGAACAGGACTGCGCTTTCCCACACATCCAGCAGCATGTCACAGCCCGTGAGGTGCCACCAACTGGCAGTGGGCTCTGCGTTCCCACACTGACATGAGTCACTCTGAGCTGATAAAAGCATTAGGTCTAGTCATAACTCGCCCCAGTAAAGGTTCACAATAGCTTCAAGAGACTGTCTGGGTCTCAGTCGCTTTCTGAGCTCCTGCTGTCAGTTCGGTGACAGTCGGGCTGTTCTGCACATTATCTATTTTGCAGGATCGCTTGCTGGTGAGCAGCTTGGAGCGAAGGCTTCATCTCCATTAAGTTGCTGGAGATGTTGATGTTGACCTTGGTGCTCCTTCTACCCCTGCATTTTCTCAAATGAATATGTATTTCAGGTCACCATCGCATCTATTAGCACTGTGGGTGCTGCCCTGGTCATGCTGGGCTGGTGCTGCAGGAGGAGATGGGTGCTCAAATGGGGGTGGGGGTGGGCCTTAGTCCCCTAGTGCTGCTGCCTGTTCGCTGCCAAAGACAGAAGCCTCCTTTCAGCCCTTCTGCTTCATGTTTTGGCCTCTCTCCCGTTGCCAAGAATATTTTTACTCTGCATCAGGAGAAAATGAATTCATGCCTTCAGGATCTGTACTCTTTGCTCTGTGCTATGTGATAGCAATGCAGTGAGTTGTGCGAGTGGAAACTGCATTAATGATTGATAAAAGCTGAGAGCTGTTTAAGTTTTTTTTCCTGTTTAATGACTATCAATAATTTAATGCATTTACTGTATGTTTTTAAGAAATAACACCCATATTACAGGCTTGAGTTTAATAGGCTAAATGATTCAAGCTTCAAAAATATACCCATTTCCAGCATAAAATGTATCCTCTTTTTAATTGAGAATAAGACAGAAAAGTGGGAAATGGAGCTCATACAGCACATCATAAGAAATCATTGTGAAAGAGCAGGAAGCTGTGGGATTGGCGCTGGCTGCCCGCCTGGCCTTCTCCCTGCGCTTTGGGTCCTGAGACCCCCAGAAACACAGCTAGTTGGGCTGGGTTCTCAGCGCCTTGTCACCTCGGTCGCTTTGCAGGTGAACAGCATGGCCTCCAGACAGAGGGTTGCGAGTTGCTGCTTTCTAGTTCTACCTTCAAGGGGAAAATAAATGTTTTTGTGAAAATTATTTCTCCTCTTCTCATTTCTTGGGAAGGGGGCACATTTCTGAAGTGATGAGCATCTTCTCTTGTGCTTGAGTGACCTGGGGTTGGTGTTTGCATATGACACATCTGGAACAAAATCTTACTAGTGCTAGGTATGTACTTCTGGTTGGTGGTTAAGAAAAGGTTTTGTTAGCATTTTCATTATTGGCAGCCATTGCAGTTGAAGACAGATAAGTAAAAGTCATGTATGGGTTGATTTGTTTTATTAAGTGTGTTACTTAAGTGTATTTCTGTGAATAGTGCTTTCGTAGGTTTCTTAATTTTTCACAAGGACAAATTTTCATGAGGACCATTTTGGGAGTTTTTTCATGACAAAAAGCAGATGGGAAAAGATGGGGGAAATATCTATGTATATTTAAGCTGCAAAATGAATTATGTAAACACCTCTAAATAAAAATGCAGATGTTTAATTCATTTGGCATTTGAATGAAACTCGTTCAAATTTAATAAGTATGGTTCTTGTTTAGGAGCTGTATTTCGTAAATAAAGCACAGTCTTTATACTTGGACATCTGTTAACGGGTGAATCCCATAGCTTCAATAATACCTGGGCAAATTAAAGGAAAGCTTGAGATCTGCATTTTGATTCATGCTTACCATGTTTTTATCCTTTGGCTACATTTCTTCAGAAATATTTTGATGACTTTTTTAAAAAAAATATTTGTAATAGATGTGAAAGTGAACGTGTTTCCTGTTAGCACATCCTGGGGAAGTGAGGTGAAGGAACTTGTTTCTCCACAAATACCCTTGTCCAGGTGGGTACTTCTGTGTGTACAGACACAGGTGCACACACAGGCTAGGGATATGCTTTTAATTCATCTTTAACTACATGAGAATTTCTTGATTTCTTGCTTGGTCTCTTGCTGTAGGAAGGTGTGATGTTATGTGCAAGTTTTATTTCATTCTGCTTCTGCCCCGATGATAGATATTAAAATAGAGATCAGAGAAGGAACTTGACATGAAGGACTGAGGCTCTTGGCTTCAAACCATGGGTTAGGGTCTAGCCTGAAGAGCTAGAGGCAGTGGGGGGGGGGGGGGGAAAGACTCAAAGGAAACTCAAAGCAGCAGGTGCAGAAGATGGCCTCTGGAAGCACATGCCCACAGCCTGTCTGTGCCTGGCCTCCCAGTCAGAGCCTTGTCCCCCAGTGCCATCAAGGGGCATCAGTGGCAAAGGGGCTGGAGGCCAGTGTGTGACATACAGCACTGTTCTAAGAGATGTTTTAACCAAGGTTGAGCAAGAATTTCATGATGGTGGTAAGGAGTATTTTTCTTTTATTCTTAACTTGCTTGTTTTCTACAAGGAGTAATGGAGATTACGTCTTCCTCAGTAGATATTCACGGAATAGTTATTTTATTAGATGAAGCCTTGAAGAAGAATTTGAGAAAATTAACAGAAGAAAATAACTTTTTTTTATTGTGTTAGAAACTTGACCTATTTCTATTAGTGCACACTGAGTGAGCATGTATTTTACCTGAAGGAAAGTAGCCACTTGGAAAATAAAGACTGAACCTGGAGCAGACTGTTTTTTGTCCCTATGAAGTGCACAAGCTGGTGATGATGCACTATTTATTATTATTTTTTTTAACCCTGCTTTGCCTTATGTTATAGCAGAATATGTGTTTTGGGGCATGAGAGGGTTGCTGTTATACACAATGAAGCTCTGATCTAATTCTTTTCTCTAGTTCTTGTGACAGAGGTAATAAACGTTAAGAGATCTTGGAAATCCAGCAAACCCAAATGTGTTCCAGGCTGACTGACTGGTGGGGCCTCCCTTTAGCAGGGCAGAGCCCCAACTGCTGTTGACCCCAGCTGGGGAAAGAGCTCTTCACCAGCCCTATGGTCTAGGCTGGAAATGAGGGGAGCTGCTTTCCCAAAACCCATTACTTTTTGAACTTGGACAGTCAAAAAATCAATTAAATTGAAGATTATATCCTGATAAATCTCATGAATGATTTTTTTTTTTTTTTAACCATGAGAAGTGAACTAGCTTCAGTGAATATCTGGAAAGAATGTTTCTATCATGCACCAAAAGGAATGAATTTGGCAATGATCCTTTGGAAGGAAGATTTAATTTTTAGTCAGGCTAGCATTTTAGAACAGCTGGTCCAGTTTTAACCTTGGGTTCAAGTATCACTCAGAAGATGACGTGGTGTAAGTACGGTGAAAAGCCATCTCTGGCTAGTGGAATTGAGGGTTGTTTTTATTAAGCTAGATTTAAGGAAGCATCTTGGCTGAATCTGCTGCAGGAGTTGACTCACACGCCATATGAGGGTGTTTGTCTTAACATATGCCTCTTCACTTATCTACTGTTGATGTCAACGATTTGTTGGGTTCCATGCTGTGTTTCCCAGTTTTATGTTTGTTTCCTTCTCATTCTAGCTGTATACCCAAAACATTTTGACACTTTCTTATACAGATTATCTCTGGTCCTGCCAGAAACTTAGTCAAGTCTCATGGTACAATAAGCCATTTTGCTGGGTTTCTCCAATTAGATTTTGACTTTTAGGTAATGCGTTACTTCATTTCATTTTACTTTATATTTTTATTGCCTGAGGATCTGAGAACAGAACAATTTCACTTCCTTTTGAGAGAAGCGGTATCTGAGTCAAAACTACATTGCTAAGTGGTACTTGTGACAGATTTCTGTCTTTCTGAGGGTGCTGTTAATAAACTTCAGAGTTTTGCACTTAGCCTTCTTTTTTTTGCCACCTTGATTTTTATGTTTGACTAAAGATATGCTTCCTCCAAGGTTCATACATTGACTTAAGTTTTTTCTCTTGGCAGTATGAGGATGAAAGTGTAAAATTTTAAGCACTTGAAATGTAACCAATCTATCAACTCCTAGCAGACTTCACCTGACTACTGTTGGGGGTCTCTCTTGGCAGAGAGAAAAACACTTCCTAAAGCATCCTTTTGATTTTATAATTAAATGGGAGTGATGCAAACGAGATAGAAAACTAGAGGGTGATTGGGGGGGGGGGGAGGAGGAGGTAGGTTTAGTGAGCTGGTCTGTGTGGGGGCTGCTCCATCAGTGTTGCATGGGAGGATGTTGGGAGCAGCTCACTGAGGACCACCTCTTGTCATGCCTTCCCACAGTGGGCTGAAGTGCACTGCCCCCTCTTGAGGAAACGTAATGGCCTGAGTGCTGCTGCTGTGAGCTTCTGTTTGCATGGTATGCAAAGGGTGCTGGAGCCTGTCAGAAGTTGGGGTGTCTAGGAGGAATGTAGGGCAGAAAGGACATGGAATTAGCCAGCGTGGGAAGGTTTGCCTTTAGGGAGTGGGCTGGGGAGGCAGGGCTCTGAGCAGGTAGATGTTATATGCCAGGTTCCCTTCTGCATTGTTGGATGTTGCAAGACCTATTTATGGTGAATATAATAAAGCAGAAGAGGCTTTGAGTTGCTAATCTCGTTCTTTCTTTCCTTAGTGCATGTTTTTCCTGTGGTTTTTTTTCTGTGATCTTCACTTAGTTTTTCATTGTTTATTTACACTGCCACTGTTACTTCATGAATTCTTTAAATCATCGCCTATCTAGAGGGGAATCTGGACAGAATTATTCTTGCAGCTTTAAGTCTTGCTGACAGGAGGAGAGAAGAGCAGAGCTGTTGTCCCCCAGAGAAATGCAGGAACTGTGGCCACTTGAAATTGGACAGACGTAGTCGGCTCGGAGGGAGATGTTTCTTCTGGAAGTGCCGCGTTTTCTGTTGTTCTGCATCTGTTGGGCCCCTTGTGCAAAATTGCTCTGGGGAGAACAAGATTTGGGCTGAAGCAAGTGGGAGAATTGTCTTTTGGGGGTTGGAGAAGAGACGTGTGGGAACTCTTTTCAGGACTTGCATTTGGATTTTCTATGGGACAGAAAGGGGTAGTTTCTATGTGAGCACAAGCTAGCAAAATGTCATGGAGAACAGACTGGATGTGTTTCTTTTTGTTCATCTGCTGTGGAAAACTGTGAGTGGATTGCCATTTCCTCAAATACATTAATGGCTTGCATGCATCCTTCCACTTGATTTGCCTGCCTTTCATCAGAGGCAGGTACTGAAGGTAGGGAGGGGCCCATTAATTCTGTGCATCTGTAAATTTCCTTAAATTCGTGGTCAGAATGGGGTAAAGAGTGTCTGAGATATGGTCTGAGGTAAGCGTTCGCGGTTTATGGCAGTGAAGCAGGAGAAAACTAGATTTCTAGATGTTATCTTCCTTCACAAGAAGGCTCTTTAGTTTCTGTTCCCATCATTTTGGCATTGCTTTTAATTGTAAGATTCAATATAACTGGACTCAATGTTGTTTTAGGACAATGGTTGTTTTAGGTAGAATAGTTACTTAAGAAATAGAAGTTACGAGTGGTTTTACGTCTCTTGTGATTCTGTGATTCTTATCCCATTCTGGTGTAGGTGAATCCACTTCCATTTTTCTTAGAAGTAGCTGACTTCATATCCATGCCTTCATGTGGTGATGATAGGGGCAGACAGGACAGCTCAAGCTGATGCTTTGGGACAGGAGAAGGAGAGGCCACAGTAGTTTGTCCAAGAAGTTGTAATTTGTAGCCTCTTAAAAACAAACAAACAAAAAAACCCTAATATTTCTTTCTTTTTTTTTTTTTTTTTCCACTTAGGAAATACCATTGTGCTGAGGAGGAAAACAACACCCTGCTCCTTCCCCTTGGCTCCTCCTCCCCTTCTCGTTGCTGAATTAGAAGCTCCGGGAATGTTCTAATTGGCGGCGGCCTCTTCAAAAGGTAAGAGGTAATGATGTGTTCTCTGAGGTGCTTTACTTGCTGTCTCTTCTTGGAAGCAAGGGTGATGTTAGAAGCTCGTCTGTGTAGAGCTGAGACAAGTTTCTCGTTTAACACAGGTTGCCCTTCTGCTGTCTTTAACAGTCTGATGCAAACAGAAGCTTTGTGTGCTTATTGCTCCATTTCTGGGTGCGGGATACAGTCCCTCTGCAAAAACTGAAAGAGGAGATGCATTTTAAATGCTTGCAGGGAAATAATAAATAATGTAACTGTTGTATTGCTGACTAGTTGAATCTTTTTCTCACTGATAGCTTAGATGAGAAGGCAGTGAGATAGGTCGAGATAAGCCAACTTGAAGAACAATGTCTCATAAGGTTTTCCTTCTACTATTACATTTTTAACCCATCTTGTTTGAGGTTTTCAGTGGTTTCATGGCTGTTTGCACCACTGGTGGATAAGATATGAACCAGCTGGAACACCAGCTCCATATCAGAATGGTGTGTTTTGTGAAGAGTCAAAGGCAGTCTGCAGTTCCTCACCTGTCCAGGCTTTAAGATTTGGGCAGAAGTGTAAAATGTGGTAGGTGAGAGTTCAAATGCAGCATCTTCTTTGTAGTACTTCCTAAGCAATTAAATGTTGTAGTTACATCTGATGGTGCGATCCACGTGTGATCCTTATTGTTCCTTCCACAGAATTTGTCAGGATATACAGAAGAGAAAAGTTGCGTGATTCGTAGGACAGAATGAGGTGCTTGAGCAGACTGAAGTATGCTGCTGGACATGCGTATGTGCTTTGATAGCAGACCTTGGTGTTTAGGTTGTTAGTTGCTCGGGAACTGAAAGTAGTGCTTCAGGAGGTTGCTTTCTGTTGTAACTTCGTGTTAGAGGCAAATTTTTCTTGTAGTGGAGGCAGTGTCTCCTGTCTCCTCTGGTGCAGTTCAGCTTAGCATAGCACTGAGAGGGGGCTTCTGCTAACTTGTCTAGTTTGGAGGTATGGGAGGCCAATGCATGATGTATGTTTTTCTTGCAGATTTGCTCTGTGGTACTAACCTTTGTGAGGGGCTTGGGGAGACATTGCAATGCAATAATGTCTTAAATTGCACCAGTGAGATTTGTCAGAGTTCATTTGTCAGATGCCTCAGACTGACTAAGTGCACTAACTTATAAAGGATAAGCTGCAGACAGGTAATGTGCCTCGGGATGCTCTTTCTCATTCTCCATCTCATTCTTGATGGTGCTAAGCCAAACTAAGTCTTTATTGAATGGCTGCCACCAGCTGCCTGACTACCTTCTGCAATAAAGCTAATGACCTAATGGGCAAATGTTTCTTGGAGACCTTCAGCTGAAATGGAGACAAGGAGAAACGTACAGACCAGCTAAAGGGTTCTCAAGGAGCTTGCAATTTCCCCAGGGCCCCGTCTATGTAATTACCTGTCTATCGCTTTGTCTCCTATCTTTTAATGCAGGAGGAGTGTCAGACTCTGGGCTGCTAATCTTTGTTACTATGGAAAGGCTGTTTACACTCCTCTTCTTTCACTTTAGAAATGGCAATTCCTGGTCCTCAGCTGGTTCCCTGAATTTAACTTAAAAACGGCTGATAGCTTTTCTCCTTGGTGCCAGACTAAATAATGCAGCCAACTGTGCTGTCACAGGCAGTCATTGCCTCTGCTGCTGTGGTGTGATGTGAGGAGGAGCCCACAGAAGCTGCCTGGTGGCTTTTGAACCCATTTTCTCTCAGACAAGTGAAGGCTTCTGTAAAACTCTTTTGAAATGCACAATCTTGGGGCACAATGAGATGTGGGAGCCTTGGTTGAGCTGCAGGTGTGAAGGAGAGCTGTTGTTAAGATTCATAGCTCCAGCTGAGTTTTTGTACAGTTACTGAATGCCTTCAAAATCCCTGGGCTTGGGGCTGTGGGAAGCAAAGACTCTGCAAGCTGCTTTGTGGGACCACGGGACAGCTGCTGCTGCTACTGCCTTCCACCCATCACACATCTCACATAGTGCTTTGCAGCAGAGGCGTTCTGTTCCATTTCTGGGCTTCTCTGCTGCCATTTCTCTTTGGCTGGAGATAGCTGCTTTTCCATCTCACACTGCACTGGAAATTTAGAGGGGAGTCCTCACTTGCTGCTCT
Organism: Lagopus leucura; assembly: GCF_019238085.1. Lineage (NCBI taxonomy): Eukaryota > Metazoa > Chordata > Aves > Galliformes > Phasianidae > Lagopus > Lagopus leucura. The sequence continues at coordinate 11,919,811 of NW_024962255.1, read as the reverse complement.
CAGCACGCAGTTCCTGAGTCGCGCTGTCAGACTGCCCCTGCTCTACTTTCTATGACAGCAAGGTGATGGAGGCCACCCCTGTGTAGCACAGTGTCTGTCCCCTGTGGGGCTGCTGCAGGAGCTTGCGCCCAGGAAATGCACGCTGTTTAGCCCCTTTGCAGTACCTTTGTCAAATGTGCTTTAAATGTCTGCAAATGTGTGGTGTTTTAAGTCTGTATTATCAAATACCACACGCTGTCTGCATTCCTTGGGGTGAAAGGCTTGGGGAGGAAAGGCTGCTGTGACAGCAACACTGGAGAACCCAAGCAAAAGGAAACTGTTGCCTGTGTGTCACACCAGAGCAGAGGCAGGAAAGGTGGGGACAGGGAGGCTCCTGCCCTGATCCAAGTGTGGAACGGGAACAGAAGAGAGGGCAGGGACAGGGCAGCAATGGGTCAAGTTGGCTGGTGGCCCACAGATTGCTGTGTCATTTGCTGCACTTAATGCTGGGCTTCCCTCCCTGTCTTTAACTAAATGTGTACAGAGATTGTTTTCGGGTTTTTGTTCCTTGAAAGAGCAACCATATCACGCTTCAGATGGTTTCAGAAATTGTGCGCTGATTTTGAAAGAACTTTTGTCCTCATTATTCCTCCCCTTCCCTGTCTTTTTTTGCCCTCTCATTTGTATCAACCTGAGCCATCTCCAAGGGAAAGATGACACTGCTGCCAGCTAGCATTTCAGGTGGCCAGGCTGGCTGTTAGCAAAGTGCCTCTAACAACTCACCTGCCTGTGGGAAACTTACCCTCTTTGTTTGTATTTCTCTTTTCATATATAAATCAAGGTCATAACTCCTTAGCCTTCATCAAGCGTTTCAACAAGGTATTTGTTTCAGATCTTCCCCCCCTCTTTTTTTTTTTTTCCCCCAAGTCCTTTGAGAAGTTTTGAGTTAGGATCTCTCAGTCAAATGCAAGGCAGGTCAGTGGGAAGCTGCATGTTGTAGAGAAATTCTGTTTAGGAAAGCCTATGCTGATTTGAACAGAGTAAACTTCTACTGGGAAGTGCTTTGTAACATGTGGTCTGAAATGTCTGGGTCTAGTGCTGATGGCTTTGAAAGCCAGATGAACCACATCAGTGACTCCTAGTCAGTTGGTAACTGTGTGTGATGCAAACCAGACTTCCCCTTGGTGCCTTCTCACGTGCAGGGCTGTCTGGTTGGACCAGGTTTGTGTTGAGGTTATCAGCTGTAGAATATAAGCATGCTTGTTTCTTGAAAGAGCCATAGTTTTCAGTACTTTCAGTAGCGTTTTAGGTATAGTTTCCCTTGATGGAGAAGGAAGTGAGACCTGTGTCTTAAGATGACTCAGGCACTTTGATTTTCCCCTACCCCTCCCTCAAGCCAGGAACCTCCTATGATTTTAGACCTAATGATCTTTCCATCCTCTCCACGAGTACTTTTGCAGAAGAAAGGATGCTCTCTTTTATGGAACAGAAAGGGGGGAAAAGGGAAGATTTTCTTCAGCTTCTCAGGAACTTTTGGATATCCACAAAATAAATTGAATAGAGACAAAAATGAGGCATATGAAGAAAAACACTTTTGCCAGCAAAATGAGCAGCTCTCTAATTTCAATCTTCAGGCTTTTGGCTAAAGAAGGGTAACATAAGCTTTTTTGCTGCTAGAAATTGAGAATTTGGCGGTAGCATGCAACTGTAAAATCTGTAGGCGTACAGTGTAGCAGAAGCTGTCTTTATTCCTATACTGCACATGTTATTTGGCTTGGGAGAAAGTGCTTTGCTCTCTAAGAAAGTTGAGGATCTGGATGGGACTGACTGCCATTTGTGCATCATGTTTAAAGTTGTGTTTTATTCAGGAAAGATGAATTAATGTATGGACTGATGGTGCTGTTTCTCCCCCTCAACTTTTACCTGGTTCTTTTTTCCAAAGCCCGTGGTCAGAACAGTGAGAAGGAGAAGTTATTAATCGACACACTTCAGCGGGGAAATTGAGCGTTGGATGAGTTTTGGGCTGTGGTACCTATCTTCTCTTAATTCTTCTTAAGAGCATTTGTGGTATGCTTGAAGTGTATTGGGGAGTGACAATTCAAACGACCCAATAAGATATTGTTGGTAGAGGGAGAATGAAGAATCACAGGAAAAGGATAGAAGTATGCAAGTGGTTCACCAATGTCACATTAATAGAATCCTCAAATCAAGTGCTCATTCACTTTAACCAGAGGTTAATTAATCAGAGTGAGTAGATAAAATGGTAAGCTGCTTTTAATGAAGTGAAGCAGCTTTATTAGCAGTAAGCAAAAAGCAGAATATTTGGTCTTTGGCACTTGTGGTTTGGATGGGGACAGCGGCTTGCCACCAGCTGTTGGAGTGCAGTAGACTTTTCTTGCTGCACTCTGTAGGCTGTGCTGTGTGTCTGTAATTCTGTGGCCAATTCAGAATGCAGGAGATGAAATCAGATTAGAAGCAGGTATAAAATCAGGAATGTTTCTTATGGATCTTATTGTGTGCTAGTTCAGTATTTACCTACTGTCATACTTTCCTGTCGTACAGCAGACTTTACACAAGCACAACAAGGAAGTAAAGCCTGTGTGTGGCTTTAGGAGAGTGGCCCTTCTAGAATGGAAGCAAGATGATCCTGCCTGGGAACTGCTAGCTTAGCCCCATAGCTGTCAGCAGCTGTCTGCCAACTTGCAGCTTACAGACAGAAATGCTCCAGGGAGGTGCTACCTGTGTCTTTCATTCAGGTGGAGGGCTGAGGCCTACCTGTCACTGGCTGTTAACCTGAAGCAAACTTGCTTATGCTTGCTCAAACGATCTTCTGTCCTCAGTGGTGCCTCTGTGCCGCTGCTGTGTTCCACAGCATCTCTCTTGGAAAGCTGTAGGAGCTGTCAATGTGCTGTGATGTGCGTGGCAGTGCAGGGCTGTAGCTGCAAATACCCGTGGAGCTGCAGACTAAGTGGATGACAAAAGGAATGCACATTTGTGAGGAGGCAAATCTCTGGAATGCTGAAGTCAGTGGTGGGCCGAGTTAAGTCAGCTCAAATATCTACACTTCAGCTTGAAATTAACTTATGACTGCATATGAAGATCCTTTTTAAAAGACAACCTTAAGTAGTAGTTTGTTCAGAATCACCTCACAGGCAAACCCCCTACAAATTTGTCACATGGTAAGGTTACTGCATTTGTTTGTACTGAAGGAGTTCTGTTGGTAGGCTTAATGTGACTTGATATGATGCTGGCAAGTAAATCACGCACTACCTTGCTCTCCCCCTCCCCAAGCCTGTCTATAACAGAGCCCACTTCCCACTGCCATTCAAGTGCCAATGCCTTCACCTCAAAAGGAACTGACAGTTCCCTGGTTCAGCAGTGTAAGAGGTCTTGTGTGCTTAAGTGAAATGAGAATGCTGCTGTAGGGGGGAACCTCTCAAAAAAACTTCTGAGAGTAATATGGGGAAGAGCTGCTGAGATCCTTGAAAGTGCGTTGGCAATCTTTACCTTTACCTTGAAATTAACTGGAAATGAACTGGTGAAGGAAAAGCTGCTGTTCAGGTGAAGTTGTGATCACTGGCTCCAGGAGCTGGCTTTTGCTTCTCGTCCTCTTTAGGAACACAGTGTGCTATTCTATTTGTGCAACTGCAGTGCAGCTCTGTTGTCTACGCTACACACTGAATCCCTGTTAGGCTTTCTGTTTGGGTTTTTCTTTCTAACAACTTGTTTGTTATAAGTCTCAAAGTTTCAGGAGTACAACTTCAAGGGTATGTGAAACAGAGTGAAAAATTGTGGTCCTTGCCTTTATACTGAAAAGATGAGGTTAATCTAGCACCTTCTGAAAACCTTGTAAATATTTGACTGGCTATTTGGCTCAACTGCTCAACTAGTTAATGCTTAACGTGAGCATTCCCTGAAGTACATGGTGTAGGTCTTGGGCTGAGGCTCACAGTGTATGCTGCAGTTCCATGTGGAGATATCTGTCCTCCAGCACCACCACCCCCAGACATGCATGCAGGAGGAGACAGCTGGATGAGAGCTGTGCTGGCTCCAGGTAAAGCCAGCTGGGTGTGGTTCAGTGGTGGTGACATTGGTCTGAGTTGTCCCAGCTGACTTTCTCTGCCCTGATGCTTTTGCTGGTCCAGCACCAGTGTGGTAATTAGTCCAATTTATCCTGGACTTCCAAATGATTGTGAGCATCTGAGGCTCTAATATTCTACTGCTACCTGTGAATATGGAAGATAACTTTTGTGCATATGTAGAAATGGGACTAGATTGTGATTGGTCACTGAGGATTAGCCTAGGGATCAGTGACAAGTCTGGAATGAAGCATGTTAGAAATCTAAGAAATTGTAGCTTCTGGTACCTGTCATAGCTTGCTCTTCAAATATCCCCTTCTTGCATTGTATTCCTGCAGTTTTCTGAATGAAAGACTTTCTAGCACTGGAAAGTTAGTGTACAGATCAGGTAGAAGACTGTTTGCAGCTTTATGAACAAGATGAATGGAGGTTTTCTTCTTAGTTTCAAGAGAACTAATCAGTGCAAAACAGCTTTTGCTTTTGATGTAAAGATTGCTCACTCATAACATCATACTGTTTCAGCCCTTTCAAGTGATAGGAGCCTTAAATGTCACTGCAAATGGGAGAACATACTTTCAGAGAACTTCAGTACCCAAAAAGACCTGAAGCGTTTAAGATAAGAACCATCAGTAGCTAGTTATAAAAAAAAAAGTGTATGTGAAATGTCTGTACCACATGGTAACTGTACCCAATACAGCTGTCAGATGAGGATCCCAGCTATCTGTTTGTCTGATTTAGAGACGAACACAGGATAATCCAGTAGCTGCCAAAAGTCACTACCCCACCTACTGCTCCATCAGATGTAAATTAACAAGGCTATGATGACTGGAAAATTAACTGGTTACAGGGCATTAAATTCCAACCCTTTCCATAACTGCATTTATTTACTTATTAAAAAAAAAAATCTGTTTGTTGATTTCTGGTAATAGCTTAATAGTCTAAGACTATTTACCCTAAGACTATTTACCCAATCCAGAAAGCTATGTAGGCTTTAGAAATACAGCTACAGCCAATTTCCAGAGGAACTGCCTGCCTGCATTGGTATTGGTGAATTGAGGAAAGAAAAACAAAAAGCAAAACACACCAGCTGAGGAACAAAGCATGCTGCTGTCTCCAGAGTGCATACAGAGGATGATAAATGTATCTGAAGGTGTAACTGAGAGTAGTGCAATCTGGTTGTGTGACATTGTGCTGTCTCTTGGTGACTGTTAAGTTTTTTTGCTTTTGGAATTCCTGGGAGTCTGGACCTGACATGAGAAGATCATGTGCATCACTGGCTAGGACTCCAAATTTAAAGTGTTTGTGGTTGCACACTGGTCTCCAAAATCTTGATTTCAGAAGATTGAAAATAGTTGCGAATAATTTTGGCAGATTGCAGTTCTTTTATTTTCTAATTTTCAGCATCTGAAACAGGGTATTTCCGTTCAGACACCGTTAGTCCTCATGTACTTAGCCACAGTTAATGAGGTGCACTACTTTATACCTATGTCAATAAATTGGTAGGAAGTATCTCTTAATTATCAGTAAAACTGTTTTGGTTTAGTGTGATGTTTCCCTAATAACAGACTTCCAAGAGGTTAACCTTTGCCTGTGGTTAGTATTTCAGATAAATTCATGACTAAGCAAGAGTACTGCACTAGTAGTGATGATGTTGAGATGGATTTGGTGGTCCATGCTGATTTTTGAAACCATTCCTCATATACCATGTAGAGTGATATTTTACATACTGATTCATTACTTCATAAGCCTATTGATGGAGTTAAGAGTTGTCTGTCTTGTCAGTGGAACAAGCTTTTGTTCTAGATGATTCTTGATTATTTAAGATGAATTTTGAGAATAAAATATTTTCTTAACTTGACAAAAATGTCTCGGGAGAAAATGGGCAACCAAGGAGGTGCTTGTGCTGGGAAATGTGGATCCTACTTAACACCTACGAAGGAGGTTTGCCTTCTCTCTGGACTCCCTAAGGAAGGCCTTGGGTACATTTAACTCCTGTGATCCAAACAAGCCGCAGAGGAAGACATTGGAGACGCTAAGAGAAAAATGGCATGTCGTAGAAACGATGTGAGCTGCAATTGGAGCACCTCAATTTAATTCCTATACCCTGTGATATGCTAGTGGGCTGACATGTCTGTGGGCGCCAACTGGCTTACATAGGTATGTGTCCTATTATAATGTGACAGCACTGGGAAAGAATATCAGTTCTTGCAATCTGTTATCAGATGGGGGAATTAGATGCAGGCAGTGGCTCTGCTGAAGGACTGCTACTTTCTGTAAGCTCTGCCTTGATTCAAGCAAAGTCTAGTACTTGCTTCCTGAAAGTGTTTGACAAATGCGTTTGTGAAATGCAAGTCTGGGCCACTACAAATGTCAGCCCTGTATTTCTAGCTGAACACATGGATGCACAGAAAAGCAAAGTTATTTCCCTGTAGTCCTCCATCAAGCAGATGACATAGCTGGGAACAGAACTGAGATATCCTGGTGTCCATTCCCCTGTTACAATTACTAAATAGTGCTTTCTTCACTGTAAACATGAATTGAGCCAAATGGCATGTACAATTAGCTTTTTTTCCAGAAAAGCTGACAGGGGAGATGGAAGGATGAGGGGAAAAGAGTGATAATGGGGGGAGGGGAAGTCATTCAGGGACAACTGTACCTGCTGGGGGCACAATTTAATAAAAAGCAAGGAGTGGAGGAAGCAGCCCATGTTCCAGATGCATTGTTATCTGCAGAGTCCCCTATCTGGAGCCGCTGTAAAAGATTTAATGCAAATCTGAGACCTCTGCCATTGTGTGAGATAGATTAGGGCTCATTTGCATTCTTTTTCCTATAATAATTACCTAGCAAGGAGTGCTTGTTACCATTAGCTTCTTTCTGTTTGCCTGTGATAACACCATCAACCACCTCTTCTCCATGGATCGTGGACACTGAGGAAAGGCGATGGGCCAAAAAAAAAAATCTGTTGAAGAGGGTCATAGAAAAATGTGAATGCTGAAAAATTAAAATACAGATAATTGTAGCAAAAAACCATCAAATACAGCTGGAGAAGCACTGAGCTGAAGAGTAAAACCAGTATCAATCTGTGATACCTATGAGGTGGATGGTTTCAAATAGCTGTTCGGTGCAGCCAGCACATGATTTTAACTGAGCTTTATCTGTGGTGCTTCAGTAGTTCTGTCCTGGTTTTGGTATGGGCTCAAATTCTTTTCCAATTAGCACAGTTGCAGACCAGTGTTATCAAGACAAACATTAATGGTCTCTGAGTGTGATGTACCAGAAATTGGGGTTGAATTCAGCAAACATTGCTACTGAGGGTCCTGAAACTCTAGTGAGGCAGATTCCAGGACTTAAAAATAAAAGCAGTATTTGTTTGTTTTTCCTGCTGTGTTTGTTTACATAAGATGGAAGGAGTTAAATGAAAGAAGAAATGTGACTAAACTTGGAAGGCTGAGGGTGCTAAAATGAGTGATTCCCTCTGCATGCACAGCAAGCATACCAGATGCTGGCACCAAGCAGTTTCTTTGCTGGCCCTTCACTCTTCCTGTTTTTTGTTGTTGTTGTTTTTTTTTTTATTTAGGGCCTCATGTATGTGAGTGTGGCTGGCATACATCTGTGTTTTCCAGCATCTACCCCATGCTGTTGGATTTACATTTCACAAAGGTTCCTTTTTGTTTCTTTCCCCTCTGATTCATGATAGGAAGACTTTGTTTTTAAATGAGAAAGCAAAGGATATTGTTATTTCTCTGTGAAATCCTAACCAGTTGAAATACTGAGATAGGAAGGCCCATTACCTTATAGGCAGTTGTGCTGCCTGTCTTCTGGCAATGGGCTCTGCAGAGCTGCATTGGATAATAAAAGGATTATATTCAAAAGTGAGCAGGGCTGACATTTTGTATGTAACAGGACCTTTCCCAAGTAGCAATAGGCTGCAAATGGAGGCACAGATCTGCAAGTGAGTAGCCAGCCTGCTCTTTTGTGAAATCTCTTCTGCCTGCTTGTTTCTTGTTTATTGGAGGATTTTCTTTAGCAGTGGTAGCAAGAGGAAGTGGTGCTTAAAAAAATGTCAAGATATTTGAACAGGGCAAAGCTGTATCTTCCATGATATCACTAAATGCTTGGTGTTAACCAGAAGTCATATCGCTACAAACGAGTAGAGGAAATGACAGGGAATTGCAAATGTTGACATATTTCCTATGTCTGGCTTTTTTCTCTCTCTTTTTTTGCTCACTATGATAATGATAAAGATCATAAACATGACAGGTAGACAAACATAATGGGAAATGAAGTTTAAAAAAAGCTTAAGCACACTTAAAGAAAATAGGTGCATGCAATTCTAAATACAAGCTGTAGAATACTAATACACTTTATTTAGAAGAAGCAGTTTAAATGTTTTGTTCATTGTCATGCCTTCTTTTAGGAGGAAGAAATACAATTTGGTGTGTGGCCAGTTCATGTAATTCATGTGAAGTTGTGCCATTATTGCATAGGATAAAACTGCAGTTGACATAATTTTCCAATGGTTTGTGAAGGAGAGGGAAGTTTTGAAGTGCTATCACGGGACAAAAAAAGAAAAAACTTGTGTATGTCCTAGTGTGAGGTAAAACATAGCAACACATCTCATGTGAATGGCTCAAGAGAGAATAGTAATTAGAAAACAACATCTGACTGCTTGAAAGATCCCACAGCGCAGTCTGTAAAATTGTATGATTATATATGTAGAACTTGAAACTATTAACAATTGTTTTAAAGATGTTATAGCTTCTTATGAGACTTTTATTTTTTTCTATTAAATATCTTCATATGGTCCTCTCATTCTTAAGCAGCTTTAATAATTTAGTACCGCCACCACACATTTTCAATCCTTTATTTTGATTCTTTAGTGATGCATTCCAAGTCATTTATATTCAAAGCAGTAATCTTTTTTTCCTTTTAACCCCCTGTATGTGTGGCTACATGAGTGGTACAGACTCCTCTTCATCTGGGAGGATGGAATTAGATTTCAAACCTCTTGCCTTCCTTACAGTTCAACTTAAACTTTGGAGCCTTTTGTTAAAGATCTCTATGAAGTCGCATGAACAAATATGGTTTTGTTAGAGAAAATGTCACTCTATTCAGCTAGCTCTCTCAGCAAGGGAGGTGTTGAAAGCTTTTTCCCTGCTTGAGCTTGGCATGCCCATGTTGGCACTGCTTGCCCTGGCATAGAGGTGCCTGAGCAGGTCTAGGTTGTTTCTCAGTGCCTCTGCATTTGAATGTAGCTTTAAGGTTACTTCAACTTTGTCCTTTACTGCTTAACTGAAGCTCAAATATCTACTTGGATGATGATGGATATTTATGCATAGATCTCAACTTGCTAACATACTCTATCTGAGATGAGCACATTTCCGAAAGAATAATCAAATAAATAAGCAGGGAGGCTTATGTGTGCTGTACTCTGTATTAACAAAGCAACAAACAACCCGCAGACTTGCAGTATGTTAAGCTCTCCATCACAGAACTGCATCAAAGGAATGGTTATTTGTTCTTTGGTATCTTTGGGTGGCTCTGGCAGCCCATCAGGCAGCCCTTCCTGTTGTAATGCAGACCAGATGTGAACCATTTTGTAAAACATGCCAGAGAAGTTCCTTTCCTAAACCTCTGGTAGCAAGGCCATGCAGATTTTAGCTCTTTCATGTCTCACCATGTTCCATCCTTCTGCCTGTGTTAAGCTTAGTGCCAAGAAGGCACCAGCTGAGAAACTTCTAACAAGGTCTCACAAGCTCCATGTAAGGCAGAATGATTATTTTCCCAAATATTGAAACAAAACATGGAGAACATAGATATCCCAAAAAGTAGACTTAGACACATGATCATCAACTTATGTGGATATGTGAACTTATATAAGCGTAACTTATAACCCACACAGCTAGACAGGACTTATTTTCTGCTGTCTTTTTATTGAAATGGCAATTTATATAACATTATGTGAGTTAAAGGAATTTATGAAGCAGCATTCTGGGTTTATTTTAACTCTCCTGTTTCTGCAGCCTCTGTCTTTCCATCTTCAGACTAAGTTTTCATTGCGGTTAGCAGAGCAGCAACTCGGAGTGTGGAAAAATGTTCTGTGAGAAGGAAAACTTGGAAGCATTGCAGAAAGCTATTTTAACCTTTATTATTAAACTGTTCACAAAATATTTCCTTTAGGCTGAATGTATCCTAACTGACGGCAGTAATCTGCAAAGCAAATGAAGAAGGCAAGATCGGGTGTTTGCACCCTGCTACTCAGTGCTGCCCAAAGCAGCACTAACAGCTGTGCCCACATGTGGAGCACAGCCCAGGGCAGCTGGTTTTACTGAATTAAAATGCAGAAGCCCATTTTCTGGGGGGAGCACAGTGCAGATATACCCCCAAACCTGCAAACATCAATCTTTTCATGTCATTTTGTGAATTTGGGTTTGTTTCTCCATGTGTGTACAGCTCTGTTGGTCAAAGCCATTGTACAGCTGCAGTGCACGTAGGTGTAGGTGCTTGGAGTTCCCTGCACATGGGAGCCAGACACCATTGGATGCCTGTGTGCATTCTGGGGTGTTACGGCAAGCTCTGTCCTCTTGGCACAAACTGCAAGAGCAGTTTGCTTTCTCTTTGCTTTCTCCTGCTCAGACTGAAGGGTTTGTGTCCCATGCTTGTGACTGGAACATGGCTTTGGTCAAAGACAGCAATCAGAAGCTGTGATGTTGTGTGTGTTTTAGCTCAGCGCAATAAAGCCCACTGCCTCCCCTCGTCAAGCAGAGCAGGCACCATTATAAGCCAGGCAGTTTGCAAGGAATGAGGAAGCGAGTGCAAGCCTACGAGCACAGCTTGTGTACATATTTGTTGAAAGCTAATTGGCAATGCAGTTGCCTTTCAGAGTTGTTCTTTCACCTATCAGTAGAGCACAACTCTGGTACTTAATGTACTGTAGATTACGTAAACACTACCCTGAAATATTTGTACAGGCAATTAACTCTTGTTTTTACACTCCTTGGAGTTGCAAATGAAATCCTGCTGCAGAGATCGGAATACTTGAGTTCTGAGCTATATTTCATAATTACCTTAAATAGTGTTTTCATCCAACTGGCCAGCATTAAGATGAGAAAAGCTGGGGGTTGGTTGTCCTGAGAGGAGCTGGCGGTCTCTGAAGTTCAGTATCCAAGAAACACTGACATAGTTTGTAACACGTTGTTGAGGAAAACTGATAGTCCCAAGAATGTTATCTGGAGCAAACGTGCTTGCTTCCTGTTGGGATGTTATAGTTGAAGACTGTAAATGCTTGTGGAAGTAATGTTGGTCTGTATTTTGTGTGGCATGACATGGTTACTGATGAAGTGGTACGAGACATGCATGCAGCATGAGATTCTGTTACCAGGATGATGTGCTGGTCCCCAGCTGGCCTGGTGATGGCCCCTTCGAAGATGCTTATGTAGACACATTTATTTTTCCTCCCTCTTGCTCAAGTTTTGTCTTAGACGTTTTGTCCCTGATGAAATGGAGTCAGAATTCTACAGTTTGTGCTGAACAATAAATCTAGGAAAATGCAACCAATTGGCAACAAGTCTTAAAGCCAAACCTCCATCCTCTAGAGTTTATTCACAAGCATTTGACCTAATATGACCACAGACTTGAATGAAACGTTAATAGAGTTTATTGCAGTTCCTTGCATGGACTTGCTGTCATGACAATAAAGCAGCATTTGTAACATGGATGGCTGTAGCACACTGGTGCTTAACAGAAGTGTGGTTAATGTGCTCCCTGAAGGTGTGGTGAGGAACTACTTCAATTAGTTCAGTAGTACTTTATGTATAATCAAACAGGCTAAAGGAGGTAGGAAATAAAACTAAATTAATCAAAACTCTTCTTGTGGTTTATATGTAGAGACCTGACAACTAGATTAGGTTGCAGTTGATTAAAAAATAGTTCTTCAGAAAGAGGGAGAGTGATACTTTGTAAGGCAGTACAAAAGTGTTAGTGCATGTCTACATGCATTTGGGATGCTTACTGATGTTATTTTTTCTTGTGAGTGGAGAACAGCTACACATGGGGACTGCTGTTTTCATTATGGAGACAGCAGCCCACTTGCAAGTTTGGGTTTTGTTCTCTAAATGGTCCGAACAGTTTTTCCTATACTCAGATAACTTTGTTTTCTACTGTGTTTTTTTTTTTTCCACGTAGGAACTGTGATGTTTCTTTGATTAGAAACACAGGAAATTTATGAAAGTTAGCTATGACCAGTCTTTCCTCAGTCCTTTGCAGATTTTACTCTTCCCCAGTTGTGTAGTAAAAACATCCTGGACCTAGAGAATCACAGTTCTGCCTCTTTCTACCTACTTTCAATCACTTAAATATTATTAAGAGTTCTTTCAGCTTTATCCAACTTCTACATGCATGGAGTCACTTTTTTTTTTTTTTTTTTTGGAGGAAAGAAGTGTAGAGAGCAGGTTGTGAAAAACCTAATTTCAGTTACAGCACCCATTGGCATTTATGACATTTGTTGAGTGTTTCTGGAGAACAAACAGTGGATGTGAGCACATCAAGGTGGTGGGTGGTGTGTTCCAGTAGTGGTGACAGTAGGTCACCTCTGCTGGTGCATATTTTTCTGAGTGTGGGATATAGGCCTTGTTCATTGCTGGCAAAAATACAGAGATAATGGTGGAGACTATATTGAATGATAGCGTTTTGAAGCTGGGAATTTGCTCTATCAAATACTGTTATTGTGCTCTTTGTATCTGTTATACTTTCTATGGAAGTAAATAGGAAACATTACTTTCAGAGTGACCTACTTAAATCACTTATCTTACTTGAGAGAAAATGCTGGTTTCATGTTTCTTTGCTGTAGAAATTTAAGTACTCTGTGTAAAAATGTCTGGAAAGAGGGGTTTATGTTTAATGAGTAGGACAAGATTTGTGGCTAGACAGAAATAAAAACTATCGGGTCTGCTGGTGTGGTTGGAGAAATAAACTTTCATGGACGTAAATATTTCTTCAGCTTGACGTTTTGATGAAGCAACTAGGCGTCACTCCTTTCAGGCTGGCAGTCCAACCTGCCTCAGTTAAATTTCTTATTCCAAGGTCAGTAGTCTTCAGTTCTTGTGTTGCAATGTGTAAAAAGGCCAGCGAGGGTGTAATCTGATCTTCATGACCAACAAGGAAGAAGGTTGTAACTCTTTAAGAAGCTGAAGCCCGTTGTAGAAGCTTATTTTTGAATAAATGAGCATGATTGGATTGTAGTTGGAAATAAAACACTTCTACACGGGTTTTAATTTGTTGTATAACTTAATCATGGCTGCTTCAAAAGTTTTTTGAAAACATCAGTTGTCCTTGTAGTTCAGTATCTTCATTTCTGCAGTATGCTAGCCATTCTTTCCCATAGTTGGCACTGCCTGCCCCCAGTGCCAGGCTTTCTTTCTGGTCTATGTTAGCAGGACTGGGAAGTGACCAGCACTTGAACTCATAAGGCAAATGATATAAATTGAGGTGATTGAGCTGGAACTTTGGTCTTGTGACGGTGACTTTCAGGCAAGTGCATCTTTCTGTTGCTTTTCATAATGCCTGTATCATAGAATCACAGAATGGCCTGGGACCATCCAATACAGCCCGCATGCTGTGGGCAGGGTCACCAATCATAAGACCAGGCTGCCCAGAGTCACATCCAGTCTTGCCATGAGTTAGGAGCTAGTGCCATTTGGTGCAGTAGTTTATACACCAAGGTAGCAAATTTTATCTTGCCCGACTTCCTCTATCACTAATTGTTGTTCACTGTCGCCTTAAAGCCTAATTTCCGTTAAGCCCTAGAAGCAGTATGAATGCTTTTGGAGCAGTAGTTGCATGCTTCTTGGATTGTTCTTCTTACTAACAGTTTTGTAAGACATGCTTGTTACAAGTAAATGGTTAAAGAATGTTTTACTTTGTTTTTTCTCTTTTCCCATGGAGACAAAATATCTAAAGAATATTAATCTGTGTGTCTGACTCAGGTATGGTGGATTTCAAAACTAGGTAAACTGCAGGACTCAGTCCCCCCCCCTCCCCTTTTCTCCACCCCCACATCCAGAGACAGAAGTAACCTAGTATCTAAAGAATGCAAGTTATGCAGATGTTCAAAAGGCCAAATAAAACAAATAGATGGGCCGCAGCTGCTAGAACTGCATAAAGCAGAGAACATTTGCTGCTGTGATGAGTATGCTGTATTTCAGCATGCCTAGCTTTTTCCTGTTTGAGGAAAAACAGCATGGTGAATTAGTTTAATTAGTTTTTATCTTATTGTGACTGTAAATTGTGATTGCTTTCACGATTGTTGAGAATTCAAAAAAAAAAAAAAAAAAAAAACCAAAAAACCAAGCAAACAAACAAACAAGATTAGCTTTTAGTGAGGAAACAGAAGAATTAGAAGTGCCAGTGTCCCTTTGTAGGAAGGAAAGGTGTATTCTACAGATGTACAGATTTTGTGCTTTGTGCCTTCAGTGAGAGGTGACAAACTTTCATGAAAGTATCCACAAAAGAAGCATCCCACCATTTGGACAATTTAATATGTTGAAGATGCTTTCAAATATCCTAAAATTAAAATGGGAGACCAGATGTCCTGCAATAAATTAAAGCTCAGCTTTCCATGGGAAGGTTTGTGGTAAGGAGATCTCAAAGTTCACTGCCCAGTATATTCTTCTCAACTGGATGGCATCTAGAGATAAAGGTTATAAATTATGGTATAAATGATGGGACCAGAACACTTGTCAGATTTGAGCAAGTCATTAATGTGCAGGTAAGTGAAATTGTTCAAAGGTTGATCTGCTTTTTTAGGACTTCACTAAGCAACACAAAGGAGTGCCATACAGAGATGCCCAGGCAAATACTACCCTCCTCTGGTACATTCACTTAGCACAGTCCTTTGCAAAAATCTACTGTTGTCTGGGAATAACATGGGCATATCACAGCAGTGTACTTGTGGCCTACAGAAGAACTCACTTCTCCTTTGACAGTGTTTTATATTGCTGCTTGAGCTTTCACTGTACAGAGTAAACCCACTTGCCTATTGGGGTCCCACATACATCTCAAGAACTTGAGAAACTCATCCTATTCATGCGTGTGTTTTTTCTCAGCATGGTATATGGAACAACAAGCTAGGTGCGTTGTCTGCATCCTGAGCCTTTGGAATTTGGTCATCTTGGAATTACCAGATAGTGTCATGACTTAAGTGTCTAAGATAATATTCTGGACCCCTCACTACCAGAAAGACATTGAGGCCCTGGAACATGTCCAGAGAAGGGAAATGAAGCTGGCGAGGAGTCTGGAGCACAAGCCTTGTGAGGAGTGGCTGAGGGAGCTGGAATTGTTCAGTTTGGAGAAGAAGAGGTTCAGGGGAGACCTTATTGTGCTTTACAACTACCTGAAGGGTGGTTGCCGTGAGGTGGGAGTAGGTCTCCTCTCCCATGTGTCTAGCAATAGGACTAGGGGGAGTGGCCTCATTGCACCACAGGAGAGTCAGGTTGGATGTTAGGAAATAGTTTTTCTCCAAGAGAGTGGTCAGGTGCTGGAATGGGCTGCACAGGGAGGTGTAGGAGTCACTGTCCCTGGAGGTGTTCAAGAAACATTTAATGTTGTACTGAGGGACATGGTTCAGTGGGAAATATTGGTGGTACATGGGCGGTTGGACTGAATGATCTTCAAGGTCTTTTCTAACTTTGATGGTTCTATGAAAAGGGACTTGGACTTGTGTATTACATGGACACAGGGCAAATGTATCATTCAAGAAATGTCAGTTCCTTGTGCATTTGGAAATACGATTCTTGGACCAAGCTAAATCTTCTCACAATCTGGTAGAGATAGGACAAGGGGGAATGGTTTTCAACTAAAGGAGGGAAGATTTAGTTAGATGTTAGGAAGAAATTCTTTGCTCAGTTAGTGATGAGGCACTGGCATGCTGCCCAGAGAACTTGTGGATGTCCTATCCCTGGAGGTGTTCAAAGATAGAGTGGATGGGATCCTAGGCAGTCTGATATGGTGCATGGCAACCCTGCCCATAGCAAGGGTTTGGAGCTAGGTGATCTTTAAGGTCCCTTCCAAACCAAGATATTCTATTTTATATGTATATGTGTGTGTGTGTGTGTATTATATATATGTATTTAAATGAAGTGACAGAACTGAATTATCCAGTTTTGAGTTGGATGTGCTATATCGAAAAAAAAAAAACCCTCCAAACAGACTCAAAAGCTTTTAATCTCTGAATTTGATATTTTATTTGATTAGAATAATTAAATTTTAAACAGAATAAGTGGAAAGCAGCTAGATAAAACAGATGGAAAAAAGTATATGAAAAACTTGCTGTTTTTTGCTGTATTTCTGCAGGTGAGTCTTAACCCATGAGCAGATGTTATCCAACTCAGTGAATTTCTGAGTTGCATAAAACTGTGCAGTTCTCTGTAGTCCCTTAGATACTCTTTCCATTTCCTCTGAGGCTCAGCTGTGTTTGCACTCTGTTCCTCATTACAGTCTTCTTGAGCAGTAGGTACCAAGCTGCTTGCTATGACTCCTACCTGCTGCAAACACAGTATTTAAGCCTTTTCCTTCTTAAGTATATTCAACAGCTCCGCATGAAAAGGAGCAGTTATCTTGCATGGGGGTCCACTAATCCCATCTTTAAAAGAAACAGGGTGGAGAATACAGATGTCAAATGGTATCTTGTACATCTCTAACTACTTTCGTTTCTGAATTTCTTGACCTAAGAGGCAATATGAAGTTTTGTGTATTCATGACTAAGTTGTATGCACGTGCTCCTCTACCAATGAATGGTCTTCACAGAAGATGTATTCCTCTATTTTTATGAAAAAACTTAATGTAGCATGATTATTCTGAGAGGCCGCTGATGCCTGCTTGCAGATAGAGACAACCTATCACATGAGTACAACTAATGTTTAAAAAGAAATCAGCAATGAAACATAAAAGAACACTTCTGCCCACTTAAAATGATGTTGAGTCATACCATTAAGGCTTTTAACTTGCTTATTTGCATTGCAGACTTGTTATGAAGTCTATCATTTTCTCTTGGGGAAATGTCTCGTGGGGAAATTGAACTCTCTTCTTTACTTGATGACATTTGCACAACATGTTCCCAGTGTCTGAGGAGTGGTGGGCGTGATCTTTGAGCTAAACAACTATGGTAATAGAAAAATGTGAAAGTAAAGGCATTAGTGTCTTGTGACCAAATCAAATCTTCTAGTTATATTATGTGCTTTTCTCTAAGAATGGCAACAAATGGACCCTGAATGGAGGATAACTGGACAGATTAGGAGCGAAGCAAACCGTTGTGCTTTGTGTGCTCACCTTATTACTGACATGTGCTCTGAATCTCCATACTTAGTGGGAATAGAAGCAGGACTTGTCTGATGAGATCCCTAAACATAAAAAACACCAAACTGTTCTATTAAACTTTATTACGTAGCTGATAACTCTTAACTGTAATACAATATGCTATTATGTAGTAGCATTTCTATTGCTTCACATTAAGATTTGGGGACATTTAATAGTATAGTGAATGGGAAAGGGATAAAATGGATGTCAGATTCTTGTGTGATGTTTTGGGGATTTTCGTCGTATACTTGTGCATGTGTCTGGGTTTGTATTTGTTTATTTCTTTGATATGAATAGGTACATGCCATTCAGTTGGATGCTGTTTCTTTTAATTGCATGTGGCACTGCACGGTGTGTACTTGTTGGAACACGAGTGTCTGATTGGTGACAGCTGTTTGATGCCTTTATAAATAAGAATAGTAAAAGCCATGCAGTTCTAGTACCTATGTGGCGTTTTCATTACAGGGCTGGGATCAGAGTTATTTGTTGTATGAAGGACGTATAGCAGCTCTAGAGCTTTAGTTGACAAGGTGGATGAGAAGACCCTCTGGCAGGTCATTCATTACACTGCATTACACTACTGCTTGATCTTTACTTGAGGATGGCTTCCCACTCTGGTAGCCTCTCTGCTTGTGCAAAGCAACAGGCAATTCATGCCCTAAAACTTCATATCCTGAGTTGATAGCTATAGAAAGAGCAACTGGCCCTCCCAAGAGATGAGATTTGTCCCAAGTCACACAGAGAACAGAAGTATCAAGGACAGAAAGGAGCTCCCTTGCCTCTTGCTGCAGAACTCTGTCTGTTGTCTGGCATCTGCTGAACTCACCAGGGCGCACACTCAAGGATGGATTTATTCTGAGTAAGAAATACTCACCTAAATGTTGCAAGTTAAAAATGAAAGCCAGATTTTATTCCCCCCCCCTTTTTTTTTTTTTTTTTTTGCCTCATTATAGTTCTCTTTTCCATATTCATGTTAGATTCTTTCCATATTTAGTGTTTGAGATTTTATGGAAATATTACTACTCAAGTGCTACACTTGTGAGAAGGTGAAATGAGGACAGAACACAGGGGACAGATCAGAATCTTTAATCTTTCCTGCTGCATGTAATTTATAAAATGCATTAATCTGGTTTCATTCACTTACTGAACCATTTTGCACTCTGTCTCTGCTGCCTTGCCTTCGTTTTAGCTGGTCTGAAGCCAATTAAAAAAAAAAAAATCATTTAGCTAACATAGCAAGGAGGTTTAACACTTGTGCTTTTTTTGTCTGAAATCCTGAGGGTCTACCCCACCAACTTGTGGGAGAGTGTAAGCGGTGTTGTTGTGCTTAAACAAATCAATTTCACTGCAGAGTTTTCCCTGTCATAATGATCAGTTTGCAGCACAAATCTCATTGATTTTTCACAGTCCTGTGGAAAAAAAAAAAAACCAACAAAAAAAAAAACCAAAAACAAACAAAAAAACACAACACAGTTGGTGAATAGCACTGAGTGATACTTAAGAGAGGCCCTTTTTGTGGCTGGTGGAGAAACCCTGGCTGTTGCTCGCCCTTTTTGGCTGGCTTCTGCTCCGGAAGCCTTTTGTATTTAGCTGGGTCTCTAGGTGCAAGGGGTCAGGAAATTCAGCGGTACCCATGAGGGACTGTGAGCTTTCAAGCAAATGGTGGAAGAGCAGCAGCTGCAGTTACGGAGAGCATAGCCTTGCTGGGGTCAGCAATGCCCTGTCGGTGGCTATGTGTGCTTGCACCAAGTGTGACCCCACTGCTTACTTTCTGTAAACTTGCAGGCGGAATAATTGGGGCATGAAGCTGCCTTTTTTCTTTCTTTCCCTCGCTGCAGTTTTTTAAAGCTCTTTCTAGGGTCAGAAGGTGAGGAAATGAGCTGTATGTTTCTAGAAAAGACAAAAAACACATGGTATTGGAGAAGTGCACATTTCACAGTAGGGCTATGTTAATTGCCCTTCACATTCAAGATGTCTGATTTATTTTTGTGTTCTGCTTTCTGGCAGAGTATTGCCCCTGTACTGACCCCTTTTCGCCTACTCTTATGCAAGGTGTATTTAAATAGCTGGATTGTAAATCTGAGTCTGGAAAGCTTCCCACCTCTCCCGCCGTTGCCCTCGGTGCCACTATTCTTGCTGAGCCAACGTGCAGAACTGTGCAGTCATAGCAGGGCTGCCGCCTGCACTCTGGCAGCAGCTGGGCTGCTCTTGGCCTTTGCTTTGTCTGCTATCGATTGGCTGCGTATGTCAAACTGCTACTTCAGAAGCTTGGGTTTTTTTATGCACTCTGTTGTATAAGCCTGGCTGTGTTTTCTGACCTGTGGTGGAAATTCTAAGGGCAGGAAACTTCTCATTGGCAGTAAGATATGCTGTTTTGTGTGTTGTATGGGGAAAAGGTATCATGTAAGTATGGGGGCTTGAACAGAGGGTGGCTGAAATGGTAGCTGTTCTCAGCTCCATACTTTTGGGCGTACCACAGAATTTTAAGAAATAATTAGCTTGCATATTAGAATGCCATGTCTTATTACTTCAATTACTTGCTTTTGAAATATTTGCTTTTCTTCCAAGATTAAATGCAAAGCCATAAGTCTAATCTAGCCAGTCTAGTAATTCTTACTAGACAGAAAATGTTCTGATTTTGTTCAACATCATAAGCTTTGGATGCAAGCACAGCACAGGAAACTTAACAGAAAATGTGAATTTTTGTCTGGTTTTTGTGATAAAATTTTGATTGTTTTCCTTTTTTCTTCAGCCCACATTGTCCATGTGGGACTGCTGGAAGCAGGATTCTCTGTACCCAGAGAAATTGAAATCAAAATCCCATGAAAGTTAACAGGAGGGTCTGCTGGGAGAACTTTGTTTGATGCCACTTTTCCAGTTTGAATACCCAGAAAAGAAGTTTGTATTTGGATCTTTAATGTATATATATATGGGGAGGAACTTCTGGACTCTTTATTTGTAATTTGGAGGGGAAAAAGAAGAAAAAATAACAGCTGAGATGTCAGCTGTTTTAGGAAAAGAAATAGAATTTGATGGAGAACTGTGGGAAGGGAAGACACAAGAAGCAAAAGCTGCCTATTATGAGCATGTTGTTCTGCAGAAAAAGAGTAAGAGGTTAAAATAACTGCAAAAGAACCTATTAATGGTGGGAAAAATATTGTTTTCATCATTCTCAATCACTTTATATGACTCAGAATAGAGTACTGTTGTGCAAAGTGGCATATAAGCACCTTACCTGATATTCTAATGCAGATCTGCGCTTTGAGAAGCAGCGTAGGACAGGCCAGGTAAAGGTTGCAGCCTGTGTCATTGCAGTTCTTGTCTTTTTTTTTTTTTGATGGTGAACCAGCTCTGAGATGGTCTTGAGTTAAAGTGGCTTGGCTAGTTTCTGTGAGTAAGCTTAGCTGCATCACTGATGGTCAGTGTATACTGGTGCTAGCAGAAGAGCATGGTCAGCAAAGCAGCCAGCTTTTAAGGCAGCAGCAAGGAATTCAGTTGTCTCATTTGCAAAAACCTTTCTCTTTCTACTTTATTTTGTCTGTGTTTTTAAGATTAGGAGCTTTACAGTTGTGTGCTTTCCATCTTGGTTCCATATTGGTGCTATGGCCTTCAGAGGCACACAGTTGCCCATACCAGAAAGGGGAGGCTGCTAAGGATGCGGAGGAACTCACTTTGCGGAGCACACTCCTTCCAGCAGGACCCACAGCCTGGATGCCCCCAGGGCTCTTCCTCAGTTATTTGAAACTGGTGAAGCTCAGCTTGTTTGGCTAGCTTTGAACACATCCATCTCAGTATCCATCTGATCATTTCTCTCAGAGGAAGTGGGGACAGTTGTCACTTATGTCCAGGTGACAAATTGGGTGACACCATGTGGGGCAGTAGCTCCTCCAACCAGCTTTGCTGAGTGTCCCTGTGGGTGGCCCTGAGGAGGTCTGGGACTGTCAGCACACTCAGGGCACAGAGCCCTCTTGGGGATGTGCAGTGCCTGCTCAGTGGCTGCAGTACCAAGTGTGCTGCTTTTCTGTCTGCAGGCTGGAGCTGCTTTTGGCACATGCCCACGATGAGGAGTGGTCTGCCAGAGCAGGACTGGGCTGTCTGGTTTCCCTCTGCAGCTCAAGAGAGAGGCAGTGCCACATGTGGCCATGACTCAGCCATCAGTGCTGGGAGCCCTCCTGGCTGAGGCTGCTGTGCTCCGGGAGAAGAGGCCATGCAGGCTTTCCAGAGGGATTATTCGTGCCCGGCTTTGTATTGCCAACCCTGAAGCAGCACTGAGCACCTGCTGGCTGAGGCTGAGAAGCAGCCTCACACAGTGACCTTCTTTGCCCATCTGTTGCTACCTGTACCCTTCACAGCAAGCTGGGAATGCTGGGCCTTCATAGTGCTGTGCTCCTCCTGTAAGGCTGCAGTGTGGTCAGAGCATGGGGTCTGATTTGGAAAGGAGAATGTGCAGATGCCATATTGACATTTGTGCCTTTTGCAGGCTGGCACTAATGGCTGCAAAACCGCCTTGTTTCAGTGAAGGGCATATGTACTAATCCTTGCTGTTCCCTGCATCTGTTTGATTCCTTTCTCCCACTAAATGCAATGGACCTGAAATATACCTGAAGTAAAACTGGAAGTGATTTTAGTAACAAATGTAGTAAATTCAAGATATTCTTTTATTGCCTATGGGGACTTAGGGGGAGAGGGGCAGAAGGTGGCTTAGGAAATGAAAAGGGGGATATTCTAGCTGTGTGCACTTCACTTCCCTGTGGCAAGAAAGCTTCCTCAACACACTGTGTGTGTTATTCCTTTCACATGGCTCTGATTTCACATGACTGTTGGGGATAACTCTTTAAGAATTTTAATATTGAAACTGTAATAAAATGAGGATGTTAAGAAATATGCTGTGACATGAAACTTTACCACAAAAGCTCTTGAAGTTTGAATTGGTCTTTTCACTCTATTATAATTTCTAACAATACTATTATACAACTTGTAATTATGCAATAGTATTAAATATAAATTATTTCCATTAAGGAATATCATAATGTTTATGAATATTACTTCTGATCATCTATGTGTATATTCAGATATCTCGCATTATAACTCTAAAATATAATTTTAAAACCAGTAAGCATGTATATTTCTACTGACTTCAAAGTAACTGTTAGTACAACATTAGTGATAACAGGAACTGCAAAATCTCAAAATTTGTATTATACTTTTGTCACAAATTCCTGTTTGGGTCACTGACACCATATTAATACTGTGATTTGAAATTAGGGTGTTGATGACAAAACATATTTATATCTTTTCAAGTTGCTTCCACTCAGAAATAGAAATTTTAGTTAATCCAGAGACAATAAGAGCAATCTCTCAGGCATTCTTGGATGTAAGTCCTAGGTTTAATGTTGCGGTTCGTATTCTAGCAGTGTTAAGAGGAAGTCTGTGTTTATGCTCTTCTAGGGGCTGTTTCAATACCCAGGAACAGACTGTCTTTGTCTTATTTTTGGGAAAATAAGTTGGGAAGAATGTTCATTGGATGAATTGCTTTTCTTCTTGTTTTTATCTTGTTTTTTTTTTTTTTTTTTTTTTTTTTTTGCAAATGAATACCACAGGTTTGAAAGCGTACTGTAATTTATATAATAGATGCATGGCAGAGCTAGAATCTGATGTTCCTATTTCCTGCATCCAGACCATTCATTGATCTAGCTTCAAAATTCAGAAAAGAAATCACTGAACTCTGAGTATTGCAGTTCCATTGATCCATTTATCAAAACTCTTCCTCTGCTTCAGCCCAGCACTTCTCCATAGCTGTGCAACCCACAAATCAGTATCAGGTGGTGTAACCACTCGAGCAAATGTATATATCCCACTCATCAGATAAATCAGTGTGTTTTTAGATGCAGTGCATGGCTGTAGGTGATGAAGTGCATGTTGTTGGTTTATGTCTCTAGATTAAAGTTTGAAAAATGCACTGAATTTTAGTAGAATAAATTGTGTGGAGAAAAACTGATCTGAAATCTATAAGCAATCTGTTCTCTCTTGATGAGAATTTAGTCATTATTCCTTCACCCATAAACTTCCTGCAAGTGTTTTCTATGAGCTCATAGTGGGTGTTTTGATTTGATGGGGAAAAAAACAAAACAAAACAAAAAAAATTAAGATTTTATATGTTATTCATTTTAAAAGTAAGATTATCCTTTATCCTTAGTTGGGACGCACAGCCAACAAAGCACACAGTATTTCTAAGTAAATCTTGTCTGAAGTGTTTATGACTTGTCTTTTTGTGAATATTACTGAAAACCTGCATTTAGTTCCTCAGTGTCTTGTCTTTGAACACATCTGAGTGCTGTGTTAAATGGTAGTTGCCAAAAATCTTATGTTTGCAGTTGATGTTGCATATTTAAAGATCTACTGAAATGCTTTCTGTGTGTTGTGGAGGCAAAAAGTAGGCTACTATAAATAGCATGCTGTTTACTTCACATTTTAATCAAATTAAGGACTGATGGTGTGGTGTTTGGTACTCTCAGTATTCATATATGGGAGAGCTTCAGTGGATTTTATTCCCCATCGGGATGAAACTGTTTTCAGCGGCTGTGTTAAGTATGGAACGATAAATTGCTGCTGTAAATAGCGTTTTCTTTGTAGTCCAGTATGCTCAGCTTTTGTGTGCTGTTAAGGAGATTGTCCAAAGAGGGCTGTGCTGAGTCACACCTTTCCTCGGACATGAGGTTGGTATTGCCTGTCTACTATTCTTTATAGGACTCTTTTTATATTCATGTTTGCGTGGTTGTTGTTTTTTTTCCACTACTCAAAGAATGTCATCCTCTCTGTTCTGTTATCCACTTGAAGCATTACCAAGGTAAATGATTAGCCCTGTTGTATTTCTAAAGCAATAATCTGTAATTTTGATTGGGCAGATCTTGAAACCTTCAAAAACAGTAGAGGATGATACATGCTACTGAAACACCTTGTGGGTGTCAAATGACCGTGGCATGGTCTGGCAGCCTATACCTGTGCCCAAGACATGGTGCTTTTTATGGCATGTTGCAAGAGGTGCTTTGCTGGTTGAGCCATGGGAGCTGCTGTCGTGTGCTGCTCATGAGATGGAGCTTCTTCCAGCCGAATAGCAAGAGAGGTTTTGGAGCTTTGAGAAGGAACAAGAAAGATCCGAAATAATTTCCCCATCCTGTGGAAGATGCTGTGTAATAGGGAGGATGACAGGAAGTAGACTGGAAAGCTGAAATCAATCCTTCAGGTAGGGCAGATCATAGATCCTCATGCTGGAGCTTCTCAAAAGAGAGGGCAGTAATAACAAGGAAAATAGGCTTTCAGGAACCAGACAACTGGGACCTTGGCGTGCATGCTGTACCATACCAAGCTGTGTACACATTGCAGTTTTCAGTCCAGGGGATGAGCTGACAGTGAAATGAGTGTCTCCTGCACCTCACCAAATGCAGTTATCACTTCCTGTTGTGTGTTAAAGAAGCAGATTCCTGTTGTGTGTTAAAGAAGTGGATGGCTTCGTATCTCTGAGTAGCTGCAGCGCGTTCTCTCATGTACCCTTTTCCCACTCAGGGGCGTTACTAAGTTTGACAAGATGAATATTTCAAAGGGATTCCTTACACTTACTCAAAAGTGAATATAACTGTGCAGTTTTTTCTTCTACTTCTTCTGAAATACATGGTGACAGAACTTCTGGGTGCCATAATCCTCTTCAGTGCCTATTCCTGCCTGTGGAACTAAGTAATTTGGCTATCCTGCTGTGACCTCCAGTGAGCGGAGAGCTTGGGAGTGGTAATGTCTCTAATTTAATGCTCTAATAGAAAATTTATGGAGAGCTAAACAGCAGATAGCTGCAGTGCTATCGGTGGCAGTGTCACCTTGCTTATTGTGTTACAGCTGCTCTTGCTGTGTGCTCTGGAGCAAGGACAGGATTACCAGCAGCTCTGCATTGAGATCACTAACAGCTGGCAAACATGGCACAAGCTGTGTGAGGAGAAACTCTCCTTGCAGGGATGCTCTGCAGCACCCCAGCTTGCTCCATGCCTGCAGGTGCTCCACTTCCAGAACGGCTGTGCCCCTGCCACTGGGAGGGACTGATGCTGCAGAGCCTGTGGTACTCTGGACTTTAGGCTGAGGGCAAAGCAGAGGTGTGTGCAGCCTGCAAAAGGGGTAGTCAGACCCCTGAGCTTGGCCCTGCGGGAGGCCCTGCCTGCAGGACTGCCCTGGGGGATGGTCCCTGCGGAGTGACAGCTGGAAAATTAGGTAATGGGCTAATCGCTGCCAAATTAGCCTTGTGTCTTTGCAGAGAACAAATACAGTATTTATGTAGAAGTTGTTAGGAGTTTTTTCTCTTTTTAATTAGCAGAAATAGATGCAAAATGAATGATGATTAGGCAGCTGATGAATTCAGTTGTACAATTATGCCTAAAGCTATGCCCCAGTGCTTAGTGCTGGATGCTCTGAGCAATCAAAGAAGCCTATTTATATAATTTATTTATAAAACAAAGTTAGAAATTAAACAAGACTGCATATATTGGGAGTATGTCAACTTGAGTGCCTGACAAAACCTTTGTAAATTTTACTAATGTAAGTATTTTTAAAATAATCATTTAAAAAAAAAAAAACAAAACTTTAATACTTTAACTGTTGAATTTTAGTTTTGTGTATAAGGCTGTTCTTTAAAAATACCAAATCCCAAGCATTTTCTAGAAGTGAGTAAGGGTTGTTGATGATCGAGGAACCATGTAAAGGTGTTTCTTTGTTCTGCTGATGCTCAGGTGAGCTGTAGAGGGGAGGGAGTCGTGGGGCCCTGCATCTGCCTGGGGAGGCCTGAAGCAGGGTGAGCTGTGCTGGGCAGTAGCCATACACAGCTGGCTCTGGAGCCTGAGTTTTGTGCAGACATCAGGGGATGTGGTGAGTGTCAGTGCCAGAGGGTTGGGGACAGGCAGCTAGGCATTACGAACATAACATTTATTGCTCCTGAGAGACTGGCAGTTGGCATTTACTCGCTTGAAGAAGAGGATGTATAACACAGCAGCACCCCTTCTAGGCGAGGTGTGGGGCTACTCACCAGGGCAGGGAACGGGGCTCTCTTTGCTGCCTGATGCCCCATGAAGGCTGCAAGTGGCCCATGTGCCAGGGATGGGGTGCAGGGATGGCAGTGCTGAGAGCAGGCAGCAACCTGCTGCAGGGCTGCGCAGTGCCAGGCCCTTCTGCGATAATGCACCATCATGTTTTTCAGCAACCAAAGAAATAATACTTGGTGCATCAACTTGATTTTTCGAAGCCCATCCAGAGATGCTTCCTGACAGTAGAGGCTAGTGTGACAGTGTTGTGCTGGTGGTGGGATGCTGTCCCACTTTGCAGTCTGTGTGCTGCCTGGGCGACTTTCTCCTCCTTACGGAAGGTTGATGCCTCGTGTTTTTGTGAATGTTGGATGTATTTTCAGGTCTTTAAAATGTTTAACTGTGAGGCACAGCTGGAAGGCAGGGATGTGGTTTTCCAACCTGTCAGTGAAAACACAGGAGTGGACGGATCTGAGTATTACTTGCTGAGCTTAGCGCGTCAAACTGGGACTGCTCCCACTTGGTATCAGCCAATAGGAGGTCTTCCATTTTCTGCTTTAAAATAACTTCACATCCTTCATTGTCTATGTATTCCTTTATGCCTCCTAATGGTACTGACTTTTTTTTTTTTTAAAGTATGCAATGCCTACTTCTTGTTTTTTCTTTTTGCCTTTTTCATGAGCAGATAAATCCGTGTTGGTCTATCTCATAGATGTCACCCAATCTGCTTCATCTCTTGTGGCATTTCTGCCAGGTCTGGTTTGTGAGTCTGGCCTGAGAGTTGGGAAAACCAGAGATGTGGTTAGATAAATGGTTAGATAAAGAGCTCCTTCCTCTATTGTATCCATATAAAAACTTTAGACCCCTGTACCACGTCATGATTATGTGCTGTTGTGAGATAACTGTGCAGTGATGCCTAAGCAAGACTTCTGAGCCTTTGTGTGTGAGCTGTCCAGTGGTGACATTGCACTAGCAGGCTGCATTGCTGCTCTGCAGCCTCCGTTACAGTTCCTGCTTCCTTTTCTTGCACAACTAGAAACTATCCAGTTTTACAGCTAAGCCTCATTTATTTTTTTTACTTGGAGTACCAAAGGGGGATTGTTAGTTTTGGATTTTCATATAACATGATCTAAGAATGGCCCAAGTGTGTTGTATGGCTGCCAATGCACCCTCTTAAATCTGTGCAGTTTTGCTTTGTGTAAGCAATTAATATTGGGCTATTATTACTTAAAACAAATGCAGGAATTTCTGAAGTATTAATCTGTTGAAATATAAAACTAAGGGTTTAAATGGTGACTTGTTTATTTAAAATTAACTCTAATTATTAGATTTGTAGAAGACATTTTGAGTTAGCTAATGTATCTTAACTCATATTCTGTCTTCCGGAGAACTGGTACATTTACATAATTTCCAGTAAGCTTGCTGGAAGTGGGAAGAAAGCATTTACAAGTGGTTTCTACCACGTCACTAACATTTTGTATTTGTAAGTGTTGTCTAAAATAAATACATGCGGTATGCATGTGGCCGTGCCTGCTCATGTGTAGATGCTCACGTAGTGCCAGCAGAGAAGTCATATGGAGGTGGCCATCAGATGAGATGATTCTGAGGCTGGGCTGGGGGAGGCAGCAGGAACTTTGCATGTGCCCCTAAAAATCCTGTGCTCTCCCCTGTTATGGCTTGGGAGATGATAGCTTGTTTTTTTTTTTTTTTTTCTTAGAAGTTGGCAATTGACTTAAATCAATTTTTCTCAATTTATGAAAAAATCTTAGTTATGCATCACATGATTAAATGGAAATATGGATTATCTGCACAGAAAGATAGAGATAAAACCGTGTCTTCTGAAGGAACACCTTTTGTTTTCTCTCATTTCTAACCCATATTTATATTTTCTATAAAAAATGATCTTTTTTCTGGTGCGCAAGTGATGTGCTATGCAAGATCTATTTGCTTTCAACTTACATATTTTACCAACCGCATCTCACAAGTGACTCAAAACAAACAGGCACTTTAAGTGTGGCCACCTCAAATGAGATGACAGTTGTAGGTCCTAGCTCATCATGTCTGATTCTTCATTTGCTTCAGAAAGGAATTGTATATTTCTTCTGTCTTCATAACCAGTTTCACGTGGAATGCATGTAGGTACCCTGTGCTTTGTATTCTCCAGCTTGATTTCAGAAGCTCAGACTTCACAGCAGGACTATGTTGAGCACTGGAAGATATGAAGTTTGCATCAGATTCCTATGTTAGTATATTCTGAGCATCTGTATTTTTGTAAGTAGCAATAAAAAAATAGGTCTTTTCTCCTTTATTCATTGAATAGAATCTTTTTTGAAAAAGATGCTCCTGTATTTGCACAGTGCATAGCATAGCAGACTTGCTGTTTGGGCTAGGCCTGTAGCTTTTATTGCAGTGCTATTTTCTTCTGCAGCCTCTTCAGGCTGTGTGTTGCCTTCCAGATAGAGAATATGCATGGAAAAGGCTTTAAGAAACATGTGCCTACACTGTGCCCTGTGTGATGGAAGTGCAGTCTTTACAACTATTGTCGATGCAGCTCAACATGCTGTATTCTCCTGAGTCAAAGTACAGCATGTTAAAAAAGAAAAGCACTGAGCACAGCTTGTTTTCTTGTGTTTGGATCTTCTTGGAACTGACAGGCAATTCCTTTCTCCTGAACTCATCATTGCTGAGAGAGGCTGAGGACAATGCACCCCCTCCCTTGGTCATGCTGCCAGCTGCAGCCTTGGATGGGATGCTGACCCTGCTGAGCCTATGCTCCAGAGAGATGTCCCTGTGAGCTCTGGGCTGTGCCCTGGCCTCTTAGGTACAGAGCACCTGCTTGGGCACTTGGAAACTTCTCTCTCTTCTGAAGGAGCTTGGTTTGTGCTCTCTGCATCATGTTGCAGCAGAAGGGATGCCAGGCTCTGAAGGTGGGAAGGAAGGCAACCTTTGTTTGATACTGTGCAAAAACTTGTGCAATGCCTGTGTCTTACATGCGTGAGGCAACTGATAGATATAACAATTTGCATGAAATACTTTAAACCTGGAATTTATGCTTCAGCAGGAGCAGTGTATAACTTGACAGTTCAGGTTGCCATTGTTGGGTGAACTTTTGCACAATGGCTGCTAGAATAAATATAATGGGGTTCACTTCCAGCTAGTTTGTCACCTTATGACATAACTTTTAATTGACGTTATATTTATCACATCCAGCACTTGCTTAGCAAGTGCCATCAGCTTTGTAAGCTAGCTTTCTCCTTTTTACTCAAAAGAAATTTTAAAAATGTGGAGGCCACATTGGTGTTCTTGTGCTCAGATAATTTACTGTGATGGGTTTGATTTATTCTTAAAATAAATGCAGATTTTAGGAAAAAAAGTCTAGAGGTTTTTTTTTTTTACAGAGTGAAACTGGCATGATTTATAAGTGTTCAACAATTGCTATCAATGAAGTTCTCAACAAACATGAGGAAATTGAACTCTGTTTGTGCGTGTATATATATATTTAATTCAGCTCAGCAGCCAAAACAGAATGGAACACCATTTGCTTGTTTTTTCTTACTGACATGTAAAGCAAAAACAAACTCAATTTGATGGGAAAACATTTTTCAGTCATTTGTATCACTTAAAGATTTTTCCTTTTAATGGCTCAGAAGAACAAAAATATTGATTCATAAAATACAGATCCACAGAACTGGGTCTGTGAATGTAGATGAGTGGTTTGTGAATGCTGCATTCTACAGTAAGTGAGAAGCCCTGAATGCAGTTTCCTCCATCTTAGAGAAGCTCCTTATTCAGCAGGCTCTACGGATATTCTGAGGAGCACCTCTATCCATTCCTGCTCTTGGCATTTGTGCGTCAGTTGCCTTGGGAAATAAATCACCTAGCTTACAGCTATTTCATGAGTTCTTCTGTATCAACTGGAGGCCTGTCAACCAAGGGAATGAAGTCTTTTGTCTCTGAACAGCCTAGAATTAGTTATTTAAGTACAAAAAGTCCATCATAAGAAACTTTTAAGACTTTTAGTTTTAAAAACTCAAAAACTTTTAGTTTTGTTGTGAAATTTTGATCAATCTTTCTCTCGAACAATTATTTTTCTTTCCCAGTCACAGTTGCTTGGAGCTTTTCCAGTAGTCAAAGGTGGGGAATGGAACAGAGCTGCCATCAAGGTGTTGAAAACACATTTCTAGTGTGATCTGCAGGCAACTTAATCCTGTTTTGAAATTTTTTCTGCCCTGAAAAGTAAAAATACAGAAATAATGCTGATGTAGTAAAACGCATGGGGTGGTTTACATGAGCCCAGGGCTGTGGTTGGCTCTCCTGAGGAGATGACTGGGTTATTTCTAAAAGATGACCAGGCAAATTGTTGCTGCAAGCCTGCTGACCTTTCCTCAGAACTTCTGCCTTGAAGAAGGAAGAATTCCTTTTTCTCTATTTAAAGGGAGAAGTGAAAAAATCTTCAAATGAACAGAATCTTTCTGAAACTCCTCTGAAAGCTGGATTTGCATTCTCTGTCAGGTTTTGTAGGGGTTTTCTATCCCGAGGTTTTAATAGTGTATTTCTTGTTGTTTTGACTCTTGCTTTTGGCAAAGAGTGGTATGTGTTTGATGGGGTTATGCCAGTGCTGTTACTGCCATTTCCACGATTGTTATTTCACCAGTAGTAATGTGTTATGTGACTTGGCTAATGATTGTGGTGTGATTCTTCATCACTATGGCAAATAGTCTGGGTCCCTAAAGAAATGAGAATGAAATGTCATAGCAACAGAAGTGAGCTCCAGAAAACTTTAAGAATAATGGAGTATTTAGAAAGAAGGCTGAAAGAAAAATGGAAATCCTGACTCTGTGAAACCTGACTGTTGGTTCATGAGAAGTGAGAGTGCCCACGTGTAGGACAGGGCTTTAGCACACTTAATTTATAGCAAGGGACTGTACAGCAGCGACCTGAGCCTGGTCCCCTGGCTGCAAGCCACATGTGGCATTGCCAAGGGTGTTTGTGTCTGTGCACAGCTCTCAGTGACAGCGGCGTCTCTTGGCAGCCATTGGAAGCTGTTGTTATTAAAACCCCTACGTTTCTCATTAGAACAACTCTATTGTGCATATTGGTTAAATATAGATTACTAATGAAATGCCTTTTTATTGCTTTCCCAGTGAATACTTTAGCGTAAAGTTAATTTGCAGTGTTATGTAAATTCTGTTTAACTTCAATCAAATTTTTAATTATGTTTTTACCGCAGTAATTCCCATTTGATTTGTCATCTCCTGTTAGGTATTTAACATTGCGTAGGGTGGATTTTTCTTCTTTTCTACCCTCCTATCTGAGCCTTTGATGTCACCTGGAGCAGAACCTCGCTCAAAATCTGTGCAAGTTTGATTTCCTTTCATGAAAGTATGATTAAGGAAGAAAAATTACAGAGACCCAATATTGGAAATGCTTTGTTATGGTATTGATTAGCAAAACCAAAATTAAACAGAACTGCCCCACAGAGGCATCCATCTCTTTTGTTTGCTCTCTCCCCTCGCCTTTCCTCTCTCTCTTGCTCCAGCTCTGTGAAGCTGTAACGCTGGCAGCCTTTGGTTCCTTCCAAATGCCAGTTGCTATTTAACACACGATGACCGTTCAGTTCATGGCATTATTGCATGGATACCAATTGTCCTGGCAAATGTTTGCTTGCCACTGAGCGGATAAAGGGGCCCTCTTTTGTCAGGCCATTAATCACCTGGGTGAAAGGACTGCCAGGCTGCCGCTCAGCTCCAGATACGTGTTTCTAAATCTTTTTCTGATGAAATGAAGTGGAAGTAGTTGGCGTTGAGCTGCCTGTCTTCAGTGGACGTTGTGATAAATTCCCTTCAAATAGTATGATGATCTTTTCTGTATCTTGTGTACATATCTTCCTTGTTTTATGTGAAATGATGGGGATTAGCATTGTACAACAAATTTTAATCCTTTTATTAAAATATACAGTTGATTTTCCTGGCAAAATTCCAACTTTCTTGAGCCTCAGTGGTGATTTTTTTTTTCTCGAAAGTTCTTCATGTGTGGCACATCTTGGATTCAGGTACATTTGAAGCATCTGTCAGGAGACTCGAAAGCAAAATGTGAAGTCTTTACTTCAGTAACATACTATCAAAATATGAATTGTCATCTTAAATTACTTTCAGGTTATCCACAGGTTATATCTTTATTTCTGGAGGGCTGGGATTATGAGGAACTCGAGTAGCCTAGCTGTCCTAACATTGTGAGCACTTTTTTTTTTTTTTTTTTTTGTTATTAACTGCTTTTGTTAAAAATAAAAGATGCCATTTTGAGTTACTTGCAAATGCTATTCCTAGTATACTTATATGCTTCTCATCCCCAGTTAGTGCTGGTATTCCAGCGCTGCTCTGATAATGCCATCAATTTGCCAGATCTCCTGTAGGAATGAAAAGGGAAGAAATAATCAACTCACCCTCCTCAAAAATCACATTTTATATGTAACTATTACAAAGCATTTGATTGAGATGGGAATTGTGTTAGTTTCTCATGGGAGTTGTTTGAATTTCCACTGTTTAAAAATCAATTCAATTTGATGAGCAGTAGATTCAAACAGTGGAACCCATTAGGACGATTTCGTATCACCAGTTGCACCCTGTTTAATCTTTCTGCTGGGAGGTAATTAAGTCAAGCTCGTTAATTTGCGCTGCTGCTGAGCACTCCCTTGACCTGCCTGCTCTGCGGCTAAACTGCTGGGCATGGTGCTGCCCACAGACAGTGGCATGGCCTTTCTATATGGGATAGCCTGTGGTTTGTTTTTTAGACAAAAGCATCTGTAAACTGTAAATCTGCTAGGTTTCTATAGGTTCTGAATAGATTTAGTGCTTTATCAGTACTTTGGCAAAAATATTCTTGCTTTTGGTATCAGTAACTTTTCTGCTTTGCTTTTGAGGTCTTGGTTTAATTTCCTTTGAAGCAGTGATTTTTCCCTCGAGAATTTAAAGCTGGTGAAAAGTCCTGGTGCTGACCATCTGAATTTCCTTTTATATCCACAAAGCCCAGAGGAGAGCAGGTGTCCTCACCGCTGCCAGCAGTGAGGCAGTGTCACCGCTGTTGCCAGGGTCTGCAGGAGGAGGAGCACCTGGGGGCTGCCTGTTCTCTGTGTAAGCACTGACAGTTCTGAGCCAGAGTCTCCTATGTTCCACTAATGTGTTTTGGGCTGGCGAGACAAGTAAATACTTTTCTGCTGTAGCTCCCTGCTTGCTGGTCAGTAAAGAAGCTGGTGCGTATTTAGCTAGTAAGTTCTTTTCAGTACTCTAGCACCACAGTATCACAAATAAGCTTCTCTTTTATGTCTTCACTAGGACTATCCAACACTTTGTCCCATTTTAGAATCTGTAACTGAAATCTAAATCCAAGTTCTCGTGACAGCATCTGGAATTTGCAAAATATGAGTGCTCCCACAAACTTCTGAAATAGTTTCATCTAGACGGTGCTAGCCTAGTAGATTCCACTGCAGGGACATCTAATCTCTTCAGAAGAAAGGACTTCTGGCTGGTATTTATAGCCTTTCATACCTTATTGGCTGCATGGGTGCTATGAAGAAAGAGCTATAGGGATGGGAATGCCAGATCCACTGCAGTGTGCTGAGACTGCAAAGAATCAGAAGAGGTAGACTATACATTTGAAAATCAAGTATGTGTGTTTCTCTTCACTTCAAATTTAGGAGAATTTAGTAAATCAGGAGGTATCACAGCACAATGCTCTCACTCAGCAGGACTGGTGTCATCAGGAATGTTTCCATAATTCGCATTCGTGTGGGTGAAACAGTTCTAGGGTATTTCAGTGCATGAAAGGCATGCAGATACATCAGCAAAAAGTAGACTCTCCATGAAAAAGCAGAGATGACAAGGAAACCACTGGAAGTCTCTCTGCTGTTCTTTTCCCAGTATTGTTTCTGTGCAGGAGTTGTGAACATTCCTTCATCCCTACTTCTTTTTCTTTGAAGGGAAAAAAAAAATACACCTTCATAAGGATGTAAAGAAAACAAATTTCTTGCCATATTGATCCGAGATTCCTTGAACCTTTTCCAAAGCAAGTGAAATTGTAACTAGTTGTAGGGCTATTTTTCCTATTTGTTAAGTCTAGGTGGAGCTGGAGGTGCCTGAATTTTTAAATGCTTGTGTAGAATGGAGAGACGAGGACAAGCAGAAGGGAATGCCATTAGCACAAAGTGACACCGAGCTAAACAGCAGAGCTATTTAGACAGCTGCACGTGTCATATCATGTACTTGGGGCTCGGTCATACTGCTATTTCTGTTTTGTTAGCACAAATCACAGCAGTGAGCATGTGTGCCACGGTGCTTATCTAGGGGTGCTTCTTTACTTGAGAGAGAGTTGAAGACAGCTCAGCTTTGAAGCCTGGTGCCGAAGCACTCATTCTGCTGTGGAGCAGCACCCTGACCCCT
Source organism: Lagopus leucura (assembly GCF_019238085.1). Lineage (NCBI taxonomy): Eukaryota > Metazoa > Chordata > Aves > Galliformes > Phasianidae > Lagopus > Lagopus leucura. Next base: position 11,884,912 of record NW_024962255.1, on the reverse strand, counting down.
CTGCAGGCGCTCTGAAATAGGGTTGGGGTGCTTGTCTCAGACTAGCAGGTCCTGACTGCTCACCAAACAGTGCTGTGATGCAAGGTGTTTGGATACAGCAAGCTATTGCAGTTTGTTTTTTTTTTTGAGAAAAATTGCTGAGGGAAGATCTTGTCTAGTGGCTATTGAGATTATGCATTGATACTGAAGAAGAGTGAGAGCAGGAGCTTTTGGAGAACCACAGATTTAAAGAAACTTAAACAATACTGAAACTGAAACTCATCATGAAATCATACATTTGGTATCATAATTCAAACCAACCAGTATTATGTTGAATTAAGGAACTTCCAGGAGTTTAAACATGGGATAATTTGTTATTTTTTCTTAATATATGCTCATGCTAAGCCATCTTGTGTACTTCAGTGTTTTTAGCTGACACTGACCTGAATACCGTTATTTTCCAAAAAAGCTAATTTTTTCAATGAGGAAGTACATTTCACAAAATACTAATATGAAAATGTACACAATTTAGATGCTGTTAATTTGCATTTTGTTAAGGCTACTGCCTTCTTCACTGCCAACACTGTTGTTTTTATGGCATATTCATTTTAAGACTTCCTGAATTTTGCCCTTTGTTGCCAGTGCTGTCCTTTGTGTTAGCCACCATTGAATGTGAATGTGGAGCAAGGACTTCTTGGGAGTTCCTGTTAGATGTCTTGAAATACTTTTTCCACCAAGTTTGTTGTTTGTTTTGAATATTAATTACAAATATAAATTATTTCTTCTATTATGAATTTACTATGTCTTCTGTTTAGAGAAGAATGCATATATTTTAATGGAAATGTTTGTAACTATTTATAATTTTAACAATATTTGAGGCTCATAAAAGGTCATCAGCCAAACTTTAATATCTTTTCTCATGGATTATCTGAAAAGTCTTTCATTTGGTTGAAAATTAAAGAAATAAAACTTAAGATTCTGTTGCTTCCATCCATTTTGGGTTCTGTGGGAGCATTTGTGCTGCTTTACTTGTGCCCAAGTTGTTACTGTTTGCACAACTTGTTATGGGATAATAATTTTCTGAAATGAAGAGAATAATAAAGGAATACAGGTGGATTATCCTGGACAAGGTGCAGCACAGCAGGGAGTTCTGGGTGTATTGTTTTATTGTTTTCGAGAGCAGTTGATGCAGCCCTCAGAGAAATGCTATGCAGTTGTGCATCTGTCATACTGCCTGTGGGCTTCCCAGCTTGTTGATGCCACAGGGGTCTGTTTTGCTGTCCAGAAACATTTGATGGTCATCTATTCTAGGACATACATATTCAGTAGTGGTATTTCTTGATGACAGAACAAACTGCTGCTAGATACACTTCCTGAGTTTGGCATTTGAAATTATTCATGCTGTAGCACTATTGGTGAACTAAGCAAAGAAGCAAAGCCCAGTTATAAACATAGTGTTTGCCAGGTGAGCTACAGCATAAAGGTAGCTTTGAAGGACTTAAAAAGCTGTGAGAGGAGTTCAGCTCAGCAGGCTGGGCTGCAGCAATGGGGAGAGTAAGGCACAGCCTCTGAAAACCAAATACAAGAGCAGGGTTGGAGTGCATTTTCTGCAGGTCCATGCATGCACACGTGTCTTGGCAGCTTCAGTAGAAAGAGGTCATGAGCTTTCACCAAGCACCTTGGTACAGCACAGCAGTCCTCCCTCTGCAGCTGGGCAGCAGTGCACACGCCTAGCTGATGGGAAGGAGTGTGGCAGCCTCCAGAGTGGCTCCAAGTGAGGCAGGAACAGACTGAAATCCCTTGCTTTAAGTTGTTTGCAAAAAGATCTCATCCAATGAAAATGGCTGTTTTCATGTTCAGTCCTGAAGGCCCCCAACTCTCCTCGCAGGGCTTGTGTTTCTGTCTTGCTGCTTGCTCTGCAAATATGCAACAAGAGATAGTCTAAGCTCTAACCAGCTGTGGTTCATTGCACCTCTACCCTGTGATATAGAGAAACCTCTGACAGGCCTTCCTTTGCTGGGCTGTTTCTACAGCTTACCTCTCTCCTTAGCTCTCAGAGCTGTAGGGACCTGCACTGCACATACTGGCACAGGGCCAGTTGTGTCCCTGCTTTTAGCCCTTAGGACCCCATCCCTCCAGCTAGCTCTGTGTTCTCTTCGCTCCCTTCTGGGCTACGGTTTCATTAAGGTCTCATAAGTGATATTTTAACTAAAATGGGCTATAATAAATTTCCTCTCAATTGAATAAGCAGCGCGTTTTATATATCATAAATACTGCCTTTCTCCATCTCTACTAATATGCCCCCCTCTCCTTTACACTTCTATACCAATAAACTCTTCATCATTTAATACTCCTGAGCAGTCTGGGGGGAGGAGATGTGGGTCAGCAGAGCCATCAGGAGCCAGGACCTGTGCCATTGGCTGAATGGGAAGCTCCTGGCTGTGTGGGTTTCTGCAAGATGGCTTCCGTAGCTAAGAGGAGGGAAATACTGTGCACCTTCATTTTAGAAACACATTGCACACATGAGTTAACTCTTTCAAGCTACAGTGTAGGTCAGGCAAGTGTTGCTCTGAGCAGAAGCAGCAGCTTGGAGCTGTCTCTGTTTGCTTCTTTTCACTTTTTTCCAGGCTTTGGCTCAAAAAAGTTCTGCTTGCTGCAAAAAACAAACAAAAAAAAAAAAAAACCCTATAAACCTTTTCTGATCTCTGGCTTGCAGTCCGCCAATCAGAAGTCAGAATTATTTAATTAAAGAATATATTTTTGTGTTATGTGATCAAAAAATGCCACATTTCCTGGACTGCGATCTTACCTCCTATTATAGTAGGGTTATAATCTTCTCTAACATACATATATGTACCTGTAACATGCTTTGAAATCTGTCACCTGCTTAGCAGTGCTTTATAAACCAGGAGGGCTCAGCAGCATTTAGACAGTACTGAGTGCTGGTGGTAAAAACCCAGAGTGCAGGTGGAGGGCTGCTCTTGTCAGGTGCTCGAGTATGTTGAAGGATTTTGTGTTGAGGTACTTTGTTAATAGATTGCTTGCAGGTTGTTGTCTGATTTGTCTGTCAGATTTAGAATCATAGAATCCTTAGAGTTGGAAGGGACATTTAAAGGTCATTTAGTCCAACTCCCATGCGGTGAATGAGAATTCCTTCATACTTTGTTCACATTCAGCTTTCTTGCTTTAAAAAGAAATTTTTCATGGGGCATTCCTCCCTTTTGAAATAATGTTACTTATAAAGCAAATATCATTACAAGACTTTCTTGCTTAATTTAGCATGCTGGAAGAAAGCTGTAAAAGGCCATTTGGTGAGCAATTTTATCTGGGATTTTCTCCTGCTCACTGTAACCACGTGGTATTAATAACTATTTACATAATCCCTAAAAACTGGCAGGCGAATTGTGTGTATGGAAACACGAAGGAAGGTAGTGTGAGAGGGTGCATTGGTTTATCCTGGGCTTTGTTTTGGCTGAGAACCTCTGCAAGAGAAGGTTGGAAAGAGGCAGAAGTCCTCTGAGTTTATTTTGACCAGAGAAGAGCTGGTGAATTGTGAATCCTGTTTGAGAAAATTGATTTCTATTTTCTAAGTGAATCTATAAAAAACCCCTTCAAATTGCTGTCTTCTGGCTGTTAGCCAGGAAGCTTAGTAAACAAACTGGATTGATTACCTAAACCAGTTATTTTTTATTTTACTGCTTGATTTGGGATACATAACACCACATAATTCATCTCCATGTCTTCTCAGTTCAGTTGTGTAAAGTATATTTCATCCTGTATCTATTTCTGAAGGGGAAGAAAGCCGTATTTTTTTGACATGTAGGTGCAGAAACCTTTGATAAGTGACATGAATCCTCCTAGCATCTTCAGGCAGAAAATAAGCAAAGGTCCTAAAACCAAACAACCAATAAGCAAACATTGTGCTTTTTTTTTTTTTTTTTTTTTAAATCTGGAAAGATGCATGAAATGAGCAGATATTTAGTGTTTTTTTCCATTGCTGGGAATAGAGATGTTCTTCCCAGAGTGCTTCCCAGAGGAGAACCTAGTTGGAGCAGCTGGAAGCCAACATTTTAGGTTTGAGTAAAACCTCACCTGCTTTCCCTTCCCACCCAAGTCTCTAAGATAGTTTGGGAGGATTCCTAAAGGAAGATGAAAAATAACATTGCTGACTCTTGTTAAAGCATAGTCAAAAAAGTAAACATCACCAAAGTATGGGAAGGTTTGGAGCAGCATAAAGATTGTGTGGAGGGAGATTGCGTAATTAACTGCTGTAGTGATGTGTCATTAGTCTGTGGACCTGCCTAAATGTCTGTCTGTGAATTAAAATGGCTTAATGAATGTTTCCTGCTAATAAGAAGCAACTTCACCATTTTGGAGAGCAGTGGTCTGTTGAAGAAGGACTGAGAATTATCAGTGGATCTGAAAGTAACGATGGGGTCAGTTCCCAAGTGGCTGTTGGTATCGTGTGACTGTTCCATTCAAAATCTGACTTCTGGTTGCTGAAACCAAACTGAGGAAATAATTTTCCATTTCTGAAGTTCCTAGCAAAGAGAAATCCATAAGAGGGATCCAATACCAGAAATTCTGAAAAGAACAAATGACAGAATTTTGTCATTATATCTTGGAAAGTTTGGGTGGCTGATTAATTGTTATTGACTGTGGTTTCAAAAGTAGCTACTTATGCTTAATTTTAACTTTAAAACTTTGACCTGAAATGACTTGAAATTATTTTCCAACTAGCAAGTATGTTTCATGTATGCACCTTGAGTACTGTGTTCAGTTTGGGGAACCTTATTGCAAGAAACATTGAGACTCTGGAGCGGGTTCAAAGAAGGTCAATGAAGCTGGTGAGAGGTCTGGAGCACAGGCCTTATGAAGAGTGGCTGAAGGAGCAGGGATCATTCAGTCTGGAGAAGAGGAGGCTCGGGAGACTTTATTGCTCTCTGTGACTACCTGAAGGGAGGTTGGAATGACTTAAGGTTGGCCTCTTCTCTCATGTAACTGGTGACAGGACTAGAAGGAATGGCTTCAAGCTGCACCAGGGGAGATTCAGGCTGGACATTAGGAAATACTGCTTCTCTGAAAGAGTGGTCAAGCACTGGCATGGGCTGCCCAGGGAGGTGGTGGAGTCACTGATCCTGAAGGTGTTCAAGGAATGTTTGGACATTGTGCTGAGGTATATGGTTTAGTGAAAACTACTGGTGATAGATGGGTGGTTGGATTGATGATTTTGTAGATGTCTTCCAACCTTGGTGTTTCTGTGACTCTGATTTCTGTGATTCTATGTTGACTGCTCTAAAGAAAGTCTTATTCACTACTTGAGAAGCCACTTAGTTCCACACCATACGCTCAGCTTTAGTAAATAGGCTGTAATGTGATGTGCTTTTTGTCCCCTTGGAATTGAAATTCATTTCTGTTCTCAGAAAGTACCAAATACAGCATTTGCAATGGAGTGAGTCTGGGGGACTCACTGCTCTCCTCTGCATGCATGATCTGTCCTCCACCTCTGCAGCTCCTCGGCTCTTCTCAACCCTGGCCTTTCTTAGAGTTTATTCTGTTAGACATTATCCTGACAATTTTAGCTTTAGCATGGTATTTGAAAAATTTGTATGTAACCTGGTAACAAATAGAGAAAAATGTATTGCACTGCCACCTCGTTATATTATTTACTTCATGTAAGTCGTGTTACTTATGTGTTGCTTTCCTCCACTTTTCTTATATTACAGTTGGTAAGTAACTGTTCTGGTAGTGTGGTATTTTCTGGATACTGTGATAACAAATAATAATTGTGATTAGTGTTGGAATTGATGAGGTTGTGGGGAGGTTCTTTCCTACCATTGGGGGAATAATAGCAACAGTTCTAGCTTTATTTTGGTCTGCTATTAGTTTTTTTTTTTTTTTTTTGGGGGGGGGGGTTGGAGTGTTTGTTTGTTTTGTTTGTTTCTTTTTGTTGTGTGCTAAAGGAGAGGAATTCCACCTTCCAAACCCTAGGCCTTCCCTGAATAGCTCACTGCTCCGATCAGCCAACAGCCTCAGCGCCCCATGGCTGGCCAGCTTTCAGTAGATGGGCTCCCTGCTGCCCAGGGAGCTCCGCTGGCCACCAGCACAAACAAGGCAGTGTGTACCCAGCTCCGCAGCAGTGCATCTCCTTATTTCAGTCATTAACTGACTCCTCCAGGTGATATGTGTTTCTCTTCATCTGTAAAATGGGGGTGGTGATACTACTTTGCCTGCCTCTCAGTGGAGTCCGTGAGGATTAGTGATGTCTCTAAAGCAGCGCAGAAGTGTGAGCGTGATTACAAAGAACAAGATGTGCAATTATGGTGGCGGGGCAGCGAGCTGCGGGTGTCCTGCTGCACTTGCAGAGCAGAGCAGCTGGCTGATGAGCTGGCCTGACCTGTGCTGCTGAGGCAGATTTCATCACAGTTGGCTTGTTTGTGGGCTAGGCTGATTTCTCATGTCAGGACCTACGTTTTCCAAAGGAGGCACGAGCTACGGAAATACAAATGACAGCAATCCACTGAGCTTCACGCTTCTGTTTCACTAAACACAGCGACCTTGGGCCTGGTGAATGGGAGCACTCGTGTGACTGTCACCACCAGAAGGCCACCCGTAGGAGCCTGGCTCTGGCTGCTCTGACCACTGCTGCTTCTTCTGGGAGCCCATCCATCCCTGCTGGCCTTGCTTTCTGCACATGGGGCATGCTTCCTTGTGAAATGTACCCAGCTTTTCTCAGATCCTCCCCAACAACTCACTTCCCCTGCAGCGTTGATATGAAGTGAGTCAGTAACGACCAGCGTATGTTTTCCTTAACGGGCTTACAGATACAGCCCATCTGTTCTGTTTGGATGGAGAGCTCTCTCGAGTGGGCAGTCCCCTGGGTTCCATCCTGCCTTCAGTGTCTCAGCCCTGTGTGTGCCTGGCACATGGGCAGCTCTGGGCACTTGGGCTCCATTTTTAGTTTCCCTAAATTTGTTTGCTGAGTGAGATTGGAAGGCAGTGCGAGTTTTCTCATTTGTTCTCAGTGCAGACATTAAAGCCCTTTGAGTGGTTAAGTTATAGCGACTGCTGAAATTAATGAGAATGAGTGATAAGAAGGAGGATTTGTGTTTCCATTAGGATTTATTAAGACTAATGTAATCAAATAAGATAAAAACATTATCACCTTCTGAGGATCACTGTCAGTAAATGTAACAATAAAGTGATTATTCCAGTGTTTTGCCTTAGGGAAAATTAGAGGGGCTGGGGGAAAAAAAAAAAAGTGTGATGCGATGTGTTCAGGTGTGTAACACCCCTTCACTTGAAAGGAATGTTAAACAACTTAAATCTGTGTCAAACAACTGTGGTTTGTCACTGTGATGGAAGCACTGACGAGGACCTGTGGTGCAAACAAAGGGCTGTTATTTAAAATCCTTGTAATAGAGGTTAATAAAATATTTCTAATGAAAGTATGGTAAGTTAGGAATTACAGGTTTAGCTTTGGCTGCTGATTTTTTTGAGATACCAATCTTACAACTCCTTGACACGGCTTGCTTTTCAAAACTAAGAGTACCACAGCCCTTTTGAAAGACAGACATCAGCAAAGTCACTTGGAAATCTTAATGGGTACTGCAAGCAGCATGCTTGGCATGAGTGGTCCTGTGGGACATTTCTAGAACCCACACCAAAAATGGAAACATGGAACTGGCTAGGATCTAAACAGTTAAATATGATGGCAAATATTTAGTCAAAAGCAGTAGAGATGAGGCATTCATTGAAATTATCTGCTTCAACAAAGGATTCAGGATACATTTTTGTCCTTACTCTTGTTCTGTTCTGCCAATATCTCTCATGAGCAGCACTGTCAGTTAGTGCTGGCAGGATAAAGCCCCGAGGATATTAGAACAGCATGATTTTTATCTTGCCTCTGTCCTGTTTCGTGGGAGTAACTGCTTGTGGCTAAAATGTTCTGCAAAACTTTGACTTGATTCATGCTGTTGAAGTTTGGTACGAGGATTAACTTTGCTGTCTAAATCTCCCACAGATTGACCTAGGAATATACCCCACAGTTATATAAGCATGTCATATTAGAGATTAAGGTGGCAAACATTTATCTCCACTAAGAAAGAATAGACCTGCTTTTCATCTGTATCAAAGCTGTGATTTATGGTGTTTTTCAGAGTGGGGATTACACTGTTTGTCCTGCATTTTGTTTGGTATATTTAACTCGTATTTGTCTTGCACAGATTAAGCCTTCTCCCACATTTCTAGGAATATGTTTAGAGTGCAGATAGAGGTAAAGTTTACCTAATACTTATATAAGTCAATGTTTTAAAAGAAGAAACAGTGAAGATATTTCATTTCTCCTCCACGATATTGGAGTAAGTTCGGGGATGCTCATTCCTGCACACCTTGAGCATTCAAGTGTTTTAAATGTGAAAATAACCCAGCAAAATGAATATAAATTCTTACTTGATGAACTATTCAGGAATAAGTGATAAAAACATGTGATCTCTGGACTTGCTGCATTTTGCCATGTAATTATGAAAAAGGGAAGTAACTACTCTGTAAAATTCTGAAAATAAGCCAAGATAAAAAGCGCTAGGTCACAGCATTGCTCTGGAGATGACAAAAGTTGAGTGAGACTACAAGTTACAGCAAAATTGACTTCTCGTTTGCAAATTCCATTCTTTTAAACGTTAATTGTCAAACTGTTGTCCATCAAGAATATTCAGGTAGACGGAAAATTGCATTTTGCTATTTTGAGAATGGCTAGCAGTGTAACTGTCATAAAAATAAGTTAAAAGGTACGTGAAGCTTGTGGAATTGAGTGAAGAGGGTCTGACCCAACGTGGTCTGAAGCCAACAAGAATCTTTGTTATGTGCTTAATGGGTACTAAAGCAGTCCCTGTTTTAATTTAGGCCTTTTTATTTCTTGATCTGCTGTCACTGGAGAACATGCTGTAATATCTGTAGCAAACGTTTAAATAACACTTCTATCTGAAGGCACTCACCTTGCCTAAGTGCAGTCTTTTGAAACTCTGTGCCTCATCATTTTTCTACTTTTCCTGGTGTTGCTCCAGCGTTAAGTTACACTGGCCTGTAGCTTGGATACGTACTCTAGGCATCTTTACTGGCATTTATGTATTATAGTGAAATCATATTTGGGGCCTGGAGATCCCAGATCCAGATCAAAATAAGGACTTTAGGATTGCTTGCTTGCAAGGAAATCTCTTGATCTCACTTGCTTTCCTGCTGTTGTTAGCTGAGGATCCTTCTGTTTCAGCTTCACTACATGTAGACTGCTAGAGGTGTCATGGAAATGGGTTAGTTGTTGTAAAGTACTTTGAAAGTAATAAGCAGTAGTAGAAGAATTATTATAATATTGTTGAAGTATAATTATTTCTTCCAATAGAACTATGAAGAATTAATTCACAAATTGAGAGCCCAAATCTGTTGGTTTTTTTCTGTTTGTAGGAATCAAAAGACATGTTTGTGGTCATATTTCATTTGCCATTTATGAAATAACTTATTTTCATGAGGTAAAATTACCTAGTATGCAAACTCTCTTGATTAAGTACTTGAAAACAAACATGGCTTTGTAGTAACTTGTTATTTTCCTTGAAGAATGTGTGCCCTTCCCTGCATTCAGAATTGTACTGCTTCGTGTGGTTTTGTCTTTGGTGTACAACCCACTGTGCTCTAGCTCTGCACTTGATTAAATGGCATTATGAGCTCTCTAATTATAATACCTTCACTTTATTACACTCGAAAGGATTGGCTCTGGTGAATGGTAATACGAACAGTGAGTAATGTGAATGCACTATTTTAGTCTCATTATTGATGTTATTATTGTGTGTGCTCTGAGCTTACCTTCTGGTCACCATTGTGGAGTCTAGATATGACAGTGTGCAGAATGAAGACATTCCTTCCACAAATGCTTTACTATCCAACTAATAGTTTGCAGTTTTATGCAAAGTCTGCAGTTAATAGGTGGCTCTAGCCTGAATGCAAAATTCAAAATACGAAACAAAGACCTGATTTCTCTTTTGGATTAATCTGAAGCATGTGTTAAGACTTGGAGAACTTTTCAGGAAGATTTTCCTAAGGGAAAAAAAAAAAGAAAAGAACAGAACAGGTACTCAGGTGTTTATATTTGTTGTAGAACCAGGAAGTCTGGTGGGATTTGAAACCCATCTTTGGTTTTTTTTTTTGCTTTCAAATTAATTAACCTTTTGAGCAGTAACAAAGCAGAAGAGCATTTCATTTATATTTGTGGATTCGTACAATTTCTTCAGCGAGAAATTGTGGAGAGGTCCTTGGTGGGATCTCAGCTTATTGCTGATAATGTAACGAGTCTGTAAAGCTGTTCACAATGTGCTATCTTTGGACAAAGGCGGTGTCATTTTAATAGCACAGTGGCAACAGGGATAGTTAATGGATTTCTTGACTAAAACCATCTTAACACAGAAAGTCCAGGGAATCCCATGGAAGGAGGAGTTTGTAGGGACTGGTCTAGGAAAAAGGATGTGGTTTAGTTCTTCACAGGGTCAGAGGAAAACTAAGAAGAAGTTGAAGTGGTGAGGACTTTGATGATAAGGAAATAATATAACGGATCTTAAATCCAGTAGGATTCAGGAAAAACGAGAAGAAAGTCTTAAGAGAGAGAGGAGTATGCTCAGTGCAGTGTGTAGCACTGAAAAAGGCAGGTGCTAGGGGATCGTGCTACCAAAAAGCAAGCATTAATGCTTCCCGGCATAGACACAGGAGGAGCAAGACCACCTGCTGCTCGAGGGCTGGGGCCCTCCTCCCCTTCTCCTCTCTCTCTAAACATTCAGGCAGTAGGGTTTCGTGGTGGCTCCTCCCAGTACTGATTTTAGCTGCCGCGAGGCAAGAGGTGCTTTACAGCCACAACCTACTAGGTGTCCTAAATAAAATAAAATGTAATAAACTGAGTTTAAAACGTTTTGTTCAGCATAATAAGCAACTCATCACAGGATCACAGAAGGGCTTGAGTTGGGTGGTAAAGTATATTCTGTGTCATGCGCATGGGAGCTGTGGGCTGCTGTGCTGTGTGTTTATGCCAGTAGCTCTGCGGCAGGCTGGAAGCAAGCACCAGGGGTTGGCAGGCATGGCAGCCAGCATGTCTCAGTGCGGCTGGTACAAAGAGCCCTTGTGCAGGCTGAAAGGAGGTGAGATTATAAATGTGAAACTGTTAAAACCATCCTTCGCCTTGGAGCTTAAAGAAATCCAATTTCTTTTTAAAAATAGATTCGATACATAGTTTTCCTGCTTTAGCACAACCTGATGTATATAGGATCTTGTAGAGGGGCTGGGGTTTGAATCCACGAGTAAGGCAGATCACTGGCACATCCAGCACCATGTACGTGTGTGCCAGGTTATTCTTAGCTTGAGCAGAGCCCAATCAAGAGGCTTCTGGTTTGGGTGCTGCTCTGTTCTGTTTTGTACTAATGCTGAATGTAGTGTTAGAGGAAAATACAGCACAGTTTGCTCACAACATGCAGGGTAAAATTAAAGATCAAATTAATAACTCATTTTTCAGATATGGACTTGAACCCCGTTGCACAGCAATACCACATGGGGAGCCTTCTCTATCCTTCTATCCTTTATGTTGACATTAATGTTAATTAGTTACTTGAAGCAACTCAAAAGTATTGATGAAGGCCCCCAAAACCAATGTGCTTTTGTAAAATTAGTTTCCTGCTTGAGGAGATATTTCTTTGGTAATTGACACAAAACAGCTTCGGAAGGAGAGGCAGAAGAAAGCTGGTGATATGATTAATTCACCATGTTCTGTGTTTATTTCATGTTTATAGTGAAAAGACTATAAATACAGAGCCAGATGTCCCTTCTGTGTCCTCAGCTGAAGATCTGGCCTAAATAATACATTAAGGTGCTATCTTTTATGTTCTCTTCAACTAGAGATCTTAACATAAAAGCGCTAGAATTATAAAACCTTCCTCTTGTTTTCATTTGCAGTTGATAAAACAGTAGAACATTACCGACAATCCTCATACTGTTGTAAGATAATATATATATATATATATATATATATATATATACATGCAAATGCTGCAGTCTGTGTATTGCAATATAGGAAAAATAGCTGCTCATTTGTAAGCCTATTCTCTCAAATGCTTACTAATTACAGATAATAGTGACTCATCTAATGTTCAAAATCACATGAAAGGTTTGTTGTTGTTTTTTCTCCCTTCTGTTGGTCCATATAACTTAAAGATAAGAAAATTGCATCACATAAGCAGTGATGCCCGTTAACATTTGCTCTTTGAAGGGGTAAGTGTTTACATGATGCCAAGGTAGTGGTTTTAGTGGGATCTCCCAAATAGCACAGTAGCTTGCTACTCCAGATAATTTCAAACAGATAATGTTATTTTCTGTCTTACGGGACAGCAATTCTCCTGGTTTTCTCTGTTTCTCTGATTTGCCTTTTCGTGTAGTATTACAAAAGGTCTGGTGGTTTCTGTCTAATGTACTGCTAGAGATTTTAAAAAAGATGCCAGTTTATGGTCCTGCCATCTGCAGGAACAGCAGCATGTCATAAAGTTGCTGTATTGATCTGTCACTGGTGCTGTCTTGTCTGCCAAATGAAAAATGGCTTAAACTCATAACCTGGGCCAGCAGTTTTCTTATTGTAAGCCAGACAAAAATGCTATTGATCTTCTTTGCTGAAGTGTTCTTTTCACAGCTTGCCAGCATCAACACACTGTTGTCCTTACTCAGGGCTAATTAGCTAATAATTTAATGCAACTGAGACAGCAGTCTCTGTTCAGTTTAGTAGTGAGGGAATATGCTGTAACTTCAAAAGTATGAGGGACCTTTTAAGGCTCGGTCATGACTGCAGTTCTTGTCTCAACTTTTACTTTCTCGCTTTTAGTTTGATTTCCTCAGCACTAAAGAATAACGGTCTGCTTAGATTCTCTGAGATGTGCTGTCAGTTTTGGATTTATGGCAAAGCGTAACCTAGTTGGGTTCTCAGTGTCTCTAATCTTATATGGGGCTCTTGGTTATTCAGTAGCACTTGAGCTTTATGTTCATTTCTGGAGTGAAATCACATGTGATTAACTGAACTCTGTGGTTGGCAAGCTGTAGAACAGGCAGGTTCTGTCAAACGGGTGGGGAAAGGAAAGACCAACCAAACCACTGCTAAATTGTTCTAAATCACAGTTCATATGGGTGATACTACTTCTTAGGGAATATGTTTTCCTAATCCTTGTCCTGCTGTAGAAGCCAGGAGGTTTCAATGAACTTCAGCTTGGAAGCAATTACTTACAAATTTGGAAAATTCACAGAAGTTTTCCACAAGTTTTTTTGATCTTTGTAATTCAAATATTCAGATAATTACATATGTGAAAGGTGATCACTTGCCTGCAGTCCCTGGATGCATTTAAGAAGCAATTGGTACAACATCAGATGTCATCTTGTTAATTCAATCCATGTTTAATTTTGCGGGTTCTTCTCCTGGCTTGTCTCCTGCTGCTTTTGTGATGGTCAAAGATACAGCTTATACTTTGTTTCTTTTAGAATAAATGGTAATACAAGCTTTTGAGGTATTAACATGGCAGATATCATCTAATAATTTTTAGCTGTTACTTTTTTTTTTTTTTTAAGTTCTTGATTGAAAGTACTAATTTTTTCCTCCATCCAGTGGAGGCTGTGTCTTAGTTCATATTTCAGCGTTACATGTGATTCAGGTTATGTCTTTGTTTCACATTATTGAGTGCAGTTGAGGCAGAAAAATACAGACAATCCTTTAGGGAAGTTATTCTTCACATTTCATGCATTAATTTCACTGGAGATTGAGTGTGAGTTTTATATATGTAAAAGGAGTTTAATCTATGGGGATGTTTAAAATTTGGCTGAAATAAGGGAAATTTTAATCTCTGAAAGTATCCCCAACGTGCAATTAACTGTTTTAATTTGATGACTCAACAGATGCTTTTGTAAACTGGAATACATATGTCAGATATCAGCACTGATATGCCACTATATGTACTTGAAAATGACTGCCCAGACCATATTGGAGTAAAGATAATATAGGTGGCAATGTTGTCCTTTGCTCTGGTAATCCTTTGATAACAGTGCTCTATTCCTTGGCACCCTGCTCAAGTTGCTGCAGGCACATGAATTGTCCAACTCTTCTTTCATGTTTTGGCATACTTGTTCAGGCTTTTCTGTATCTTCTTGTCTCCTTTTCAATGCACAGAGGCTGTTGAATAATATTTTTCATAAAACAGTAGAAGTAAAAGTTTTTCTAAGACTTTCTGAAGATTCCCAGTAGCCAGTTCAACTTAGTTTAGATTGTTCTCCATCTGTCTAGGAAAGAAAGAACATACATTAGTAGTCCACACATGAGCAGCTTATTAGTTCATTTGCTATATGCAGTACAGCAATTTCAGACTGATCTAAAATATTCATTCACAATTACTGGTGCAGCACAGTTCAAAGCGTTTCAGATCTGTGGGTTTGACAGAGAATTTAAGGAAAATAGCTGCAAATTGATTCTGAATGTAATTAATGAAACATTTCATTCTTAGGTAAATATTAAATGCTTGGGTGTTTTTCCTTTTTTTTTTTTTTTTTTTTTTTAATCTTTCCTGTTACTGAGTTCTCCTGTTGCTGGCCTCAATTATGTGTTTGTTTTATGGGATGTTGGGTGGGCTGGCACAGGGGCAGGTTCTCTCAGAGGGAGGAATTACTGTGAGTCACTGGCTCCACTGGCAGCTGCTTTCCCCAGCACATCCCTCCCACCCCAGGACATCTCTGGGACCTTGCCAGCTGCTTTCTTAAAAATGTGCTTTGCTGGGCTACACACTGGTGCCAAGGTAAAGCTCAGGTGTGGCCAGAGCTCCCCTTAGTGCCCTCAGAGGGTCTAGGTGGGTGTTTGGGGAGCCACGTCTCAGGGCTGCAAGCAGGGTTTGCTGGGGGCCCATCTGCTGAGGTACATGCCTTGCCACCTTTGTGCCTGTTTGTAGCAGGGCAGGTGCTGTTGCCTTTCTATGAGTTAAAGGCTTCTAGCATGCTGGAGAAAGGGGCCTTTTGAGGACAAGAAAGAAGAAAGTGGATGTTTATGGGACTGTAAGCAGCGAGGTCACTGAGGAAGGGCTGGGTGTTTGTTTAGGGTCTCTCTCCTTTTTTTGAAGTGTCAAGGAAAATTCATCTGAGTTTTACAAATGCCATCAGTGGAAGAGTTTAAGAACAGCCTGCAGTAGAACTTGGCAGATCCCGAGGCAAACTTCAGCTTGTTGTGCAATGACTGTCTTTCCAGCTCAGATGTCCGCGCAGAGCACAAATTGTGCAAGGCGTTCTGCTCCCTGGCTGCCTCCCTGCACTGCTGCTGGCCTCCACGCTGGCAGCCTGGTGGAGCCTGGCATGGAGCAGGCCCTGGATGCAACCCCAGAGTCCTCCCTGAGGAGCAAGAAACCCAGATCCAGGGCTACCAGTTCAGGAGCACTTGTATAAGAAGAGGTGAGCAAGGAGCCTACTGCCGCCCAGCTGCTGCAGCAGGCAGTCAGGAGGCTGGGGACCGGCACCACGAATCCCAACATGTGGCTCTTGCTCTTGGCCTCGTCTCCATAATTATTCCTTTTGGTGCTTCCATTTCAATAACTTCAGGCTGCATGAAGGGCTTGGCGCTCTGTCAATGCAGGCTTGCCAGTATCATCTTCAGGTTGCAGTGTTGCAGCTTTCTTCTGTTCTCTTCTATAGAACAGCAAAGCCCTTTGTGTAGGCACAGGTGGTGACGCCCGCTGTGCCATGGTGCTACACCTGGGGATGTGTGTGTGTACAGTATTTAATGTCACAGAAACAAGTGTCTAGGGTACCGCAGTGCTCAGTGAACTGATGTTGAGGATGCCAACAAAAAGGACTTGACACTGGGACAGATTTGACCCTGTATGCATTAAAGAGAGACTTGTTTTTCCACCTCTCAGGAACAGTGGCCAAAAGCAGTGAAATTAGTGTTCATAATACAGATTTTTATTAATGATATGACTAGCAGTAAATTAGAATGTCAAAATTTCTTTTTATTTTATCCTTCAATAAGTATATACTTAAAATAGCTTAAATTGTATCACTTGGAGCACCTTCTGTTCAAATACCTGTTTGCTAGTAAGGTCTGTTCTTATTTAACTAGAATTGGAGAAATACCCTTTTTGTCTTTATTCCCATGAGTGTTCAATGCTGGGAATAGAAATGTGTATACTGATCAAGCTCAAAAGGATGGGGTGGTATTAATATAAGACCATATATAATATATAAATACCTGCCGCTGATATCACATAGCTAACCTTTGCGCTTTATTTCAAGCAGAAGAATGTGGGACAAGGAGGTGTTACAGATTTGTTCTTTGAATACT
Source organism: Lagopus leucura (assembly GCF_019238085.1). NCBI lineage: Eukaryota > Metazoa > Chordata > Aves > Galliformes > Phasianidae > Lagopus > Lagopus leucura. Next base: position 11,868,558 of record NW_024962255.1, on the reverse strand, counting down.
TCTGTAAGAGTTCCCATACTCTCTTCTTTGGTTGTAAAGATGAGTGCGCCTGAGTTTTAACTTCATCAGTTTTAAGAAGTGAAACAAGGATGCAGGGGTTTTACTTTCTGTGAGGGAGATCAGAACTCTCCTTTGTCATTGTTATTTGGGAAAGTGAACTAAGGAAAATTTTTGGTATTTCAGGTATGTTCTACAAAAGGGTTTTAGTAAATGAAGGATTCAGTTCAAAACTAACTGGCAGAAGTAGGGGGTTTCCAGATGGAAAAAAAAAAGTGCTTTTTTAGCTAAGAAGGAAATTTTGAAGAGTTTTTCCTTATAAAAACTGGGCACGAAGTTCTAAAAGGGTTCTACTTTTGTGGTTTTATATTTGTGGGCTGTTTGGTTTTTTTGGTTTTCTTTTCAAATCCTCATTTCTCTTTCTTGTGCACCTTGTCTTCATAGGTGTACTAATGCATATGCAATCCTGTTGTTTCTGTCCTGTTGTGTTAGGGACAAATTATTTCTGACCGAGATGAAACAAAACTTTGTTTATAAGCAAAATGAAAAAAATACTTTCCCAAAGTGTAGCATTTAGAATTTCTTTCACGTCAGTATTTTTCCTTAGTATAGGTTTGTTGTTTTTTTTTTTTTCCCATCAGCAAAAATAATGTGCATGCATTACATGCAGCCCTAACCAGTTTGCTCTGCTTTCGTGCTTAAGTAGTAATGCCATGAAGATTTAAAGAAATACTCTACTGCAAATCTAAGACGTTTGTTAGTCTCGATGATGGCTTAATTTTTAGTATTCCATGGTGGTTTATATCTTGACATTTCTTACGACCTACAATTAAAATGACTTTAGTGAAGTCTCAACCTATATCCAGATTGCTGAGCGTGGTTGACTGTCTCCAGGGAAAGAGCTGCTTGCTAAATCAATTTGTTCTTTTCTCAAAACAGATTAAATGTGTTTTACCAGTTTAAATTAAAAAATAAATAACCACAAATGACCTAATGTTACACTTAAAATTAAAAGCACATTCTGCCCACTCTGAGGGGCAGCATTTGGGTGCCAAGTTTGCACTGATAGTATTCCACCCGAGATAAGTGAATGGTTAAAAACAAGCATGTCTAATCCTGTCTCACTGCTCTGTTAGTCTTGTTTGAGCGTTAAGTTGATGGCACACCACTTGGGTGGGTGCTGGCTGCTGGATGTGGCAATAATCTCTTTTGCAGAACCTGAGCTGTGCTGCTGCCCTGCCTCCTCCTGCTGGGTAGCTCACACACCGCTGCCTTCTCAGGTGAGCCTTCTCGCAGCCCTCCTTTAGCAGGGCAAGCTGCAGAACTCGCTTGTGACTCACCTGCACCAGCAGTCCATGCTTCAAGGATGATTTCCTAGGCTCCTCCTGCCTGCAGTTTACTTTTGTATCCAGCATGCAGTGCAAGTACAGGGAACCGGCAGCACCTGGTGCTGCGTGAAGCTGCAGAGAATGCAGGCAGCTGCACATAGAGAGTCTGCAGCACTGGTGGTGCCAGGAGTAGCCTTTGTTCCTTCAAACCACTTCCATGGCCATGCTCGAGCGGGTTATTGTTTGAGGCTGTGTAAGTACAATAGGGTCTAAGGGAAAGGGAAGGGCATTTTTTTCTAAAGTAGAGCAAAATAAACTATGGAAATTAGTGGCAATGGCCTCTAATAATGGGATTTTACAAGAGATGTCCAACCTCTAGAACAATGGCTCAGCGTAAGCCAAGGTTAATAGTGCTCATTGTCTTCCGCCTGTGAGCCGGCAGCTCAGCTCTCCCTTAGCAGCACAGGCAGCCCATGTGCCACGGCCTGCTGCAGGCTGGGTTGGCACTGCTATTGGGATGGGTGCTTGTAAAGCCAAGATAGTGCTGGGCACCTGGCCTGGATTTCGTGTACTTTGCCATAGGAGCAGCCCAGCTGGGCAGGCAGCAGCAGGCACAGCATGTCTTCCTCCGTGCTCCTTGGCAGCAGGGGGTGTGGGGATCTGCTATGGTGCTGAGCTATTGACCTCAGGTGTATCGGGGCTGTTCTGAGCTCACCTGCAGCGTGGGAAAGGGAACCGGCTTGGGAAAGCTATTCTTGCAACAACGGGATGGTGGTGGAGTAAGCTGGGAAAGGCAAAGGGTTTTTTTCTTTTGCTGTTGTAAACTGAAGGTCATGATATTGTTTAGTGCTGCCATTAGGTCTTATGTGTGGAGAGTGACACAGCTCTGAAACTCCCTGTGCCTCTAAGCGAGGAAATAAAAGCTTGTGGCTGCCTACATCTGAGAAGAGAAGCGCTCGAGTAGTCCTTTATTTTTCAAATAATGCCTAGTGCAACTTTGACATTGATTTCTGTTTAAAATGAATCATTTAACAGAAATAAAAGAGATATTTAAGCAACAAACTAGTAAGCAAGAAAAAAAAATAGGAAAAGATAATCAGGGAAGTGGAGAATGAGTGAATGAACCTTTTGCTTTTACTCTTGTGAAAAATAGGGAAAAAAGCAAGCAAAAACTGACGCTTTCATTGCTGTTCTACTCTACTCCACTCTACCTAGTAGGGTGAGCTGGAAAAGCCTGCCTGCAGGAAGAGGGTGATGTGTGCAACAGCACGAACTTGGCTGTGTCACAGCCTGGGCAGAGTTAACCACAGCAAGCCTGTGGCCTGCCCTGCAGGATGTCCATGTTTGATTTCCTAGGGAGATCAAGCCTAGAGGTGTAGACAAAGTTGGCAATTGTTAGAGGGACTACAGCTTATCCCTGACATCCCAACATTCCCTCCCCACAGGGTTATTTCGTCCCATCTCTGATCTTCCTCACTCCATCCCTGCCCTGTAGAGGAACACATCAACCTTAGCAGGGCAAAGTGCTCTGTGCTTACATTTCTGCAATGCTCTGAGCCTAGCCTCTCTCTTGCCCTCTTTTTCTCCAAGCAAACACCTACTTAGCCTTGCATGCTTTAGCAGCACTTTATGCTTCTCGATACAAAATGAACAGACTTTAGGGCAGAAGACCATCAGCCATATTATTACAGTGTTGAATTTGAGTTGCTTCAGAATTTACAAAAAAAACGCCCAAGTTTATAAAAACTACTGAGCTGATCGAGGGCTGTGCTAAGTGATGAGGACAGCATGTCATATTTAAACACTGTCATGAAAGTTGCATATTTCCCATGCAGCAGGAGTATTCTTGCTGTTGTAGAAAATGCAGCACACTGCTGTTCACTTCTGACCCACTTTCAGCCTCAGGGTGCATGAGAGCTGGAATTGCGCTGTAAAGTTCACTGCTGTTTTGCAGGAATTCTGAGTTGAACATGCTGCCGTTAAATGAGAGTAATACTAGAACTTGGAAATAACCTATGAAAATACCCATTTTTTTTTTTTTTTTAGGAAAAAAAACCCAAGTGCACCTGCCTCATGCATTTCCATAGTAAGATTGCACCGTACACTTAATTACCTGTCTTGACAGTATTTTTGTTTTCCAAGAATTTCTGCATGTGTTTTGCTTGCTATCTCTTCATTTTTATTTGGGTACACAGAGGTCAAGTAGCTTTTTGTGTATGGAATCTGAAGGTTTTACTCTTGATCACCCTTAGAATTGTGGTCCCCTTGCTGGTAGTTGAGCCCTACACAGGCTAAGTAATGAGGTATACAGTGCATCCCTGGAGCCCTCTGGCTTTCTCCAGCGACAGGGCTGAGGAGGAGACAGGTTCTGGAAAGAAGTTTGTGGCATCCCCTCTTCGAGTCTTTGGGGCACACATTATCAGCTCTACAGCTTTAGTAATTTCACTTTGGAAGCCTGGAAATAGCACCTTTAAAACAAAAAGCAAATAACAACAAAATAAAAACAGAAGATCCCTGAAAGCTGTGGATTTCATGTGAAGATGAGACTTTTGATAGCTATCTGTTTGAAAAGGTCCTGTTACTGCAGGAGGCATGATCAAATTGGCAGAGCTAGCGGCTCTGCCGTGCTGCCTCTCCCTCCTACTCCTGGCCTCAGCAGCCTATGCTGCCCATGCTGCTTGTCTCTTTTGCTGTATTGATTTTTACACTGTAATCTACTCAGAGCAAGGGTTTTGTCTATTACGCATTTGTAACACACCACACGTGCATTACTACAGAAATAATGTAATACAAAGTGCCTGGGATTTCAGACATTCAGTGTTTCATAGCCAAAATTTGGCCAAGAAAAAATCCTTCTGTTTTTGTGCTCCCTCTGCTGGATCTGTACACGCAGGAATTATTGGCTGTCCCTAGAGCCATGGGCTTCCCTCTTCTCTTCCAGAACCCTCAGCTAACAGTTTTGCCACCTGGCACCTCCGGATGCTTGCACAAAGTGCTTGGTTCTTCCCTGAGCATACTCATGTGGCTGCTTCACAGGACATAGACTAGGCATCGGTCAGAAAGGAGAAAAACATGCTGTGAGGCTGTGGCTTTAAGCCAAGAAAGGTTGTGATGTTGGTTTTAGGGTGCTTTCAGTGAACTGCTATTCTGCTGCTCTTTTATTCTCATAGTCACCTTCTCCAAAACTATGCCAGTGTCACTGGTTTGGGGATTTTCCCAGAAATAGGATGAGAGAGCTAATCGGACTTTAAAAAAAACTGTTGTGTTGTAGAGTCTGAATCTGGTTCTGAGCAAGTCTTTGCCTGGTGTGGTGGCAGGGCTTGGCCCAGGCCAGCCACTGAGCAGGTTGTGAGGCGAAAGTACGGAGCAGATGCTGATGAGGACTGTGCCAGTGTCCTTGGAAGAAGTTTGGACCTGATTTGCAGAAAGGGTGGGTGGTCTGTAATGTGAATTCACTGAAATGTTAATGGGATTGCCCTTTTCAGAGGTGCTTTATAAAATAGAGTAGGAGTTGTGGTGCCAGTTTTACAGATGGACAAACTAAAACACAAAGGAGTGGAGTGAAGGGTTGGCTCCTTATTTCATGACAGTGTGGTTTGAGCTGGTTTAAGCAGACTCTGTTTGAGCCTCTGCCATCACGGCTGATCACTTCTGCCCTCGTGCCCATTCCCTGTGTTGTGTTGGCACATCTGTTTATGAGACAAATGCTAGAGGAAATGAGCTCCTCGTCCAGCTAGCCATGCAGCTGCACAAATGCAGGCTTGGAAGTGAGCGCCCAGGAGGGAGAATTGTGAGGCAGAGCTGAAGCTGCCAAGTAAATGCTGCAGCCCAGTGTCTGAGTCCTGTCCTGTAGCACCAGCAGAGCCAGGGATGGAATCTGGCTGCTGGGGTAGGCAGAACGGAAGTTTATCCTTTGAAGAAAGCAAGCTTAAAAGTTAGATTAAATAATTAATTTTGACTTAATTAAGAACTTAGTCTGTATTAGCAGAGAAAGTCATGTTAACACATATTAAACCTGAATCCTTTAGTGTGTTTCCCCCGGCTTGTGTAATCAGAACAAAAGCACTAGGGAAAATTCTGGATGAGAATAAATGTGTTTCAGGGGAAAACATTCACAGTTCAGTGAGGCCTTAAAAGCCAATCATTCACTCAGGGTGTCTGTCAATATGTAACTTCCCTAAAATTGCCGTTTGCTGTGGGACAAGAAGAACAGCAAAGTTCCCAGCTGAAGCAAATTGTCTCTTGGCAGCTCTGTATATACCAGGGATGGAATGGTTGTTTAAAGCATGTTATTCAGATGCTTTTATTCTTTGTATGATATCAGTGAGAAGAGTAAATAAGATTGTGTAACAAACACTAAATGCATGTAACAAGTTGCTTGAAAAACTTGAAGGTTTTCTTCTTTTTTTGTGGGGCTCAAGTGTGGCTTTTGCATCACATCAGGTGCTAACAAGGTGGCTGCTTCCACAGCTGGTCATTTTGGGGTTCTAGACTGACCACAAGATGCACATTATTTTCTTCCATCAGCCTTGCTTCTTCCTCTTGGATGAAATATTATTTTGCATAGAAGTTGCTTGGAATTTCGTCAAAAGAGAAGCAAAATGTTCTCATTCTGTTCCTTTCTTCAATATGTGCTGAGTTTCAGAGTCTTAGCAGCATACGCCTGGAAAGACACCTTGTCTGACTGCTGAAACAGCATGTAACAAAATACGCAGTGCCCGTAAACATTCTGCTGTCTTCCTTTACAGTATTTCTTTATAATTAAAAAGCATTTCCTAGAAGTCGTAGTGCTGTGCCAGTGTAATCCATAAACTCGCTTTGTTTTTCTATAGACAGGATGGTGTTTTTGTGGTATTTTGGCATATCCGCTTAAGCAGAGTTTGGGGGTGTTTATTTTTTTAAATGGCACTTAACTCAGACAGCGAGTTCCTGTATGAAGAGAATAAAGATGCTTCAGCATGATCTTTGGGTGAAAAAGATGGCCATTTGGCATGGTAGAATTTTACTACCTCTTCCTTCTCTCATTTTTATGGACCGTGAAGCCTGTAAGACTTGAAATGATGGAGTGAACTTGCAGAGTTTGGGGTAGCTGGAAATCTGGGCTGAGTCTCAGCTCTGGTGCCCTGGGGTTGTTACTGGGCCTCCCAAATGCTCTCCATTTGTCTGAGGTCCGCTCAGTGAGCTTTTTCACATGTTACCATGTCACTCAGGAGAATGGAAATATGATGTGTCTGTGCTTGTATTGCAGGAAAATGGATCTTGTTATGTGAGGGCACTGAGGAAACCGGCCCCAGATACCGAGAGGAAGAAAGGCCGGTGGGAAATATTCAGGTAGGAAGGCTTTATGGACCAGCAGATGGTTGAAAGTACCTGTGGGTCTTTGGCCATTTTCCATATGATGCATCATTTCTTATGTCTTAATGGCTGATCTGGTTGCTATCAAAGTTTATTTGTTTTTTTAAGAATCAGTCCTGTTTGGTCAATTGATCGCAACAGTGAAACACTGCAAGCAAAGCCCTCAGCATAAACATTCCTTGGGCTATCCCTGGTACAGCTATTGATCGTGATACTGAATACAAACAAATTACTCTTTGCATGAGCCATTCGAGCTATAAAACACAGCAATAATACGTTCTACTTGCTGCCAATAAATGTGCATTTATAATAAACAGAGAAGTCCCTGAGTAGAAACGAACAGTATTTTCAATAGTGTGTTCAATATCTTATGTCCAGCTGTTGCACAGAGCAAAAAAGCAGGTAGTGAATGCTCCATAATTTTTTTTATTATTTTTAAGATATTTTTAAGTATTTTGTAAGCCAGGAGTCTTATCTTTGCTTTATTTCCAGTATGGATCAGGGTTTCTCAAGTACTTGGTCCATGTATTAATTGTTTTGGGGACCAGCTGCCTTTCCTTTCACTGTCATGTGGCTCATCTCCACTTTCACTCTTAATCACATCCCTGTGGCATTTCCTTGTGTTGGTAAATGCCATTAAAGTAACTTTCACATATTTGTGGTTGTTTTGAAAGCAGCTGAAATGGAGGGGAGGAGTCAGTACCCTTGTGACCACCACCACCACCAAGGGTGCCTGGATGATAACTGAATCCGTTTCCAAAAGGATAAAGCTAATGATCATCAGAGCATAGATATTTTTTTTAATCTGCTGTACCATGCTCTTATAATCCTCCTCCCCTTCATCCATATTTTCAGCACTGCGCTTTGATGAGCTACAGACAGTTGACCCGAAGGCATTTCTTGATGAACATTTCTATCTGCTCTCAGCCTTGAAAAACTCAACCTTTTCAAGAGCTGCATGGGAGAAAAATGTGTAAGACTAATATTTATAGGCTGAAAGAGAGGGGAGAGGAAGAATAAAGTGTAAAACTTGCTTCCAGCAGAAATGCCATCTCTCTTTTTCCTCTGATAATTAGGAGCGTTTCTGACATGGCTACTAAAGCAAGTTAGTGGTGTGTGCTTGCCATTTGCTGTGCTTTTGTGCTGCAGAATTGTTTTCGTTTTTGTACAGCACTGCTTTGTTCTATTTTGTTTTAAGACAAAACACAAATTTCAGCTGATACCCAACTATTACATTATGATTCATCCTTACTCCTACATCTTAAATGGGTACTTCCAAGTACTTGAATTATTGTAAAAATGGAAGGTTTTTATTCAGGCTCACATTTTAAGTATTTTTTGGTAACATTCAGTACAGCTCATATGCATAAATCCTTTCATCAATAGCTCTAACTAAAATCGTAATGGAAGATTAGAAGGGGGAGAGTTTTTAACTGTGCTGTATTTTTCAATAGGCAAATATCTTGGCTGTATTGAGAAATACAGGAGCACTGATTGTAACGCAAGATTTAGATGACATTGCAAATGTTTTTAGTGGTTCCTTAAGGAGTGTAGTGCATTTTGTACCTGGTGAATATAAGTTTAAATCTTTGATCTTTTACTATAAAAATAACACACGCAGTCATAGAAATGCAGCAAATCATTAAAAGATTTTTAAAAAAAAAAAGGAAAGAAAAAAAACCCATACTTTTTGAACAGGGTGCTTGAAAATCTACTGAAGATTTCCCTGCACTTGAAGGTTTAAAAAGTAAAAATAAAACTCACTGTTTTATTCCATGAAGATACTTGGGATCGAAGTTCCTTGCTGTGCTGTGGGGTCACGTGGTGCACTGCTGTAGAGCTGGAATGTTTGCCATGGTATTTCCGGAGCCTTCATAAACACACAGAAAGAACAGGGTTTTTAGGAGGATTTTTTTCTTTCTAATTCTTTTTTTTCCTTTTTTTTAATTTTTATTATCAGCTTAAATGCCTTGCAATTTAGATGTGGGATTTTTAGGATTTCAGAAATTTTTGTGTGACCATTTTAATAATTCCCTTTATTAATTTCCTATTAAATAATAACTGATTTCTACAGGAATATGTTAAGATACCTGGTGCCTTTTTTTTTTTTTTTTTTAAACTAATTGCTGCATTTATTTTTTCCGTAGCATAATTCCTGGCAACTAAAATATTAAGCCTAACTCTGCTATTTAGATAGTCTTAATGGTTTACTTTTGGCATGTGTCACTGTGAGTGGCATTCTGTAATCTGACTTGATAGCTGTCAGCTTGCAAACTGGAGTAATGCAAACAAAAGATGATCACTCAAATGAGGTTACAGTGAAGAGCCATTTCTTAAGTCCTGCTGCTGCACTGTAGAATCCCCAAGTCAAATTAGAAAAGCAGTGAATTAGTTGTGGTTCCTGGGATGTGAGGGTTAAGATTATGCAAACCTGTTCTTTCTAATTGTAGGAATAGCGCAGGCTCCTTTTGAGACTTTGCAAACACAGCTCAAGCTGGAATGGATTGTGAAAAGCTCTATCGTAGCCTGTAATATTATGGGTATGTCAAGTCTCAGAGGCAAAGTGTGCTGAAGTAGACCCTGTGCTATCTCCTGCACCCCTGAGCTGGAAGAGATGTACCTTCCTTCTCCTGCCTTCCTCCTTCCAGATGAGCTGAACTGCTTCTGGAACAAAGGCAGCGAACAGATCTGTTTTAAATACAGTCCTGCAAAAGTGGGGAGGAAGAGAGGCTGAATGGAGCATTTTTAGCTTCACCAACTAAATTCCCTGCACAAAGCCGTAATAAGGGAGGAGTAGGGGAGAGGGCAATGTGAGGGAGTCGATAAAAAGTGGCCAGAGGCAAGAGCTGCTTCTTGCTGCTGTGCCACTGAGAAAAATGGTCACAGCAGTGTGGCTGGGTGTTGTGTGTGCCACTTTGGTGTATGAGTAGTGGACATTGTGTATCAGTGTGAGTTGGGTAATTGTATGAGATTGCACACAGGTTATCACAGAGTTTTTCCTTAAACTAGGTCTCAGTAAGATTTGGTTTTCCCCAGATTCCACCCCTGAACTTGTGTAGTAACAAGCAGCCTGCATAGGTCAGGAGTGGAGGAAGAGCCTGGGTTCTGCATGGCACCAGGCCTTCCTTGCCCCTTCCTCCTGTCCTCTATCAAACATTTTGCAGCCAATCTTTAGTGTGACTGATTATTTAATGATATTATCATGGTGTGGAACCGTAGCATCATTTTTCTTACTAGAATAAGATTTGTGTTCTGTTTGGGTAAAATGTGCCATGGCTGGCTGCCACCGGTGCCATACTGTCTGACTCCTGTTGCTATCTCTGCATATCTGTGGGGGCAGTAGGGAAGCAACACACAAATGTTGTCAACAGCAGTAAGAAAAAAAAAAAAAAAAAGTGAATTGAATAGCTGGAAAGGGGTTTGGGTAGGAAGAAGAAACAATAAGGAAAGATGCACTAGGAAATAAGGCTGGTGGTGTGAGGATGAGAAATTCCTCCCCCTGCAACAGGTTTGTTGACTAATAAAAGATGGATGTTTTCCCTTCTAAAAAGTGGGAGAACTGGTGATAACTTTGGAACTGCTCTGTGCTGTAAAGGTTGGCATATTGTGTGCAACAGTCACCCTCTGGGCTGCTGATGTGGAATTGCCTCTGTGTGCACTTCTGCTGCTTCTAATCGTGAAGGCTGGGCTGAGGCCTTGGCATCTGAGGGCAGCAGCTGAGCCCTTCAGGTCACCTCTGCTTTCCCAGTGCTCCTGGGAAAGGCACTCATGCCTCCTGTCATGTCTGTAGTGGGGAGGGGAGTGCACTTTTTCCTTTAGCATATACTGCTAGAAAGAAACCATTTGAATGCTGTGACATAAGAACCATATCATGGTCATTGGCCAAGTCCTCTGCATTGATGCAGTCGTGGAGGCCTTACCAGTTATTCTAGTGAGTGAGAGGGAATGGCGTGGAGCTAAGCACCCTGAGGGTATGGGATCCATCTTTGTGAGGTAAAAAGCACTGTTTCAACAGTTGACATCACTTATGAATTTTAGAGGACTTGTATATATCTTCTTTAAAAGAAAGCCATGATTCAAAGGCACACTGTGTTTCAGCACTTTCTGCTTGTATATGCTTTTTTTCCATATGAACAAGCAGAAATGAGGAGAAATACCCCAAAAATCTCATTAAGTGTAACAGAGCAAAGTGCTGCTGCCTTTCTGCTTTCTCCCCTATATTGTCCCCAGTGCTGTGCTTGTCAGAGAAGCTCTACACCACCTTAGCAAACCTCAGGTGAAAAAGAGGCACAAGTACACCTCATGACACAACAGAAACAGCACACAACAGCTTCACTTTTTCAAAGATGTCCAGTGTTTTATTTTGTTCCGTAGTGCATCTCACTGATTTGTAAGTTCAGTGCTTTTATCAGAAGCGTAAAATTTTTTTCCAGATAATTATGCAATGATGATATATGTATATCTTAATAATTATTTTTTTCCTCACTGTTTGGCTTTCCCTCTTGCACTGAGGATTTCTCAAGTTTTTACAAGGAAACTTTGTTTAGGCAGGTCAAAGGGAATCAGGATTGAAACTTATGCTCAAAAAGCACTGCGTTCTTAATTGCCTTTGACAGTGGTTGGGAAAGATGTCACTTCAGTGTAGTGAAAAGCAACCAAAATAAATTATACTTTTAATGAAGAGTTCTCTGTCTGGATGAATTTATACTGACAGAACAGTATTGGTTAAAAAAAAACAGAACCTTCACAAGCACATTGCAATTTATCCTGCTTTTTCTCTATTCAAACAATAAGCAATGTACACAGACAGTGTAGATGAACCATTTTGTCTGAGGTACTTCTTTAAGCAGAGGGCTTCTGATTTCATTATTATTTTTAATGGATTACATTGCTTTGAAGGAAGACTAAATAAAATCAGTATTCATATATTCTGTTTATCATGTGACTGTACTGGCAATTGCTGTATCCTGTACTAAAACTACTTTATGGTGATATAGACAAGATTCTTATGGCCTTAGAAAGGATGCTAGCTTGCATTCCTGTGTAAACAAATATTTCCGAAAGAAATAGTATGCGGCTCGAATATTTATTTTTGTTCAATACAAAAGTATTTATAGCTAACTGGCAGTGATATTGCTTCTTTGCCTGCTCTTTTAACCTCGTTCGTCTCCTCAGTGTGTTCTTCCAGCTCCTGGAAATTCTTCTAGGGTGTTCGAGATCCACTGTTTTTGCAGCCAAAAATCTGCATCTTTTCAGTAAAAGCAGGAAGGGGATGGGGGTTAATTTCACTCATATAGCTTATGTGTATGTTTGTTCTATGCATTACATGTATATGTGTATGCAGAAGTTGTGACTCATTTCAGAACTGAGTCTGTTACAGTTGGAGATTATGTATTTTATTTATATATATAAATGACTGAGAAATTTTAAATAAGGTAAATTGATGTAGAGCAGTAATTCTGTTGGGAGTTTTAAAATATGTTTGATATTGAAAAGTATTTAAACTCATCTGTTTAATCTTACTGAAGCTAGAAAATACAAGGTACAACCGTTTTTTCACACTTTTTATTAAGCCTTGATGTTTCTGATAATATAGCTTTCTTTTAGAGGCCTTCAAGTGGGAAGAGAGAAATATATTTCCTCCTCAAGACAAAAGAACAATGTGACAGTAATCTTAGCTCTGTTTTTCTTTTGTCTGTAGCTAAGTCCATCTCTTAACCTGGTATGATTAATCTTGCTTGATTTGTTAATGTTTTTAGAAGTTTATGAAAGGATGGGGAAAAGGAAGGAAAAGAATACTTTCAAGCACTATCAGCGATTCTCTTGAATCGTGAAGATAGGTATGACTGAAGTCTGCGTATCGGCATGAATGAGCACCATGTGAAATGCCAGCAGATGTGTAACCCATCCTGAATATTGGGTCAATATATTTAAACTGCTGTACTCAGCTGAGAATGTATCGTTTCTGCTAAAGATCAAACATAGGCTTTTCTAAGACAAGATTTTGAGCTAGCAGACCATGGAAAAAACTTCCATGTAGATTAAGATCTCACAAGTGAGAATGAACCTAATTCAGCTTCAGAATGTAAATAAGCTGAAGAGCCTACTTGCAGCTCCACATGGGGTCACTTCTCACTCATGTTACCTGTTCTATACAGTGGAAAGCTTAAGCAAGTGAAAACTAAAATTACTGCTTTGCAAATAAAGTGAGAAGAAGAAAACAGACATGAACAACACCTTTCATAGATACTGAGTGTTTTCCACAGCAGCAGTCTGGTGGCAGAGAGTTAATCAATATAATTGCATGTTGAATAAGAAGGTGTTTCCTTTTGTTGCCTTTGAATGCAGCACTTCTCTAACAGAATTTTCTCCTCTTGTTTATGTGTTCTCTTGCTGGGTGGGCAGAGTCTCACCAAGTAACTCCTGTCAGCTGGTTTCTGTTTGGTGCTTTTTTCTTTTTTTTTTTTCTTTTCCTTTCGCTGATGATTTTCATTGCTGCCCTTTGGTTTTTGCCTCATTTTGCTCTGAAATCATAACTTTCTCTTAGAAACTAGGGCCAGTTGCTACCACTAGCTTATCGCTGTTCCTTTAGTATAAAATGTGATATCAGATGGAGTCGATTTTCTCAGGTCTCAGTTAGATAACAGGTGTCTCTTTCTCTGTACACGTTCCTCCTTTGGACTCTCAAACATCCACCAAATGGAGTGTATTCTTCTTTCTTTCGAGATGCTTGTCCACACATAGGGTCCACTTAGCATATATTACATGGTAATTTTTTTTTGCAGTTATTCCCTGGACCTGATATAAGGTGATGAGCTGGAGGTGGAATGCTCTCAATTCCCGTTACCAGTTTGCAGTCTTACTCTCCCTTGCCCTTGGCATTTCTGGTGCTTGTCTCCTGTACCTCTAACAGTTACATGATGCTTTTTTTCTCCTGCTGCCTCTGACATTCCCACCTGGAGATCCCCACTTTCTCCATCTGCTTTCAGCCTTTGTAGGCCTCAGAAACATTTATCCTGTTAGTTTGCATTCCGAGAATCTTGCAGTTTGTAGAGGGAAACAAATAGGCCTTGCAGTGCAGTGGCGTACCTGAAGAGAGCATGTACCTACACCTTGTCTCATAAGCAGATGTAAGCTTGGTCTGCTCATCTTCAGCTGGCCACATGCTGTATGGAGCCAAACCAGAAGCCCACATCCATCGTTAGCATTGTGTTGAGCCTGAGCTAATAAGCTCGGTCTCTTGGCAGGATGTGTTAGATCAGGCTTACTGCTGTGCTAATTGTGCTTACACAGCTTCCAGTTTGGAGCTGGCTCATTTACAGCTGGCTTGGATGGTGGCCAAGGAAGCTCGCCTCTGCCTGCAATATGCCATGTAGATATGCACAGATCCAGCACTTGAAAGTGTCTATCAATAGCAGGAAATTATATTTGAAGGGAGGAGAAAATCTCTGGTCTGGGTACATGCGTAAACAAGGCCAATATTAATGAATGAGGAAGTAAGCAACAGTTTTAATAAGGAAAAGGATTAATTATTCCAAATGTAGACTTAAAACCACAAGTTGTTCTCGGCCCCTATGTTTGGCCCCATCTTGTTTCTCATTTGCCACTTTTACAGTACTTCTTGGGAACACTTCCCAGGCTTAAGGCATTTGGCTGCAGAAGGAGTGAACAGCCTGATGCTCTAGCTGGGAGAGACAAACTAGTCTAACCACAAGGCTAGAAATGGGCCAAGTTTGAGCAAAGAGAGATGATCTTCCTTTGCATTTAGTCCACCCTTTGTTTTTTTCTACCTTTTGCGTACTTCATATGTTAGCGAAAGTGTTTGTGTTTTGGTTATAATGAGGTGTTCATCCTAGCATTAAAGTGCTACAGTTACCAAAATGTATAAAACACTCACTAGTAACGGGAATTGTGTAGTTAAAAAAAATGAAAACCAAAAATAAAAAAGCAGAGCTGTAAAAAGGCAACATTTATTTATTTAAGTTTGGGAAAACAGCGCTCAGCATGGCTTAAAAGCCACATCCTTGGCTGGCACAGATTGGTTTCATCAGTTACCAACAGCTGTGCAGTTTACTTTAGCAGAATGTGACCCCTCAAATACTGTCCTCTGCCTGTGAAGCAGTGTTGTGATAGAGGGGAACGTGTGAGTGCATATGCACTTACACCTTGGGAAAACTGGACTTGTTTCTGCCTTTATTGTGAAATAATACTATTCCTCTTCAGCACATTGCTGTGAGCCACTCTAAGTATTTGAGCCCATTTTTCTCAAATTATTTTCTTGATCACAATTGGCCATGCACCAATGCATTAATTTACTTGGCAGTTTAGAGGCCCACTTCTCCATTTAAGCAACCCTGAGCAGACAGTACCAGCCTTTTACTTGTGGAATTGCTGTTATTAGAACAACTAGGGGAACATATCTCTGCAAAAGCAGAGTTAAATAATAATTTAGCTCCCAGGATTAATTTGAAATTTCAGCAGCATTAAGTAATATTTTAGTGGCAGCATAATCCTGTGGTAACTCTGCAGACCATGCTGCTAGTGGAAGTGTACCACAGTATTTAAGTGACATTGGAACACCATGGTATTATATTCAGGTCATTAGGGGATGTTTTTCAGGATTTAAGTTATCTGGCAAAATGTCAAGGTCAATTCATATTATCTGTGTTTCTTTGTATCTCCAAGTATGTATAAATTGCTGGTTTTTTTGTTTGTTTATTTAATTACACCTAACTCTGTAGTGTTTCTTCTCTGCCTTAGTCTGCGTCCCTTGTGCACCACTTGCACCATCAACAATACTGAGAGAGTAACTGAAGGTAAGGGGAATAATGGATATGGATGGCTCAGCTGGTTGGTAGTGTAAGTGGAGGCAATACTGTACTTTTTTTTTCTTTATGAATCAAAGCTGATAGATAAGCATAATACTGAGTGTTTGGCTCTTGTGATCGGTGTCAGCAGGTGTCCAGAATGGCAAAAAATGCTGAGATCAAAGGTGAATGTTTTCCAGAGCATATCCCTAATGCTGACCTTTGAAAAAGGCAGGAGTACTCTACTGCAATTGAATGCACCAAGGGAGATGGACATCTGTCTCCGTTTGTGCCCTAGAAATTCTGTCTGAAACCATGTGTGTGGCCCATCATAACTGTTTTGTTACCTCTCTTGAAATGTTCTCATCATTCAGACAGATAGACTTCAGACAGAAAGATTAGGCTGTGAAAAGCATGTGTTCTCAGCAGCTTATTGCTGTCTCGAGAAGAAGTTCCTGCCATTCAGATCTGCCAACTAGATAGCTTAGATGATTATTCCATGAACCATTAGAATCAAACTGAGCTAAGTTAGTTTAAACATGTAAATAGTAGCTTTGGATCATTGCTTCTGCGAGGAACAGATAATCATCACAGAAGTAGCCCAGCTGGCTGGTAAGAAGTAAATTTTTCCATGTGACTCTTCCTTGTCTTTCCTTTGCCAAGTTTTAACTAGAGTTTTTGGGATAATGATGCTTGGAACAAATTAAAATAATAGTAACAATAAAAAAGGTTCAGTTAAAGCAAGTGAAGATGAAGTGATACCTAACTTGTAATGGTGAAAAATGGCAGTGGTGAGTTGCTGTTAGGTTAGGTGTTGACACTTTTCAACCAGCAGAGTCACAACCATGTGAATAGGGTGTGTGGCTCTGCTTTTTCTGTGCTCAGAATGCTTGGGGGAAAAATAAAGCAGCAACACTTTGCTTACATGAACAGTTTGTTTTCTTCTAGCCTAGAGTATTGGCCAAGTGCCTCCATGGTAATTCCTGTTTTCTTCTTGCTGCACTCCTTGTGATGGGAATTTCTTAGAAACATCCCAGGGGCAAGAGGTGTGTTTGGCTGCTGCATGCCAGTGCTCTAAAGCAGTGCTGAAGGTACTGGAATTGATTTTTACAGGTCTTTCCAAAAATAGCCTTAATACACTGTTACGGATTCTTGCAAGGCCCATTTGTAGACGAGCAGTGGTCCTGCACCAGGAGAAATTGCCTTGCTTGGCCGGTCTGCTGTCAAAGGAGGTTGTGTAGGCAGACCAGCAGGTTAAGCACAGTTATGGACAACAGGTTCATGACCAGATTCCAAAGGAAGCATATGTTCTGTGGAAGCTGGGGAGTAGAAGGGAAATAAAGCACAGATAATGGCTGGGCTTGCAAGCACTCCTTGTCTGTCATCCTGGGAGACAGAATCCCAAGCTAGGTGGATTGCTGGATTAACCCAGCATGGCACGTCTGTGATTCCCACGGCATTCAGGTTTATAACAATGCTTAAATTATTATTCATACTGTATTTAAGTTACATCAAGAAGAGTAGCAGAAGTGTAGGATAGGTGGTCTTCATTCTTGTACTTACTTATTTTTAAATAGTTAAACAGTAAACTTTTATGTTTATTATTTGGGGAATTTTAAACAAGCTACTTATCAAAGGATAATGTTTCAGGTAAAAAGTTGTGGACAGCTATCTTTCAGCTTTGTTACTGCATTGGTTGCCATTAGTTTTTCGTTTAAGATGGTCAGCAAAAAGTTAGTTCCAGTCCACTATTTCTGGTAGCAAATTAAAGGCACTTGGATTTCAGTTTGGAAAAACGGCCATAAACAAAGAACTCTCCAGAGATTGGGTTTCTGCCAATCTGTGCAGTTACTAATTATTCCTATGAGCTGTCATTTTAAAGTAAAAATAGAAAATGTAAAATATTGATTACATATGCAAGTACAAGAAACATACATATGTGTACTAGCTCTTTAGAACCATGTAGAAAAAATAAATCACTTTTTACCTTATAATTTGGCAGAAAAAGTTATACCCTTGCTGTTGAGGAAATGTATGAACACATGAAGCTTGTGTTTTGTGGAGTAGGTTTTATTCCATCTGCATTGTTAAATAAAGTTAACACCAGAAATCTTCTGGGACTGTTTTTTGCACATAGGAGACATGTGCATGTTGTGATGGTGCAGCAGTGAGCAATACACTGAATACAGACTGGGAGAGATCTTTGCTGTTCCACCAAATGCATACTCTAAGCCAGGTATTTGCTGTAGGCCCTATGAACAGTGGTATGTTACTTCATGTTACTATGCCATTTGAATTGTCTTGTCAATATTTTTCCTAGTGCTGCAACACCTTTTTCTTTGCACTTACGTTTAGGTAATTCAGAATCTGCTTTTCTGAACCAAAATAATCTCACTGATTTAGTAGTACATAGCAAAACCCCGTTTTCTGTTTGTATGGAACCAGATGATCTTTATGGACCCCTCCAACCTAAGCCATTCTATGATTCTTCCCATGGCATTGCATCCACTGTGAGTTGTTGTTTTGAACCATTGCCAACTACAGTCTTCAGTCAGAAGCTCGTCAAACTGTTCTCTGCCACTGTCGTCTTAAAACAACTGGTCTGGGAGCAATAAAGACAACATAGTTTTTTATGTAATCCACATATCATCTAAGATGGTATGTATATATGTTTTGAGTAATTACATAATAAAGTAATCGTCTAGTAAATGATTGTTCTTCTTAGTAGGGAGCCTCAGTAATATATCAGGCATAAATAGAACTTTCTTTTTCTAAATAGCCATTGTGAAATGGCTTTAAGTATTAGTAGTGTTTATCTCAAAGTGAACTGATTTCAAGTTCATTTTCTGCTTCTTTATAGAATGATTCTTCTTCACTGAGAATGAACTTCAGTGGCGCATTGAAGATATTTCAGAAATAGGGCTTGTTGTGGAGTTTCATTTCAATGCTTAGTCCCTGCCTTAACAGTATCTTGCATGGCTGTAGATGTTAGTCTCAAATTACCCCTTATTAAAGAGTTTGAGTAAGCAATATCTACACTGGTTCCTAACCGCATGACATTATGCACAAAATCAGGGGATTGAACAAACTTGCTCATTTTGTTTCATAAAGATAGTTGGATTTCTGAAAACAGATTAGTGGATTGGAATCAGTTTTGATATTAGTCAATAATATACAACATACAGCATTTAGAGGATTGCCTTCGCCTTCTGTAGCTGATAAATTCATTTCTTTGCATATAAATACATGCAGAGCTAAGTTTGCAATTGATTTTTTTTTTTTTGGCCACACACACACAGAACACATTATCATGTTGAAGCTTCAAGCTAAATACGTGAGCCCAGGTGTCATGTTTCTAATGCCTTTTGCATGAAATGTGAAATAATTGCTCAAGTGTAAGTATGTATATTTGTGGAAGGCAAAGTACAGACACGTTCTCTGATTTCAAAAGTCTTAGGAAAATGCATGTGATGAAGCCACAGGATCTTCAAAACAAACTTTTTTGTGCTCTTAAATTTTTAAGTTTTCCATCTTTTAAAATGAGTGGATGGTGGAATATTTTAAATACCTTTGTATGTGTTTATATTTAGCAGGAGTAAAATTACTTACACAGAGCTAACTTACTACTACTAACATCTGCTGAATTCATTTTCATGAAACGTTTCTCTTACGTTTCTGTGCTGTTGAGCAGTGGCCACCTACCGGGATGGGAAGAAACATTCAGGTGTAGCATTTGATTAAATAAATGAAGCAAGCGAATTGTGGGTAAGTAAAAGTAAACAGCAAGGAGATAAAGAAGGGGAAAGCAAAAAATGCTCTTATGCAAAGAGCAGCAGACAACGGCCACCTCTTTTAAGATGGTGCCAAACCCCTAGAAGGATCAAAGGCTTTATTCTTGTTGGAAATACTGAAAGAAGGTCGAGTTCAAAAGTGGTGCTGGGTCAAAAAGGAAGGAGGAGCAGGCTATGGTTCAATCACTGAGACGAGTAACTCCAGATAATGTTTAAGTATCTGAGATGTCATCAAGAGGGCTGCTGCCTAGGAAGAGACCTGCCTAGCTTGTATTTTCACTATAGAGCCACATTAAATCAATACCTGAAATGGGCTGCTCCAGGTGCAGGTTATCATTATACCCTATTTACTGGTCTTTATTGATCCTCTGCTTCCATGTACATAGCACTGGGTCTTTTGAGGCCACATGCCTTGGTTGTCTTGTGGCAGTAAGTCAAGATGTTCTATAAATGCTTCCTAATGAATTATGGGGAAAAAAAATTATACTCTTCCTTAAATGGTTAAGACTTCTATGAGGACAGAGAAGGCTCCTGTGTAGTTTAACCCTGGAACTTGTGTAATATAAACTTTGTCCTCAAACAAAGCTATAAATTGGCATGAATACTGAATATTCACCATAGTCCGTGTTGCCACTGTATCACCTTGAAGTCATGGATGAATGTTTTTGTTGTGCGTGGATGCAAGTGACGCCTAGTCCAAACGTATAGAAAACTGAAGTTAAAACAAGTTTTTGTAAGTGATAAAGTTGTTCTAAGGAAAACTTTTTTTCTTTTCAATATATGATTGTATTGGTATCTGCGAATTTTTACACTGTTCCTCTGAACTTTACCAGTTTCCATTTCTCAAGAATAAAGACTGAGTAAAAGTCTGGGTAAATTGCAGGAAATGCATATCCTTGAGGTAAATGTCACTGTGACAGCTCTTGGGACTATATGTTATGAAAGGATTTTTTCTAAGAACATGAGTAGCTAGAAGACATCTGTTTCCAGCTGTGTCTTGCTGTTTTTTAGAAACACTGGTGGGAGTGAAAGGGTAATTTGGTTTCTGTGCTGTTACTTTTGGCTCTTTCAACCGCGCCTGCCAGAAAGAGTGCTGGTGAGGTAGTAACTCTAGTTGGAAGCCATAACTAGCAGCATAACCCAAGGGTCAGTGCTGGATCTCGTACTCATGTACATCATCCTTGATGATCAGGATGATGGGACAAGTTTGCTGAGGATACAGCACTGAGTAGTTGATGTGCCAGAGAGCTTTGATGTCATTCAGAGGGACCTGAACAAACTGAGGAACTTTAGTAAAGGGAAAAGTAAAGTCCTGCACCTGCAGAAGTACAGCCTCATGCTGTACTGGAGCCACCTAACTGCAAAGCAGCTTGGAGGGACCAGGAGTTCTAAGTTGACACCAACTTGAACATGTGCCAGTAGTGTGTCCTTTTCCCTGTTACTGTTTATTGCTTCTACAAATTGCTACTAATGTCTTGGGCTGCATAAGCAGTGTTGCTGGCAGGATGAGGGAGATGATTCTTCCTTTCTGCTCTGCCAGTGACGTCACACCTGCAGTGCAGGGTCCCCATTGCAAGAGAGAGAAGATAGTAGAGAGTCTAGCAAAAAGCTGTGAAGATATCAAAGGGTCTGGAGCACCTCCCCCATGAGGAAAGGCTGAGAGGTGGAACTTCTTATTCTGGAGAAGAGGTGGCTCAGAGGAACGTTACCAATGTCTAGCAATACTTGAAGGGAGAGTGCAAAGAATATTGAGCCCGGCTCTTTTCAGTGGTGGCCATTAACAGGACAAGAGGTAATAAACACAAACGGAAATACAAGATGTGCCATCTGAATACGAGAAAACACTTGTCATACGAAGGTGACTGAGCACTGTCACAGTTGCTTGTGGAGTCTCTAGAGTCACCTCTTTGCAGATCTCCAAAAACCACCTGGATGTAGGCCTGGGCACGATGCCTGGGTCTGTGCTGGAGCTAGGACTGGGCCGGGTGGACCTAGAGGGCCCTGCCACACTCAGCCTTGCTGTGATTCTCTAACTGTGATCATGCTCTCAGTGAGGTGGGTCCTCACACACCAGGACCCCACCATTGATTTCTACATTGTACATACATAAGTTTTAGTGAACTTGGACCTGGTAATTTCAAAAATTACTACAGAATGAATTCTGAAGGAAATTGCATGATGAGTACTGTGAGACCGATACTTCTGCTGTTAGATAATGTATTCCTGGAGGTAGAACAAGCAGGAAAAAAAAAAAAAAAATGGGGCTGGGTGGTAAGCTGTGAGTTTGTAGCTGTAGAATGGCAACTGTTGTTGGGAGTCCTTTCCTGTAAGTATCAAAAATGAAAATGGTGGTGGGCCTAATCTCAAACATATGTACAAGTGTTTTGATTAGATAGTCTCTGGATTTAGAAATAGATGAGATCTAGTATGCTAAAGAGGAAGGATTTATTCTTCTTTTATTTATTTATTTATTTTTTTAAACTTTATAGCAGCTTGAGTCTGATAATCTCAGCAAGAGATACAGTTAGATTGATGAGGAAGTGTCTTCTACAGGCATCTCAATATTTTAGCTGTAGTTTTTCAAAAAAATTGTGAGGAGTAATGCTATCAAATGAGATACAAGAATCTGAAAACCCCACTCAATAAGCTGATACGTTCTTCAGGAAATTGATGATATATCCAAAGCTGTTTTTCCAGATAGCAATCACTGGCACAGCTTCCCAAAATGAATGTGAAATCCAAACACTGACAGACGCCTGTGTCTGCTTATAGGGGTGCTGGTTTTGTATACAGACTTCTGGGCTTATCTTGAAAGGGATTCTGACACACAACAAAACCAATGAAAACAGTTTCAGCCAGCAGTACTTTCTTGTGACCTTATGCATTCCTTGGTTTGTGTTTGAGATTAATTCAAAGAGGATTTGATGTTTTCTTTTTATTTCTTCTTCTTCTTCTTTTTTTTTTTTTTAATGACCAAACGTACTGGATAAAAGCAGGTCCTGCAGTTAAAAGATAAGACGTATTTAAACTCAGACATACTCTCCCATATTGAATGAAAATTATGAATGCATGTCTTTATTAAGTCTTTGTGTACAGGGCATAGAAGGTTGTTTTGTTTACTTATATATTAAGTTGTCTATTTGGAATAGCTGAATGTTTTCTCACATTGATCTATCTTTCAGTTAATCTGGAAGTTTTTGTTTGCTCTCAGAACTGTATGAATGAAGTAGCAGCCGCTGGACAAACTAATGCCTTGCATTAAAGTTACTTGATAGGCGAACGAAGATACACACAACAAAACACAGGATGTGTGATAGATTGTAACTGCTTACAAATAAGTGTTCCCAGGTTACTTCTGTTAAACTAAAAGCTACTGTCCTAAAGAAGACTCTTCTGTGTTAGGAGAGGAACCATAGCGGTGTTTGTGTGGGCTGGGAGAGTCCCCTTGGGTGGGGTGAGCCCAGGTCAGAGCTGTTGAGCCTGGGGACCCCACAGGAAGCATGGAAGTTTGGGCTCTGAGAGTTAGGTTGGTGATGTTTGGTCAGGCAGCGCGTTTGTGTTTTACAGTCTTGCTGTGGTGACCTTTAGTGTGGTGAGTAGAAAGAATGGGCAATCCTTGCCTGGGCTGAGTCACTGCTTAAACGACCAAATACAGAAATGAGCTGAATTTTCACTGAGTGGCTTTTTCACAGACTGCTGTAATTCCAGCTTGTTCCACTTTCCCACCTACATAATAAGTGATCTTTAGTGTTTGCACATGGATGTCCTGGAGTCATCAATTATTTACCTTCATGACTGCGTGTGTGTGAGAAGGGATTTGGTTATCCTGGTTTTACAGGAGGCAGGCAGAGCATGATCTGCCATGCAGGATGTGATGTGTCTGTTGCCTTGCACTGCTCTGCAGAATGTCGTACAGCTCTGCAAAGCTACAAGGAAGGGAGTTTGTCTCTGTTTTGCTTTGTTCTTAGAGGACTGAAGAGCAAAATGCTGCAGTCAACTGACTGGAAAGAACATTGCCTTTGCTTACTTTTCATGTCATCTCTGAGTCCTTATAAAAAAATGGTTGCTGTTTCAAAGTATCATACTGGTATAAGAGTCTTGTGTCTACTGAAGGAAGCCCAAACCAGCTCAGCTGCTGTTCCTTTGAAGGCAAGGTGCAATATGTTGTTTGCTTAGCCTTGGTAATGCCTTCCCTTCCCCAACTTCTTTGTCCCTCCTCTCCCCTTCCCCCACCTCCCCAATTATTTTCCAGAGCCCTTGGATTGCTGCTTCTGGGGCAGCAGCAGCAGCTGGTCGTGCTGTCCTGTAATTCTTCTATCGTGGTCACAGGGGACTGGGAGGGAAAAGGCTGTCTGTCTCAGCAGCAGTCCACCAGCTGCTGCTACAATGTATAATGCACAAATTTGCAAAATATAGCTTTTAATTTTGCTTTGCAGTCAGAATAAAAAACTAGAACACACCAGCACTGCCATCATTGATTGATTAATACGAATCTATGTTCCTGCTTCTTGGTTCAGATTCAGACCAAAATAGTGGAAGTGGCCAAAAAGAAAAGGTAAGAATCCTGACAGACTTTCAAACTGATGGAGTAATTAATGATACAGTTTTGTGTGTGTATGCTTGAGAATACGCTACCGAAAAAATATGTTGAGTAACAGAAAACATTCAGCTACACCAGAGTATAAATTATGCTTATGGTCCTCTTACCTTCTGAAGTATGCAGATAAGCAGGGTTTCTTTGTTCAAGTGTCAGTGAATGAAGGAGTTCCACAGACTGTAGCATAAGTAGTTTTCCTGAAATCTGCATTGAAATATATTTTTGTTTTGAGGCTTTCTTTCAAGGGATCAGAAAGAGGAGAAAGGATGAAAGGAGAGCATAGTTACTGCTCTTTGTCTGCTGGCCGTGAGGTTAGGGTATTGACAGTGCTGCTTGTTCTGTGTCCAGTCATGCACTGAGAGTAAGGAAACAGCACACAGAAAAGGTAAACAGTCCCCACACTACCATTATAAATAGGTTTGTAACCTGTTTAGTGTGTGCTTATGAATGACCAATCTTTTTGTGGAACCATTTGAGAGCAACTAGCCAAAACATGGCCTGCATTTCTTACAGAACTTAATATGCACTGAGCAGTTTGACTCAGTTCAGCTGTTCTGAGCTATACACTATAAAACACTATTCATCCATAAAAATAAGCTGTGTGGTGGTGGCTACGTTGTTGGCTGAAGAAAGACTGCAGCATGTATAGCTGAGCGAACTAATTTTACCACAAGTCAGTCTTGCAGCTAATGTCCCTAGAGACCCTGTTGACTGCTTTGTTTTTCTCTAAATGCTCTGAGATCCTTTGTCATGCAAGCTGTACGGAACTGCGCACCGTGTTGTTATGGGGAATGTGGGACTGTCTTGTCCAGGGCTTGCTGTTGGCAGAGCTGGTAGCAGTTGACTGTCCACTTCTCTCAGCTGGTTTCTTCTGGAGCTAGGACCTTGGAGCAGCCAGCTGCTGTGCTGCAGTGCTAGCTGGAGGCTGTCCAAAGGGACTGGGGATGGGGTGTTGATGGTGGGCTGTCTCCCTTCGGCATGCAGAACACAATGAACACAAATGCTGAGCAATCGCTTGCCTTGTTTTGACTGTGTCCACATTTTAACTATTCTGCTGAACATCTGTGAGTGTACCAGCATGCAAGTTGTACATTTTGTTTCTAATTAGTATACATCAGGTCCAGACCAAAGCTTCAAATGCGGTTTTGCCTGGATTTAGGTGTAAGGGGATCTGAACCTTACCTTTGTGGATCAAGCTAAATCTATCAGTAATGACATAGTGTGGTCTTTTACCAATCCCCAAAACACCTGTTCTCATTTTTGTAGTTTCAATGTGATGTTAATGTCAAAAATCTGAAGTAAAAGCAAAAGGAAATTTCATCTCATGAAATTTGTCACTCCCTATAAATACATAGTGCAGACATGCTGGTGGATCTAAACTAAACCTAGATCTGTTTTTGGGACTCCAAAGGAAAAAATAATAATAATAAAAAAATACAATGTGTACATGAGTGCACTGATTATCTTAAATCTGTTGAAATTCTCTAGTGTATGAAAAACACAGCCCCAAGTGTGCATGCCTTCCAGCTCCAGGGCAAATACACTAAGAATAGATTTATTACACAGTGACCCATTAGACAGGCACCTGGGAGGGAAGAGAAAGGAAGAGGGGGTGTTTTGCCTGAAGTTCTTCCTGATTTTAAAATAAACAAGGTATGCTCCAATATTTATATAAAAGTAATGTTCAATGGTCTCATTTAATTAGGAAGAGAGATCAAATCCAGCAAACTGCTGATGCTTTGTTTAGCTCAAATGGAGAGTGTGCTGCCTGCACGCTTGCAGAGAGAAGACAGAAAAACAAAAACAACAGCAAAACCACCAACCAAATGAGTGACTGTACTGTGTTCAAAAATGTTCTCAGCAGAACACTTGGAAACGCTGCTTTAGCTCAGCTTCGTAATATTGCACATGGCTAGTTTTTCAAAGTACCAGAAATTAACTACTTAAAACCATTCAAGCTTTAGACGCTAAGGGAAGACTGCTAGAGTTAATTTTAAACCTTCAGTGGTAGCAAACCAGGATGGATTTGCTAACTTTCTTCTGACCATATGGCAACAAAAGCCTCCAAGACTCACAGTGAAGATGCGAAGAAAGTGAGCTTTCTTTTTCCAATATGTGTTTTCATTTGTCTTCCTCTGGCAATAAAGGAATCTACCTTCTGCCAGTGTTTCCTGAGCTATGCAGTAAATTCTTTTGAAGATTATTAAATTGGCATTTTCTTGACTTTTCCTTTCTTTTAAAACTAATATCTTTAACATCTGACCAGTCAAACTCCCAGACACAGCTATTTCCATGCAGTAGTAGTTATCTTAGCACTACAAACAAGACTCACTAGATGCTGATTCTTACCATGCAAGCTGTTTTCCATTTATTCTGTAAGGAATGATTTTTAATGAAGAGAACAGCATTAAATTCTCAATGACAGCCAGCCTTTACTTATTTCTTCCTCTGTGGGGATTTCATCAATCTCTGCAGCTTCCTGTTTAGACACTGTGTGCAGGGAATACCACTTTGGGGGCATAGCTAGTCTGTGAATAATTGAAGGAGTGGTTTTGAGGGAATACTTTGAACTCTTCCAGCAGCTACTGTCTGACTATGCATCTCCTGTGTAAGTCTCTTTATATCAAAGTTAGAAGTGGCCTTTACTGCCTTTCATTTCTATAAAACTTTGTGCAGCAGGACCGTAATCTGTTGATCCATTCTGGTGATGAGAATAATATATTTAAAAAAAAAGAAGTGCGAGGAAAAAGAATAATAGGAAATAATTTCAGAAGAGGGAACTAAAAGCACATTGCAGCCCTCATGACAGAATATGATATGTACACAAAGGAAACTGATTCCTTAATTCCACAGCCAGAAAAGAGCTTAGGGTGGTGAGGCCCTGGCACAGCTGCCTGTAGCTATGGGTGCCACATCCCTGGAGCTGCTCAGGGCCAGGCTGAATAGGGCCCTGAACTCCTGGTCTGCTGGGTGGCAGCTAGCCCACAGCAGGGAGTTGGAACCAGGCGGGTTCCAACTTAAGGCCCCTTCCAATCCAAACTAGTCCGTGATCCTGTGATTTCTATGATCAGACCAGTTAAAAATGTATATTGTCCAATATCTTGCTTTACAGGGAAGGATAGAGAAGAGGTTAAAAAAAACAACAAATGTTCTACACTTTCTAAACGTGTCACTTGGGATAGCATCACTTCTGTTTGTCCTGAGTAAACACAAAGGCAGATCAAGGGCCAGAGGATAATCTTTCTCTCTAAATTGTTTTTCTCTAATATCCAAGGCTGCACAGTATAAAATCAGGAGTCGAGAAGGCTTTCTTCAGTCTCTCACTTTGCCTGCTGATACAAGCGTGATTTCATTATACAAACATTTGCTCCATTAATTGTGATTATTCCTAATCCTGCATTTTGCTTAATGGCAAAACATTTCACTGGAGGAAAAAAAATTAGATTAAAGTAAAGACGTTCAGACAGTAAAGGCTACTAATTGAATCTGGAAAGGATACTCCCATGATATAAAGTCAAAATTGCAAAAGTTATTGCTGAGATAACTGGGGGAGTGATACCTGAAAATCCTTAGATGTTTTTGTAATAGTTTAATGCCACGTTGAGGCTTTGCAGTTCTTCTGTGGAGGCTGGTGGTACTTCCACCAAGGCCAAACCATGATGCAGGGAAGTTTACGTAACCTTCCTGCCCTGGCCCACGCAGAGCAGAGCTCTCCTGCAGCTCCTCTCCCCGCTGCAGAGCCTGAGCAAAGCGGTGGGCTGGGGGCAGAAAGGCGTGAATGTGGGCGCTTCTTGGGGGAGGTCAGCAACCTGCAGTGCTGTGTCTGAGGAGTGATGAGAAAGTGCTTCATAGGTGAATCTCGAGGGCGTAGTGTTTGCTAGAGCTTTTGAAAGAGAATGTTATTTTGAAAGAGAATGTTATTAGAAAAGAGCAAAACCCTCAATTTCTTCTCAGTCATTCATATTGTATCAAAGAGTTTGAGCCTACGTAGTTTTGGGTTATATTCAGTTTCTTGGTGTAACGCAGTTTTAGATTCGTGGTGCAGCATGTAGGTTACATTTGTCATTAAAGAACTCCTGTGAAATGCAGGTTCATGGGGTTGAAACAGCTCTCTGACATCAGCTAATTTCTGTTCTGTGCCACCCCCCACCCCTGGGTCCATTAGGCCCACGTCAGATTAGCTCAGTGACTCTTATCAGGCCTCTTTTTCCTGTTACCCCCTGATAAATTTGTACGACTTGGAGTGAACTCCAAGCATAACTTTATGCCTGCTGGGGACAGGAGCTGCATTTGCTGAAGCTCAGTGCTGGTGAATAGAACCCCACTGTGCTCTATATGGGAAAGTGTGTGGGTGGCAATTTACATGGTA
Source organism: Lagopus leucura (assembly GCF_019238085.1). Taxonomy (NCBI): domain Eukaryota; kingdom Metazoa; phylum Chordata; class Aves; order Galliformes; family Phasianidae; genus Lagopus; species Lagopus leucura. The sequence goes on along the minus strand of NW_024962255.1, from coordinate 11,840,314 downwards.
AACAAAGGCAGGCAGGGAAGGCAGATAGTTAGGCTTATGTTTCTTAATGCCTTCGATCTCCTTAAAACATTGCTGTTGAGAATTAGCAGCGAAAAATATCACAAAAGGGAGATTGCAGTAGATTTTGCTCTTTTTCAGTATTAATCTTTGATTAAAAAGAATTTTTAATACATGTTTATTATGAAATTTAATTTATGATGTGAAATTAAATTTCGGAATATCAATTATCTTGATCTCATGGCAAGAGCAAATAAAGTCTGTACCTGCACCTGTTTCCTTTTGAAATAAATGGGAAGCTTTTATTTCATCAGCAAAAAGGGCCCACAGACGAGCAGTGGACATAGGATCCCCCCCTCCTGCCGCCTTAAATAGGTCCTTTGCTTGTTTGTCATCAGAGGTGGAGGGAAGCAACATGAATTAGATGGCAGGGGACTAGAAATAGTGTCAGGAAGTATTGACATCCTTATTTGTGCTGTGTATCTACTATGTGACCTTGGACAAGTCTCTTCACCTATGCCATATCCTGTTATTAGATTATAAATCTCTGCTGGGAGAATGCATGTTGCGGTTTGCTTTTGTGTCTGGCAAGGGGTCTGTAGATGTTATTGTAAAACAAGTAATAGAAAAAAGGGCAGCAGTTTTTTTTCTGGAATGCTGGCCTCTAACGGAGATAGTGTTTTCTGCTTCAACCCGGCTCTCCAGCTCTGATGTCCAGCTCAGCTGCAGAAACATCCTTTGCTCTGTTGCCTTCCTTAGTTGCAATGCTGGCAGGAGAAAAATCTTAAGTTTTTAAGCATGAATGTTTTGAGTGACTGTGTACTCTTTGAAAAGGGTTACGCGTGTTTTCCAAAACAGAAGATACAAGATCTGATTGTTTGCAATGTTTTCTCCTCCGTTAAAGTAGGATTTTTCCATGACACCGATGTGTGAGTTGTGCATTTCAGCAGTGGTGACCACATGTGCTTCCCAGTGGGGGGGGGGTGGGGCGGGGGGCTGCCATCCAGCAGCAGCAGCCGCCATGGGAGGGAGCCTATCCCACACACATCCTTCCAGTTGTTTTTTTGGGGGAGGATGGCTTTTACTTTTCAACTTCTAAAACATTTTGGAAACTGGAATTATTTTTCAAGATTTTTTGCTACTAAGGTACTAATGGAAAAAGAGAGAAGTAAGATTTCCATGTAGTAGGCATTTAATTCTAGGACTTAAATCTGTAATTTCAAAATAATATTTCAATTCAAAGTAAATATGTAAGTCTAATCTTTGTGACTGCGTAGAGTCAGGAGTCTCCCTACCAGGGATATTTCTATCACGCTGTTTAATTTGTTGAAGCTTCTTCTAAAAGATGTCACGTGATGCAGCAATTAAAAAAGTACAAATTAAGATAGCGGAGACATGACATGAATACAGCATGGTGGTCACGTGGTTCATATTGCTTTGGATAATATCTGTATGCTTTCCCTATTTGCTCCTTGGGCATGACTTTGCTAATAGCATGGGAGTATTGACTAAGACCTTTCCTGATAATTACACCCTAAATATAATTAAATACAAAGGTGGTGTTAGCAAAGTGCTAATTGGCTTACTAATAAACTTCTGATTTTTTGCTCTCTGAGAGCCACTGAATTAGCTGTTGGTGCAGCAGTTCTCTGAAAGAGGTGCAGTGCAGATCCAGCAGGCCAGCGGGTTGTCAGGATACGGGGTGACGACTGGGAGCAAGGCATGGGTGCAGAGCTGCTCAGCTCTGGGACCTTAGGGAGGCACTCCACAACTCCCACCAAGTGAGAGTTGCGTAAGAACATGAGCTGTCATATCTTGTCTTTTTGGATGGTAGCAGGCATGGTATTTTTGGTTTATATTCTTGTGAAATTGGTTGTTGACTTCCAGCACTGTGGTAACGTGGCAGTCTGAGTAGTGTTTGCCCCCTGCAAAGCAGCAGCTGCTGGCTTGCTTTGAACAACAATCTGGCATACTAACATAAACCAAAAAGCACTGCTACTGCCATAGTCTTTATAGTGCTGTCAACCTGTGATACGTGGTGCCTTGAGCTGAAGATGGCCACAGAGTGCGGGAGCATGCTTCAGCAAGGGCCAGAAATTATTTCAATGAAGTAGATGTAGACAGTTTAGAAAAAAAATATTGCAAGTCATTGGTAACAAATGCCCCTAGGTTTTTTTTTTTTTTCTTTCCCAAACAACCTATTTCTGCTGGAATTTCCTTCTTCATGAAGTAAAGTTTTTGAGGTATTGCTTGTTTGTTGCATGGTCAGATAAATTTAGCTTATCTCCTAATTTCTCAAATAAGAGGAATCTACAGCTGAGTCCTGATGTAGGAACATACATCTGCTGAAATGGTGATACGGTAAAAATTTTTTTGCCTTGGTAGATGTTACATCAAACATGATGTTAAACCTCTTTGTTGAATCACGTAGAGTTTTTGAAACCTTTGACTTTATCCTGTAACTGCTCTCAAGAGCTGATTTTTATCAAAGTTTCATTTTTTAAATCTTTTTCAGTATTGGGAAGATGATATATCCTTGTGTAAAACCAGCTTCTTGCTGAAATCAATGAGCAGCATGGCCCAGTTGCATGCAAGGTGGTGCTATTGTGGCAGGGTTATCAGGAGGTGAAGGGTACAGATCAGCTATTGGCTCCAATAAATCCTCTGAGGATAATATGGAATAAAAGACACCTCTTTTTGTAAATGAGATAACATAGGGGATGACTGTTGATGGATTCTGACCTCTGCTGTAAGAGGTGTAAGTGCAAGGAAATGCTGAGATCTTAGAAAGAAGAGGTTTAGAGGCTTCTGTGTGGGTTGTAATAGGAAGAGTTCTTCTGCAAAGAACATTCATAATGCTTGTCCTGGGTTACAACTGTGTTTCCTACTGTAAAAAGCAACACATTTCACATGCCTCATGACTGCTAGGTTTCTTTGGAAGGAAGAGAATTAACACAGAAAAGGCTATTCTTGAAATATTTGTGACCATTTCTAGACCGAAGAGGTGCTAGTAAGCATGGCTGTCTCTGGAAGCCAGCCCTGGCCCCCAGGAGTTCTGGGGTTTGTAAAAATGCTCATGACAATTAATGATGCCTGAAAAAACAGATGGATGTATTGGGTTTTGAGCAAGGAAAACTCACCATGAATCTGCATTGTAACATTCTGAAGCATTCTGAGAACTGAAGAATGATTTTGTTTTTTTCCATCCAAGTGTTTTCCCCCTTCTGTTTCTGTTCCCAATAAATCTGCAACATTGAAATTGCAGGAATGATTTAGGAGGAGGGGACCTGTAATACACTTAAATGTGAAAGTTAGATATGTTCTAGCAGAATTCTGAACAGAATTCTAGTCTCTCTCTTTATTTGAAGAAGAGTCTCTTTATCATTTAACCCCATTAGTGCCTCAGCATGCTAAGAGATGATGGTAGCATGTTTAAAATATTCTGTATATCCTTGGTTGTGAATGTTGTCATCCTGTCTTTATAATACGGCATGTAGTGAGTGTAGAGGCTTGAAAATTCCTTATTTGTGTAATTGAGAAATGTAGGAGAAATTAGATTTTTCAGCTAACATGGATTTTCCATCTCAGATGAAATCCAAAGCCTTTCAGATTTCCTATGAACAAAAAAAAGTTTTAGAAAAAATCGCTCAGAAACTGTTGCTTCTTAAATAAAACAATGCTGTTATCCTGTGGCTTCTCAGCACCTTTGCCTACAACACAATTCATTAACACAAATACTAATGCACCTGCATTGATGCTTGAGCTCTCCAGAGCTGCTGTGGCTGTGCTCTCCTGTCCAAGCCCTGGCTTTTCTTAGCCATTGCCCCAAGAGCACATCTTGATACTTCCAGTTATCGAGTGTGTGAGGCTCTCAGTATCCATGACAGGGAGCTTTGAGGTTTCAGAGTATTTCAGATTCAGTCAGTGTTTTCTGAGGAGACTTCATTTCATCAGGAAAGCCTGTTCTGATCAGTAATCCTGAGTGCTGATCCTAAAATGAGCTGCATGCAAGCAGAGACTTGCCTGCGTGGAATTTTCTTCAAGGTTCAGTGCCACTGAGTTACTGAAAAGCATCTTCAGAAGATTAGAGCTAACACTGCTAGGTTTAGGTTCCCCTAAGACTTCAACCATTCTGGAAATGCCACCTTGGTGTGGCACTGCCTGGATGTGAAGTTTCTGCAGATCCCAGCAGCTCAGGGGGAAGTGGGAGCTCCTGGAAGGCTGTCCCTTACCACACTTTTTCCCTCCTGCGTTTCGAGAGCTGTTTGGCAAGCTTGTTTGCTTTGGCAAAACTTGCAATTGATGAGCAATTTTTAAGAAAAATCGTACTATTAATGTATTAAAATGGATGTTCCATCTGTTATGTTGTGTTTTACAGCGTAATTGATTAACATTTAAGCACAAACAATTGGGATGCACTATACTTTGGCAGACAAGCTTCTTCTGCTGTGAAGCTTGCATTTGAAAACAAACAAAACTCTAAAGCCCGGGGAGTGCGGATGTATCTTCTCTTTTGTTCTGTTAGCATTTACTCTAGTTTTAAGGCAGAGAATATATTGCAGATTTCAAAAGTGCTGTCACAGTGCTCAGTGATAGTGTTTGCAAGTTCTTGTCCTGTGCATTACCTACAGTTAAGAAAAGTGAAACATTCTTAGATCTTCATGATAACAAAGAAATCAGTATGCTCTGTTTTTATAAATAACTAAACTTTCTGTGTTTAAATAACAGTGCCTAAAGGATAGAGATTAAAAGTTGTGATTTCTGAGCTGTAACAATACCTACTCCTGTGTGAATGTTAAGACTAGAGTTTAGAAAAGCACATGAACATGTGTTTAACTTCAGTCTTGATCTTATTTTGCAGAGTACTTAATGTAAGCTTAATTTATATATGTTAGTGCAGTCCTGACTCAGAGCTGTAATGTCAATCAATATTTTTCCTTAATATCCAAAGGTAATAGTCCAGGAGGACATGATGTTGGCTCAGTGTGGGCTCTGTCACTCTCCTACATAGCTTTTTGGAAATCATGGGCCCTTTCTGCAACTTAGCGTTTGTCCTCAATACAAAAGTAAACTATTTCTGTCCTGTTAGTTGACAATCTTGAAAATGAACTTGAAGTCTGTAAAAATTATATCAGCAGCAGATAGATCTTTTAAATGTGTCTTATCACTGTTGAAAACTGATCTCAACATTGCTGCAATAAAAGTTGGGTTTTTTTAATGCCAAATCATGTTGTAGTTGCCTCTGAAACATCCAGAAATGCGAAGCTGCTTCCCCTGATCCCAGCTATGACACTTTTGTTTGAAATTATGCTATTTTGTCCGAGGAGAAGAGACGCGATAGCGCAGGTTCTGCAGGCTGGTGCTGCACACATTTTCTCTTCTAACAGAAGGTATTTCCTAACAGTTGGTACATCTTCAGTCACAAGGTTTGTTGCTCTCTTTAAAAATTAAAAAACTAAGGGGTATTCAAGTTGGAAAAGCTACAGTTTGTGACAATAATCACACTGGGCAGCATCCCAGGGGTGCTGCTTTACCATTACAAACAGCCACTGACTTAAATAGGATTTAAATGAAGACTCTTGTGAGGATGTAATGAAAATCCAGTAGAACTGAAAGTTACCTTTTTGCCACTTTCAGATCCTGAAATGTTAGAGCTCTTTCTTTTAGAGGGCACTTTATACATTTGATAATCACAACTTCTAAGAATATTTTCTTTCTCACTGTTCCTACAATTTTGTGTTGAAATCTAGCTGAGAATTGTTTTGTTTGTCAGCTTGTCCAAGCTCCCTGCCCAGCTGGAGAGCAGTTGCAGATGCTCTCCTTTAAGGTAAGCTTCCTCATTTAGCCTTGGAGATTAAAAACTCCTACCCTTTCTCTCTGCCTCCAACACTGATTGCCCTCCATAAACTTTCTTGAAAGCCTTGTTGTTCAGGATGGAGGAGGGATGGGAGCAAATGTGCTGTGGAGGGTAGCGGGGGAGATGACTGCTTCAGTGTCTGGTGAGAGATACGTTTCTCCAGATACTCCGCAAAACTTTAGATCCTTACAAGCTTCCTCCCAGGTGCCTTTGTTCTTTGTACAGCTCACTTGCAAACCTGGCATGTAGAACTGTTTTATTCAAACTTTACTGAAAGACGGGGCGTACCTTAGAATTAGAAATATGATGGGCTGTCAGCCTCTTCCCCAAACTCCATCAGATCTCGATAGTTCTTAATAAATGAACTGACAGCTTATTAACCAAATGGTACAACAGGAGCTTCATCCTGGTATAAAGTTTCAAATTGTGTTGTTCTAACAGGTGTGCATTTTATCTCCACCTTTTCTTTAGGAATGAGAAATGAATAAGAAAAGCGGTCCCTGCCCCAGTCAGGAGTGGCAGGTCTGCTGCTGCAGCCCTATGCAGAATGTCCCGCTACTGCCCCACTCCTCTGGCTCCTTGAGGGGGTCTTCCCTCTCTCTGGGGACAGGCATCAACATTCCCAGTAGCTGTGTAGGCAGTGCCAGGGAGCTCCTCCTCACTGGGACCCACAGGGTTGCTCGATGGAGCAGGATGTGAGGTGTCACTGCCCTGCAGTGAGGCTGTCTGGTGGCTCTCTGCTTCATGCTCCAAGGGCAGCGTGATGACACGCAACAGAGAGCCATCTGCCCACACTGAGAACTGAATGATGCTCATAAGCCCTCCTGCAGGGTAGGCAGGTGAGTTTCCTTTTTGTCCATTCAAAGATACAGCGGAGGCAGAATGTGTGCTTGCAGGGATCCAACCAGGTGTCAGGACTCCTGTTGTGGCAGTGGAACACAGTGCCTCCTCTTTGGCTGTGTCTTTCACATGCAGTGGGCTGGGGAGGTGGAGATGAAGAGCTGCTCTCTTGCTGCTGAGATGTGTGCTATGTGCTACATGAGGGAGAGGCACATTCAGTGGCTGCCTCGGAACAGGCAGCAGCCATGCCCCTGTCCAGCAGCAGGAAGCCCTCCCAACCCAACAGCTGGCCCATCTCATGCTTCTTGCCAGCACAGGGTTAAGCTGCAGCTGTGGCCCGGGAAGCTCCCTGAGCCCTAGCTCCTACCCCGCAGTGATCCCTGCAACGTGTCCCTGTACCACTCCCCTCTGCTGCCTTGAGCTTGGTGAGGCTGGGGCATAGACCCTGGGAACAGCTCCCTGAGCCCCACAGTAGAACCCAAGAAAGCCTTGCTAGGTCTCCAAGCCTCACAAACAAGCTTGGTCAGAGACCAGGTACAGGCTCGGCTGGGCCAGATTCTGCAGTGCCCCAGATATATGGTGGAGGGCTATGAAGTCACAGTCCATTGGTTGATGAAAGCGAGTGTATTTAGAATGGCTATTTGGAAGAAATTCTTTCCTTTTGGGGTGGTGAGACACTGGAAAAGATTGCCCAGGGGAGCTGTGGATGCCTCATCTCTGGAAGCATTCAAGGCCAGGTTGGATGGGGCACTGAGCAGCCTATCCTAGTGGAAGGTGTCCTTACTCATGGCAAGGTGATTGGAAGTAGATGATCTCTAAGGTTCTTTGAAACCCTAATGACTTTGTGAATTTATGAATATTAATAAAAAACTATGTCAAAGTGTAATCTAACCTCCAGAAATATTCTCAAAAATTCCATAATTCCTTATTTAAGAGTTAAGTGAAAACTTGCAATGTCAAAGAAGCTTAATGCTTTTTTGTTTAGTTTTATGATTTCTGATAGACAAACAGTAATAGCAGCTAGAAAAAAAAAGATCTCAGAGTTTAGTTAATTAAGTTTACAGGTTCTTAAGTGTTTATTTGAGGGAAACTAGATGACTGGCAATGAAGAGTCTCTATCATTCTGCTTCTTCCACTACCCAAACCTGATCCACTCACTAAAATATTATTGCATTGAAAGCTAATTTAAAAAAATGTAAGTACAGTGATCTTTCAAAGAGATATAAATATATTCATTTTTCTGTTTCTAGAGCTAGCAAAGTGCCTTGCTGAAGGACAAGCATAGAGACACCAAACTTCTTAGGTCTCGTGGGCTGAATCAGGGAGAACCTGAAGCTGAGAGTTGGAATGCCATGCCATCCTGGCAATTGGGTTCTCTGCTTTAATTTGCAGCAGGCTGCTCAGAACGCATTAATTTCCTTAAAGTTGCCATGCTGGAAAATAATTAGAACTGACCTCAGAAAAACAATAGTGGAACAAATTAGTGATTTTTTTCTTTATTTTTCAAGGCAGCTGTCTTCTTGTGCAGTTGTTGGCAAAGCAGCTGAATGTTAAGCAGATTACTTCTGGGCTGGGAGTCACAATTGCTGGGAGACTTTGGGTGCTCAGATGGAAGGTTTTTGCTGTGGAGCACGAGTGAAAAATTTGAGTGAAGAAACAAGAATGGTTTGCCACAGTCAGATGGTGTGGAATTTGTAGATTTTCTAAGAATCAGAATACTTATTTACAATAGAAACATTTGTTGAGTTGCATGCTGAGCTGTGAAGTTGCTAATGTCCATATGACTACTCTTGCAATTAGCTGTTCTGGCCTAAGCAGAGCCCTCTTCCCCTGTACTCTCCCTCTTTGGAAATTAATTCCGGCATGTGGAGTCTCCAGTAGAGTTTCTGAGCCTGAACTTAGGCTTGACTGCATCTGTCAATAGTGATATTCTTTGCTATTACTTCCTTGGGAGGTCACTATTTAAGTCCCACTCACTTCAAAAAATTAATGCAGTGCATATGGATTTCTTCGAGAACTTTCATAATACTGCAGTGAAATGCAAAATCTTACTAACTTCACTTCCTAAGAAATGCAACGTTGTTTTTTTCTAATATATTACTAAATATTTTAAAAAGTCATTTCTCCAGTTAGAGCTTTCAATTGCATTCCACATCGCCATCCTTTCATACCAGTTGTACCCAAGCTCATGCATTTCTTAGAAGAAGGCAAGAAATTCAGCTTATTCAATTTATTATGTGAGTTTCATAAGAACTTACACAGACACTAAATTATAATGTAAATTTTTAATTATATTTGTAATGTAAGTTGAGGGTAGAGAGTAGTTGGAAGGGACAAATGGGGAGCATGAGAGAGCACACAGTAATCATGTGTGCTAAGAAAAATTACTACAAATGGAAATATTCCATAAACAGACCAGTGAAAACTAGAATTAAATGCCAATATAACTTACTTCTTTTAATCAGAGGGCAGTTTACTATGTAGGTGAGCAAATAAGTCACCAGCATTTGGTCAATCCTGTTAATTGGAAGAGGCTGAAATGATATTTTTCCTTCCAAAATATTATGTAAGCATCCTTCTGTTTTGAGAATAATTGTGGGTATTAGAGTATGGAGATAATGACTATACTTTGTACTGTGGCAATAGTAATATATACGGGAAAAATTACTATTGATTCTGATGCGCTAATCAATGTCAAGATTTGAATATAGCATATATATAATAATAATTTCTTCTTTCTTTTTTTTTTTTTCTGTTCTTTTTTTTCTCTTTATCTTTTCAACATTTGTGTACATTCACCAGCATTTGGTGAATGACATGATGGCAAAGAAAATGACTTGCATGATAGCACACATGAAAGAATAAAAACCAAAAATGAACCTCTTGATCACATGGTTCTGGGAAATTTAATCCAATTCCCTTTAATGTTAGGAGTTTCAGTTAGTTGTAGCCAATGGATATGGTGTTTTCCACATCTGTGCTCATGTTGCTGTTGTTAAGCACTTTCAGAAGGAATTCTGGTCCCAGGACCTTGAAAGTTGGCTTCCAGTATTTTTAGCAGAAAAGATTTCACCCCTAATAAAACGAGGCACAGAGAAATTAGGCCACTTGCCTGAGGGCAGACAGTGAATCAGGGCCACAAACAGGTACTGAGCTCATGTTTGGTAACTAACTTCTTTTGACATTGCAATCTGAAAACATTTCCTTAATTTTACCTTCAGAAAATTCAAATGCAAAAACTGCTTTGTGTACATAAAGGAGTTATATAGGGATCACAAACAGTGAATGCTACCAGGCTGGCTTTCTTGGTGGTAGAAGTGGGGATAAAGTCTACCATTCTTGCTGGCAAAACTTTTTTAGCAGTAATTTTCTGTAACACAATCTGGACATCCATGTGGTAGTTTGGCTGACAAATGTTCCAAGCGCTGCTGAAACTTTTAGCCCTTTTCCTTTATTCCTTAAAGCCTGTCAGTGTTAGGCATTTTCAAGCATTTGTAGACTTCCACTAGCCCATTTTCTGCTGCTCACAAGAATACATAGCAATGAAGATAAAGAGCAAGCTGTTTGAAAGCATTGCAGAATTTGAAAAGAAATCTATTTTATTATTTTCCATGAACAATGTGTATACCATGGAAAAATAATGAAATACATATTAAAATCACAAAAATATACAAGTCATACTGGATCCTACTGAATTGGCAGAAAGAGAGCATTAACCTGAATGTTGGCAATTGAGGTCTTTGTTTTCATTCTTATCCAAGTATTTGGAGACACATAGATATGGTTCAGACAGCTCTTAACCAGAGAGTAGCCTTTACATTTCACGAAAGAACAACTAAATACCAAACCATTTAATTCTCTACCTGAACATATTAAATATTAGTAGTGGTCTTAATAAATGTGCTTAATAGAGCTGTCAACAAGGAGAATTTCAAATTAAAAAATCGCTTCTCTTCATTCCATACTGACTGCAGAAGTTTGCAGTGGTTTGGAGTTTGTTGGTAAATATCAACAGGGGGCATTTTTTCGGAAAACCGGAGTAGAAAGCAAGCTTCTGTCAGAGTTGGCTGAGATGTCTTGGACTGGAAAAGAGATTTCTTGAATTATTTTTTCTTTTTCTGTTAGATCTCGATTTACATTTTTCTTGTGCTGTCTTCCAGATCTTGAATAGTGTTTTTATATAACACATGGCAAATTAAGGCAAGTGCATGTTGTTCACCTATATAGATATCACTCTGTACAAATGACACTCGTGTGAGTCTCGAAAGAAGATCTAAGAGGTCCAAATGGAGTATAAAAGGGTTAAAGTAAGCTTTCTCTGCAAACCCAGCTACCATGGGGAGCTTACTTACCAAAGGTTTATTATACTCATTGAAATCTTTACTCCAGTTTTTTACAAAGACAAAAGATAATATTCTTAGTACAAGATAACTTTTATGGCATTTCATAACTACGCCAAAAAGTTCACATTGCCAAATAGGGGAAGAGTATCTTACTGTACTAGGGTCACTAAGGTTTCCCATTCATATCAGCCAGGTTTTAGCCGTTATTTCAGACCTTCACGTCACTCCCATGAGAGATTTCATATTAAATAGACTGTGATAAAAGAAATTTCACTCAAATAATTATTTGGAAAATAATGTAATTGTTTTGGTGTCCGAATCACTGAGTATGTAAGAGTTAGACTTTAAATACTCACCTATGAGGTTAAGATTTGCAAACCATTGCCCACCTCCAAGGAGTTGACATCACAGACCTAACTTGGAAAGCTGTGTCCAAGAAGTGTAAATTTTTAAATTTTATGTACTAGGAACATATTTACCTTTTTTAAAATTCTTTTTTTCTTTTCTTTAGAAATGCTTCTGAATGTAAAAATTGATCTTTTTCTCACTTTGGTTGTGTGGAGGGGAATGTTTCCTGCACAAGTACAGCTATCGGCTGCTTGTTTTAATCAACACATGCTTCTTCTGATGAATTTTGCTTATGCTAAAAAGATAAGTGATGCAACATTCAGAGAAACATATAGCTTTCCTTTGAATTAGTCTTTTGTAACATAAGTAAATTATCCAGAAGGCACTCAAGCACAACACTTTGATAATACAGGTGTTTAAATGGTAATAGCTATTGGAATTGGAATGGGAGTGAAACAATAAAGTCATTAGGGTGTTACAACATGAAATTAAGCTATCGCTATTACTGAGCAATATTATTATCCTAAAGTCTGCAACTTAGGGAGCAAATGAAAACAGTGTAATACCCCTCTAACAGTCGTTTACATTAGGATTTAGTTTAGCCATGATGTTTGCTAGTGTTGTAATATCCTTATTAGATAGCACTTGTGAGCTGGTGCTGTGATACAGAAAGAGCAGCATAGAGCTGCTGAATGTCCACCTGAGTAAATTACATTCCTTACCGAAAATTATCTGTTGCTTAACATCCTCACCGCAGTGGTGGCTCTCACGTTATGGTTTGCAAAAATGTAGAATATGAAGAACTTTCTGTTTAATCTTTGGAGTAATTATTACGTGAAGAAGGTGCATATTCTGCTAATTTGTGTATAAATATACATAATTTTGAAGAAAATTCTTTTGGTTTGATTTAAAATCTCAGCTTCTGATTTGCTAAAACAACTCTTTCAGTTAACTGTGATACTCAAGGCTACTACCTATGACCTGGTGGTAGTTTGCTAGCCCTTACACATGCCTAGGTGACAAAAGAAAAGATAATTAAAAAAATATAAATAATTTTTGATTTTCCATGTATGCGCAATGAATGCTTTAGTGCAGATCAGAAAACTTGAACAGTTTCTTTGAGACAGATCCTAAGCTGATACTTATTATCACAGTGTCATAGAAGCAGATGGATCTAGGAAAGTAAGCATCGTCATCTGATACATTACTTCCTTTTGTTTTCGCAAATAGGATTTTTTTTTCAGTTTCAGTATCACTCATTTAAGAAATTCCCAGCACATCTTTATGAGGAGCTCATTGCTGCTTTTCTCCTGAGCAGCTCTCCTTTGCTTTGTGTTCCTGCCTCTGCTGCCCAGGACTCAGTCTTACTGTTCTTCAGCTCTTGAGTTTCTGCCTGCTCACCCCATGTTGCTGCTGCCCTGTGCACCCAGTGCAGGGCTGTGGCAATGTGTGGTGAGTGGGGCAGCCCTAATGCAGCATTGCAACTGGGCAGGGCACAGGCTTGTGAAGTAAGAGGGGTGAAAAGACTTAAGAATCTGAAGTATCTCAAAGAGCAGCAGCCCTGCTGTGCCCATCTTCCAGAGATTCTCCTTGCTGTGCAGGGCATAAGCTCATAAGCCCTGCAGATCCCACTGGCATTTGCTCTCCTTTTCTTGCCTGCTGCTGGAGCAGGATGGGGAGCTCTCTATCCCCCAGCCCTCTGCTCATCTCGACTCATCAGCTGCACTGGAACAGCCCTGCGCACCGGGTGTGTGTGTGTTAGTGGGGGTTTTTTGCAGCCAAACTGCCCTCCTAGCTGAGGGCTGCAGCTGTGCATATGCTGCACGGCTGGGTGTGCGGATGCTGCTCCAAAGCTCCCTTTTTGTCTCTCCTAGCTTGCATGCAAAGACTGAGATGGCTGAACCGTGGCAAATAATCCCTTGATACGAAAGGGATTACTCACATTTGCAACCAGGCCCCTGCAGCATGCTGCGACAGTGCGCTGAGCTGTGCCGAGCGTGGGGACGCCGGCACAGAACAAATGCTGACAAGTGGTGCCAGCGTGCAGCGCAGGTTCACTGCCAGATCTGTTTGGAATTGCCTTTGTTTATGAGGGAGCAGTGCTTAGTGCTGCTTTCTTGTCTGTGAGGATTAGCTGGGACTTTGTGGTTCCAGGAAAAACAGCTAGTTTTTCCTTCTGGATTTTATTCTTTGTTGTTGTGTGCTCTGCTGTCAGTGTTTTTGGGCTCTGCTATGGCTCTGCCCTGCTCACCACTGCTGCTACGTTGGCTTCCCTCCAGAGGAAAGAGAAGGAAAAAAATGAAATGTGTTGTGAATAGTTTGTGTGACCTGAATGCGATCGTGAAGTTTACTTTGTTTCAAAAGCTCTGTGCAGTGTAATACCATTTGCCTGTACAGCTATTCTGCAGTACAGTTATTTGTGTGGGTCTTAAAATTAAGAAGTTGCTCATGTTCTTGTAGCTTGTAGGAGATACAAGAGTTTTCTATACAAATGAATGCTATTTCTTAAAAATACTGTAAGAAACTCGCATTACTAGATTTAAGCAAGCCTACCCTTCCACTGGTCTGACACTACAAAATGGGTTTGTCTGTCACTTTACCCAGGGAATCATAGCCTTGAATCTTGACTTAGCTGGCAGCAGCCAAAATGCTACATCTCAAGGTCTGAAGTGACAATGAATGTACATTCAAATACTCTGGGGTTGCCTTGATTTATATTGCTGTCTTTCTTGCAGAAATGATGGCTGGCTTGGGGGATTCTGACAATAACTGAGATCACTGAAATAGCCAGTCTTCAGAAGAGGGGGCTGGTGGTTGTTTTTTTTTTTTTTGAAATGAGAAGAAAATGTGTGTGCGTATGTGAGTGCATGTGTAACATATTTGTAGTTATCCCTTAAAATTCAGTCTTTGTCTCTTCTTGGAGCCCGGTAAGGTTTGGTGACTATATGCTTTTGATCTAGGCCGGAAAAAAAAGTTTGAAATAAAGATGAGGAAAGAAAGGGGGGAGATGAGAGGTGGAGGGAGGGACGAGAAAAGGCACGCCAGCTAGTGCAGCTGCAGGTTTTAAGCTTCATAGGAGCTGAAACAAGGCTGTAGGCTGTCAGCACAAGTGAAGAGCTAGAAAAGATCTGACAGACATAAACATGACTGCTTTCTCCAGCGATAGAAGTGTGAAGGAACAAACACAGATCTTGACATGCATCCTACTCCTGAGATAGTGTTATAAAATGTATATGTAGTCACCAATTTTTATAAACCATCAAAGTCCAGCTCACTTAAATGAGAGAAATATTATTTGGCTCCACCTGCATTAACCTTATGCTTGGGAAATAATTAGAAATCTCAGACATCTTACTGTGTATATCTGTGGAGGATATTATGCTTTTTTTCTCAGAAATTAAGCAACTGGATGACACAGCTACTCAAAATCCTGTGGCTGTTTATGTGTTGCAGTGAATGTACACAATTTCACAACTTGCTTTTATATAAGGATTGAAATCACTGGAACATCCAGGATTTCTTGACTTAATGATCCACAATCCTTCTCAATCCTTCTGTGTGCAAAGAAAGCTGCCTGTGAACTAACGTGGACCATTTCCTATACTCCTACATAGGAGTATACTATACTCCTATATGCTCCTATAACAAACATTGACTTTGCCATAGAAAAATACTTTGAGGTAGATAAAGCACAGGCTTTGTATCCTTACTCCTGCTTGGTATTTTTCAGTTGGTTGTTTTTTTTTTTTTTGCCATTTAAAAAAACAACAACAACAACACAAAAACATAAACGTGATTCCTAAATAAAAAAAAAAAATTAATAAAAAATAATAATAAAAAAAAATTCTAAAACCACATGCTTCCAAGGAGGGAAACGAGAAGGAGATAACTTGATTAAATGAAGGACATGTGATCTGAAAACATGGTGTTTCCTGTTTGAAGAGTTTTAAAACGTTGGACTTCATTTGAATCTGGAAAACTGGCTTTCCCTTCAGGAAGTGTTTGCTCCCTGCTGCTCTGCAAAAACAGTGGAAAAGAGAAACCTTTTCAAGTCACTGTTTCCACTGCAAATAGGAGAACTTATAAAGGCTAGTTTCCATTTTCCTTTTTGTTGTTATTGCTGGGGATCTCAAATCCCTGTTTTCTTTTTCTGAGTGGAGCCCACATGGGAACCAGATAAAAAGTTAGAAAGGGCTTGTTAGGTTAGCAAGGGAAAAGGGAGGAGAAAGGGATAGAGAGGAATGGCTGTGCTGCAGGCATCAAAGGAGTTGTAGGTGTCTTTTGGAAATGAGTCTGTCTGTAAGCTTGTCTTTAAAATGCACCATTCAGTAGCAGGCTTTGGTAGTGGCAGTGATTGCAGTGCAAGCCCCAGTGAACAGAATGCACAGCCTTTGCTTGCACGTCCCTCACTGTGAGCAGGGCCCTTTCTGCTTTCTCTCTCATGACACATGCTTGGTTGCACTCATTGCTAACAAAACTGAGGCAGGTAGAAAAACTTACAGTGTACTCATGAAAAATAAATTCTCTGTACGTTGGAAGAGTTCTCTCTTCAATAACCCTGTTCCTTTTGGGGATTGCTGTCTACAGGCAGCTCCAATCTGCAGTCTCCCTGCAGAGGGACCCACTGCACGGCGGGTCTAGTTGGGGCTGAGAGGATGGAGGAACACAGAGAAAACAGTTGTGTTGGTAATGCTGCTTGTCAGCAGCCCTGAAACTCGTGTTAAAAACAGCACATCCCCATGCGCCTTAACTGTATGAGCAAAATCCCTCCACTGCCTCGGGAAGGGGGGGGAGAGGGAGATGCTCAGAGGTGTCTTATTAGCAGCTTGGTAGTGTCCAAAGCGCTGCTTCACTAGGAAAAGTATGAGCAAAGCATTTATAGCTGAATTAATCTCAGCGGAGAAGGCTTTAAAGAGTAAAGAAATGCAGTCGTGCTGTTGATTAATTTGCCCACTGCTGTAATTATGGTGAAATATCAGTGCAACTTTTTCTTCCCTCTCTTAGTTGCACGTCGTGGTTTTACTGGTACTACAGAAACCCTGATTATATTACCCTGGCATTCTCAGGGACTGTTAAGCAGGAGTCTTCTCTCTTTTTCTCTAAAACTCATCTAAATGGAAA
The DNA here is from genome assembly GCF_019238085.1 of Lagopus leucura. Classification (NCBI taxonomy): domain Eukaryota; kingdom Metazoa; phylum Chordata; class Aves; order Galliformes; family Phasianidae; genus Lagopus; species Lagopus leucura. Next base: position 11,823,808 of record NW_024962255.1, on the reverse strand, counting down.
ACACATTGTCTTCATTATATGCCAGTGTTGAATGAACAGAGTTGCCATAGCAACAGCCATCTGAGGCCTTGCTGATTTCAGGCCAGTGAATGGGGTAGACAAACAAAGTACCTTCAAAACCAGAAGGGAACAATTGCTATTCATTCAAGCCAGGTTTTAAGATCAGCAAATGTCTTTAGCAAAAGAAATGCAGATAAGAAAGTATCAGACCTGGCTGTAGAATAATAACAGAAAATTATCATAATCTTAAACTTTTATGCCTGATGGTATAGCATTAGAGATTATTCTTAAGGTAAAGATTTTCAAGCGGTCAAAGGACCAAAGCACAGTTTGCCTACAAACTGATGTAAGCAGGGGCAGAGGCTGCACACAGCCTTTGTGAGCCCAGCAGCAAGGCCCCAGGCGTGCAGAGCAGTGCTGGTGGGCAGGGCAGGGACCCAACCGGCACCCCAACCGTGGCCGCCAAGTGCCAGTGCCAGAGCCAGGTGTTGTGAAGCAGGGAAAAGCATCTTGTGTGTCCCACGTGCCTGATCTGCGCTCCTCAGCCTCTGCAGGCTGCTGAGCAGCCCCTGGAGTTGGTCGGGAGCCCTCCCCAAGATTTATTGTTTCACCATTTTGATGCTCTTGGAGAACTGTGATAAGTAGTTTTATGTATGAAATGGTTGACATATTCAACATAAAACTTGCTTAGACTGAATATATATTCACATAAAATGCCAAGAAACTGACTGTGAAATGATTGTCTTGAATTAGGGATGAGACAGGTGTATGTGTGTTTGTCTTCTCTGTCTGTATTTTCTTCCTCCTTAGTCCTACACAAAATTTTAAATAATGATTTTATGACAAAAGTGCTGTTTCTGATCTCAGTGTTGTCTAACGTGTGGAAACGTGCAGAGCAGAAGCACGGAGCTGAGCAGAGCGGGCCGAGCGGCATGCTGTGGCACTGCTTGTGAAAGCGGCAGTGTGATGAGGGGGCTCTGCTGGGCCCCTCGTGGATTTGACAAAAGCTGTCACGTGTGCAGGTTGCATAGCAAATGAGCAGCATGGCCAGCGCCACAGTGGGATAAAAGAGCAGGAGCTGGGTTCACAATGAGTTAGATAATATGGGAGGCTGGGTCATCTTTTCACTTAGTGACCGCTCCAGATGGGAGGTTATCCCAAGTGCTCAGCTGATCACTGGGTCCCTCTGGGACATACTGTGCCAATTCTGCTACTTACTGGTTTTTCAATGTTGGGTACCTCAAGAAAAAGTAATAACAATAAATAAGATGCACAAGTTGCTACTGTCTAGCTGAATTAGTCTGTTCAGTAATGCAAACTGCTTGCTGTGCCAGCTGGGGAGTTGGAGTCAAGGTGCCCTTGTGAGGCAGATCAGCCCCCTTGCTAATAATAGCGAAATCGTTAGCTGGGAAGCTTGTCTCAAAGACAGAATCTGTCAAATTTCAACTCTCTTCCCTACCATATTTTTATACTCTGTATAAGTGAAGGAAGGGTTATAACAATTAGAGATCAGTTACAAATGTCAAGGAAAGTCCTGACAGTCATGTAAGACTAGCAGTATGTATCACCCGTAATACCACGGAGTTTCCGGCTTTTCACAAAGACATTTTCTGTGTTTAAGTTACTATTGAAAAACATGAATAGTGTAACAGAGTGAATTTGTCAGAAATATACTGGATATATACTTTTTTTTCCAGGATGGGAAGAAATACTTGAATACAAGAATATGGTTCATATAGAATTGATATTAATCAAACTGAGGAAACACTCAGAGAATAATGCTGAAGATACTATTAAATGAAATGGAGTTCACCTGACAACTGGCAACTAACTTTCTAGTTGGTTACGAATAGACAGGAAATACAAGATTTGACTCCCAGCAACAAAGTTGTTGGAAGAATGAAGAGAAATTAAGGATCAAAGTACTGTGTTTTAGAAGACAAGTAAGTCAGAGCATGGGAGGAATATAAAGTAAGGAGTAGTATGAATCAAAGATCTAGCCTCTCTTCATAACATAGAAACAAAGATTTGCTTAATGTGAAAGGCAGAAGGCGACAACATCTAACACAAATGATGAATAACAGAGAATGCGAGCATTGCAAAGCCAAGATGGTAGTTAGGTTCAGAAAAACCACAAGTTTATATATATGTATGCAAATCTAAGCTTCCACATGAATTCCATTTATTGTCTTCCTCCTAATAAAACATTGAAATTAACAAATTTGTATCTACACTGTAGATAGCAATAATTTCTCAACTTTGTAATAGAGTTTAGTGCAGAATTGTCAGCTGTGGCCTTCTATAGTGTTGTTCTGATTGTTCTGAAGGTACATTGCTGAAATACCTTTGTTTCTGCTTTTGTTTGTGAAAGTTGACAAAAGGCAAGCACAAACTAAGGTTTTTATTTTCTTGTTGCATATGATGATGATATTATTCTATTATTCTATAACACACGCGCTGAGACTGTGGATCCCCTCTTGTTTTACTTTATGCCATGGAAGGTGATTCGTGGCCATCTGTGGAGGCATTACAGACAGAACAAGATTTGATTTGTCTTCACAGTATTATCAATTACAAGTCTGATGAACGTTCTTCCTCGTGGGAAGCTTACAGAACTGACAGTAGGCTGTTGGGGTATGTATTTCCAGGTGTGTTTTCTGAGAAATCTGGATAGATTTGATGTAAAGAAGATATTCCTGTCTTTATTTTACTTAGCCCTGTGGTTAACAGTGTGTTTCTCACCTACTTCCAAGGAATTAACAGTAATTTGGAAAAAGCTGGTTTTAAATGTGTGTGTGTGTGTGTGTTATTAACAGGTTTCAGCTGCAAGATATGTGTTTGAGCCCACGAGAGTTGGCAGATACAGGGTTCTGATTCAGGCTGTTGTTGGAACCAGGATTAGATATTATTCAGTCACTTCCAGAATAACTGTTCTAGGTATCCTTGGCCTTCCAGTACCTAAAGGGAGCCCAACAAGAAAGCTGGAGGGAGACTGTTTACCTGGATCTGTAGTAGTCGGAGAAGCAGTAATTCTTTTAAACTAAAAGAGAGTAGATTTATATTAAATTTGTGCATACTGGGAGACATAATTTGTTTAACGAAGGGTAGGTGAAAGATACAAGCCAGCTGTGGACTACCCTATGCTGTTGCACGTGGCAAGATTGAAAACTGGAAATGTGTTCCTCAGTAGTAGCACAGGGCCTACCTCTTCCAAAGCTTTCCTCACCCTCTGCCAGATAACCATTAGGGCTCAGAGTATGGTGCTTTCAGTGGTTGAAGCTTTCTGCTGTTTCTGGTGTTAGTACATCATTGTGCTTAAGCCTCATCTAATACAGAAGGAGAGTACAAAGAAACAGTACTTTAGATTGGGCAGCTGAGTAAGATGGTGGATCTGTGCCTCAGAAGCAGTCACTAGGCACATACTTCATTTTTAAATGTGGTGTCTTGGATAGATGTGGAGTTTGTAATTCAGTAGCTTCACTGAAAAATTACTTGACAAGATAAGAACTGTGAAACTCTTGAATAGTCTACTTATTTGTACGTTAGCAGGAAATTACTGTTTCTAGATTTTAGAATGTTAAATGTTTTGGGTTAACTAGCAGTAAGAGTAGTAAAAATAATAGTTAACTTTGAACAGTTCTCAATGTTAAAAGCTGCTTCTCCTTTTACTAAATGTGACCTGGAGGATGAAGGCTGTGGGGTACTATTCTTTTTATCAGGGCATGCTAAGTATGTCCTTAAGTGCATGTGCTAAGAGGCACAGCAAGTGAAACAATCCAAAATGTAGCAATAAGATCACTTCTATTTCCTTACTGCAGTGCTGTCCTGCCTCTTTTGATTGCCTTACTGCTTCAGGAGGTTCCGTGTTAGGTTTCAGTGTGCACAGTTCCAAGCATACTCAGGAGGAGTGCAACAAAAGCAGCTCTTTCTGAAGAAAGCTCCTTCTGATAAACATCATTAACATTGTCTGGTTGAAACAGAAAGCAGTTGTTTCCATCTCTGCAGAACAGCCAGCTTTGTCTGAACCCAGCAACGTGCAAAAGGAAGGAATAAGCTGGATCATTAAAACCACCTTTCTGCAGAACCAAGCAACCACATCATGACTCAACTTATAGACATTGGAGGTTTTATTTCATTGATCACCTCTGGATTTGTCTTTTTGTGTAAAGCATAGGAGGCTTCAGAAAGTTTCTGGTCAAGTGGATTTGGACAGTCTTGAAATGCCAGACTGTTCCTATTCCCTGAGGGATCATCTGGATAAACGAGGAAAAAAAGGTGTTTCTCCAGGGTTATATTATATCTTTTTGTATATCTGTTCAATTTCAGTGAATGTAAATAATTAGGAGTTAGTAAGACACTGGGCATATGGATTGCATTATGGAAAATGAAGGGTGAAGAAATAGGGATTCCTTTATAATGGAAAGGAAGCTTTTCAGTAAGAGAAAACAAAAGTATTGAAATAGGAAGCCATGGCTTGGACATAGTTGATGTTTCAACAGTTGACCTATTAATTATCTGGACAAGCAACGAATAGAAAAAATGTTCATTTTATTGAAATGACCCATTTCATCTTGGAGACTATCAAAATGAGATGTTGCCTATTGCTGCCTCTTCTCTGTCTTCTTTGGAATGTAAATCATAACCAGAGATAAAAGCTACCTGTCTAAAATAATTTTCAAATTTACTGAGACCTCTTCTGGCTTAGTATTTTGACCTATATCATCACCTCCCTGATGCACTTTTATATATATGCATGCTATGAAGGAAATTTTTAGTCGAGAATTATGCTACTGCCTTCAAGTGTGATGAAAAAACATTAGGAGTGAAATTTGTTTTCTTTCTATTTAAGAAAATATAGTTTACGTGCCTTATAGATGGGTGTGTATCAGGTTGAGGTGAGAATTATATAAGCTGCGGCTTTGTGAAGAAGCTAACAAAAAAATCAGTTCCTACATCCTTTTATTGCTTTATTTTTTTTCTTTAAATCAACTTTGTGATTTTTTTGTTTGGCTTTTTTGTTTAAATATTCATATGAAATAATATCCATATTTATGATTTATGGCAAGCATCCAAAAGCATGCTCCAAGTAAGATAGCAGTGAGAAACACTGGGAGTTGCAGGGTAGAAGAGAGCATTCTCATGTTTCCCAAAGTGGTGTTGCAAGCTGCTGTTGTATCCCCTGACAAGGAGAAATATCTGATTTGCGTATAGCACAGCTTCATGACAGTTGTAATAGGGGAATTGTTGGGCAAGTCTGAGTAAGCTCCTCTGCTTTGAAAGAAACTCATATTCATGTTAATGTTCCCAAAGATACGTATGTGCACACATGCACTGAAGTGCATAGAGCCCAGTTTAACTCCGCTGGCAGGAAAAACCAAGTTACTATCTGTCTAGAATTCTTCAAAGCTGATGCTTCCAGCTATCTTCTTTAGGCATCTGATATCTTCCTGCTAAGCTGTTGACTCCAGCACAACAGTTTGAGAATCAAAACAAAGTAATTATCTCATTTCAGTGTCAAAAAAAAAAAAAAAAAAAAAAAGTAGTGGAAAGAAAAATATTTTGGACTATGCCTGTGAAGTCTTAACATTTTGTAATACTGCTAGAAATACAAGTGGACAGTTCCTTCAACTTTTCAAGTATGCACGAAGGAATTAAAAACAGTCAGTGGAATAAAAGCTAAGAATATCAATATGGAAGATTTAGCTAAGATAGCCCTACCAACACTTTGTCTGCAAATGCCAAATTCTGAAAGGAAAATTAAGAGAAGAGGAAAAGGAAAAAAAAGAAAAGAAATGAAAAGTATTACTTTTCCTTTATGATAGTATCAGTAAAAACCTGTGCACTGTTCCAGCTTTTACTCTCAACGTTGAAGAGCGCAGGTGCATCAGTGACTTTTTGTGGCCCCTGCTTGAAGGCCATTTGCACTGTGAGTAACAGCCATGGTGTGGCCATGCCTGCTCTGTCCTCTGCTGTTCCAGCTGGTTGAACCAAACACCTCTGACTGCGAGGGAGGAGGGAGGCTGCTGTATTTAGCAGTGCAGTTGGATAAGCCCCAGATGTGCATGCACTGCTGTGCATCTCCTGCTGATGCTAAGAAAATGGGAACCTGGCTAATAGCTAAATTTAAATCAAATTGGAAATCTTTTTATTAAATTTTGTTTCCATTTAAAAATTAATTTGGTTCAATGATAGGCGTGTGACTGCAGACTGAAATGCTCTTTATCTAGACAGCAAGCACACAGCTGCCTTGACCCTTATCTAGAGGGACTCTCAATCTATTAATTCAGTTTTTATGCCTATTCAGTTCTTGACCTCTCTGACTCAAGTTCCAGTTAGTGACACTCGCGATGGTTGTTTCTGTCTTGGAGACACCTGCCTGTTAACAAAGGGACTGAGCCAAACAACCTTTCTCTTCTCATCTAGGTCACTAAGCAGGCAGATGGTGACAACATTTGGACACCACTGATTGGGCTTGCATTTGAACTCTCAACCTAAAAAGCTGAAGGCCACTGTATCCTATTAAGAATATAAGCCATCAAATTTAGGTTTAGTTGTGATACCTCACCTAGGATGTGTGTTAAGTCAAACACTTTACAAATATGCAAAAGAAACATTTTTCCTTCATCTGTTCTTTCTTTTGTTAAGTATTATAATTAATATTGATAACTCTTTATGCAAGCATCATCTTGCTTATACGAGTGTCTTATGTTAACGAAAACTATTAATGAAAATACACTCCAGGATCCTGTCTTAGGAACAATTTTGAATTTTCCTGCTGTAGAACACAGCTGCGCACACATGCACACACTGTTTTATGGACTCTTCATACTCTTGCTGTCCTAGTACAAGAGGAAAGCTTTACTATTTTTATTTCCATAATTACTGAGCCATTTCCTGAGAGATGATTTTTACTATAAAGCAGCCAACTCTGAGTCTGGATTCTCTTTTTTGTGTGTGTGCTCTCTGACTTGCTGAGCTGCATTGCAATAGGACAGCTTCAGCACTGTTCTCTTACCTGTTGGTCTCTTTAAATTTAGTGTGCTAAGCATCCAGCACTCTGATGCTATTTTCACTATCTGTGTTCTTTAACACGTAATTTGCTCTATTCCTTTAGTGTTCTTAGAATTCTGCATATTTTTGAAGGCCCAGAAGACTGTTTTTCCAATTCTTGAAAATCTCAGGTTAACAAAAAAAAAAAGTTACTAGTCCATGACTCCTACAGTAAGGATATGTTTCTATTTAGATTTAACTATCAAATATGGATATGCAGGTTATTTAGACCTACAAAGAACTGGCAGCATGAGCTGTCAAAAAAAGGTCCATGATAAGTTACAGAACATACCCTGAGGCTTATGCTGCAAGCACTGCTACCAGACACTGCAAGGTTCACAATTGCTTTAAGTTTGTAACTGATGGATCAGCAGTTTTATTTCTGTCTGCAACAACAGGACATGGGATTTCTCAATCTACCTATCTGATCATGCGCGCCGCATTTATCTGCTTAGGTGGTGTCTGGATCTGCTCATTTAGTTTTCATTTCCAGGTTTAGTAGTTTCAATCTTATAAATATGGACAACAGAATAAAGTAGGTTGAAAGATGAGAGGTGAGCATTTAAAAGCACATAATAAGAGGGCAAATACTGTTATATGAGTTTGTTTGATGTCTGTGTTTAAGCTCTTTCTCATGTTAACTAATGCTTTGCCTGAGCCTGAGCCGAGGTTTTCCCGCTACTGAGCAAGTAGCCCCTGCATGGGTCTGTGCTGTGTACGTGACGTGCTGGCTGCAGCTGCTGCTGCACAAACCCCACAGCCTGCTCTCACCAACCCATACTACATGGTGCATCCTGAGGACCAGGTGCGCCAGCAGCGCAGACCACCTATGGAGCCAAAAGGATGCTAGCTAGATGCTGTGCTAGCAATACATGTGCTCTTTGCAGTCTCACTAGAGGGCACTCCTGGTTTTAACATTAAAGGACTCTCTGATGATCTTTGTTGTCCATGCTGGAGCTGGGGCACACTTACTGAGGGGCCCTGAGATCTACCGGGAGTGAGGAGACCAGTGGGCCTTGAGAAGAGACCTGTGCACCAAGGAGGGAAGTCTTAAGAGTGCTTTCATGGGAGGAAGAGAGTTGAACCTTGAGGGACTGCCATTGTAAGTGTAAGTTCTGTTCTGGTGGGCTTGGATAAAGTACTTCATGATTCATTGTGCTTCCAAAAAATTGAGATCTGACTGGGGTTACAAACTCTATTTATCCCTAGATGTCTATAAGGGAAGTGGTGAGGAATTCTTTGCTGACTACTCATACCACGTGCTGTCTGAGCTGTTACGCTGCACTGAGCAAGGACTTGGCCTTCCCATTTCCTTCCCAGTGGTTGCACTCAGCTGAGTGACCACAGCAGTAAGCCAGAGTTGTTGTTAATGGGTAGAAATAATGTTGGGTGAGGAGTTTAGTGTAAAGCAAGAACCAAGCTGCTGAATTCTGAAAAGAGCAGACCCAGCTTTGCACTTGTCTTAAGGTTGTGATCGAGGAGTAACAGTGGGTTTTGAATGCTGTTCATGGATACATGACTCTTTGGGAGCAAATCTTGAGATTTCAGACTTGCTAGGAACTGCTAAACAATGAAGCCTTTTTTGTTTAACAACATGGCTCACCCAGATGTCAATAATTAGGCAAAACAGTGCATCATCTTGATTGCCCAGTGGTTGGTAATCAGTACAGAGCTGCAGACTGCTTTGTAACCAGCAGTTGGTGTATGACAGGCTGCCTCTGTGCAGGCTGTGATCCGCTGAGCAGAAAGCAGGAGGCCGGCCAGGCAACCATCCGGCAGCAAATTAGGGGCACAGGCATTGTGCTCAGAGAGGTGAGCAGAGGTGGCGGCCTGTCTGTTCCCGGGAATTCATTACATGCCTGCGTGTCCCTGGAAGGGTGATAAGGAAGATGCGTGGGAGAGATTTGCAATTCTGTTTTCTTTCAAAGTTGTAAATCAGCAGCACTCTCCTATTAAGGCTATACCAGGGCCAAGAGGAATGTGCTAATGGTCTTGCCCAGTGAAATGTTCTTTGTGCGCTCTTTAAAAATTTGCACTAGAATAAACTCTCTGATAAGGACAGAGAGCCTAAGTAATGGCGGACTCCTGTAATTTTTTTTAACAATTAAAGGTTCTGGACTTGTAGGCTTGTTTTCTTTCAGGCTATCCATGTAACTGAACTTTCGTAATTTGGCTTTGTGTTTGCCTAAGTGATATGTGTTTAAAGAGAGCACAAGTATCACAATATATCATATAGATACCTTTATGTTACCTGTGTGATTGGATCAGTTCGCAATATTTGTGTATAACACCCCAGGAAAGAACGTTATCCCTGTTTTGCTGCTACTAAACAAGTATGTAGGAAGACTGGTAAGGGTTGCCCAGACTTACATGGGAGGAATGGTGGAGTTGAATGCAGCAACTTAGGTCCCGTGGCTCCAAATTAATGATAAACTCCTATTTTCTTATGTATGAAAGCTGTGTTTTTGTGCATGTTTGTATGTGAGCGTAGAGAGAGGATTACATAAATCCCTGGATATATTGCATAAAATACGTGTCTTACAAAACTCAAGCCTTGTAAAGATTTCCTCAACGTGCTTATTTTCAGTTATTCTTGGAAATGAGTAATTACATTTTACTAAGGAGAAAGTAGAATTAACAATAACATTTACCTACAGTTGACAATATGTGGGTCTTGTATTAAAAAAGCTACATTACTTTTTTTTTATAATGAGTAATCAAGGAATATCAGGAATTTAAGGACACTTTTTTGTTTTTTTGGTTTTTTTTTTTTTTCATGTGATTTTAATTTGGGTAGGATTAAAGGTAATGTGCTTTATACCATTAACATACGTTCTACAAAAGCACCAAGGAAACAAAGTTTTGTTTTAAAAAATGATGTACTGTAAAGAGTCTGTCTTCTTCCAAGTCAGTGAAGACTCCGGTTTGTTAGGAGCTGACCTAGGCTTGCTCTGTAATCAATGGACAGAAATAGGTATCCCCAGAGAACAGTTTGTCCCACCTGTTTTTGATGTCTGTCGTAGCAAGGGACAAGTTGCTCTCTGGAAGTACATTTCTCCACTGTCTCCTGAAGGAACATGGATGATTAGCTGGATGAAAGCCCCTCTGTTAGATAGTCTTTTTAGGTCCTTTTGCTGTTGCAGGAGAAAAATCACTAACCAAACCAAGAATTTCTTGTATGGTGTGGTGTTTTTAGTGTTTTTTTCTTTGCAGAAATCTGAACCTAACAGGATGTATCAAGCAAACTCTGTTAAAATGAAATTAATTCTCATAATATACTTTAAAAAGCTTTCCTTGTACTTAAAATATGTGTTTTATACTGCCATACAGAAATGGAAGATGAGTGCTTTCTATTCTGGACAAAATTGCCAAGGAGAATTTGAGATTTGAATTTTATTTTAATTGTTGTAGAATTTGGATATATCCTCATATGTTTTTAATAGGTGCTCTGGGATTCTATAAAACGATAAAATAAATAGAGATCTATTCCACAACATTACATGGATGAGATACCTGTTCCAAAATAGAAGCAGCCAAAGATGATAGTAAATCCGTATGATCTACAACCTAGTCCCTCTAGACTTAAATTAATTACACAGCTCAACAAACCCTACCCTTACATAGAAAGGTAAATGTCTTCTGGCTGTTTCTGAAGGAGGAGCAAATGCTTTCATTTTTCTTAGCTGTTGCAGTACATGTATATAACCTTAAAAGTAAAACTACTTTCTGCACTGGTTTGTCTTTTTCCTTTTATATTGTTCAAAATATTTATTGTTTCCTTTTTCTAGTAGAGCCTGAAATTAATTTCTAACTACATTTCTCAATGCAAAATCCATGACCAGGATGCTCAAGGAAAGAGAACTGTTTATTTATAGCTGTGTCTATGGAGCTCATAAAGATTTTTGCGTACATTTCCAGTTTGGTTTTGGGAAAAAAAAAAAAACCCAAAACAAAACACTGTTGCATGTCCATTTTCTTTAATTGCAGTTCTAAAAAGGTTTTAAGTAACACGCTCAAACCTTGCATCATTATATATAGTGCTCAAACTGCATTAGCATGAAGCAGTTACACCATTTGGGTATTTTAAAATTTTCAGTTGTACCATATCATTAATTCAATTTTTCCCTGGAACTTTGATTACTCAGTGTGCATTACATTTATATTTTAAGGTCCATAGTGTTTTATCAACAAAGCTTTAAGACTGTAAGGAATGAAATGCTTTTAGTAGTCTGACTGTCATAATACTCACACCAAATACATATTCTCTGTTTTTCCCAAATTACTTCCACAACCCTTTGAGGTGCACTACAAACTCATGGCTTTTTGATGCAGTCTCTGTCCTGATATAAGATTGTGCAGTCAAAACATGGTTAACAACTCTATTCAAGGCATGTCTTCATTTTGCAGATACCAATATTAAAGTAGCCTTTTGTAAGATAGCTTGGAACCAGCGTTCACTGACATAATGCAGACCCTTTGCATAGTAACATTTCTATCTGTAATTTTAAGGTTGTTTTTTTTTTTTTTTTTTTTTTTTTTTAAATTGCATTTTTTTATTGTGGGTTTTTATGGTGTTGGCTTTAGGAAATGTTGACTGCTAAATGCCACACAAAGAGCATTATTTTGCATCACGGTGATAGCTAATGGAAGGGAAAACAAAAAGAAGACCACAACTTGTGAATAATCAGAGTTTAAAAATGTCAGTTCTTGATGAAGAACAGTAAATGTTGGAATTACTTTGTGAGAGGGAGCTTGAAAGCTGAAAAGCAATTCTTCATGACTAAGATCACCTTTGTAAAAATTAGGTTTTGTATTTCCATTGATCAGAGAAAGTTGGATGGTTCCAGGGATAATTAAACATGGGACAGGGAGGCAGCTTTATGGTATTGTGTCTAGTTCATTTTTCACCAGAAATCATTATCTTAAATATTTACATTTGTGCTCAATACTTCTGTTGGGAAACACAGATCTGCAGTAACAGACTTATTTTGAGACCTGTGCAAACAGGAATTGCACGCACGTTCCTGTAAATTTTTGGACAGAAACCAGTAGTAAATTATCCAATTATAGGTGCTTTATGCAAAGTGTCAGTAATTAAGAATCATAAAAACCTGAAGCCTATGTCTTTGTTTGTGGCTTGTTTTACTAGTTGGCTTCAGGCTGGAAAATCTTTAAGGAACCCAATTTCAGAAAGCAGAGAACACCTGTTGCCCTTTGAGAAAGGGCCGTGTCAAAGAATTATCAGATCGGGATACTTGAAATGGGTCAGTGTTTCTGGTATTTGGCCTGGTCTGAGGAACAGTAGAATGCATGCTTGATTTTATAAAAAATATTTTAACCTGCTACAGTTTATACTACCCTTTTAAGCAAGAAAAGTTTATGGATAATTGTTAGAACCACGCTCAGCATTTTTGTAGGCACTCTTAAATGCAGACAATGTTTTCTGGTTAATATTTTGAATATTTGATGTGAAAATGTAAATTACTAAAATACCCTGCATCAGGTCTTCCATTTAGCGTTTTCCTTTTGCACTGCGGAGTAAACTAATGAATTACAGCATGATTACATAGCACATAATTAACTTAGTAATTAATATGCAACTGCCACTTAAACTAAAGTACTGCTTATAAAGATGTACGGCAACAGTAAATCACAGGTCAGAAGTAGCACTTTGGAATTTTCAAAAGAATGAGAGTAAATGCAGAATCACTTACAGCAGCAGAGTAAGTTAATTAAAAACCAGATTAATTGTGAATGTCCTGTTTAATTTTAAATACCTTTGCTATTTCTTTTCCCTGAAGAAAAAACAAACTTAAAGCCTAACTCATTCATTCTTTTCTTAGATGACATATTTAAAACTGAGCAGTTGTTTAGCTTTAAACTGTCCTGGTTGTGGTTTGTTAGTATTTGGAGCTTAGCATAGTACCCTTGGCTTGCTTGACCTATTGGTGGGTGTATTCAGCTTATTGGCTGCTTAGAAGAAATTCAGTAGGGTATTACAGAATCATAGGGGTTGGAAGGGACCTCTGGAGATTATCTAGTCCAAAGATTTGGAGAAAAAAAATTATTACTCCTGGAAAATTTGTTTTTTATTTGCTTACTTCGTTTTTCTCCATTTGTCAGCTACTCAACAGGCTAATCACTAAGAAAACTGGTGGGTAAAAGTGAGTATCCTGAGTTACTCTACAAGATAAAGGAAACCTGGAAGTAAAGTATGCTCTACAAAATGGGGTCTAAGCAAATGGACGTTGCAGAGAATTTTGTCATTTGAGTTTCATGTATCATTTACTGGGTCAATATATGAGTGAGAAACAGCTCTCTTTTGTAATCATTTGGCTTTGGTGGCTCAGAATGGAAATGAGTCTGTATGGGAGGTGTCTCAAAATGATGTTTAGTGTGTTCTTGGACATTCTGTTCTGGGCAGTATGAGCAGATGTTTCTTCACTAATCTCAAATGTCACATTTCATGCATAAGCTCCAGGGGATAATACTGGGATTCCCTGAAAGTATCCCCAGAGCTTAGCTGAATGCTCTCTCTGATGGAGGAGTCCCACCTAACAATTTAGTGAATGCTCTCAGGCCTCCCAAAGGCCTTCTCTCCAATGCAGATCCAAATAAGGCCAGGGGAGAAGTGGCAAAAGCAACAAGTGGCGAAGTAGCAGAACTTTGGGGTGATAAAAACTATGTGGCCTGGAAAAGTGGTAAGGGTCACAATATAAGTAAAAATGTTAGATAGTATTAGTTAAAAATAGTCATTAACATCTAGTTAACAATTGCATAATGACAGTTGAGTTGTAGCGGTTGGAAAAAGTGCAAATTATTTTAAATATCAAAAAGGAATTTTCTGTCTGTCAAATGTTCATCTTTCTGTTTTAAATACCTACGTGACTGTTCAGAATACCTTTTGATTAAAAATAAAATGAAAATCCATTGCTGTGTAAACATAGAGAAGCTTGTGTCAGATGCTTCCATAAATTGGGCAACTGTAGAGGAATAACCAGGTACGTTTTTAACATGTTAATGTTTTTCATCTCGCATGTAGAAATAATATGTTGGGGTCAGATGGAAAAAAGCAGAAAACTATTTCCTTCAGCCTCTATTAGAACAGGTTCCTGTCTAAACAGGAGTTAAAGGCAGGAGTTTTGCTGCTGTTCACTTCTATCCAGACAGATTTTTTTGTGCTGAGGTTATAATATATGTTAACATTATGCTGACATGGACAGCTCTAGCCAATAGGTTAAAATTGTTAGGTAGTTTGTCTTTTTGACAGATCTCGTCTCCATGTCTGGCAGTTTATGTGACCTTCCAACTTTGATATTTTGCTTGCCAATGAGCCCTCTCCCTTCTGCGCCCCATCTTTGCGCTGCTTGAAGGGCGGAGTTGGCCATTCTAAGGGTGCTTTTGTGCTCAGAGCAGGAGTACTTGGTCAGTTACCTAGTGGGTTTTGTTAAAATAATGTTTTGAGCTAATTTAAACATTCAGTTTCTCACAACTAGGGATGTGGCCATATCATAGGAAATGGATCAAATTGCTCATTATTTTCTCTTTGTAGTTTAGTGCATTCTATTCATACCTTGAGTGATTCAGGAAAATCTAGGTCAAATGTAGGCACATTCTGAATGTAGATGTATGAAATTGCAGAATAAAATCCCTGTTTCCGAAACAAATCTGCTAAATATCACTTGTGCAAACTTCTCTCCTGTGTACTGTAACATGTAGGGTTTGTTGTTCAACCTTGCAAGAAAGTGTTTACATGCTTTCATATATATATAGATCCTTTCTCCCACAGTCCACCGTGTCTGTGCATGTGTGCATATGGATGTATTCGTGCGTGTTAATTTAATCAAGGGCTTATAAATAGCAACTTGGTTGGTTTTCATGATGTAAGTTGCTCACTCAAAAAAATCTTGCACTGGCAATTTATTTTCATGGGCTGGCCACAGAGCTTCCCAGAATTCTGCTGCTGAAGGGCAGGAAGGTGTTTCCTTTGGTTAGCTGTGTAAGGCATTGTAGTCTGTGTGATGGCCATTAGTTCTTAGCTCCAGAGCAGGTGGGATATATTAAAAGCACTTGCATTTTGATACCGGGGTCTAAAGAAACTTAAGTTACAGTTAATATAAACTAATCCTTTCTATATACAGAAAATAAGAGGAAGGGAATGAAGACTGTGTTCTAAGAGGTCTGCCCTGTTAGAGTTGGTCTGAATAGATGGCAACAGTTAACTAACCTATGGTCTTTAATAGTGCTTGAGAGACTAGAAAATAAACAAGAAGAGTATCAAATTTGTACTAATTATTTATAGAGAATATCTATTCCTAACATCAGCTGGAAAAAATAACAGGACAACATAAATTGACGTTTTTAAGATTTTCATCTTGTGATATCCAAGGAAGAACAGATTAGGTTTTAGGGCAATGCCTGGTCCTTAAGCCAAAGGTTCAGAATTGCCTCTGCTGTCACCTTGGGCAACTCACCCGGAGACCTTGCCGTAGGGTGCCTGAAGTGCTTCTCATGATAGAAGAGATGGGACATCCTCAGCTGTAGTTTGCCTCCCCAGACAGAAGGTGTTTGAGTGGGGGATCTTCCCACTTACTTTTTCAGAAAAACGATGATTTTGTTGCTCAGCTTTACAAAGCGGTTGTGGAGGTTACAGATGCTGAACAGCAGCTGTAGGTTTATAGGAATTGACAGTGAAAATAAGTCACAGCATCGCTAGATGATGACATGCATCCCCCTAAATTTTTTCAGGTCTGCTGAAGGCAGTAAAAAATTCTGTGTGCAAACCCGATCCCTTCTCTTAGAAAATAAAATGGAAAAAAAGGTGCTAAAATGCAGCCACTCAAGGATGGCAAAAATCAAGAGCAAAGAATAAGGGAGAAGTTGAGTGGAAGGAGTTTACCTCTGTAATTGTTTAGAAACTGTCACAACAACAGTCTCCCCATGAGCTCATCAGGGAGAGAACATGGTGTGTCAGGGTGCATTCAGAGCACAGCCCCAGCCATACTGCACCTTGCAGAGAGGTGCCCATGTCCTTTTCGTGGAAACAACGCAGTGGTTCACGTGGAGCTGTTGCACTCAGCCTGCTGAAGGCTCTGCTGCCGGCACTGCCAGCTCCGCGCCTGTCCCCAGTGCGTCATGTTTGATCAGAATGAAAGCAGCTCCAGAGTACATCTGATCAGGCCAGGTTCAGAAAAATATGAAGGCTACAAAGTTGACCTGGAGTGCGTAGTTTTGCCCCTGGGAACAGAGAATAAAAGTGTGTAGCTTTTTTAGGTATGCTGCGCTGTACTGGAATAAGCGTTTAAATAAAAAATAAGGAAAGAAAGATATGAGTAGCAGGCAAGAAAATGCCATCTGGCCGTAAATTACTTTAATCTAGATGTCATCTGGATGTATAATGTAAGTTTATCAGGTTAATTTAATTCTATATCTGGAAGTCTGGCTGTATATTAGAATTTCCAGGAAGAATAATATGTATTAGCTGTTTTCTCCTTACCTCACAGTAATACATACATTACAGATTTCATTTTATCGTTTCTCATTGTTTATGTTAAATTATCCCGTTGTAGCCCTGGTTTGAATCGTGATTTGTGTGTCAGGCACTGTGTGTATTTGGTGGGGATAACATCTACCCCCAGGAGCTCTTGGTGTTACTTGAGAAGCCAAAGGAGCTGAGGAAGGGAAGTGTTGGGTGGTTGATAGTTGGGTGGAGAGCTCGGAGCTTGGTTCACAGGGCTGGCTTTGCCCTGCGGGCATGGGAAAAAGCTTCTGGGCAGATACCTTGTAATAATGATGTGGTATAAAAACACAAGACAGTCTAGGTATCTTAATTTGTGGGCCGCACTGTAAATAATTCATTAGGAATCGCATTTCTGTTTACGATGTCTGTAATAAAGAAGGGAAGCCTTCATGCTTTGCTTCATTCAAGACCATTGCTGGCAAGGATTCTGAGGCTCACTGCCTAGCCGGTCCCATTGGCAATGCCACAGCCTGTGCCCCCCTCTCCTCAGCAGGGACCCTTTGATCCCTAGCCTTTGCCTTCACCAGGGTTTTCATTGCAGCCCAGTTTAGCATTTATACACTTGCTACAGTGAAACACTTGAAAGGATTTTGAAATACTTGCTCGGTGCCTGTGCTGTGTTCTGCCAAATGCCATTTTGGATTTGCTCACCTGAGGGTGAGACATAAGGGAGGGAGAAGTAACAGAAATCTGTGCTTCCTGAAGAACTGATACTGACTTCAGTTCCTGATCGTCCCAAAAGGTGTGTGGATGGTTGATGATGTCTTTTAGCATGGAATTCATCACAGTTTTGAAAACTGGTTTGTTAGTGAAGATTCTTGATGGAGTGAAACTTACTGCTTGGTACGTGTAAAATTCTCCTTGTCAACTAAGTAGGTATGTGACATTGGCACTCCTCACAGGCCAAATTCTAGACATAAAGGTCATCCCAAGTGATAAGAAAGTGAGAAAGCATTGGGGCAGTATGGGCAATTGCTGGTGTTTTAGCAAAAGTCTTTCCTGAGGGCAGCAGGCTTAGCTCCATGAAGCTCCTGCAGTGCTTTGTGCTCTGGGCATGTAGGAGAATTTCAGCTTTACTGGAATTATGGGCACTTATAAGATAAGCAATAATGACATTGTAGATAATAAAATAGTAGGCATGTTTGCATGTTGACTTTGTTGGAGTGAAGGTGCTGCAGTTGGAACTACTTTTTAAATTACACTGTTTTCAAAATGAGCTGAGATGTCAAAAATATGTCTGGACTTCCTCATAAAATTCCATTATTTGCATTATATGTACTAGAAACCTTTTCCTTGAGGGATACACAATTGTTTGGTTCCCATGTCCAATCTGGAGCATTTTACTCAAACTGTCAGCAAGGTTTCTTTATCATTTAGGAATTGTTAGGCACTTGAAATACTGGACATTTGTCTGCAGGGCAATTCAGTGAAACCAAGTTGGTGTTTAGTTTGTTTCCTACGGACTCTACAAGATTCTTATGGATTGGTTCTCAGGCATCTCAGCTGTCTAAAAATAAAAACGATAAAATACTGCAAAAACTATAGTTTTGTTGTGTCTAGATGTCTGATATCTTTAGTTCAATTAAAAGTAATTTTTAATAAAAGCCCATCTCTCCCTAGCACTAATTTGTCATAATTTGAAATAAATAGATCCCAGAAGCAGTGCAAAATATTAGAATTCTGCTGCAGGTGACTACTCTTTCTCTGGCTACAGAAATTTGCAGCCATCTAATTTCTACCTTTTTTTCTTCAGCTATATTTAGCCCTTGTGGGTTTTGCTGATCCTCCTGGAATTTATCTTGCTTCCATTCTGGGAAGTTGGGTAAATCTTTACTTAAATTTCATCAGAAGAGATGGGGATAATAGTAGATCTCAAAAGTTATTAGAGTCCATGTCCCATAGCAGCAGTTCGGTTGCTCTGTTCTCTAGAGACTCTGTTAATTGAAGTAATGCTTTCTTCTTCCTCCTCTCTTTCCCTGAGTGATTTTCCCCAAGAGGGGTGGATTCCCTGGTGACATAACAGAAATTACTGGTCTTCGGAGCAGTTCTTCAGTTCTTGTAGGACTGAAGAAAAGGAGGGTAAATCTTACATTTGTAGACTATAAAGAGAAAATAACAACTACTTTAAGTGATTATATGCCTTCTTCATGATGCTGATCTCACTGAGAAAAAAAAAAAGGAGTTTAAATTTATCCTCATTCGTATTTTTGGTACATGGGGTTGTGAGCATGGGGATTGTTACATTGTTTTTGGAGCCAACAAGTAATGGGGCTACTACTCCAGAGGATGCAGTATCACAAGCAGAAATCGGCAATTTCCTTCAAATGCCGCAGTACAGCTTCCAAAATACGCATAGTTTCATCAGATAAGGAAGAGGGCATTCTGTGTCAGAATGCAAATTCTTCTCATTTCTAATTCACAGCGGGCTTGAGATGTTTCTTGCTAGGAGCCTTTCTTTAGGGTGACCCGAGAGGCTTTGGCCCCCATTTGTTGCATGGGGATGTTGTAGGAGCTCTGCAAACACAAAATAACAGCTTCTCTTTCTGATAGTTGTTGTTAAATTGTTATAAATATTTCTGCTTGTGCCATTCCCCTCTGTCCTCCTTTCCTCTTCCTGAGGTCATATGTGTACAGATTTGGCTGTTAACCACTTCCTCTGGACCTTCAGTAAATATTTACTAGTTTGTCTTCTGTAGCTCCTCTTTTAGGTTTGAAACAAGTAACTTGAACAAGTAAGTCCAAACCATCTGGCTTCCTTTTGCAGCTGATTAATGTCTGGCAAGACGAGGGAAAAGTTTGCAGTACATATGCATTCTTTTTAGACAACTCTGTGTGCTCAGCCTGAAAATGCATGTAAGTCAGATCATGCTCTCTATACTTCATGCCTATGGTAGCATTCTGTAAGCAAACACAAAGAATTTTCAACAAATATCTCAGGTCTTACAATGAAATCTCTGAGAGAAGCATGCTTTCTTTAGGTAAATAAGCGCACGTCATGTATCAGAATGCAAAGGTGTTTCAGTTCTTATGCTCATTTTGTTTCCTCTGTGCTAAGCCCAAAAGGTGAGGAAGAGATGCAAGATTCTCAATTTAAGAGTTTGCACTTTCTGAATGAGGTGTTTGTTTGTTTCTAGCATTTTAGTGATCAGTGTTATAAAATGACACAGCAAGCTTATACGGAATGGCTCGTTTGCTTATAGCTGTCCCAGTGAGGATTAGTATTGCTTACCTGCAAGCACCAGGCCGTTTAATAAAGCACCACAGCAAGAGGCTGCTGCTGTTGAGCTGTCAGTGTTTTCTCTCACAGGTCTGTGCAGTGAACAGAGCTTCTGAGGGCAGCACCAGGCTCCCCAGGAGCACACTTCCCTGCACTTCTGCCTTTAATTTTGTGTCATTACCTCTTGCTGTTATAAGCTGTCCTTTTCCCTCTCTGCTCTCCCTAAAGATAACAAGATGACAGAGCTGAGGGCACGAGGAGCTGGGCGGAATGCAGTGCAGGGAACCAACCTTGTAATAGAAGCATGTAGCAGGGCAATTACGCTGGCCTGTGTGCAGTGCAGCTGCTCCTCTGGCCCTGGGGAACCCTCTCATTTCAGCCAGCAGGAGACAGTCCCTGGTGCTGGCCATACAGGGACACGGTCCTCATGCCTCAGGCCTGGTG
Organism: Lagopus leucura; assembly: GCF_019238085.1. Classification (NCBI taxonomy): domain Eukaryota; kingdom Metazoa; phylum Chordata; class Aves; order Galliformes; family Phasianidae; genus Lagopus; species Lagopus leucura. Next base: position 11,803,577 of record NW_024962255.1, on the reverse strand, counting down.
CTGGCCATGCAAGGAGCAGTCCCCATCCCTCAGGCCTGATGCTGTCTGTGGAGGGGTATGGTCCCAGTGCCTCAGGCCTGGAGCTGGCTGCGCTCCTCTCATCCAGGCTCAAGGAAGCATTCTCCAAAGGAGAGATGCAGTGTTAGTATGTCCCTGCAGTCCCTTTCTTGGAGATTATTTTTATTTTCATTTCTTGAAGCTCAGATTATACTGCAGCGCTCAGTGTGCTCCGAGCCAGCCCTGCTACCTTTGCTGCTGTAATCAGGCTGCAGATGCGCTTCATGATGGAACAACTCCTGCGCACGCCGCTCTTCCCAGGAGAGGCCAGCAGGCCTGCTTATGCAAGCTGTTAGGCTGCCTTTTTTTCAGCAGCATGTGTGGGTTTGCTTTGTGTGCATCCGGCTGGCTGTTCGTGCCCGCATAGAATAGGCTCTGTACAGAAAAACGCTCCCGAGCAGAGAGCTATGGAAAAGTGTCCTCAGCACAGCCGTGCTGCCAGCCCAGCCGGATCCAGCCCCCATAAATGAGCGCAGCCCCTCCTGCTCACTGGCCAGCCGCTGGCAGCCTGCACAGGCAGGCGCATGGACGCGCCTTCCCTCGCTCAGTCAAAGATGATAGAAAGTCTTCTGGGGATTATTGCACATTTGTAGAGCAACAATGGAAAGCAGCACAGCACAAATCGCTATTCTGCCTCACCCAGCGTAACAAATGGTGCTTTGTCTCACATCTGGCCCGTCTTAATAGCTCAAAGCCAGTAGCAGTAGCTATTTAGCAGCTTATAGTAAATAAAGCTTTATTAAAACCACTTCCTTTTTCAAGTGTTTAATGATTAAAATGGCCTTTCACCTGACATTTTATGCTCTCTCCATTTTTTTTTCCTTTTTTTTTTTCTTTCCTGCGAGCACTATATCTAGCAGGGGAAATAAAACAGTTGTCATAGACAAATATTAAACTTTTATGCGGGTACATGGATGTGGTTCTGTGTAGAGCTGCATAGCACCTTTATAGTTTGAGGTCTGTCTCTTCCAGTTTTCTTGCTAGGAGAGAGTAGCATCTGGAATGATGCAGAATTGATGCAGTAATGTGTAATTGATAGTGTTAAACTATGTCCTGATAGCTTAAGAAACAACTTCTAAAAAGCTATCTAATGTTTTTTTTTTCTTTTTCCTTTTTTTTTTTTTTTAAAAAAAAAAAAAAAGAAAAAAGAAAGAAAAAAGAAATTAGCAAGCCAGGTGGAATCAGGCGGCTGTTGTCTTAGCTCCCCACATCTATGGGCGAGCAGCACGCCCCGAGCGCAGGGACGTGTCTGAAACGCGACGTGGGAGGCAGCAGACGGGGCCGCGACGCCGTCCCAGTGGGCGGGCGGGCGGCGCCGCAGCCTTGCAGCGCCCCCTGCTGGCGCAGCGGGGACACTGTCGCCTCGGCGCCCCGGCCTCGCTGCCCCTCGCCTTCCTGGATTAATTAGCCAGCGCCGTCCTCTGCTGCCCTCGCTCTAGCTTGCCTTGTTGCTTGATCAAAGTCGCTTATTAGATAAAAATCGTCTGCCCTCTGTTACGACCCTCAGCGTACTGGAGACATAGAGGAAATTATTAGTTTTAGCTGATTGAATCAACAGTATGAGCCAACTTGCGTTCTGGGGTGGGATGGGCCTGGATGAGAGGAAAAGAAGATATTTAAAAACTGCTGTGGTTCATTTCCTCCTTAGGGAACAATTTAATGCTCTCCTTACTCTCTCTCCTACTCAATTTATGACTATTTTTTTTCTTTTTTTCTTTTTTTTTTTCTCATTCTTTTTCCATTGAGTAGTCCCAAATGGCTCCAAAGAAGATCCTTTTAACTGTAGTGCCTTGCCAATGTACCTGACCCTTGTAGAAGTGGGAGCCCAGCACCTCAGTGTTATTTGTGAGCACTGGGGTGCCTGGCTGCTGCCCGTCTCTTACAGCGGCAGCTCTCCCTGCTCCGCACAGCAGCTGTGGGAGCTCTGCTGTTACCCCTCTGAAGGAAGAAAACCAAGAGAATGCGTTTGTTTCCTTTTGCCATTCCTTTCTGTTGTTACACTAGAATTTTAACAGAATTAGTTTTGGAATCATTTTTTCTCCTTTGTAGTGGTCACATTATTTGTCCATCTCTTTGTTTCCAAGTCTAAAAAAAAAAAATAGCATGTGATGTCCTGAAGAGGTTCAAATCAGCTGTTGTTCAATGACATGTGCTTTTGTGTAGCCTAATGGCATATGATTTATTAACCAGTAGATACACTAGTATGTTCTTGGCATTTCAAGTGTCTTCTGTAATGACCTCAGAATGGCTTAATGGGGGAAAGGATTTGCTAAAATTGTTTGTTAAAATATTCCCTGATTTGTCAAGATGTGTCTCAGGTCAGAGGCAGATGCCCATGTTCAGGCATGGGAGGGCTGCATTACCTGCACCACCTTCAGCTGGACAGGAGTGACAAGTTCTCCGGGAGCTCTCATGCACTTCTGTATCAGTCCTAGGGCAGGAAATGTGGGAAGGAGGTGGGAGAGAGACAGCAGCTTCACTGCTGTTTGCTTCCAGCTGTCCCTCTGAGCAAGACTTATCCAAACCCAGAACTAAAATCATACTTACTTTTTAAATTGTAGTGTTTTCTGAAATGTCAGCATTTTGAAACAGTGAAGAAATGCCTGTTTTTTTTTTTTTAAAGACTGGCAGAGAACACGTTCTACTGAATTGTTCTTCACAAATGTGTTACCAGAAGTCCAATTTCTGGTAGAGTGTTTGCAAACGTTGCTTGAATTTTTAGCCAACATAGTGTAGCAGAAGCTTGTGAAATTTCTTTTTAGCTGCTATGCGATTTCATTATTTTTTAATATAGAAGAGTATACTGTAGGAATGGTTTAACATGATTCCATCCACTTAGGGTTAAAAAAAAAAATGCCTAACAGGTCGATACATCTGTTCCTTTAAAAAAACACATTCTCCATTTTTGAGACATCATAAATATGTAAATGAGGGCTCTTTAATTACTGCCTAGGGCTATAAACTCGCATGCTAGAGGGGAGGGAAGAAGGAAGGCAAAGAACAATTCACTTTTTTTTTTTCCATTTTTTTTTAAGAGCAAGAGAGATTGGGTCTTTACCTCAGAAAAGACAGCGGAAGAATGGGGCTTTTTATTGCTGAACAACCAGAAGGTGCTGCGAACACTTATTTTTTGTTGATCCTCTTGGATGGAGCTAGCATATAAAGCAGCAGCATACAACCTCTCTGGCTAATGTGTGCATGGAACAGAGGGGATTTGTTACGAAGCACCCTGTGCAATTCCCTTCTCTGTGCTGTTCTGTCAGAGCCCTTAATCCTGATCAGCAACATCCCCTGCTGTCCCCTGAGCCACTTGCTGTGCCTGAATCTTAGTGTGGTTTCCAGCACTGATGCCCCAGAGGTGAGCATGAGAGCCGGCAAAGTCACTTCACCCATGACCTGATAAGCGCTCAGCACTTAGCTGGGTGCAAGGCTGCCCTTCTGCTGCCCCACCAGCCTTTCTGTATCTTAAGCATCATTATTCTCCAGTAAGATGATCTTGTTGCTACTTTCAAAACAGTACAAGATTGACAGAAAAGACGTTTTTGAAACTTCAGGATGTGAATGTGCCCATGAGGATCCGGACTGGTGTACGGCACTAGGTGTAGCTACTGGAGTGTAATGCTGCTAATATTTTTTCCAGGCAAAACAGGCTGGTGTCAAAACACTTACTCTGCTTTGGTAAAACTTAAGATCTGTACGATAATTTTCACTTCCCTTGTTTAATCTTTTAATTCTTACTGAGGTCTACGAAAGAATAATTTCCAGAAAATAATGCTTTCCTGATAATGAGTTCTACTCTTATTGTAGCATAAATGACTTCGACCCAGTATGTTCACTGAATTTTTTTTCCGATTTGCTGCCCTTTTGATGTATTTGATGGAGAGGTAAGGGTAAGTCTGGGGGGGACAAGGCAGGACCTTCTGAGTGTGGAGTAAGCATTTGTGTCGTTGTACGAGGTGAGCCCTCCTACGTGGTTTTGGTCATTTGGTTTGTGAAAGAACTATTCCCTGACCATGGTCACGGAGGAAGGAGGGCGTCTCTTTACAAGAAGAGAAGAAATTAATCGAGCTGCTGAAAGTTGTGAGCTGGAGGCTCTGAAAAGATAGCAGCTGTCTGCCAGCATGGGGCAGGGGAGGGCGGGTTGTGCCAGAGAGCAGTGAGAAGTGTGTGTAGGGGTTGAAGTGAGAATACTCTTAGCTACCAAGGAAAGGGTGAGTCAGAGCGTGCTTTTCAGTGCGAGCCACTGTGTTGAAAGCAGAGCTGATCAGTTTGCAGAAGGCATGGTATGACCTGTCTGTAGGAGTGCAGGGGCTGCCTCCCAGCCCTGCCCCTGGGCATCCCCTTGGATGCACACATAGCAGTTCAACAGTTCTGCCCTGTCCTTTTGCAGATGAGCTTTGGGAGACCTCCGCATGTGGGAGATGTGACAATTTGGATAAATACAACAGTAAACTGCGGCGTAGGTAGCTGATAGCAAGCTTCTCTTTTGCTTACAGTTAACTGCAGGGCACACGATTCGTGTAATATTGTATATGCAGTCCATAAATCAACGTGCAGGATTTTGTAGGCATGAGTGGCAGTACACAAAGGCAATTTCTGTTTGAAATCGCTCTGCTGTTTTCCAGCCCTGAAGTCTATTGCCAGCAACACCAGAGGCAGCTCCTGATGTGACTTGCCCTGAGTCTGAGCACTGCTGCATTTGGCTTTTCTTGGAAACCACTCTTTCTGGCAGTCTAGAGTATGGATGCATATCAGTTGATTGGAAAAGATGCTTTTTTCAACTTAGCTCCTGGTTTCCTTGTGTAACTGCATGGCAGTGAGGAGTTTGTATTGGTGACACCAATAAAATACAAATCCCATGACAACCAGAAATATGATATTTTACCTGGTGGCTTGTTAAGCATAAACATTCTGATGTCTTTGTTTTAAAGAAAAAAGATCCTGCATTTTGCATTTCTTCAAATATTTCAACAGATCTATGCGCCTTTGTACATTTTTGTTTTCAACGTGTTCTCCATCTTTCTCGATGGTCAATTAAAATGCAGATGATGTGTCCTGGCTTGTAAGATAGATCACTGCTGACGTGGTGTCATGTCTAGGCTAGCTTATGTCTTGATAAATACCTCTGCTGTCCACTGGGAGATTAAACTTTGTGGCTGCTGAGGTTTGTTTGGGGTTCTTACAGGCAGATAAGACTGCCTTACTTACTTTTTTACATTCACATTTTCTAAAGAACATTTGGATGGTGTTTGCTGTTGAGAAGGTGGCAGTGGCGTAGTCAAGCAATTATACCTGTATGTGAAACTGGCTTTACCATTTCATGAGTATTTTAATTTATTGACAGGAGTGCTTTCCTGAACGCTCTTGTCTCTAGAGTGGGGAGATGAGGAGCTTGAGCTGCTGTTGTAAGACCTCATTGAGCTGTCTAGCAGAAAAGATTTCTTTCCCTGAGCCTAATCCGGCAGGAGCCCCAGAGGGATGTTATCAACGAGGCACAGCGGTGCGGGATGTGAGCTCCAGGCATTGAGGGCTGTCTGGCTGTTACAGCCCTGTGCTTGGGGGCTGTGGGGTGGGAAAGCTGAAGTGCTGAGCTGGGTGCAGGCAGTGCCAGGCTGTGCCAGGTGCTTTCTGGGGAGACTGTGGGAGTGGTGAGCAGCCAGCTCCTCCAGCGGGGCAGGTACTTGGGAGATTTGCTGCCTCTTCTCTTTTTGGAGAACTCTACCCTGGACAACCCTCTAAATACCAAAACTGCTGGGTGCCTTGGCGAGGTTCCTGAGCTAGCCCAGCACCTTGCTTCTTCTAGCATAAAGTTGTATACGAGTACAGCATTTGGTTGTGAACTTCTGAATCTGTGCTGGCTGCCCATTCTTGAGCATAGGCATGCGGCTTCTTAGGCTCTGCCACTCTGTGACAGTAGGAGGATGTGGGAATTTGTAGGCAAAGGCTGGTTTTGTATTCTAGTGTGCAATATTTATGGTTTCATTTCCATTTTAGATGCCATGAAAGTGATTGAAGCAGGCAACTTTATATATGTATGTGTAAAGCATCTCTCTGCCCCTCACTGAGAAGTGAGTTGTAGAAAAAAAGCACTTAAATCTGCTCAGCTTATTAAGTGCAGGCTGGAGTCCCATGCGATTCTGCTTAAAACATAAATAAATGGGAGTTACAGTGCAGAGTGCTGGGTAATATGAATTACGGGTAGAAACTGGCGATTAGTTGTTGGCTCCTGTCTGTGTGATCTGCTGTTGTGCTGCTACAGATGAAGACAGATTAAGGCCAGAGATGGGAGGAATGGCAAGGAGGCTCCCTCGTGCTCACCTGCCTCTTTGTGTCTGATACTCCTTGTCTGAACTGCAGCAGGATTTTAGCCATCCCTGCCTTGCAAGGCCAGGGCTCACTGCAGGCCAGGCCAAATGAGAGGAGAGGTGCTTGGTATGCCCTGCTCTGCTTTCCTGCCCACCCAGCTCCAAGCTCATGCGTATTTCCGGCATGTGAACGTGCAGGGTGATGGAACATGCAGCTCAGGAGTACCTCCAAATACAGAGAGCACTGATGTGCATTGTTCTGTACCAGCACTTCACTGGCATGTCAAGCACAGCAGGGTGCTTAGGGGACCAAAGATCCTTATAGCATGTTGTTGCTCATCTGGTGATTTTCTTCAGCTGTAGCAACTAGTAAGGTGCTACAGCGATAGAGAAATTGTCTTCTAACTTGACTCTGAGCTTTCATTTCCATTTTCTAGATTATTTCTTTTAAAGTCGTAGAGAAGCTTTAGTTTGCCTCAGGTTGTACAGCTTTAGACTGAAGAATGGAGGACGTGTTCAGTCAGAAGTAGCAAGTATTTTGTTCTTATTCTGGTATCAGGAGAGCCCAGTTCTCTCAGAAGTGGGAGCTGCTCAGATCCTCGGTGGAAAGCCAGCCCTAGAGATGTGGGACTGTGCACCTGGAGCTGTTAGTCCTCCAGAGAGGCCTGAGTCATGAATCCCAATCCTTGTTTTGCCACTGTCACAACCTTTTCAAGGGCTTGTTAAATTTGTCTGCCATTTTTAATATCGCAGGACATCCAAAGCATACCTTTTGCTTTTATTTTCAGTCCAGAACTCCAGAACTTACACGTTAACTCAGCCAAAAAGCCAAGTATTTTTTTACTTTTAGCCACATAATATTCTGCTGTATCCTGTCCATTTAATATTCATGGATGATGTTTTCTCCTAGAGGAAGATTAGGAATTATCCCCATGCCTTTGGCCTTGCAAAACCCAAAGTGTCAATTATTATTGTGATTATTATTACTACTGTTATTTTCATCTTGCAACATGATCAGGTGTTCTTGCAGGCAGCTCTGCCTCGCTGCTGTAGTGATGTTCTCAGCAGTGTCACCTGGAAGTACAAATCTCTGGCAAGTAGATCTCACAATTACACTTGCTGTAGAAGGGGTAGAAGTGCATGGACTGTGCTCAATGGTCTTTGTCTTTTTTTGTCTTGCAGATTGAGGGATTTTAATGGCTTTCAGGTAGAAGCCAAGTGGAGACAATCAAAATGAACTCTATGGACAGGCACATACAGCAGACCAATGACCGGCTGCAGTGCATAAAACAGGTAAGCTGAAGGTGAACATGGTTACTGCTAGAGCACTGCGTGTTGTATGGCAGGTCGTGATGAGCATTATGGTCTCCAGATGTGTGATGAATACCCTGGCCTTTTGTGTGGAGGAGAGTGGGAGTGAAACATTGTAAAATGACTGCAGAGAAGAATATCTGCTGCTGATGTCTAAACCTCAAAAGCCAAACTTTCCGTTTCACCTTTCTGAAGAGCCATCAGTCTGGAGATTCAACTAAATCAGTGAAATAATGTTCGCAGCTTGTTTTCCCCTCTCGTCTGAGCAGTTTTCTCTGGCTGACTATTTGGTAATAATTCCTGCCACTGCAGATTTAGATGCTAGTCCATCCTGCTGTCTGTTCTATATTTGTGTTAACCAAGTGCTTTGGGACGTATACATATTTATTCTTGAGGGAGCACAGCACTTTGCTATTCATAGATTTCTTTGTGTGGTGGATGCAAGAACCTTAAGTCAAAGGAATTATCAAAAAATAGGTATGGGGATGGTACTGCATAAGTCTAGATCTCTAAACTTCTTATCTGTTTCCGTTCTCTTACCTTCAGCAGTCTCCATTACGATTAGTTGTGTTTGCCCATATATTTGTAGAGGTTTATGTTATCTGGAATACATTTTAATGTAAATAACAGATGAAATGCGTTTACTTGCAAGTCTAGCCATGTAGATGCTTTGGCAGGATATGAGAAAAAGAGCAGAGTTTGAACCAGTCATTTTCTCTGTGTGTTTTCTTTATATGAGAGGATTTCGGAATAAGTCGAACAAAGCTAGTTTGTATGTCAGGGAGCAGAAATAGGAAACTGTCCCTGCAGAATTGCTGGTCGTAGTCCATCCTTGGCCTGAGTCTGTGGTGGCTGTTTTTTTAAAATCTCTTTCATTACTCTGTGGTGAAATTTAATGCATCTCATGGCTGTTTGAAGGCCTGAGGGAAATGAATTTTGGGATTTCATCCCAGTTCCTTATGAACTATATGGTTCAGAAAAAGCATGCCCTTGGCTGTCACAAATTGGTGTCCTTTTTGGCCATCCTAGCCCAGAGGATGAAGAATGAAGTGACTTACAGTACTGTTTAACCTTCCAGCTGCATGAACAAGCCTTCAGATCAAGTGGAGACAAATGGAGAATGCTACTCAGTTCCGACTTCTAGAGCTCCCAGTTTTTGTACATAGAGAATTTCTGTTATTTTAATACAATGAAAGAATCTCAAATTACTTTTTCTTTTTACAGTATTATTAAAGAGGTATTTTTTACTATGTAATGGATGCTTAGTCAGTGTAAGCTTCTAACTTCATTTATACCATGCTGGTTTACACAGGCAGATGAAGGCAGAGAGGAAGGGAATAAGGTCAGACTTTCCACTGTTGGTGGAACATTCTTGATTTGATTTGATCCCGTCTGGAAGAAAGCTTAGAGACTTCTGTTGGACAGGGCATGGTTGCATAATTGCTCTGTTCTGCCAGACAGCAAGAGATGCCTAGCAAGGAGTTTCCTGCCTGGGAGTGGTTGCAACTTTAAGGTCTCCATTTCCTATAAAACCCTGAATCAGTGAATATGAGCGTTCTTATTTTCAACTCATGACAAAAAGTAGTTAAACAAGCCAGTGACTTACCACCAAAAATATAGAGCATAATCTTTTTTGTGAAAGTTGCAATACTTGAGGTTTAGTCTGAGAGGAATGACTGCTGTTTGGTTTGTCCTTGAATTTAACATAGAGACTTTTTTTTCATAGTTCCAAAATCTTGGGATGGGAGAGAGAGAAACTGACTCAGACTGGCTTTTCAGAGGAGACTCTTCTGTCACACAGCCATAAGTTTCCTGCTCTGAGATGTTTTACCTTGTTCTTTGAGACAGGTCATTAGCTGGCACAATTAGCTTAATACCATGGCAAGGCATTGCCAGATCACCCATGGAGAACCAAGCTACTCACTGTTACATGCAGTACCTTACATGATCATGTCAGTGTACTGTCACCAATTTTGGGGGATTAGCGGCAAGATCAGACACAAATCTGCCTGTTTTTTCCCCAGTCTTTCACCCTTTCTTCCCAGCCTGTGAACAAAATAGCAGTGCTGCTCTCCTGAACAGACATGTGCTTGCAGGCCGGTTGGTGCAGGAGCGGCTGCACAAGGGGCAGAAGCTGCCCTCCCTTGGCACCCACCCATCCGATCGCCCTGCTGGCAGCCAGGCGCACGTGGTCAGCTCCACACAGCTTGCCCAGTCGAGACACCTATAAATGGCTCTCCCAACGCCTGGGCAGGCAGATCAGGTTGCAGCACAAGCTGCTGGCTTCCAGCTCTGGCTCGTGAGACGCCCACAGTGTCCTTGCTGACTTCTGTTTCAGGATCAAGGTTGTGTTTTACTTTTATCTTTTTTTAGCGTTTTCCAGCTACAAAACCAAAACTTGTATATGATCAGCTGGTTAGGAAATGAAGAGCGTGTGTGTGTTAAGAACTGTTTCAGAAGAGATGAAAGGGCAAACTGAAGAGGTGGCTGTGTGTTTACACTTAAAACCCAGACTTCTGTGGAAGGCTGGAACAGCTTGTGTGGTCTCTTTGTAGCTGATTCCCTCACTATTTGTAAGTGTATGTGCTTTAAAATCAAACACTTTTTTTAAAGTTCTGTGGAAAAAGCCAAAGTAACAGCCTTCTCCTAACACATGCAATTAGTTTGTCATAACACTGTGGACTCTTAAGGATATGCTGAAGGAGACTGATCTTCGGAGTGTGGGCTTCTTATCCAGAATTTTTTGTCCACACGAACAAAACTGTGGAAGGCTTTGTGCTCAGCAGAGGCCCAAGGGCCCCTGAGCTGCCCTGCGCTGAAAGCCTGTTTCCCGGCCAGCACTGCTAGCTTTGGAGATCCACTGCAGCTGCCATTGCAGGGCAGCAGTGCGGGGGTTGCACCTCAAGACCTCATGGAGCCCAAGGCTAAGGAAAGCTCCAGAACTGACTCGTTTTCTTACCTACTTCCTTGCAACTGCATAGCAGCCCAACAGTGCGGGTTTATCTAGGCAGTTGTTTTTTTTTTTGTACCATGAGCAAATGCCAGGCAAAATCACTAGACTGCAGACCCACTCATGTCCATCCTCACCCTGATGGGATCAACTTTCAGAGGTTCAGGATGTTTTACATCTAGAGACTTACAGATTTGTTGTTTCTGCTTGCTGGCAGTCAGTTTGGAAGTTTTCTACACATCTCTTGGGAAATTCTTGAAAAGAGAAAGATAAGGAAAATCTCTGTGTAAGTAGAAAGGAAGCCACCCTTTTCAGAATAGGTGTGTGAGATCTTCCTGCTGCACTATGGGCAGCTATCAAGGCAGGTACTCGAGCTGTGCTGAAGTTCTAGTAATGGGTTAGTGGGAAGTATGGGCAAGTTCTCTGGTGTCCGAAGTGTTTGTGTTGAGAACAGAGAAGGCTGATTCTGCCACATGTGTCACGTTACATCAGAGCACATTGAGCAATATATCCTCAGATGATGCTGGATCAAGCAATGAACCAGGCGTAATTGGAGGCACACATCACACTGCTGGTTTCTAGAAAGAGATTAGCATTTCTCCCCTCCCTTCTTCCCTCCTTCCCTTCCTCAGGAAGGCTTGTTGAATTGCTGCAATTGCCGTGCTTTATAATGCCTCCTGAGCTGTTAAGAGAGAGAGATGCTAAAAGTTGCAATTGCTACATGTTTGCATTGATCTTTTCTTTCTCAGACTGGAAACAAACAGTCCCATTTATTTTATCATTCTGCAAGTTGGTGTTTGGTTGCTCACTTGCAATTCAGAAGAAAATAGAATTGTCTTTATTTTTACATAGCTGTTAGCATTTAAGCCCTGAGATGTTCGAACTAATCCTGCTTTCCAAAATTATTGATGCAGATTCATGTAAATGCTCAGCAGTCCTAAACATGTCATTTATAATGTATTTTGGATGGTATAATATGGGCAGATGTGAAATTATAGCTGGAAAGGTTTTAATAAAGCTTCATGAAAATTGCATTCTTCATGAATTTTGAAAATTAGAAGTCTTCCTATGAAGGGCACATTTATTTAGAACGCATGTTGTTCTGGTTGAAATCCCCATAAAATGTTACTTTTTTTTTAAGCAGCTAAACATGAAATAACATACAGTAGGAAACCTGATGGTACAAAAATTTAAAAAATTTAGAAGAATATATTCAAGGAACATAATGTTTTTGGCTTGTTGACTGAACAGTCCATCAGTAACATCTTAGAATATTTTTTCCTTCCCTGAGAGCCATAGCTGCATATTCATCTGCTTTCTTGATCAGTCTGTAGAAATATTCCTCTGCTAGAGTTAAGTATGTTTAGGAAAAACTGACAGCAGACCAGCTTTCCTGGCTCCTCCAGTCCACTTACAGACCTGTCAATCAGCATTCCTGCCTTGTCAGATTCTGCATCCCAGTAGGCGACTGCTCTGGCACAGACAGCGGAGCCACAAGGGAATGAGCAAAGAGAGGAGTGCTAGAAGCACTTCTGGTGGGGGAAGCACTGTCCTGAAGCTTGCAGCATTTGGATATCTTGTTTGTCTGGTGAAATGGCTGAGTACAAGAGATTTCAGAGGATTGAATATAACCCACCATCTACGGTAGGCTTGAAGTTGATGCCGGCACAGTTCTCCCCTTCCCAGTCCTGTTTCTCTTTTTATTGCAGCTCTGTCCTCAAGGGTTGAGGTATTAATATTATTAACTTTTTTTTTTTCAAAGAGAAAATACACATTTTAAACTTACAATTAAAACGTCTAGTAGAATTGTATTTAGATTAATTTTATTTTATTTTTTCCTTTGCAATTAACTAATCGAGCCCAATGCTTAAAATTGCCTATTGGTGAATAAGGATGAACAGTTGAAAATTCTAGAAATCTGTAAGCTAGTTCATGGTGTCACCTTGGTGTCAGATGAGCATAGGAAATTCTTTTTGTCAGCAGCTGGGTCGAACTCTGCAGTGAATACGTGACCTAGCTGGCAACATGTCTCCAGCATCTGTCATACCATTTCTGGCTCTTCGTGCGTGCGTGCTTGCTGCTTCATTTCCCTTGGTTACGTGTGTTGGTGCAATGGCAAATCCCTAGCAGGTACAGCTTGTACAGCATTTGCACTTAAGGGCCTTTGCAAAAGCAGAAAGTGTTTTTAAAAAAATTGTTTGAAGTGTTTGAAGTGGTAATGTTACTGTTAACACCAAGAGCCTTCAGCTGCACAGACCTTTACTGTCATCTGCTGAAAGAAAACTTCCCTTGTGTTAATAGCTCCTTATTGCTTCTGTGCTGTATAGAAGAAGAACCAGTACTGGTGTGCATCAGCAGGTCACAGAGCATGTGCTGTGGGCAGTTCTGCCAGCCCATGCAGAAGGGAGGGAAGGGCAGGCTAGTGTTTTGAGAACTGACAGGCTGGTGCTGTAGAAAAGCCTGTGAACTAGAAACTGTGTCCAAGTATGCTGTTTCACATTTACCTCTTACTACCTAATTTGTTATTGTGCTTTGGATGGAGCCTGTTGCCTACCAGTGGAGCATGTCCTGTGTGCTAATGAAAATTCAGTCATTTTTCCATCCTTTTTGTAGTTCAGATCAATGCCAATGTACAAACTACTAATGTTCATGAGTTTGCTGGTGTGGGTGTAGCTGTCCTTTTTGCTGTTGCCCACGTTGTATCCCATTGACAGAATGCAATGCATGAAGTGGACAGCAACTGCTACAGTGAAAAGTTTCCTAGTGAAGGAATCAGATCCCTTCACTCAGCTGGCAGACATGCGTTAGGCAGCAGAAGTTGGATGATGTGGCATTAGTGGACTTGGATTTTTGTAGCTCATTAATTCTCCTGGGCTTTGCAAAAATTCCCGTACTACTCTAAAATTCTTACCTAGTAACGATGAATCTAAATTTCAAAATGATTCATCCTGAGAAAAAGAACATGCTTATTAGTCTCATCCTAGTCTCTCTCATGACTAGGAGAATGAGGGAGGCCTTTGGAATACCTTGGAATTATGTTATTTCCATAGCGTTCTTTGCAAGGCAGATCAGGGTGAGGGAAACATCCAGAAAAGCATGATCAGGTATTTGTATAGCAAACCTTGGTAGAAGGAACCATTTCATCCTTACCTGACTCTTCAACATGGATTTTTTCCTCTCACACTGAATTTGTGCTGTTAATATCTAACTGCTGAAGAGAATTGTGCAAGACATATGTTCCATTTCCACAGATGCATATAATATAGAAATTGATAAAAAATAGTGGATTCTTCAAATAACCTGGAAGAGGAATCACTGCTTTTGGTGATTCTGCCTGGTAGGACCCATTAAAATAGATCAAGTGAATTTAACATCTTCCACAGTGCCATCAGTTCATGCAGCAGTCATTTTTAATAGTCACCTTGAGATTTTATCTCTGTATAGATTAAGAGATTAAAATAATAAAGATTAAGTCTGTTGATTAAAAGTGCCGTAAAAAGCACAACCAGTGAGTAAGTAAATTACTTAAATGACACAAAAAAATTTGGAAGGCAAAGTACATCAAAGGTACTGCCATTTCACTGGGTCTACTGAAGACTGTTGCTTTTGGTTCAAGACAAGTGCATTTGCTCTCCTGAAATTTAGAAAATGAAGTTTTGGTTTTTTTTTAATTTTATAATGAGTTGATTCAATGCATAAATCAGGTGATTTTGAGGTTTTTTTCTCTCTTTTTTTTCCCTTTCACCTTTAATTCATTTTCTACTCTTGTTTGCATTATTGCTTTTTTAAAGGCTGTACTACTGACAACAGCTTTCTACTCAAGGGTTGTTGTCATGCTTCATTGATGTCTTTAAAACATCTTAATATGGACCAAACTGCATGAAGAAACCACTAACCCCAACTTTTCAAAATGGTGGGGTATGTGCCTCAAATTATTAAATGTTCATAGCACAGATTTTTTTTTTGTTTTGTTTTTAGGTAGAATTTTCATTTTCCCTGCATCCTTCACTTAGTCTTCTACTTAAGGACACTGTGATGCTGATTTTTTTATTTTTTTTTTTTTTAAAGAATGCAGGCAAACAACTTGAAGACAAATAAGTCTATTTTCATAAATAATATTTATTAATAATTTAAGTAAATATTTTAAAAGTGCTATAGTATTTGAAAGAAAAAAAAACATTCTTGGAGAAAAATAACTTATTAATACAGAAGTATTTAGGGCTCAAACTGCTTGCTGAAAATAATGAGGACATCAAGGAAGAAAACTGTACTGTTGTGTTGTCTATTGAAACAATGAAGAAATGTAAAGAAGCATCAGCGTCACTGCGGTCATCACACATGGAGACATGTTACACTAGCGTGTTATGAAGGGAAATATTAATGGCAAATGGCTTGTTTTGGTTACCAAGAAGAGTGAGTGAACGGGTTAGTCAAATGGATTTCATAATTCAAAGGAGCTGAAATTGCAGATTTAAAGGTAGAATGGAGCCTTATGTCACTGAGCATGGAATAAGAGAAAGAACAAACATTTGTTCCTTTGTTTCTTGACTTTTTTTTATAAAGGCACTCTTTGTGAGTTACTAAGGAGCTCTCTGATTCTTCTGAGTCGTTACAAAACACACTGTTCTCAGGGCTCTCAGCAGGCCAGGTGCTGGTTGCATGAAGGATACAAAGTCTGGACTGGGTGCTGCTGTTCCTGTGAACAGGAAGATGACTGGCCACTTGCATGCCCGACGTCCATCAGTCAGATCTGAATCCCTATAATTTCCTTATGGTCCAGGCGGGCTGTGGTAGAGCAGCAGCAGCAGGGTCTATGGATGTTTAATTTCTTGCATGTTCGTTTGTGTAACACAAAGTTGTAAGTGTACTGCAATGAAGTAGCTATTAAAGATACAGAGTAAGGATGGAAAAGTAATTCTGGTCATCACAGCCAGGGAACAATTCTTGTTGTAAGCTCTGCTGTGTGTGGTGAGGATCAGGACACTGCATTCATCTCTGACGCTTCTGTGAAACCAGCAGACATATCATGATTGCTGTATTGTCACTTCCGTCTTGCAGCCTGTGCATGTGTGTGCAGTCCTCCTTACAGATCTCGCAGTACGTGAGACCAAGGCTGTTCAGTCAGCAGGCATTCATCTTTTCTGAAGCCAACACTGGTTTGTAAACACATTTTATATGACATGTCAACTTGCTTTAGCAAAGGGGTTGGACTCAATGATCTGTAGAGGTCCCTTCCAACCCCAGCAATTGTGTGATTCAGTGATTCCCTATGAGTGAGGCATCTGCAGAAATTGCATTAGTACTTCTGTTCTGTTACTGCTCACAGTAAATGAACACCTTGTCTTTTTGCAGCTCAGTTATGCTCATGTTTTCTTTCTGTTCCTTTTCTCGTTTGTTTAATGTGTCTTCAGTGATTATTCACATCCTCAACTCCCCCACTATTTTTGTGTACTTAAAACATCTGATAAAGAGGTGCTGGGCTTTGCTGAGCGTTTACTGTTTTTTCCCTTGAAAAAGAGGTTGTAGTGCGCAAGTAGGGCAGAGGTGATTCCCTTTCACTCTGGTTTTATAAGAAGCTGTGGACTAACATGGTTTTAATCTCTTTCTCAGTGTATCTAGTGCCTCTCAAAATGTGAGCTTAATAAAATATTTATAAAGCCTCCAATGGAATAAACCATGTAAGTGCAAGATAATTCTATTCATTAGGGATCTCTCAATCTCACAAACACTAAATTTTGGGGAGGAGGGAGGGATTATCTGAATACAAAATGCACAGCTTGAGCCTTTTAATTTTTTTATAAATAAAACAATCTTTGATATTGAAGGGGACTGTAGAGAGTTGAACTACATGTAACCGTGTTCAGATAAACAAAAAACACACTCCCAAAAGAAAGAAAATATCTCAGTACTCCCCTCTACCCTCTCAAAAAAGGAAAAGACCGTTGGTTTTGAATCTTCACAGCAGACTCATTTTTAATATACTGAGTACAGCAGCTCACATAGATGGCCTTTCTATAATCACATTACTTGACTATGAAAAAAATAGAGAAGCTGCCTCTGAGTTATGGCATTTTCTACTTCTGAAGCTCATCCCCAGTTAATGTCCCATGTTTCTGTGACACCCCTTGAGCTCAGCTGCAGCCAGTGAAGGGTATGGCATGGAGAGAGAACATTTTTGTGGATGGGAATCAGAAGTGTGTGCCTGCGATGGAAGAGGAGCTCACGGCTAGGCTCACTCGTGAAGCCCACTGAGGCTTTTCAGGAATGAGGATGGGATCAGTGTATTCCAGCGAGTGAGCGCTGCTGATTTGCAGGCCATGTACTGCTTGTGTGTGGGGCTGATGAGCTATCAAATTCAGGTCTAGGAGGAGCATACTTGTGTGCTGAGTAATGCCTGAAAAACTGCCTTGTCTCCCCAGGGTTACTCTGTATCAAAGCACCAGGAATCCTGTTTACATTCTTGAGATAGGCGATTGCTTTTTCTTTCAGGGCTGAGCTCCCTTTGCCAGACATGCAGGACCACAGTAAATCTGCTCCGTGTTACTCCAGTTGAGGGACACGTAATCTTTGTCTCTTTGCACTTTCCCTGTCCCTTTCTTTCCTATGGTCATCTCCCCACTTCCATTCAGTGCAGCAAGTCCAGATGAATGTTCAGCTAAACAAAAAGTAGTGTGAACTGCCTGGTCAAATGTGCCAAAGCACCAGGACACCAAGTGCCGTTTCTCAGTGAACAGAGCTGGTGCTCACCAGGGGTACAAAAGTCACATTGGTACACAGGAAGCAGAGATCAGCTCCTTCCTCAGACGGTGTCAATTGATTTAGTCCCTAAGGACCTACTCTTTTCATAGTTTTGATCATCCTGTTTTTTATACGTGAATCTTGACAAGGTTTACATTTTGCTTTGCTTTTAAATCCTTAGGTTGTACAGTCATGTGAAAATCTTACATTGTGGAGGAAAGCTTGAAAACCTGCACACCAGCAGCTAAAAATAGCAAATGCATCCTGTGAACTTCAGAGCTGTGTACATGCATTTCAGATGTCATGAGCCCTGTGCAAAACTCACAGCATGCTGAGTATCTAGCACATAATGCTGAGGAGGTGGATTAGATGCTGGCTTCTGTATGACCCACAATTCGAGATGTGTAATGCAGTGCGAGACAAATTTTGCAGAACTTATAGATGAACCTGTTATGCAAACTAGGAATGATTCGGCTGAAGTCTGAGGAAAAAACACGGAGTAAATATCTAAACACAAAGCTTCATCGTTTTCTTTTGGTATATCTCTTTGTATGCATTGTGCATTAGGGAGAACAGCAAGGAATATTAATAGCAAAAACATATTTCTCTGGGCAAAAAGAATCAAAAGTGCTGTTATTTCAAAAAGAGGGGAGGGTCTTCATTAGGCAGGAGGAATATTTGTGCTGTGAGCTGAACTCTGTCCTCCTCCAATACTGATGACATAGCTCCACCTTGGGGAGAAGCTTTGTGGTGCGGACAGCCCAGAAGGCTGCAGGCAGGGGTGCTGATCCCTCCCAGCCCACCTCGTCCTGCTGCCGCCTTTGGGTCAGCTTGGGCAGCCTTGTGGGCAGGTGGGGAAGCTTTCTGCCCTGTGTGGAACAGTAATTCTTAGAACAAAGAGCTAGCCTGCACAGTTTAGGGAAAGAAGGTCTTGGGGCAGCCTGTCCTGAGAGTCTGTGTGTCAAGGAGGCACATCCTTATTTTCAGGTCCACCTCAGTCAAACACCGGCAGAAGGTAGTGCACTGTGTGCTGTGCCATTCCTGTGAGCTCTGCAGTGCCCTGCTTCTGCCTCCTGTGCTGCTGTGGTCAGGGCAGCTGCACAGGCCATGTGGCTCGCAGCACCATGCCACACACAGTGCGTGGGTCTTGCTGCTGGGCCCAGGCTGGCTCTACTCAAGGAGCAGCAGCCACAGCCTTCTGCCCCACCAAAGAGCAGCTGCCACCCAGTTTTGATTTTCCTGATTTGCTAAGCAGAGGTTTTGCCAAAAGTGCAGCGTGAGCAGACACCGCGTAATAATGGGTTAATTTCAGAGGGAAGAAAAAGCTGCCGACAGGCAAGCTGGGTTTTCTTTTCCTGCACAGTCAAAAGCTCTGTCTGCTGCTGGTGTGTTCTATCGCTAATGTGAAATTCCCAGCCTCGTTGATTAGTGAAGCTAGACAGTAGACAGGGTCCAAGTGGCTAACCATGTGAGAAATGCAGTGACTGTAGGCTACTGTTAATTAACCTAGAATCTAGCAACATGGCATCGTGTCTGTGTGATAAGTTATATTATCTTCAGCAGCTCAATTAAATCAAGGAGTGAGACACAGAGCAGACGTAACTCGGCAAAATAAACAGACAACTTGAGTCAGCCTTCATAATTTGGCGCGACATCACGTAAATAAATGCAATAACTTGTTTAGCATAGTTAAGCAGTTTGCTGCTCAAAAACTTATTTGCATGACATCTCATTTTGAATAGGTTAAGTTGCGGCAAATTAGGACTTTGTCTTCAGTTTGATGTACTCCAAAGAAGGGAGAGGAAAAAATCCTCCACCAGAAATATGCAGTTTGTAAATTCTACATTTGCTTTCTATAGCAACTACTTGGAACATATGGATTCCGTGTTTAAATGATTCTTTTTCCATACCATTGCTGTCATGAGACAGCTTCAGCCCTGTGTAATTGGTCTTAATTTTGGCTGTGACTCTTCCATTACTTCTTAGACTGTTCTCCCTAACATACACAAGTGTATAACTAGGTTGCAGTCCTTCATATTTGAAGGGGATAAGGCTGTTGTTCTTGCTGTATTTCAATGTGGATGTTTGATTTCAGTTTCTAAAATTATGTGGAGTCCTTGGTTGCGGGAAGTGGGCTGCACTCACTTTGGTGTGGGTGTGAAGACTGAAAGTACTCAATTATGCTGTAGTATCTAATTTGAAAAAGATGCATTCTTTATTACATGTGCCTATTTCACACATCTGTGATGTGAAGCACATAGTTTGGGGCTCATTGCTGAGTTTTATTGCTTATTGGGAGTTTTTAGATACCTTCTAATTGGGAGGGAGTAACAATTTCCAGAAACAGCTGTATTTTGTAATGCATGCACCAAAAATTGCCACATATTAGCTGCTCCACATAAGTCCCCATGTGAATGTCATTTTCTTCCTGCTGGTGACCATAAAACAGCAAATCATGAAACAGACACTCAGATGTTTAGTGTGAAAAAGAGTAAACTTATGTCCTGCTGTACCTGCATTGTCTGCTTGTATTCTCTGTTGATATACAGCAGTGATCTGTTCCTTATTTAAATAAAATGTTTAAGCCACACATGGGCATGTGCAGCAGGTAGACAATCCTGTCTTCCCCAGAATCCAGCTCAAATGCCAGCTCTGTTCTGGAAAGGAGATTTGCTGGTACAGTTCTTTCTTGTGGAACACAGGGAAGAGGACAGCGAGCACCTTTGCTGTTTTCTCCATTCCTCACGCCAGTCTAGTAATTAAAGTGCTGCAAAGAACATGGGGTTCCTTCCAAGACCAAAAAGTAAATGACTCGAAGAGACTGTCTCTTCTAAAGAGCACCACCTGGTGATCCCTGCAGTAATGAGCCATTCACATGCATCAGGTATCTCTGTGATCTCTGTTCAGTCCAGGATTACAAAATATTAGTCTTTTGGAATCAGAAATGATTAGTCTGAGCATTTTATTAGGTTTTGCAATAATGGAAATTGTCATGTTTCACTTAAAACTGTCTAAGATGCAGATGATAGTGCAGCCAGTCTGGTAAATAATTGAGTTCATTGTCTTCTTTCATCTCCACTTCAGATTCTGTTCATACACACTACTTGTTGATAGCACTGTAGCTTGCAAGCGTGGTTGCAGGTCCCATCTTTCATTATTACACTCTTGATTAGCAGCTTTGAAGACATACCAAGGTGTGTCGTAGAAACATCTGGTTCATTGTTGCTTTTTTTCTAAACCATCCATTAGTGATTTTTTTTCCTTGTTTACATGAGGCACAGTTTCAAACTAGACTCTCCAGGCTCACGCCTTGCTTCTGTCAAGATGCTGCCAGTAATTGCAGTTGAAGAGGATAGAGCCATGCGTGGAAGTGCTTCACAGCAAAGCTGATGGATGGGTCTGGCAAAAGCCTTGTTTTGTACTTCCCTTCTTGGATCAAGAGCTAAGAAAATCTCTTTAATTTCTTGCTCCGTGAATATAGCAGATGTAATAATATCCTTCTTAGGCAGCCTTTTTGTTGTGAGGGCATGAATGACATTAGTGCTTTTTGCCCCAGGTGCAGTGTTTAAGCTGTCAATAAATTAAAAAAAAATGATGGTAGATATTTGGATTATTATTTGGATATTATAGTTTCTTACGTAACTCACCTGCCTTTGTGCTTTGATTCAGGCAGGATTTTTCTTTGCTTTCCATGCTTCCCCTCAAAAAGTAACCTTGCCCTTTGTAATCTGAAAAAGAGAAATCTGAGGAAAAATGTAATTTAAAACATTAGGAAATCAGAAAACTGTAAGAAATATGCCACAGAAGGAACTTTGTATAACTGATAGGAGCGTCCTGTGGGATCAGCTTTTCAGTCATAGAAGCTATGGAAGTATATTCCTCAGAATGTAAAACCACTGGTCTTTTGCCTTCTTCTTGTTGGGCTTGTTTGGGGCTTTTTAGTCTTTAGTTAAATTAATAGAATTACTTATCTTTTCCAGCTGGTTTCTAAACTAATTTCAGTTGTGCAGAAGCATTTAAGAAGTCATAATTTCAGCATACCTTCTGTATGTAGGAGGTGGGCTAGGGTATTGTCGTGCAGCACTCGGTCCTGATGCAGTGAGGACACATGATGGGAAGTTAAAGGACAAGTAGCTCAGCGACATAACTGAGGCCTTTCCTTCCAGATAGAAGTGCAAAATTAGTGCGTTTTGGGCTTCTGCTTTGCAAAAGGGATACTACTTTTCTGTGATGCTAAACAGAAATCAACGTTATGAGATACTGAGCTGAAAATAAGGCTTTTGGCTGAGATCCCTTTCTGCTTTTCACTTGTTAGCCTAAACCTGTACAAAATTATTCGGGATTGATCTTTCATGTCTGTTTCACGTGTGTAGCTTGCAAACAGTAACAGTGGTGAAAATAACAGTATCTCACTCAAGTTTAGCACTTTTCTCCTGCAGATCTCGATTCATTTCACAAAAAGGGACAGATTGTTAAAGGCATTTTCAAGTACAGAGTTGGAAATTTCTCCATGAGGTGTTTCTGAGTGGTAGGGGTGGTTGTTTTTAGTTTGTTTTGATTTGTTTCTTTTCCCATAATGAAATAGCTCAGTTTCTTCTGTGATATGTGCCCTATCAGTGCAGCATGTGTTCAGTGAAATGCAATTTGTTCACCAGCTTACACGCATTTCTTGCCTCCTGGAAACAGTATGTTTGATTGTAGCAGAGCTTACACGTGATTTTGTAGAGAGGTTTGAACCAGCTTCTGTTTGCCCTGCAGATGGAGTACTGAAGAAGTAGTATACACTGAGGGATTTGCTGTCAAGCAGTCACTTCTCGGCAGGTCTAAATGAAACCTTCAAAAATGAACCTTTTCCCTTCTGCTTACACGATGCATAAGTCAAGCTGCTGGCCTTATTCATGGGGCGGTTTTTTTCATAGAAAGACTTAAGATATGGTTTCTTATACTTATTTGCTTGGACTCTTCTCTTTTGTGTATAAACAGAATGGTTTGACTCCTCCAACAACAAGATAATGAGCTGGCAAGAAAAAGTTGCTTTGTTGTGCAGCCTAGGTGAAGCTCTCAGGTGAGGTGGTAGTAAGAGCTATTGTCTGTATTTGTAGAGCAGAGGAGAAAATCACATGCACAGTGCCTGTCTACTATTTCAGATTCTGCTGATATTTAAAAATCCATGCCCTGCATGTCAGTCATCTCTTGTTAAAACAAGGCCTCTGACCAAGAGCCTTCTTAGAAGAAGGATTCCAGTAATGTCATTCAAAAGCTCACAGACTAAGAAGTCCTTAAAACCTGGCATAAGAGTGATTTTTTCCTCTATTTATGGTAGAGTTAATATGTATGCAGCTTCTCAGGCACCAGGGGAAAAGAGGAAAAAACGAGATTGTGAGTATTATCATTAATCCAGATGCTTAGAAGTGAGCATGTTTTCCCAAATTATGCTACTGATTCAAAAATAAGGATGTATTTTTAAAATGATACCTTTGGGTTTTGTACCTTCTGGTTAAAATTATCATCATTTTCATGTTTTTCTCAGCTATTTCAAGAATTATAAACCTACTATTTAAAAAGATGTTCACAATTCCTACGTATGCTCTTTTCTTTTTGCTTCCTTGAAAGACTTATGCAATATTATTCACATAAATTGAATTCCTTCTTTCCTGTGCCCTCCCTCTGCCTCTGCTAAAATGCTAGAATACTTTAACAGTAGAGCACTTTGAAGGATGATATTGTCAGTTATGATATCAGGTAAGTTTACTAAATGTCTCAAAAAAAAAAAAAGGGATACAATGTGTTCATTACAAAAGCAGAGATGAGTGTGGCAGCTTAAAATTGCATTTCTCATGCAGATTTTAAAAGAAAACCTTTATTTTCTCTCAAAATTATGCCAGATTCTTCGGAAGTAAGATTCCATTCTGAGATTTCTACACACTTCCAGTGCTTCCACATTTTCATCTGTATCAGCATCCCAGCCACACCTCAGTCAAGAACAATTCTTCCTATTTTTGTCATCTCAAAGTTGGTCCCCAATTGCTCACTGTGACGCTTCATGATAAACAGAAAGCAAAATTCATAGAAGGGATCAGTGTATCGTGTCAGTTTGGCTCTGTCACTGGTATTTCCTGAGTCTGCTGGCAGGCAAAGATGAAACTCAGTATTAGAAGGCATGGCTGCACTGGTATGTCCCAGCAACTGAGCATGAGACTAAGATTAGGATTTTGAATGCAGAACTGAAATTTCACTGAATTTAGATTCAGACAGTTTTGGTGTCCAAGTAGAATCCATTACAGTTTGCAGATGTGAGAGGTAATGTTCTGGGGGTACAAATATGGATAACCTCTGGAATTCCAGCTGTAGTTCATCTCTGACGAACAAATTCATATTAGAAAATCAGGAAGTCTGTGATAGTAATGAGAATTAATTAAAGCAGGATAGTCTGTGTTTGCTATACAATTTTTCGTTTCACTTCCAAAATGTGTACCATTCCTAGCTTCCAAACTTTGCATTAACATGGTGTGGAAAGCAGCATATCAGCCTTTGTGTATGTTATTTACTGTGCTTCTTCATTTTCCTTTGCCAGCACTTACAGAACCCTGCGAACTTCCATAATGCAGCTACAGAGCTCCTGGACTGGTGTGGTGACCCCAGAGCCTTTCAGAGACCGTTTGAGCAGAGCCTGATGGGTTGTTTGACGGTATGTCCAGTCCGCATGTGGTGGCAGTTCTGACCCACTGGTTTATAACGCGTGTTGTGGCCAAGGGAATCTGGTTTTCTGAGTCTGAATTTTGTGTCTTTCATCATTTTATCTTTAACACATGAAAGCAGATGCTTACAACTGTTTATTTGAGTCTGTTGCATCACAGGTAGCAAGATTTAGTAGCAAGAAGTTAATTAGATGATAAAATGAGGAAAAAAAATAGTACGTAGTACATACTAGGTTTCCTTACTTGTACGTACAGTATTTATTTTCATGGTTTGAAATTACCAACTGAAATATCTCCCTGTGGAGTTAGCAGACTTCACAGGCATTTATTTTCCTTGCCTCAGCCTTTGGTGTTTTGAAGGTCTACTTATATTCAACCTCAAGCATACAGAACCTCCAGCTGAACAATGTTTCTGCGTGTTTGGTTTGTTGCATGTATGGATTGCAGATCTAATCCTAGCATAATAATTACAACAATTTTACTGACTTCATTGTTTTTCCTACTATTCATTTCTTATTAAAACTGCTATCGTTCCTAAAGCAACTTGATTATAATGCATGGAAAACATATTTCATTGTGTGCTCAACAGCATTTTTTGTTTTCAGTGCTTTATTTCCCATACATCCAGCAGCAGGTTCCACTCCAAAATTATTATGTTCTGTCAAGGCTTTAGAGGAATTGAACTCTGTCTGTAGTAGGAGTGTTTTAAAGCTTCACTGCGATTTGCAGAACAAGCGGATACAAATAGTTAGGAAGGAGACAGAAACTGTAAAATGATTGATGTGGAGATCATCTTTGTACTTGCTGGGAGGGAGTAAAAGCACATGGATTATTCTCACGCAGTATGCAACTGATGCATAAAAAAAGACACTGAGACTTAGATTTAGTTGCAGAAATCCAAATGTTAAGGAATGGCTCCATCTTAGTGTGCTCAAGTGTATAGCATCCTTCAGACTTCTGTGTTGAAAGGTTGGAATAAATCCAGTGATATGAGAAGGTGTGGATTTTATTTATACTTTCTTAAACCTTAGCTAGTATTTTGAGGTTAGCATTCAAGAAAGGAGACACAACACACACAAGTATGTGTAGACAACCTGTACACTATTTCTCTGCAGATTTCTGCTAGAATGCTGTTAATCTGACATGCAATTTCCTTGCTGCTTAAATCTTTTCTTTCTGCATAAACAGACTTGCAGCTCTGCCCAAGTGCAAGGTTTAGAAAGTTGAGAATTAGTGAAATACTAGAATATTATGAATAAATTTAACATCAACTTCCTTAATGATGTATTCTGTACTATTAAGAGTCTTTTTTTTTTAATGCTGATAAAGTTT
Source organism: Lagopus leucura (assembly GCF_019238085.1). NCBI lineage: Eukaryota > Metazoa > Chordata > Aves > Galliformes > Phasianidae > Lagopus > Lagopus leucura. The sequence goes on along the minus strand of NW_024962255.1, from coordinate 11,778,186 downwards.
ATCAATGTTTTGCTTTGTGAAGATGATGCTAGAAGAAAAGAAAAATTAAAAAAACCAACAATATGAAGGAGTATTCAATCTAGAACAGGATTATTGTCTTTGCCAGTATTTACAATGACCTTCAAAAATAGCTTCCCTTAATACTCCTATGCTTTTTAAAGCAAGTAGTCTCTACCATCATTATAACATTTGAGTTCCGTGGATTCCCAAGGGCAAGTGCATTTATTCCTGAAATTCTGCAAAAGCTGAAGATGCTTGCTTATAAGGCTCCTCCTCTTTATTGTACAGAAGGATTTTTTTCTCTTATGACACTATTCTGTTAGCTCTCTGATGAGAGAAAAAGCACTATACTAAACTGCTCTTAGATCCATCAAAGGATATGAGAACATAATATCCTACTGGTGGATAATGCAGTATGTACTAATGCATATTGAAATGTATTAGTGTCATGGCTGCAGAAGGGCAAGCTCTTTCAGGAATGAACAAACCATCCATTCACACACATCAAAGTTTAAATGCATCCAGGTGTAAAGCCAGAGCACCAAAACACATCTGTTGTATTGTGAGTAGAGAATTTAATGGTAGCTCTGCAGAGCTACCAGATTATTTGCTTCTTTTGAGTCTATTTAATATTTTTGCAAAAATTAATTCAGTTGAATTTATCTTATTAATTTTTTTTTAAAAGTACTCAGAATCTTGACATTGTGCTTTAATGTAATGAGTGGTTCTTAAATTAATTCTGTTTTTCCTGTGCACCATCTTTCTGTGTTCATTCTTGATAATGTCTGATCCACTTTGTAACAACAATGTGTTTTCATTCCTGGTGCCAATCTAAGAGAACCTGAAGGGATACAGAAAAAAAAGGTCTTAGAAATATTCTGTGTGGACATCACCAGCAGAACTTTCAACTTTACTTGTGGAATCACTTCTTTTGATAATAATATATAAAATAGGTTGCTAATGGAGGTTTCCTGTTCTTGACTTGTAACGCAAGCATTTACAGAAATCAGGCTAGCTAAACAGACAGCTTATGTTGAGCAGTAAATAGTTGACTTTTATGTATCAGCAGTACTTTGATATGACTGGAATTAAAATCGCTGCTATAGGCTCCAGTGATGATCTATGCAATCTAAGAGGTGTGGGTTTCCTATCTCAAAAGCAAACTTGGGAGTTGGTACAGCAACTGAGAATTTATCAGATAGACAGATGTGTGTGTGTATGATTGTATTTGCATCACTGTTATGTCTGAAGAATCTGATGGACACTTATTCTAAAGTTTACCTTTTTATGTTTGGCCATAACAGAAAGTCACTGAAATGAGCAGGTAATAGAAGTTCATAAAAAAAGTCCGAACATTTTAACAAATAAATAAAATGTCAAGGATGAAGGGATCAGCTTTGAATGTGCTTTCTTTCTTGGAAGTTACAGGCTGCAGAATGATTTCCTTTAACAGCTTTGATGGAGCACATGTAAACAAATTATGCTCTTTCTCAGGGACAGTGAGCTCCTTTCTAGCTTGCCAAGGAAAGATAGGCGTTAGTTTTCTACAGTGGTCATTTTGAAGACAGATAGAATTGTCTGTTGACAAAAAAAATGAATAAAAATTGAAATAATTAATTCTGTAACTTATTGAAATTGTAGTGGATATGATTTTTGGTATGTGACTTCAACTCTTGCACAGTGGTAGAAGGAGCTGTAAAATAGCCTCTGCTTTCCACAAAGCAAATGTAGCTATAATTTTATTATAATTGAAAGAGTTTCTGATTCTAGAGCTTGTATCTAATGAAGACTTCTGAGATGAGATGATATTATGGTAAGATTAATATTATTGGTAACTTTAGGATTATTGACATTTGAAAACTTGCATATGGCGTTACTTTACTTTTGGCTCACAGAAGTAACTGTGTTCCCATATAGCAATTAATAAACAACTCTAGTTTGGCTGGACAAGGTTGTCTCATTCTTCGCTCCTTTTTTCTCAGATCCACTCTAGTCTCTTCTCACAGGTCTGCTCTTGCCAAACAGTTGAACTTGCAAATGATCGCACTGAGGACATGGTTACCTTTAATGTTTCTGCTGAAGCAAAAATGGAAACCAGAGGACAGCTGAGAGCAAAATGGACAGATTTAAAGACTTGTCTGATGCTGCTTTCAGCAGAGGACAATAAAGGCACTTCTTCAGTCTCTCATCGTTCTTGAGAGTTACAACACACAAAAGTTCGTCATTTTTAGGACTCTTCAGTAGTGTGCTTGAAAACAAAATACTGGAGAGAGAAGCACAGCTGTGTGCAGTTGCTCTGTAACTGTACCTACAGGGTTAGTCAATTAAATCCTGACACCAGAATGGCTTTGGATAGTAGAATGAATTTAGGTAAACGGGACGTGCTTACCTGAGTTAGCTGTTGGCCTGAGCACTGAGCGTAAGAGAGCTTTTCTTGTGAAAAATGACCACCCTGGTTGGGACATAAGACCTCTTCTTATCTGAAAGTTGACTCTTCCTAGCCAGTTTGACCACAAAAAGCTGTGCTGAGATATTCATTAAAAATGTATTTATTTTCTCCACTGTCTTACTGCTCTACATTTCCTCTCTGAATGTTGGGTCTATCTCAGTCATCAAATGTGAGAAATTCATGCATATTTCTTTAAGTGTTTCATCTCTAAGTTGAAAGAAATAAAAACACTCAAAGCTGCAGTCCTAGTTGTACTCAATCCAAAGATCATGGATTTCATTTGAATCTTTTGTATTGGTTCTAGATCTCAGTACTTAAGAGAATTGCTGAAATAACAGGCATCTATGTTTAACCCTTGGAAGTATCTATGATAGGCTCACTTTTGGTGATTGTGATACATTGTACAATAACCTTTTGATCTGTATTTCTCCTTGGAAAATTGTGGAATTTAGATTGTTTAGATTTTTCAGTCATTTTTAAAACTAAATGCTTATGTCAGTTCATCCAATGCAAAATTAAAAAAAGATTTTAAAAAGTAGGAGAAAAGCCATATCTTTGAATTATGTCAAGTTTCCACAACAGGACGCCTCAAACAGCAAAACCAACAAAGTCCTGCTAATGTGTTCACAAGGTATCTACTCCTACTTTTTCTTCACACCTGGCTAGATTCATTCTGCTTAATGCAGAAAAGCATATAATCACAGTCAGCATAAAAAATCACTTTTCATAACCATTTAAGATCTGAATCAGAGTAATTGCAGTTGGAAGAGTTGGTTCAGCACAGTCTATACCTAGAAAACACCAGGACGCAGCTGCCCATTAGAGCCCTAGAAGTGTTGCTTTTAGTCTTTGCATCCAGGACTTCCAGAACAAAAAGTTAATGTGGAAGGAATTCTTCTTCCATTGTCCTCTCTCCATGCATTTGTGAAGCACATGTTTATATCTGCTTTCAGCACACAGCACCTTGGGGCTCTGTACAAGCTGTACTGACGGAGTACAGCCAGCAGGCACAGAACAGTCCTCTCTAGAGCAGCTCATAATGCTAGCAAATAATTCAGTGTTATTGGCTGTCATATGACCTTAAGATATTCTAAAAAAAAAAAAAAGATTTTTTTTTTTTTAACTTGATTCTGTTAGTCATGTTATTTTACAGCTTTGAAGCTTTTGTTTGAAATGTGCTGCTGTTCAAATTAAAATGTTTCTGATATCCCTATATTACTTTCTTCAGGTGATGACTATGTTTCATCTATATTGTTGCTCAAAACCTGTCAGGACTCAGGTGACAACAGTATTTCAGTGACCCAGTGATCAGCTGGCTTCTTTATTAAAGCATTTTTCTCCTCTGGGAGAAAATTTCAGTTAGAGTTGGTTGAGTGTGGGGACCTTCTATTCAGTTCTTAGGCTTGTTAGAAACACGCACGTTAGAGGAGGAGGAGGAGGAAAGGAGGAAGTATCGGTATTTTGCATGCTGTGTTTCAGGAAGTGACAAAGAATTAGGTAGCAAGCATAATATTTTATTTTATTTCATTTTGAAAATACAGTCCTTATCCAGTAACTGGGGCTGGAAATATATTTAAGAGAACACTAGTTTGAACAGAGACTTTTACATTTGCAGAACCTGTCTAGCATCTGTTTTCAAGCATCAAAAGCCAAAAACTAGCTAATGATGTGTAACTTTTACTCACCTGCTTTGATTGTCTGTATTGTTGAGGCAGCTCTTCTGCAATTAGAATGTAAGAGTCTCATCAGACCAAGACTTCAGATCACAAAGATATCTTCCTCCCTTTCTCTTTTTTCTACTTAAAGCAGATCGCCATTCATGTTGCAAAATTCTTCAATTTGCTTCCTGTTTATCTGATCTCTGTGTGTTACCAAGGGGGAAAAATTACCATCTACATTGCAGAATTCTAATTACAAAATTTCTGCTGTAGTCTTCAAACTGCATTCAGATAATTTCAAGTATGCACAAGTGGCTGAACACAGAGCTGTCTGAACTAGCAATCAGCTGGCATTTTTTAGTTTTGAGCAGCCAGCAAATTGAATTGGAAAAATTCATTCTGATGCCAGCAGGGGGGGGTGCTCTTGACTGCTGCTAGTTAAGAGATTCTTTGAAAGTGCAACATAATGGGAAGGGAGTTTTGTAATAAGCAGCCATATAGCCCTCTTGATTAACAGGCCTGTTAGGTTAAGAGGTACGTTGTTCCAGTACTTCGTGGTGTGATGACAAGAAGGGCAGGGAGAAGAGCTTGCTGGGGTGTAGATCCTTAGTGCTGCAGAAAGGGGAAAAAAAAGAAAAAGAAATGCAGTTAAATTCAGCAGAGAAAAAGAAGTTGGTGGCTGAATTTCTCAGCTTTTCTCATTATTAAAACTTAACTCTCAAAATTTTGCCCTCACTGTCAATGACCCTGTCATTTGGATCTGTGCAGAGCTGTGTCACAGGTGGTGAATTTGACATCTCAGTTATGAATGCAGTGTTGTCCAGATTAAAGGTTTGAACGGCTTTTGGAAATCAGATTTTTGTACTGGCAGTTACCATTAAAATTATGGTTTTTTGCATGTAAGTATGTATTAGTTTTAGTATCAGTACTGTATCTCAGTTAAAATAAAAGCTGGATGTTTCTATGTGTGTAGCAAAAATATTAGGAAACAAGTTTGTAGAATACCATAGAGGAATACTAAGTGTAGAACCTTGGGTTGGCTGGCTAAGCAGTTTCCTCTTTATCATTATGGTGTCATTGACAAATATATCTTTTTCTTTTCTTTTTTCTTTTTTTTTTTTTTTTGTGCTCTACTTTTCCTCTGAATTTCATGGCATATATGCTTAGGCCAAGTAAGATACATGCTCACAGCACTGCGGAATGAGATCATGTTTGAACACACATTGCTGCCTGTGTGTCATCTGAATCTTTGCCTGTGCACTGAATTTGAATTTGCAGTTAGAGAAAGCCCGAGTATGTTAGCAAGTGGTATCAGATCACTTAACCATAATGTTGATAATTGATACCATGTTGATTCAATCCCACCTGATGAACATTGTTACTCAAGTATGATCTAAATCATGGCAGATTTTACACTTGGGACTGTTGCTTGTGTGGGGTGCAGGCAAAGTGGCATGACACCAGCTGGCAACAGGTATCCACATTGCTGAGATTAAGTTTAGGATGGATGGACCTAATAGAGCTTAATATCCTATCTTTTTCCCTAATCTTAAGTGTTTTATAGATATTGAGTAGTCTGCTGTAAAAACCCCAACCCCTGGACTCCAGAGATTGCTACTTTGTTCTAGTGCCTGAACCTCAAAAGTTTTCCCAGTATTTATCTTCAGTCACTTATACACTGGGCAGATGAATTCTAGTTGCACATGAATCTGATGGACTCATGGTGATGTTCTGCATGACTCACATAATACTGATTTTGTGCAGATATGTGAAAATTGATCTGCTCTTTTCTCTTGGATTAAAATGAAACTATTGATACATTCTTCAGAAATTCATTTTCAACATTTTATTCCTGTTGTTGAGTCTGAATTCATTTATTCAGTATTTCTGCCTCACCAGTTATGCCTAATTTTCTGTTTGGGTGTCCGATTTTTCTATGCTATAATAGTTCATACATGTTTTAATTTTTTAAAACATTTCTGTAGTTTTTCAAGGTTATTTTGAACTCTTATCATAGTCTTAAGTGCTTGCAGACCCCTCTGCATGTTATCATGTAGAAGTTTTGCAAGTTAACTTCTTTCATTGTCTTTGTCAAAATAGAACACATAGAACACATAGTGGCCTGTATCTAGGACATGTTGTGATCTGGCGGAGGAATATTAGTCAATAGTTTATAAGGAAGTTTATAAGTTTTTATAATTTTAAAGTTTTATAAGTAAGTTTATGCTAATGTCATCTAAGCTCTGCTCATCTGTTGTATCGATGCCATATTGAGCAATGTCAAAAGGCCTATTTGAGATAAGATAGATGTACTACTTTCCTTATATTTACAAGGCCAGTTAACTCATCGAAGAAGAAAACTGCACTATGCTGATGGATTTGGGATGATGCTCTGTATTGTAAATGTAATACTGATTTAGTAATTTATTTTGTTATCAGACTGGGTAACTGTAATTTCTAAGATTCACCTTTTAACCATCTTACTAACAGAGATTTGGTGTGTGCCTCCAAAGCATCTGCCTTGAATGAACTCCTGGCAATAATCACAAGCAGTTACCATGTTTGCCCAGGCTAGTTCCTTTGAGGCACTCTGAGATATATTTTATTTGGGTCTACTGGTTTGAATATACTAAATTTACCAACAGTCTTCTTGTTGATTCTTTGTGTTTTCTGGACCATATTCATGCAATATATTTATTGTCTTGCTTCTGAGAATCCCAATGTTTATTTAAAGAGAGAGGAAGTCCCTGGTATACAAGTTCATAGGAGGAAAGCTTCCCCAGTATCCAATGAGCAGTATAAGAAATGATGCAGTGCCTCTGCAGCTGTGAGCAGCCTGCAGCCCTTGTTGGAGGGCACACAAACCACTGTTCAACTTTCAGTTTAAAATAAAAGTAAGTATTTGGCTGCTACTTTTGAGAGAACGATGTTAAATACAGTCACTTAAACATTTTTGTGAGCCTACAAAGACACTGGACATAAAGTGGACCTGCCGTATCCATGTAGGCAGGACAGTGGCTGAGAAGCAGTGTGTAGCATCCAAAGGCTGGGGAGCAGCAGGACATGGCGTGCCCTCCTGAGCACTGCCAGAGCAGTTTGTTTCACACAGCTTCTTCCAGCCTTAGAGGAGTGGGGAGAAGAAAAACTTGGGTGGAAAATAACTCTTGGAAATTTTATTAAAAGTGTTTGTTTTCCACTAAGTAGTTGAGCATTTTGGTTTTGCTCTCTGAGGGGAGGAAGATTTTCTGTCCTCTCTTTCAATGGAAAACCTGTTAAATTTAGATTATTTTTTAATAAAAGTGAATTTTAATTTGTTTTCCTTTATGACTGATGAAAAACTTAAGCAAAGAGTGACACTTGACCAGCTGACTTCACTAGGCTCACAAATTTGGGTTGTTCCTCCTCTCACTTGCTCTCCTGCCTGCTGCTCTTGTGGGAGAGGCACAGCTGGCCCATACCATGTTGAGCTTGCACAAGATGGTGCCCAGGCCAAGGGCATGGCCAGCATTGTGAGCTCTGCTTTCTATCAGTCACAGCAGGGTACAGAGTGGGATTTTCTCTGACTGTTAGAGGAAATTCAGAGAAGGAAACTGCTGCCAAATGAGAGTGTAACAGAGTAGACCTTGGCCTGCTCTTTCTTTCCAGTCTCTTTTGCGAAGACATTGCAATCATAGATAGTTGTGGGTTCAGGAGTTTATGGTTTTTGTATTTCCTGAATTATCTTAGGAAACATGATTTCCATAATTAGCATAATGTCAGTTCAGAGTACTGACTAGACCTGTGGCTAGTGTGTCTCAGTATTTATAACTGCACTTTTAAAAATGAACTAAGCATAGAAGCATATGATGCAGGTTTCTTTAGTTATTGTGTGCTTGCTGATGAACGGCCGTATCTGCTTTCGTTCCTGACTGGCTTCAAAATGAGTAGTTTGATGATAACGTGCTTTTTCAAGAAAGAAAATGGGAGAGCCCTTTCTTTCTGATATGTGGTGGATGGTGCCTGAAGGAAATTAAATAATGTTTACACGTTAATGGCACATTGCCCTCAGGAACTTTTAACAAGGCTTTCATTAATTTAAATGAATTTTTCTGTTTCGTACCGATCCCTTCTCTAGCATGTACCTGTCAGTGAGCTGTGGTAGCACTGGGATTCAGAAAGGGGATACTTAAGCGTGGAAATATCCCCTGGATCTCATAGCAACCCATCATTTTTTTCCTCCTCTTGTTGATCTTTAATGAAACACAAAATATCTAGTTGTTATCTTATTGTTCTTTTCTACATATTTTGTTTGTTCTAACCTTTATCTTGATGCAAGTTCAAACCCAACTTCATAATGAAAATATTAAGAACTGTTGTATGTAAAGGATTAAAGTTTGATCTGCCAAGTTAGATGTTTTTTGATTTATCAAAGATATTTACAGCTTTCCTCCCAAATTATTTTCTCTTTCCTGTAGTCAACTTAGTCAATTTTAATTGTAAAGAGAAACAAGAGCTAAAATACAGATATGATTGTATGTTGCTGGTAGTAGTGCTGTGTAGTACTGATAATTCCAAATTCTCTTTTAACTCCCCTGAAGTCCCCTACTGCTCAGATTTGAGACTGGGAAAGTAGAAGAAATTAGGGAAGCATCACTCCTGCTTAGTAAATTCAGATGAATTTGTGATTTCTAAATTAGTTGGAAAAGCAACAACAAAAATCTACCCAGAAATAATATCTATGATACTTCTTTCTTGAGAAAGAAATCTGGTTCTTTACTGTTAACTGGGGAAAGTGGATACTGGAAAAAAATTTCCAAATAATAAGCTTCATGTTATAGTGTTCAGAATGTAGGCCAGAAAGGTGAATTCATTCATAATCTCTAGGTTGTCGTATATCTTGATTCCTTACTCTGTTCTGTGTCATTGCATCTTTGGGGAGTCAGTGCTGGACACGGGTTATTGCACTGTCACTGATTTAGAAAGAATTTTTCAAATGGAGACGGGTGGGAAAAGGGTATTTTCTTGTATTCTAAGCTATTTAGGGCTGGAACTTTCTTTTACTTCACTCAGAGACATTGTGTTTTGTTTCTTGTGGAGTTCTTTGACCACTGTTTCAATTCAAAGTTTTGAAAGAATATGTTAAGAATAATCAGTTTTCTTTATGCCTCTGAGTCTGAAGTCATCCTGTGCAACTCAAAGGCAATTAAAAGCTCTGCTGTGTACAACTGTAGCATAGCTTGCCAGAATGACCACAGTATTGTGTTTATACTATGCAGATTTTTATGAGGATACATTCTTGGCTGATAGTTGAGTTGCTGGCCCGGAGAAACTGTTGACTACTTTCCATCCTTAACCCTGGTCGGTCATTTGCCTAGTTGGGCTAGTCCTGCAAGAAATTTAGATTCCTTCTAGTTCAGTTCCTTTTTACTGGGAGAAATTAAAAAAAAAAAAAAAAAAGAAAAAAAGAAACACCAAGCCCTTCTTTCTATATTTAATGTGTCTGGCAAATAGTCACAGGCCTATTTATTCTAAAAGCCATAGTAAATGTGTTTTGCAATACAGTATTGTTGAAATGCAGCAACTGTGACACTGATCACAGTAGAGGAGGAGGGCATTTTAACCTAAAAGACATATGCAGTGCTCTTAAGAGCAGGGCCAGGAACTGTGACCCAGGGACAGACATATAGGAGATTGCTTATCCTCAATTCTCAAGTACAGTGAAGTGTATTCTGTACAATCTTCTCATTTGGTCTTTTTTTAATTATTTTTTTTTTCTGGAAAATCTTTGTCCCTCCAACTTTAAATGATCTGTGAGGCTTTTCTTCTGGCATGTGTTTAAATAACGAGATCACCAGAAGAGATCCATGCGTTCACTTTGCTGTGCTTGCTGTGTTAACTACAGAGTCATATCATATTTGTACTGTGGATATTGCAACAGCAGATTCAGTTGTCTAACGTTACTGCTGATAAGCAGGTTAATGCAACTTTGAAAGAGGCTTGAGTAACCCCTAATGAAGCTTTCTTTATTTCCCTCTGCAGGTGGTGAGTCGAGTGGCAGCTCAGCAAGGATTTGACTTGGATCTTGGATACAGGCTACTGGCAGTATGTGCAGCCAACAGGGACAAATTCACTCCAAAATCAGCGGGTAGGAAATGTCTTTTTTGGTATATCCATGATTTTTGAATGATCATACTCTGAATAACTACTGCTTACTACTGAATTGGTTCTTTAAAAACAAAAGACAACTAAGTATACCGTGGCAACAGTGCTGCAGATCTTAGCATTTTAATAGCATGCTCTTCTGAAGACAAATGACGAAGGCAGCATGCATGTTTCCCAAGTAGTGCTGTTTGTTGTCCTGTTTGACTTTATAGATGAAGCGTTACTTTCAGAAACACTGATGCTCAGTAATCTCAGGGAGGGAATGAGCACTCTCAGACCCCTCCATCTTGATAAACCATTGATTTTATGTCATATGTCAGCCTCTCTTACATCTTTCACGTTCAATCTGTAGTTTCAGATACAGCTGTTGCCAGGCTCTCATTTCTGGACTGCATATGTATGTGCAAAGAAGTAGCACAGTTTCTTGTAGGTCTACTCATTCGTTTCTGAATTTTGAGGCAAGAAGTGGGAATGACATAACAATAATATCAAGTTGTTATTTTTTTCTGGTATTTTATGTAAATAATCTGTTATGGGTCTCTGATGAAGTAACAATATTTGATTATGATTTATCGCTTTTGCTCTTCTGTATAGTAAAAGCATAAAATGCTCTTTAAGATCTTTCTGCTTCTCACATTGTGTTCTATTTATCTGGAGCATTCAATTTTGATTTTCTTTTTTTTAGCTGATGAATCCCAATGTAATGTGTACTGGCTTGAAAAAGAGGCAGATAAATGCTCTGTTCCAGAGCGTAGATAACTTTCTGGTTAGCAACTGATACACAGTCACAGTGTTAGAACATCAGAAAAGATTACCTTTTTCCAAAGCAGTAATGTGCAGTCAGCTAATTGGGTATTAGTAGCATTTATTTTCATGTTCCTTACCAGTTTTTATCGACCCCGAACTTCTTTCTCTCATAATTGTTCTTCAGTCCTTAGAGCTCTAAGGAGTTCCTCACGAAAAAGCAGCTTTCATATCATAGCATGTTAATTGGACTCTCTGATTAATCCTTTGTATGGGAATGGATTATTAATTTTACTAAATGTCCCATGAACTGTCTAATTTTCTTCCAGGAAAACTTTGTGGAAGATGAAACATTTAGTTAACCAGGCACAATCTCCTTTTTTCTGAATTCATAGCAAGCTTCTCCAACTGTTAGCTGTCACTTCTCTGTGGGTTTTTTTAAGGCTTGTGTGAGGATTTCATGCTAGGAGTGCATTAACCAAGACTTTTGATTCCTGGTAAAAGTATTCGTACTCTCTCTCAGCAGTTCTTCCTGAGGTGTGTCTCTATCAATGTGTTAGTGGAGGTGAAGTTGTCAGTCTTGGGGTTTTTTTCATGTTACAGTCCTTTGCCTTTCTAACAGGTATCAGAGGATGGTCTTGAAAGCCACTGTCAGTCATAGAAAAACCCAGCTTCTGTGTTTCATTTCCACAGTTGTTATTTTTTTGGAGTATCCTTTTCCGTTCCCCCATGCTCACTACCCCAATCCATACAGATTTCAGTCTTCCCATTGTTAATTGATGCAACACAGGGAATCACAGAATCACAGAATCACCCGGGTTGGAAGGGACCCCAAGGATCATGTAGTTCCAACCCCCCTGCCTAGCAGGGCCACCAAACATACACATTCAGATCAGGTTGCCCAGGACCCCGTCCAACCTGGCCTTAAACACGTCCAAGGACGGGGCATCCACAACCTCCCTGGGCAGCCCGTTCCAGGGCCTAACCACTCTCCTAGTAAAGAACTTCCCCCTAACATCCAACCTAAATCTTCCCTCCTTCAACTTAAAACCATTTCCCCTAGTCCTGCTGTTATCAGCCCTTTTGAAGAGTTTACTCCCCTCCTGGGTGTAGGTTCCCTTCAGGTATTGATAGGCTGCAATGAGGTCACCCCTCAGCCTTCTCTTCTCCAGGCTGAACAAGCCCAACTCCCTCAGCCTGTCCCCATAGGGGAGGTGCTCCAGCCCCCTGATCATCTTAGTCGCCCTCCTCTGGACCCTTTCCAAAATCTCCATGTCTTTCTTGTACTGAGGGCTCCACACCTGGACACAGTACTCCAGATGGGGGAAAGTTGATAATGAATTCATGAGCTCTTCCCCCAGTGTACTGTAAAAAAAAAATATGCTTTTCAGTCTTTTTTTTTTTTTTTTTTTTTTGCTTCCTACTTCCCAGACACATCACATACATAACTAATATATTACCAGTGATCTTAAATAGTTGGTTTCACAACTACTTTAGTTTTACCATGTATTTAGTTGTTTCACCTGTTGTTCCTGGGATTTCAGCATGCCCAACCACATTGCATTTTTATTGCTCTTTTTGTCTGTATTAAGTATTCATAACTTGGAGCATGCCATAATATATTTTGTGAAATATCAAATATAGTCCCTACTCTTAATGGTGTTAAGTTCATATATGACTTGCAAGAGCTACAACATTGAATGGGCTGCTTGAAATACTGACAGGTGAGGATTACAGATATGAAATTGTTTGAAACTATCCCAATTTTTCTTCTTCAACATTTGAACATGTTTTCTGATTTCTGAAGTAACAGTGGCTCTGCTCCATCATTCAGTTATTGTAAAAATGTTGAGATTGTCTCTTGCTTATTATTGTTGTTTTTTTTAATAATGAACATCATTGAAAGTGGCATTTTATGATTTGCTTAAGTTGATAAGGATTCTTGCATGCTGTTTTGAGTAGCTCATTCTTTTTACTTTTAAGTCACATCTTTACTTTTAAGACACCTTCAACACTTCTTCATCATTTTATGACAGAAGGTTCTTAATTGGCATTATCTTTAATGAAAAAAAATTTGTTTTTCCCTTCCACTGGGCTGAAGGGAAATTTGCAGTGGCTTGAATTTGTTCCTCCAAGTAGGAATTTAATGCTCCCAAAGCGATAGCTTTAAAGATATTTTCAATCCATAGTGTGTAATTTCTGACACTCTGAAATATGAAAAGAAAAAGCTTCTCAACTTAAACCAAATTAAACCCTTTGGAAGTCCACTTGCTATTAGTGCTTCTGTATAAACTACTATGAGGATTATTGACTGATGTCCTGCAAGTCAGGACACCTCAAGTGGTCTTAAATTGATGGCTCTCAGGCTCTGCAGCTCTGCTCAGTGAAACTGGTGGATCTCCCCAGGCTGAAACTGGCAGAAAATGTTTGCTGGTATGGCTTGCTTTTTGTTTGGCTGGCTCTCCGCAGGGCCCAGCTGAGAGTTAGGAGTCAGATGGTGGTGTCCAGAAGTATCTGTATTACAGTTAGAAGTCATCTGGAGCCCGAAGTCAGAGAGTGTGACACCTGGCTTCACAGCTGGCTTGGAAATACACACCTCTGGTTAATACAGTCAGCCCCACACTGTTTATGCCACTTGGTTGAAAAAATTTTAGTGATCGGTGTCTGCTGACCTGTCTCACATAAGCTAGGAGTCTAGGGAATGATTCCACAAGCTGCGAATGGCAGGGAAGGAATGGGAAGATGGACAGCTGGAGCCAGGTGGGGCAGAAGCTTTCTCAGGTGGCACAGTCTCAGCCAGAGGAACCCACAGGAAACAACCAAGAGCCGTCAGTTCCTTAGCAGTTCCCAAATTCAGTATTGCCAAAACAGTGTTTGATGTTGCACTTTGTCTGTCTTGTTTTAATTGGCTGTTGAGGTAGTCAGCAATTAGCTAATATGAATTGTTTTGGAATATGCCTTGAGGGGACACCCGTGTGGCATGAAAAATATTGAAAAGTTGTTGTGCACTTTTAAATAGTAATGACAGTTTACTGACTGTTCCTTTTGTCTCTGCTTTCTGGTGTTTGTACCTGAAATGAAGTGGTGCCTCCTTTTATTCTTCTAGCCCATGCTGCTGCATCTGGGCTGCTGCATCAGCGGGAGGTCAGACACAGCGTTTCCCACCCTGAAGACAAAGTCTTTAAAAATATATGTCTCTCTTTTGGTGACAGCTGCTCTCCAAATCTTCCGAGGCAAATTCCTCTGCCTTGTCGTGACACCTATAGGGAATGGCACAGCAGGTTAGCTGCATGCTCATTTGCTTTCACACTGCAGCAACCTCAGTCGCTCTTAGTATGCGAGTGCAGGGGTGTTTGCGTATTCCTTTCTTTCTACCTTATGTCTGAGTTCTGCTTTCACAACGGTGCCTGCTTGGACATCTGAACTTTTTCTGAGTGTATTATCTGCTGCTTTTATTTTATTTGGTAGCTTTACTTTAAGTAAAACAGAATATAACAATCAATGTTTGTTAAAAAAAAAATCTAAGAGGGAATCATTTTCTGTGATTTTTATTTTTTTATTTTTTATTTTTTTTGATAGTTTATTGAGCTACTGAACTTCTTCATTGGTCTTAAAGCTACTTTTGCTTTTGTCAGGAGGCCAAGCTGAGGCCAGGCAAGGGGGTGACAGGATGAGATCATACAGGGCGCTTTGTCAGAAAAGGACAGTGTTCAGTATCTCTGAAAAAGAGAGAGAGACAGAGGGAAAGAAGCCCGAGGGCAGAGCTGTGCAGAAAAGATACTTTTGCAATCACTGAGAAGCTACAGCAAACAAATGCTCTGATAGCTTAGATGGGCAGCTAAGTGTTACATGCTTGATACAGAGATATCAATCCCTTTTTGATAATGGCTTGTTTTCAGTCCCTTAGGCTCTGCTTGGTGTGCTTTTGATTTTACATTTGTAGAGCAGTATTATTTAATATTCTTAATTGTATGTGAAGTATAAACTTTATGCTTCATATACATACACATTTATTTTATTTTATGTTATTTAGCTTTTATCACTATAATGTAACTGTAAAGTAATAGGGCTGCTCTTAGTCCATATGATATACCAAAGCTATGAGTAAAATGGACCCTGAGTATGTCTAGAGCATGAGTGACCTTAAAGCTAGATGAACATTTTGCCTAAGTTTCCAATAATGCTCATATTTTCTGTGGAAGGAAGGCAGCTAAAAGGATTAGAAGTATGGAATGGAAATTACTGCACCCAGTGCTGATGGCATCCCTTCAGCTTTCAGAAACCAAATGATCAACTTGCCTACATTTGGAAAGAAATAGCATATGAAATGTCAGTCTTATACCTCATACCAAAGATTGTCAGCAAATCAAGTCAGAATAGTCTCTTACAATTGGAGAAGAAATGTGAATACTGTAGTTGCGTTTAGGAAAGTGACTGACAAGAATACGTAGGCAACTGTATGAGAACGGAGTAGAACAACTGTGCTTGGGTTGCTCATGAAATTAAAGCTGAGTGGAGTTATGAGTTTATGTAAATAATAACAAAGTAAATGCTTAGAACAAGGTGAATTGTGAAGCTACAGGACAATGCTGCCACAAAAGCATATGGGGTTAGATTAGCATATAGATAGAACAAAATATGGAAATGAGAAGCAATTATGGCAGTTGGATTTGGAAAAGGCTTACAGAATACAGACACCGAAATGGAAGATGAAACTGCTTTTTAAAAGATAAAATTCAATAAACTTATGAAAAGGACTTTATAATGTGGTTCTTAATGTGATTGGAAGCTGGGTTAAAAGCCTTTCTTATTTGTGAATTCCTTAATTCTGGTTGCATTTCTGTGCAACTGTCTGATCCAGTGGGCCTTAGCATTAGTGTCCTAAAACTATCCACTTGACACACTTCATTAAGATAAAGGCAGCACTTTCTTTTAGCTGTTACCTCTTGAAACTGCTTTTGATGCAGAAACTGACTACCTTTCAGTTGATCTGTAGGTTCACTTTCCAGCTCTTAGCACAAATTCTTATTGTGTGCCCTTGACAGCTTTACTTTCTGTTTTGTATTTTTATAGGTTTGAAGCAAGGATAATAATACACTTTCCATCTACTTTTATTTGTCTGGTTTAATTAAAGTCAATATTATACAGGGCAGAAAATACCTTTTTCCCTGTAGGTGTGTAGTGGAGCCATGGTTACACCTGGGGCAATTACACTTTATTATCACATAAATAATTCTGTTCTGAAACATGCATTGGCAAAACCATATTTGTATTGTGACTAAGACTGTCTTTCCTAAAGATTTATATTGTATGCATCTGACTTGCACAAGTTGGCACCTCTCCTTGACCAAAATGAAGTCCAGTTAGTATTGCTTGGTGGCAAGTGGCATTGTCTGTAATTTGTGACAGCCTCATTTGCACTGACTGCAGAAAAGGAGATCCCAAGGAAGACCCATTATACCCAGCAGGTTTGTCTCACCCTTGAGTTTGATCAGAACAACACAGATCTCCGCCAGAACTGCAGTTTGGAAAATTCTATCTTGTATCTTGTATCTTGAGCCTCTGTCTGATTGGCTTAGCATGCAGTAGACTTCTCAGGAGCCAGGTAGCAAGCATCTCAGAGTGAAGCATCTGAAGAGCATGCAGAAAGAGAAATGCTGTCCCTACTAAACCTTAAACTCAGCTATTCTTGTTTACCTTTCCTCTGGGGTGTCTGCTGCTGATGCTTTGGTCTCCATTCCACAGAAGAAGAAACATGGGGCAGTTTTTCATTATCAATTGGTTGGCAGTTCTTCTTTAATGTGAGATTTAGGGCCTTGTGACATACCTATGTAGATAGGTATTATTTTGCTGGAATGACAATTCTATTCATTGTTGGTATTCGCTGTTGTGCACTCTTGTTTATAAAGGAGGTTGCATGACAGAGCTTCTGCTGCTTCTTTTCTGTCTAGGTGAAATATTGGGTGCTTTATCTGGCCTGTTGTTTTTGACATTTGACAGGTCCTTGTTACCATGGTACCAATTTTGACTTTTTTGAGAGATGTGGCAGTAAAACTCTGTCACTAGGTTGGAATGTTTTTTTGTGCTAATGCCTTTGCTGTAGCACTTATGAAAATTGCAGGGGCTCAGCTATAGCAACAAGGTAGCTCTATTGTTTTCTTATTCCATGCCTTAGATTTTCATGAGACTTGTAAGTCTCCCTGAACACTCACTGTACTGCAGATTTAAAGTGTATAGTGAATTAGCTTGTTGTGTAGTTCCAGAGCTCTGTCTTTTACAAGTGAGCACAACACACTTTATTTGGACTGGAACTGGCATTCTCCGAAGAAAATGTATGTTGATTTCTATCATTTTTTTCTGTCTTCTTCTAAAGACCCTATATGTGCTTAGAAACTGAAAATTTGGTGATAGAAACAGATTAGAGCTTGGTCTCAGTGTGAATTTTGATCTTTCATTTTTTCTGTGTGGAGTGATGTATCTGTTTCTCTGAACACAAGGCAAGTCACAAAGAAAGAAGGAAGGCAGCTGTGAAAAAACATACATTCATAGGAAAGAAGAAAGCAAACTCTTCAAAATAGCATTTGCCCTTTATAAAGTTACCTTTTCTCAGCTTACAGCATGCCACCCTGAACGTGTTCCTTTTTTATCTGCAGTGCATCCAAATGTACCTCCCTGCCAAGGCTTTTGTCAGCCTGTGTGTCTTGAAGGCATTCAAAGTTCAAAAGCAGTCCAGTTCCAGAGAACAGTAACATAGCCAATGGTAACCTATAGTAACTTCCTTGGGTACTGGTAGCTTTTTGCTGCTGGTGGGCTGGATGACCAAAAGCTTGAACTTCGTGAACAGATCAGATCATCAAGTTCCAGGACAGCCAATTCAATCTGTCAATGCAGGCAGCCTCTTAAGAAAAGTTCTTGCTCCTCATTCTCCAGAGAGGACACAGTTATTGTGAAACACTGGTTAATAGACAAGATGTTATATGTCATGTGTCTCCTTATACAGAGGAATTTCCATACTGAGAAGCCTCACTGAGTGTTTTAGTATTTCATCCATTTTAATGCACAGATTCAAATACACCTATTAAAGTGTGCTGACAGCAAGGTACTTAAATAAGTGCTCTGTGATAAAATATGTTCATTTAAGTATCAGTTTAAGAATAATCAACAAATCATCAGGATTCATCATTTTAGCTTGTTCTAATTTGTATTAGTCTTTGTGCCTATTCTGAGAGGGAATTCAAGGAGAAAGACCACAGAATAACAGGAAAGGGATTTGAGAAGTGCTATTAAGTAATATATTTCCAAAACAAACACAGTATTGTTCCATACAGTGAGAGTTATTTTTCTGAGCAATGCAACAGAGGTTAGAATGTTCTTTTTTGATAATGCTTCTGGATCATTTCCATTTTATGAATTCGTTTTGTCTCAACTTACTTCAGTTTCTAATAACTCACATAAAGAACACTATCAAGCTGAGTTTCCTCTACAGATTTTCCAGATGCTGAGGTAATTACCCTTTTTATTTTTTTGAATATCTGACAAAAACTGCAGGAGTATTTGTTTCTCGTTGTGAACTTATTTCAATATCCTAATAAATCCATGCTTTCTGTACTAATTCTTGACACATCTGTATATGCTAAATCATATTTTGTGGCAGTTATCAGTAACGCCTGGCTTGAGGAATAAAAGGAAGAAAGAAGATTTCACTCAAAGATTGTAATGAAGTTTAGTAGCTTAACATTAATAAAACCCAAATGAAACTAGAAACTTAGTTGTGTTGAATCTCGTTTCTGTGACTTAAACCAGGCTTTTGTGAAAGTACATAAAACAAAGCTGTGATAATGAGTGTGCTTCTGGACCTGCAAGATTCCTCCATTGACACAGGTATTGTGGAGGTTCATAGCATTTCCTTATGTAGCAAAAGGAAAAGTATTATTAAGTGACTATTAACTGATAAGATGCCTGGACATTATGCAGTCATCAGTGAATGTCTTTTTGACTGCTATTTGTCTGCGTAGTGTTTCTGCTGTACCTATGCTTTGTTGTTGTGAATATGCATTTCTTTTGCACAGTTACAAAAAAAAAAAGGTTTTTTTTTTTACTTTTCTATATGCTTGATTTTAGAGGTTCACTCTCAGGCTTTTTATCTCTCAGCAAAACATAAGGTACTACTATTTCATGTAGGAACTTAGCTCGTATGGAAAATGCGATCAACAGAATGATTAAATGCAACCCCTTTCGATGCAATCCTTATTTCTTGGAGAAATATCTATGTTTAAAGTGTACTGGGGTTACTAATTTTAGTAGGCAGAACAAGCTACAGATTTTTAAAAATCCCCTGCCTGCCTCTGTTGTCGTTTCCCAATCCCCCATGTAGGCCTCAGTAGATTTGAACCTGCACTTGCTCACACTAATCCTCATCCTCAGTTTTGGGTGTTCAGTCTGGTTTAAAATGTGCATCTTCTAAAGCAAGCTTTCACAAGAAGCATAAATTTAAATGTTTTTAAAGGCAAATTTTACTGACTTGGCTTTGAACTCAATAATAGAAGGATGAACAGGGGCTGCTCCCAAGGAGATAAATTGAAAAAAGAACATCTGCGTACAAAGCAGGGTATTTGTTTCTTGTGTGATAGTCTCCCCTCTGATTGTCTGGTCAGACCCAAATGACATTAATCTTGCTCACTCTGGTAGATATTGTCTTTCCATCATAGAAAAAAAAACCACAAATGAAATTATTTAGTGTATTTACTACAGAAGCAATTTCAATTAAGACAAAGAACCAGAGAGACCTCTAGATTCTCAGTGTGAAAAATGACTCACTGCTGGTCTGAAATGAGATTGGGAGATGTAAATTGTTAGAAATTTATTACAGTTGCTGCCTCCCACTGGGAATGTTGGAGTGGTAGTAGTGGTCCTTGAGAAGCCAGATATTGCAAAAAGCAGAAAGAGATTTTGCCTGAGAAGTCTACTAGCATGGCAGCCAAATGAGTTTGTTTGAAATAATTAGCAGTAACTGCAGTAACTGTGATTCGACCTGCAATCAATGAAGCGTTGGAGTTATCACTGCTGTGCTGTCTTGAGAGCTGAAGTAAAGATTCAGAGTAGATTTTTGTTAGAACCGAAATTATATGAATTTCCTGTGTCTGGTTTGTGATGATATCTGTTGTGCCTTGCCAGACAGTAAATTGATTTTAAATTTTAATTAATTGATCAGGTTTCTAAGATGAGCATCATTGCACGTATGTTGGAGAAAGGCTGGATTGACTTTTGTTCAGCCACATTGAGAACTGAAGAAACAAATGTTCTTCCAAAAACAGAGGTGATTCTTTTTCCTTCAGTGTGTGGAAAAATGGGTAGCTAAAGGCAGATATTTTGAGGGCTTCAAATTCAGTGTTTGTTTGTTTCCAGCCAAATACTGGTCCCAGCTTGCAGTGCTAGAGGAAGAGGACAGGCTGCGGAGCCAAAGCAGTGGAAGTGCAGCATGATAGCTGCAAGCTGTAAGCGCTCCTGCCCTGCACTGCCCTTCCTTACACCCAAACTGCAGTGCGAGCAAGATCAGCTTCCACACAAAATTACTCCGTGTCTCTAGAGGAAGAGAAAGTCATAGTGTGAAATAAGAATAATAGCTGAGAGCAAAGTCCTTAAGACTGTGACACACAGCTGGTGAATCATCAAACTGCTTCTGGAGCCTCAATGGGATCCTTTGGTTATTGATTAAACAATAACTCTGACACATGCCAAAATTGAAACTTAGTTCAAACTGAGTGGATTTATTTCTAATCTAAGAACTCAAAGCATGTGTCAGGGCAGAGAAATCAGCAAGATGCAGTTCAGCAGCCAATTTTCTTGTACAGTCCTTTAAATAAGACCCAGACTCTCTGAAGGGCAACAGAGTGGCTTTTAGCATCTCTTGAGAACAACTATTCATGTACAGGCATTTCGGCTTTCTCTTTGTCTATCGTTGTCTATCAGAGTGGGAGACATTGAGGGTGATGTTAGAAAAAACAGAGGGGAAATCCTAACACTTGGCACAGTCCCCGTTGCTTCAGCCAGCACTGCAGACTGCCTAACTTCTGCAGCTGGAAGTTAGGTTCTGTGTTCCTCATTTCCATGTGATCTGATAGAATTCACATCTTGCTGCGTGAGCAACAAACATGTGCTTTGCTTCAGAGACTGTGGAAGAGGCACTATATCAAACTCTGGGGAGAGCTGTGTTTTCAAATTGAGGTAGGATGGGTAGTATATTGACCCTATATTTAATTGATCTTAAACATGTCTATCGGATTATCTTAAACTGTGTTGACAAAGATGATAATGACCTCCCAGCATAGTCTCTAAAAAGATATTACCAATACATGACTGACTGACTGTGTAATACAGATTGTTCTGGAGAGAAAACTTTTTGGTAAGAAAATAAAATTGTGTATCTATTATATGTTTCTATTCTGAAGAAAATATTATTTGGACTCTGGTTTGAAAATGTACTGGAAACTTGGAATGGTCTGGTATGTATTGTATATGTAGATCCATGGAAGCAAACCAGTTATTCTTTCTACAGGTGCCATTTAGTCTACAGAGAAGAAAAAAATCTCTACAAGATCATTGTTCCATTGTTGTATTTATTTGCATAGGTCCTGTTTTTTTATCTGCCTTTCATCTCTTTGTCCAAAACTCTTTACTTATCATGAGGTCAGTAAAGCTATAAAGGTCGCAGAGAGATTGAAAATACAAAGCTATGCTTGAGAAAGCTTGTGAATGCAAAAATAGATGTCCTTTATAGCAGAGTTGAAGTTGCTGAAATTACTTTTAAGTTTACATGTCTAGAAGCATTATTTCTTACTGATGCCCTTTCTGAAACCACTTTTGAGAAGGCTTTCTTCTGAAAGTCTCTCTTTCTCTGGAGAGAAAGCCTCAGCTGTTGGCTGCGCAGGCAGGTGAGAAATTGTAGTATTTGTGTTTTCAGTGTGTACAGACTGAACATCATCAGTCCTGCACATCAAAGAGTGACCATGCTTCTGACAGCTGATTATAAGTTTACAGTTTTTAAAGCAAAAGAGTAGCAGTGACAAGTTGAAATAGATCTGCTCCTTTTTCTAATGCAGCAAAAGTATACAGTGTGAAGAAGGGAGAGGTTGCAACATAGGGCAGAGGGAAAGGACAGTATACACCTGCTCTACCTGCAAAGCTGGTGAGTTCTAGGTGAGCAAATTCGTGTAGGAGAGTCTGAAATTAAAAGAGAGGATAATGTTATAAAATTTACAATGAAAACCCAGATGTGCACAGGGAAACCTAATCTTTTGGTAACACAAAAGCCAAGGTAGGGGGAATGAGATGATGTTTTATGTACTGTGCAGGTAATAATGTGGTTCAAATAATACTTCCACAACTAAAATAACTAGCTAAATGAATTTTTCTTACATCTCTTTCAAACCCAATATGTTAATTTATCTTTAAAAACTGAATGGCTTTAAAAGAATTGTTTTAGTTCTGTCACTTATAGCAAATTGCTTTAATAATCCAACCCATATGTTCTCATTCTGTTCTTTTGTTTCAAAACACACTCTTGAAATATATGGAAACTTGTTTTCTTGATAGTAATCAGCTGTCTCTTCAGTGTAATTTGACTCTGAACCTATTAAAACTTATGTTTTAATGTTCTTTTTAAAGCAAAACTTAGGTATGTGCCAAGAGTTCTTGAGTAAATGAAGGACTAGCCATCTCTCTGCACATACACAATTACAAGTGAGATTTCTGAAAAATCACAAAATCCATGACAATTCTGATTATTTTTCAAGTATTTTTTACCAGTACAGTTAATGCAAACTGCACCGCAGACCCATTGCAGCACTGCTTGCTTGGCACAGCTGAGGCACCTGACAGTTGCTCCATTAGCAGTGCACTACCATGCAGTGCAGGCATCCCACTGTGCATTGCAGTATCTTAGTGCACAGGATATGGAAACCCTGCAGTGAGCTTTGTAGATTAGAATTGTGATAGACAGCAGAGAGTCTTCATGAAGAAGTACTCTTCTGGGTTCTTTATTTATTTTGAGGAACTTTCTCTGTACTTTTTCCCATAGGGCTCTACTGCGTAGAAGTACAAGTAGCCAGAAGTGAATTTGTGTCTTTTTCTTTGTTTTCCTCTTCTCCCTGCTATACCCTTCCAGATCCACCTTTTATTGTAGCAGCCTACAGTTAATGGCTGTCACATATTCCAAGTTTTAGAAGACTGTAAACACAGAATCAGCTGAAGTATCTGAGTTAAAAGGCTTGTTCAAAATGTTATCTGTGTGCTGAGTATAATTGCATGGGAATATTAAAATAAATCAGATTTTCCTGTGGAAGTGCTAAACAGAGAAGCCTGGCAGGACTTGGAGTGTTGATCTTGCTCTCTGCCTTGGTGTCCATGTCTTTCCACCTCCGGGTAGAAAAAGATTCTATAGAAAATAAATTTCTCTGTGAATTATCTCCTTCCTATAAATTTTCAGCTGTAGTATGTGGAACACAATGTTTTACTCTTCATTTCCATAAAGGGAAAAAGGTATTCTGTCTTTTCCAGAAGGTGCTTGACTTTTGAAAATAAAGATTGGACCACCCAGTTTACAGTGAGTGAAATAATTCTCCTCTCTCATCATTCTTTGATCATGAAGTTGTCCTTATTCTGGCAGGCATTTAGGCCTATGCTTGTCTTTCGAGATTTTCTTAGCCTCTCGTGCATGTTGTAAGTAAAGATGAGTTAAGTGCATTCCTAAATCAGAACCTTAATGCTAATCCTTCAGTCACTGCAAAGAATAAATGAGGGGCAAAGACAAAAGACCAAATTAAAATCAACGAGATTCTATTCAGATGAGCTCTGCTTCAGCAAGCACATATCTAATTATAAGCACACAAGTAGACTTGCTGACGTCAAAGTTAATTAAACTGCTTAAATTTAGGCACATGCTTAAATTCTTTGCTGAATCAGTATTTTTGAACAAACAAGTAATAGGCCAGCATATTGTGGTCAGAAGCATGACTTCTGTGGCTAGGATGGAGTTTAGACTCCCCCTTTCCTCCACCTCTTCTTCTTAGGCCTTGCTTCTGGGATTTCTAGTGGCAATGGCAAAGGTTATCAATATATTTAATATGACCATTGGGTCTGTATGACAGAATTGTGCCCAACACACTAAACTTTCCAGACTGGTTTTTCCTTATGAAGTGAATTCCCTTGCTGGTCAAAGCCAAATTACAATCTCCTTTTCATAACAAAATTAAGAAGGAAGAAAGCATGCAGAGAGAAGTACTGCGTAAAAAATGCCTGTCATACATAAGAAGCTCTTATTCCTTCAGTTTTTTATGGTTTTTATTTATGGTGTCATGAATAAATAACCCATTATTTGTTGGCCTTGAATCATTAAGACCCTAATAAGAATTAGGAATACAAAGGACAACATGATATGTCTTGCACAGAAATGCACATATGGGAATTTCAGCAATGTTTCGTAAGTGAGCTGGTGCTGGTTGTCAGCTTTTAACTATGCTCCCTGCCTAAATAACATAATAAAGTTGTCCTGGTGTACTAGCAAGGGATTAATCAGAGAGGTACACAGCAGAAGATCAGATTTCTTCCACTTGGTGAAATTCATGCCATGGGGACCTAGGGGCTGCAAAGGAAGTTAATAAAGTTATCAACAGCGATTAGTTCAAAAAGGAAAACCAGGTAAGAGAACTAAATCTATTTAGACTCGTGTTTTAAAACCTACTCAACATTTTGTACATATGTATGTTATCTTCCAATCACTGTTTCATGGTAATTAGCTGAGTCTACAGCTTAAAATTAATCATCTTCTTTTGGATATTGGAGAAAGACATGCGTTCATTTATGTATCCGTATCCTTTCTGATCTAAAAAAAAAAAAAAAAAAACCCACAAAATAAATTACCTTCCCTCCTGATGACTTCTACATCAGTTTCATCAACAGTAATTAAAAGCTGCTTGCTTTTGGAAAAATGCTCCCTTACCTTTGCAGTTTGACTTGATGAACAATAGGCAACCTTGTAGTCAGTACTTGCCCACATCAGATAGTTTATTTTCTGCCCATTAGTATATATTTGTAGTTATATTTGCAGACTCAAGTAACGTGAGGTGTACAAGAGACTTGTAAGTCAAATCAGAGCTTCAGTTTGACTTGGTTACTTCTGCCTAGATAAGGTGAGCAGTTGGTTGAAGAGGGAATGAGTCAGTTCTCCAGCTGGAGAGCTGAGCTACTGCCAGGAGTGAAGGACAAGTTTTGCTGTTAGGTATCTTCCACTTGATCCTCCCCTCTACAACAGCAGTTTACCATCATGCAAGCAACTTCTTTATGAGTATACTGTAAATTGTCTTTTTGCTAAACATCATTTTAACTGTCTAAAGTGTACATATGTGCAGGGTATGAAGTGCTCTTGCTGTTTACTAAATTTCTCACAAAAAGGCTAACTACAATATTCTTATTAGAGAAGCTGAAGCTGAGTATCTTCAGAAAACATTGCTTTCTGACCTTCAAAGCTGTTACCTCCAGGGCAGAGTGAAGCAAGATATTTGCCTCGCTTTTGACTGTGACATTAGTGTCCTTGAAATAGATCACTACAATCCCTTTCTGGTTCAGACTGGCACCCTCTGTGGGTATATAATATTCACTTGGGTCCTGATTTTCAGAGGTTTTAGGTAGCTGGATATGTCAGAAAATTGGGAATATAAGGTGAAAAAAATTAAAGAGGAAGAAAAATTACTCACTACATTTTCATTTCCTGTAGTTGAGAAAATGTTTCCTGTGGAAGTCTTTGGCTTAAGCTGCATATGCTGAGATCAGAGATGATTAATCCACTTCAGCAGAGAAAAGTGGCTGCACAAATCTGTATAAACTAAGGGATCTTTTCTATCTCCTTGATTTACATGGTTAAGAACTATTATGTTCTTAGCTAAAGGCACACTGGTTTAGTCTGCACCAAGACAAATGCCATGGCTTGATAACAAACTTACTGTGAATATTTCAATGATATTAAAAAGTTACTAATACTTATATTCCTCAGGTGGTTTTTATACTCGATATATATACTCTATTGATTTTATTTATTAATTCGTATGTACTTTGTCTGTATATAAAAACCAAGCATTTTGATCGATACATTCTGATAGTTTTGATGACTATAGAAAGCAGTAAATCTGAATTTACACCGGACTGGCTGAAAAATGTTAATGAAAATGAAAAATGTAATAATATATTTTATTTATTTTCTGACTAAGACATGTAAGCAAATCTCCCTGCTATATTTAGCCAAATTCATGCTAAACCTAACGTAGTTAAGTGCATCCGTTGATATCATTATTAAATCATAACATATGGGAGTTACTGATCATGGCAATACAAAGAATTAATCTTTACAGCAGAAGAAACTTTTTCAGTGGGACATTCAGCTTAAGTAACCTGACATGGTTAGCGAGATAGGTTGGAGATCAAGTTCCCTCTCACTAAATGTGTTCAGCTACCTACATCATAGATAACAGGTGAAAGCATTTGAGGTCCTGATCATCCTTCAGTGTTTTCAAGGGCACTCCATCTTTTGATGTTGGAAAAGACATATTTCCCTTCAGTGCACTGGGAGAGAACTGACACGCCATTTCAGCTTCGAGCAGCACAAAGAACTGTGTCAGATCCCTTTAGAAGTGTTAAGAAGACTCAGTGGGAAGCAAAACCAGTAAAAGTACAGTTCCTCAGGGAAGGTGTAAGTAGTAAAGAGGCACAGTCGTTCACATAGCTCAGGCAGGTAAACAAAAGTGGTCATGTTGATCTGCCAGTCACCTGTGTGGAGAACACCTCTATTTGAAGATGTATACAAATTAACAGTGGGACTAACCTTTTCTGCTTGTTGTCATCTGAGAGTACTGTCTGCTTTTCTCTTAAGAATGGAGAGAAAGGAGAAGTTACTGTCTTCTAGATACGATAGGTTCATAAATTCAAATCCACCTACTGCTTTTACCTTAGTGTTCTTTTAGAGCTGTCAGAGAGTCATGGGAAATCTGGTACTTTACAGCTGAAAAAAATCCCACACATTCTTCAGATAAATAAGCAATTTCCCACAGTAAATAGCAATGGGAACTTTTAGATTCTTCCACCAGAAAGAATGATACTAATTGTTCTGCCACTTCCCCACATCCCCCTTTTTCAGGTCAGTGTGGCACATTCCAATTCATGTTTGCTTCAAGGCACAGGAGGAATCCCTTGTGGAGAGGGAGGGCTGTTTTATCATGCTCAGATGCGCAAACAGTAAGCCTTTTGCTTCTTCAAATATCCAAGTTTAACAGTAGTTGTGAGGATTCTGGATTCCCCACACACTGCAAAAATGCAGCATTCTTTGTTTTTCCACTACAAATGAACTGAAACCCGTAATCTCTAAGCAGAAGTGATTAAAATAGTGTGGAACAGATGGTTTAAAAGCTGGTAAAGACTGAATCTTCTGCTATCTTATTTCTTGAAACAACCACATTAGTTCCTTAGTCAACTTTGAGTGGGCCACCATAACTCATTGGAGAAGGTGAAAAGCACTTGCTTCCTTTTTTCTAATCTTTTTTAAATTAAAAGATTAAAATATAATAATAAATTAAAAAAGATCTACATGTCCTTTAGTTGAGATACAACATCATTTGCATGCATGCCTGAATGGAAATGTTCTGCAGGCCTTTTAACAGTATTACCCATTTTTTTGAAATTTTGTTACTTACACTTGGGTTTTGTTCTCTGTAGGAAAAGACAAGTTCTAGTTTATAGAATTCAGAGAATAAAGATGCCACACTACTTCTAAATACGTTATGTTTGTGCTCAGGATATGCGAGCTTGATACTAACCCTTTGATTTGTACATAGAAGTTTCTACACTTTATCATGGTTCAGAGACCTCTCATTAGAAGTGATTTGCCTCCTGTTCCAGAGAAACAGATGCTTTGCATGTAAGTGTAAGACAAGGAGATCTACAAATCGTATGAGGTGTTATCTTCCTCAAAGCATCTTCTTATTTTTTGTAGGTTGCAAATTCTGGAAAGTTATTTTGATATTTCTGAATAACAACAGTTCATTAGTGATACGCTATTTTTTCTACATATCAGTTCTTTGCTTTCAGTGACTAGATCAGAAAGTTTGGCTTTTTCTGTAGGAACATTTCAGAGATGTATGTAGGTTGCTCAGAAATTAATGCCTCGTATTTATTTCTGCGGAAACTACAATAGGTACAAAGAACAAGTTCTCAACTACAAAACTTTATCAACATCACCACCACCATTAGCTATGCATTTTCACTGGTGGAAAACAAGAGCCTGCATGCTGCGCTTATAATGATCTGCATGGCCATCAGGAACACATAGCTGTAGTCACTGCTGAAATGCATCACCCACCACCCACCTCTGTGCTCACATCCACTGTTTTGTCTCCAGAAATGTTCGAGTGTCAATGAATGTCAGTGGGTGCCATCTTTTCCTGTGTGTAATTCAATTCCACATCTTTGCTTCATAAGCACTTTCATGTTTGACACCATTTTGTCAGACTGCCATCTGTCACATGGCAACAAAAAGTACTGAAGCAATGATGAGTAGGTTCGATCTCTACTGCCATTCCATTAACATCCACCTCTGATGTCATGGGGCCAACTTCATAAAATAGGAGGCATTACTTTCAGAGCAGCCATATTTTATGGACTTAAAAAAAGATTTATTGGTCAGTTTGGATTTTTGTGATACTTGTGGTTTTCCCTTTGTTGTACAAACTTTGCATGACCTGAGCATTTATAGTTTCAATGACTTGATCCTAATTAAATTTAACATTTTTGAACAACAATGTTCCTAGTGAAATAACATTTACTTTCACGTATTTGATAATGGAAAAAAGTCCCATTCAGGTTGGGAGATGAAAAATTGCCTGTGTGTATAACATGCTAAAGGAAGACAGCTAAACAAAACTGCATTTGTAATTTTTTATTTAAATGTTTACAGTTTTGATAAGGTTTAACATTGTAAATTAGAATTTAAAAATTGTAATAACTCATTTCTGCTCATGATGATTTGCTAAAGCAAAGCAATTTTGAAAAATACAAGTCTGACCAAGTGATCTACAGAACTGATAGCTTCATAGCCATCTCCTCCACCCTCATGTCAACTGATCTTTTAGGCCACCTCTTCTTTCTTCTACTACTGCGGTAATGCAAGCCAAAGAAGAACAACTGAATATCTCATTTATTTATTTTTAATCTAGGCTCTAAGGAGCTTGGTTTCTGAAAGTTGTAATTAGAAATAAGGAGGCAGCTTTGTTGTTTGTCTTGGATTCTAGAGAGTCTTTCCTCTGGTTCTTCTTCGTGGAAGATATTGGGTGTTTCATACACTGCAGCTGTATTTACTAAACCAGAGTTATTGCATTATATGTGAGACCTGCTACGACTGAGTAAGGTTTCATCTTTTAAATATTTACTTTGTTTTCCTTTCTTTCCAGAAAGGATTGAGGGCTCAATACAAAATTGTTTTTAATTCCCTACTTTTTTCCTCAATACAAAATTGTTTGTAATTCCCTACTTTTTTCCTTTAAGGGATGCAGTGCCACTTGTTAGTCAATATGTGGATGCTCAGTTTAATGAACTTAGTATTTCCTAAGGCAGAGGAAGGCAAATGGGGGGGAAAACAAGGATTTTGAAGGTTCACTATTGAAACTTCTGGTTTTCTGTGTTTTTTGTTGTTGTTGTTGTTTTTTAATTCTCCAGAATACGCAGTATAGGAAGTTACATAATTGCATACACATTTAATTTCCTCAAGGCTCCGTGTGGTCTTCATCCAACTTCTCAGATGTTGGCTACAGATGTTTTAAAATCACTTCCTCCCAATTAAACATCTGCTCTGAAGTGACAAAGTGTAAGACCGCATGTCTGAAAGGCCAATGTATGCACAGTTTTTGTTAGTAGATAAAAACTTTTTCCCTTGCCTCTGCTCTTAATGCACAGACGGTGAGAAATTGCTCTGCTTATTGAACTCTGTGGGGGAGACAGAGTGATGGTTTTAAGTATGCATTTTAAAACATGCTGCTTTTTGTTGATCTTCTGTGAAGACCTTTTGGATGTCTTACTGAGAATGCCACTTGCTGAACTATTTAAGGGTTATTTGCAGTCACAACTGCAGTCTTCTATGATCAAAAGTAGTGGAATAAGATGATCTGGTGACTTTACTACTTAGTTGGAGGGAATATGAAGATACTCCACATTTTCTAACATTTGATAGAGTGTGACTGTCATACCAAATGAAGATTGACATGGCCAGTCACCTGCTTTGATTATTCATCCCTTATGGAAATGAATGTATGCAAGAGTAAACTGACTGAATAAATAATAATAATGGTTCTGCATTTGGGATTTGAAAAATAGTGGAAGTGGTAGAAATATATATTTTACTGAATGTCGATGGGTTGAGGTAAAAACTGAAAGAAATCTGTTCCTGAAGAAGTCAAGGAAAAACCTTACTGTTATTCTGTGGGGGTGAAACCAACAAAAATCTCACTGTGGTGAAGAAAAACCTTTGCAGATAGAAATGCAGCACTTTTGCATTCAGTTCATCTGCTGGCAAATTAACTTGAATTGAAGTGTGTATAAGGGGAATGAATTTATGTGTTTGTGTATGTTGCTGAAGTACTGAGGTGGTGTCAGGTGATAACACTGTACAGTGTGTTATTTCTTTTGTCGTGTCTCATCTGTGGAAGTGGGAATGAGTTACAAAAGCATGATGACCCATCACTTGCTGTGTTGTTTTTTGGGGGGAATAAACAAAAAACATTCCAAATTACAGGTAAGCGGTAATATTTCAGAGATGAGGCTTTCTCATTAAGACTTATTATGTGTTTTATGTTGGACATAAAGTGAAGTGGTTGAAATAATGATTTCTCAAGTGGTGTTTCTCAGGTAGAACCCCTAAGCATGAAATTCTGTAGAGCTGCAGACAGTTCCAACATGAGCAGAAGTTTGGCTAGCTGTTTGAAAACCTGATTGAAAGATTTGCACCTTGAAGAATTGAACAAATACAACTAGGTGATAACTACTTTAAGTCCCTTTACTTCTTGATCAAAAAAAGTTTCAGAGAGACTGAAATCTTGATCTTTGCTGATCTTTGACCAGTGCATTCATTTTGTAGAACCTCCTAAGCACCTACTGGTGGTAATGAGGTAACCACTGAAACACAGGCATAGCAAAATGCCACTTAACCAAGCTAATGAAACCTGGAACTCCTGTTGTGTAGTTACACCCTTGATTGTAATTATATATCTTTTTAAAGGGAAAGATTATATTACTTCTGTCCTTCTTAAATATATGATGCTTGCTTTTTAAACAAATAATTAAAAATTTTGTTTCTAGTGTAGTCTGTTTGTTAGATAGCTTAATATTGTTGCAGCAAGTACTGGCAGTGCATTTCTGAGAATGTAACCTCATCTGCCTTGGATATTGATAAAGTGCAGAACTTTCCAAAGGATCTAGTCTATGTTTTCCTGGTGACCCAGTGCAGTGTTGCTCAGTTGTGGTGCTGATGTAACTCACTTGTGCTTGCAAAGATCCCACAAGAGATCGAGGCCAATTGTGTTGAAAAACTCAGTGTACAGTTTGAAGGTCCTTTCCTTGAGGAACTAGAAATAGATGGGAAAAACAAAGACAAAAGGAAGACAAGGCCTAGAGAGGATGTGGGGGAGGCTGAAGCATAGATTAACTCTGAGTTAAAATGTCAGAAGACTTGGGAGTTGCTGTCTCCAGTCTCCCTGCTGCTTTACTCACACAGTCATTTTCTGCTACTGCCATCTAGGAGAGATAGGATAAAGAACATACTGTGTTTGAGGGGCTTCCTCCTGGGTTTAACATCTTCTGCTTAGAAGTGATGAACCTCCTGTTGAAATGAAAAGTCTTAAACTCAATTATGGATACTTTTGTACTAGTTTTAATTTACCATTGTGAGTCTCTGTCTGAAAGCAGTCAGAAACCTGATCTAACATGACAGCTCAGTTCAAGGATCATGTTTTTATGAGAACTGGTTCAGAGTAATACATTAGTGACAGCAGAACAGAAAGATTTGTCTGTTTCACTATCAAGGTTGCATATAAGAGAGTCACTGGGGGGTTCAAAGAAACTGAATGGCTTCTTATTAGCCAGACTAGGGGAGCCAGACATCCCATGGGGACTGCGAGCCTGTATCCATACCCAGCACTTCACCCCGGAGCAAGGTGACCTCCTCACCTACCTCCTGCTAGGCACATCCACAGCCCACCCGGCTTGGTTATTCCCTGAAGTGAGGGTAGCAGACAAATGGTGGATTTGCTGTTAGGCACTAACGTAATTGACTATGTTCATGCGTTGAAGCCCTCTCAATCTGGACTCAAATGGTGGCACAGTGACTTCTCTGTTCACTGTCTTTGTAAATGCAGTCAGTTGTATTAGAGGTTGCGCTCTCCTTTTGTTCATAAACTTGTGGGCAAAAGTACTTTCTTTTCTATAATGTATTTATTTCTTTACAAACACAGAGTGGAAGCATGCCAGGTTACTTGGGAGGATTTGGTGTAGTTTTCAGGGATCCCCCATGTGGCGGTGCCCCAAAAGCTCACCTGGAAGCCTTTTGTTCCCCATATTACTGCCTTCCATCTCTGTCCTCCTGGCTGTGGATGTAGCCCTCTCCTTCAGAGGGGATCACTTGCTCTCCTGGCACCTGAATTCTGAAGTTAAAAGAATGTGGATTTTCCTCCAAATTTGCAGTCTGTGCATAACTTTATGCTTGCTTCCTTGCTTGAATTGCAGTTGATTGATAAAGTCATCCTTAGTGATGTGTAACCTAACTCAGAAGCATTGCTTTCCCACATTTTTTATTTTTGCATGCTCCAGCCTGGAGAGTGATTATCATCAAAGTACATATAGCAGTTCTTTAATCTGACGTAATTATTTAGAGAATGTTTTAATGTTTTTGACAAAGTCTGTTGTCTTAGTCAATTCTTTGTCTGAAAGTAACATAAATATTTTATAAGAATAATGTAAATTATGTTCCACATTTTAGAAGATTAGTAGATTATTACTTGCCTTCCTGTGGCATTCTGTAGAGATTCATGTCCATTTTTTTACTTACTGAATGTCCATGAATCGTTCTTGTTTTTATATGAACCATGTTCAAGTCTAAGAATTTAGTAGTATTTTTAAAGCTAAAATTTAACAAATAGTTCTGTTACCATGCTATTCTGATTTTCCTTGGGTCTCTGGGAAGTAGTGTAAGTCCACTGATTGGTCATAAGAATATTCACTACATTGGATCTCTACTTCACCCTACCTGGTGTCTCTCTGTGATGATGGTGATATTTAAATGATGAAAAATACGTTGATTTGACCATTGCTCTATTTTTTTTTTTTTTTTTTTTTTTTGTCATCATAAATTGTTTGGATCTGTATGCTTACTTACACAGTATAGAAACAATTTGTGTATGCTTTCTGCTTCTATTGTTAAGTAACCCGAAGTTTAAGGGCATTTCATTTTACTTCTGATCGATCTTTTACTTTGTTTTGGAAACCATATTTGTAAGATTAATTAGATTGCAACAGAAAAACTGTGTGTGTGTGTTATATTTTGTTAATGCTGAGGCTGACTGAGAGAGCTAAGTGTTACTTGGGTGAATTGGGTTAGAAATCTCATCCCAGGAGCCAACAAAAGAATTAAGCAAGTCACTCTCCACCTTCCTATTTATTTTTTTTTCATAGAGAAGTTGCTACCAAAAATTAAGAAAATCTGAAGTAAATCCTTGTTGCTTTCATGGTGAATGCAGGAAAGGTTCTCTGTGTGGAAAAACAAAATTGTGCTGCAGACCTAGAATAGTTTGTTCATTGTGCACCAGGAGTGGGTTTGCAGTCAGAAGTCTGTGTGACATGGACAAGGAGCACCAAAGTGATACAGTAAAGGTTATTGATAAGCTCTTCCATCTACCTCTTTCCATTGAAGGAAATGATGTAAAGCTCTGTTTTCCTCCCCATTTGTCTCCCCTTTACTTCCAGGAGTGTGACAAGGCTTCCAAAAACATTGGAAGACACACAAGTCTTCTAAATTTGCTGAAGTATTCATTCGTTTAAATGATGAAACAGCTGAGTAATGGTATCAAAAGGTACTCGTTAACTTTTCTGTTCCAATTTTATGAAGCTGATTTCCATTCCTCACCCCTACTTCTCCAACTCTGAAGTAGCAGTTTGACAGATCCTTCTGATTTTGATCTGATCAGAGTCAGGAGACTTTTGTTCCCTGAAGTGCACTACTTCAGCAAAGGAGAGAGCTGCCATTAAATCCCAGAAAGCAACGGCAGATGAATGCGGAGTGCTAGAACATAAAATCTAATTTTGACTGAACTATAAATTCTACAATTAAAGTCTTTCACCCACAGGAATGTCTTCAAAATAAGTAATGGTGATTCAAAGTACGAGAAAGGCAATTTGGAGAGGACATCCTGTGCATGAGACAATAGAAATGGTTTTGAAGAAATCTGTGGTGGTATGGGATCTTTGTTTTTCCTTTTGAGAGAACGTGCCTCCTGGGGGTGTATTATCTCTGATCCTGCAGCACAGAAACTACTTCTTAAGCATGGGGCAGATTATTTTTCCTGTTAAAGAACAGTTATGTAAATATATGTCTTATGTTATTTTTACTTTACAGTCATGAAAGCATATTAAATCTTTTTACAAAAGATTTTGACATAATTTTGAAGACTGCATGGGGTTTTCCAGATACCCGTCCTCCAGGCTAAGATAAGTGGTCTGCTGAGTAACACACTAGATCATATTAAGCCTTGTTTAAATAACCTGCTGGCACTTTTTAATGTCAGTGATAAAGGTGCACTAGTCAGTGAATAGTTTGGAGGGAGGACTGACACCAACTGGTGAAAAGTTTTTAGCTGTAGTGATAAAGGCCGTGATTCATAAGCAGGTCTTGGGTGCACAACTAGAAATGTGTTAAAGGTGCTTAACTTGTAGCTGCAGGAATTTGAGCATTTTAGAAAGTAAGACCCAATTATGCTTGCTCAAATTGGGGTATCCAAATTTTTTTTTAAGAGTCTTAACTAAATTATACTTCAGTCTCTCTATATGTGAACTCTCATTTCAGCTTTTATACTTAAAGATGAGATGCTTCATTGCATTTCATATGCATTTTCTAAGTACTTTAAGAAAGTACAAACTATTAAGAGACTAAAAATACAGTTATCTGGTTAAGCTTCCAAAAAATATGTTCAGCTCTAATGTTCACTTACCAGTTTTGTACTGATACAAAACAAAAAGCAAAGATTTTCAATTTAAGGAAATGTGCAAAATTCTTCTGGTTTTGCTTTGAATGCTTCACTAAAAGTATGTGCTCATCCAACTTCCCATGCTCAAACTTTTGTCTTCAACTGTTCTCTAACGTTTCAATGGTAGACAGTTATCCTGTCAAAGTAATGTGTTGCATATATATACTGGGCAGAAAGAGTGTTGATAAAAAGAGGGCAGTTCCCATCATTCATGTGTGGTAAACACAGAGGGTTCCTGACTTGATCAAGCTGTTTGAAAGTATCTTTTATGGACAAGATTCTTTTTTTGGTGCTTGTACCTTATCAAGGCGTTATTTTTGAGTGAAACTCTCTATGCAGGAGAGACGCGAGGAATAGTGTTAAATACTGATGGATAGTTTCCAGGTTATGGAGCAATGTATACTTTCATAGCTACACTATTGATGCATGTTTTAGCAGAATGCAAATTATTTAACAGATGGGCAAAGTTATTAAAATTTTTGACTGGTGAACTTTAGTATATTTCTATATACAGATATATAAAATGTGTTTAGGGGGAGGAGGGGCTATAATAATCATGTGCTGTTTTATGAATGTAGAAATTCACTACATTAAAGAGAAGAATCTTCTTAGGTCTTTGTTAAATTCCTGTGTCTGACTGTACCTTATGTTAGGTTTCCTGTGGCTGTCCACAGCATATTTTTAATCACTTCAGGGTAATGCTTTTGGATTTTTTTTCACATTTTCTTTTGGAGGTTATTCAAAACTCTGAACAGTCTTAATTTTAAAATCTTTCTCTTATGCTTCTTTTGCTCATTTGGGAATACCTAAATCTCTTGTTATTCTAAGCCTGACTAGATCAAACCTGCAAATATTGGCCAAAATGATTGGCATTGAAATTTCTGTGCTAGTCTTCCACAATTTCTTTTTTGACCTCCTTTCTGAAGGAAAGATGGAAATTGTACATTCCATTTACCACGGGTCCTTATCAGTACTCATAATGCACTTTATTTCAATTCATGGAAAACATTGATAATATGTTAGCTTCTAATTTTATTTCTTGCTTTAAGTTATTAGAAACTTCAGAATAGCAAATATTTCTTGAAAATATGCCATTTACACAGCACTGAGAATGAAGAACTGCTTTTGATTATGCCTCATTTCCTGGAGAGAAAAAAAAAAAAAACAACTAACCATGGTGTGAAGTTCTGAAAGGCCTTTTTAATTTTGCATTTTTAGAACAAGGAGTAGGTTTACCATAACAACTGATGATTCTTCTCAATCGAAAAATATAAACCTATGTGAAGAAAGGTTTTGAAAAAGGAGGAAAGTAGTTTGGCAGTGATACAGCACCATGCAGCAGACCCTGAGGCTGTGATAACAAACCTAGGTCTGGATTTAAAAATGGGTTAATCAAAAGTGAGGATTCCAAGCTAGTTATCCCTGTCAAGAAGAAGAGTTTGTAGTCCTTGATGTGATGGTCTGAGAACAGCCCTGTTTGACTTTTCAGAGTAGCAAGGTACAGGATGTGCTGCATGAAGTTGTATCAACAGCTCATGCCTCTTCAGGGAACATTTTATTCTGATGTGTCCTTTTGCTCTTAGTCTCAAAGTAGACTAGATCTGTGTTAGAAATCCTCTAGTAAAATGAAACATGTTTGTATACATGCCAGAAGCCCTCTTTTTAGTGAGGTCATGTAATCCTGTGATTGTAAACCTAATTTCGATGGGGAACCAATCTAAGCAACATAAGGCGTAGACTCATGCCAGTATGAGCTGTGCCTGCTCTGGCAGGAGTGCCAGTATAGCTTTCCCTTGTGATTGTACTGCTAGATGTTTCTCATTGCAGATTAGGTCTCTTAAGATTTTCAGCCACTTTCTGAGAAATACATGTACTGCTTTAAACAGAAAGGTGCAGAATTAAGATGGTAATAATAAAAGGCTGAAATGCACACACATGCTTTTGGTAGAAGGTGCTGGATATTTATTAGCAGTCTCAAACTGAGGGATACTTTTGTGATATGGGGCAATATTATCTTTTGACAACTTAGCTATTTTGACCTACAAGCCATGGTGCTTTAAAATGAATCATACTTTAAAAAGGATTAACAGCTCTTTATGAATCCTTCTATATCTATATATAGGTGGATATGGTTATGTTCAGTGCATGTCCCTCTGCGTTGTTTTGATCTATTGTATTTTCATGATTTTATTTGAGAAGACATGATTTTGCAATATACAGGGGAAATGCTTCCTAAATCTAAGTAACAGTTGGTGAAGGGTTAAAAATGTGAGGTCCTATTAACGTAGGGAAATGCTGACACAGGTTCTTTGGTTCTTTTTCTGACAGAACACCCATCTTTAATTTGCTTTTCTCTTTACCCATATAACACTGTACAACTGTCCTTGAAAACAGCTCTTGCAGCATGAGCATAGCCAGTGGAGTCAATTTAGCAAAGGTTGCTGTCTGTGTCCTAGCGGTGCAGGCAGACAGCCTGGAGCTATGAGTTATAATCAGCTAAACAGGTATGTGAGTAAGTACTAAAGATAGAAGCCTGTGTTAATTGCTGTTTTTAATCTTGTTCTCATAAATTATTACTGAATCCTTTCCCCCAGCAACATGTCAAAGTTTTTCTCTGATTCTAAGTAATCTACTGGATTTTAGAACATTTTTAGTTTTAAGATCTTTTCTGCTATTTAAACATGTGCATACTCTCTGAGAGTATTTTTGTTGAATTTACTTTGAAGCTCTGTTCCACTGCTGACATGATGGAAGGAAACGTGCTGAAAAACAGTGGGGCATAAAGTATTCAGAGCTGACTGAGACTGGACGTGGTCAGTTTCTGAAAGCAAAACCTGAGACTAAGCTGTTGTTTCTCTCAAAATGATTGCTTACCAAAATGTTTTCTTGAAACATCAGAGCACAACCACTTTCTTTTCAGATCGTTTCCTTTCTTCTGCAATCACTGTATATCTGATTATCAAAACAGACAAAGCAATAAAGTTCTCGCTAGTTCCATCTTGCTTCTGCTAATGCAGTAATCCTCCACAGTAAGTGGGAAAAAATTAAAGAATGCTCTTAAGAGATCAATTAGAGTTTGAGGAGAGGGTGACAGTGACTACATTTGATCTTCACCAAGAGCATTTTGCCTTATTAGGCTACTTTGCAAGCCAAAATACTCTATGTCACAGCCCTCTAAAAATAACTCTGCACGGCTTTCTGGCAGATTGATATAAAAACTGTATGATGACGGTACATGGATTTGTTTAAAACAAAGCTAGACGCGTGAACTGGACTCCAAATGAGGAATGTCTTTGTATTCCTGAGTGGAAGCTTTCCAAGACAGTGATGCATAGCCACCAATTTGTAACTTTTCTTGTAGTCTGTAACTTTGGCTTTTAACCTATTTATTTATTTATTTGTCCTCTCGTGTCTTGGCCGTGACACCACTAAAAAGCTATATGCAGATTTGGTGACTTCCTAGATGCGGAAAAAGTGGCATTTAATGTTTGTTTGTTTCTTTTTTTAGTTCTTCTGAATTAAAAGAGATACACTGCATCTCAACTTTCTCATTTGAATGCTCTCAGAGTTCACTTGTTGCATACAGTATCTTCTCCTTAACCTTTCCTATGCAGAGGTTAAAGTACCCTGGCTAATCAAAGATTTCACTTCTTTTTACATCTTTCTGTATTCCCTTTATGTTCCATTCAGGGTGTAATGTTGCATACTCTTTCACTGGTGATACCTCCCATATTTTAGCAGGTTGTTTTTAGAAGGAAAAAAACAAAAAATAATTAAAAAGAACTTAAAATATATAGCTTATGTTTCTTCTCAAACCCATCTTCCCTCAGTCTTCCAAAGCTTGCTGCTCTGGTAGTTCACTGCTTTCTCTCTGAAACTGGATGAGGTTGTTGTC
Source organism: Lagopus leucura (assembly GCF_019238085.1). Classification (NCBI taxonomy): domain Eukaryota; kingdom Metazoa; phylum Chordata; class Aves; order Galliformes; family Phasianidae; genus Lagopus; species Lagopus leucura. The sequence continues at coordinate 11,738,976 of NW_024962255.1, read as the reverse complement.
TCCAGAGCTGCCTCCTTATCCCCTTTAAACAGTTTAGTGGGGAGGGAAGAGGCTTAGCTGTAATTAACCCACAGCTTGCCAGAGATGGGGGGATTCAGTTATGAATAGCTACAAGTTAAAGAAAAAAAAAAAAAATTGACTTCAAATATAAACTTGAGCATCAGAGAAAGCAGAAGAAGAATGCATTTTATTAAATAGAAGGACTTTGTTAGATAGAGTTGCAGGCTAATTCTTACTGCATTTGAAAGTCTTGTGTCATGGATATCAAAGTTTTTAGTTCCTTTCAGAAACCATGAACCTAAAATACTGGCTTGAAATCCAAAGATTTAGTTGACCCTGTTTTCCTCCGAAGTGATAGCAGGTTAAAAAAAAGACTAAACATTATGAAGGAAATAGAGCAGTTTGCAAGACATTTTGTAAAAATCAATTTAATCAAAGTTAATGAAAAAAAAAACACGCAGCAGTGTTTTATAAATCCACTTGATTGTGCTGCAGGGGACCAAAATTAGATTTAGTATGGAAAGGTTTTCAGTGGGTATCTATTTCTCTCTAATTTGGAGAGCTAGAACAGAGGTTGGAACTAGATGATCTCTTCTAACTCCAACTCTCTAGTTCTGTGATTTGCTAGAAGAGAAGTTATGAACTCTAGCCCAAGTGCTGAAAGAGGTGTTAGAAATGAGGTTAAGTATCAAAGCACTGAGCATTTTTACTGTGTTACATTCTACCCATGAATTTGAATGGAGCTGTCTAAAAATTAAGACATCTCCGAAGCGTTGGTTTCTGTATCATTAAAACAATAAGACTGCCATAGTTTTAAAGCAGACTTAAAACATTTATTACCATTTGTGGCAAAAAAAGATACACTGAAAGAAGGGAAGAATTGCATAGGTTGGATAATATTTGGTCTTTTAGAACTGGCTTGCAGACAGATAGGTCTGAGCCAGGGCAGCTGCAGTAGTTGCACTGTGTTGCTGGAGACAATCTAAAGTGATACCATCATTTTCTCTTTTTGTAAAGCATCTCTTCTGACTGTCATACTGTATTAGAGATGTGATTTTTCATTAGTGTACTGTCTCTCATTCTTTAGTTCAACAAGATTTGGTTACTTTTGTTTCTCAGTTAGCTTTAAAAGTATAGCTGTGAAGAGAACCAAAGATATAAACAGGACGAACACGTCTTTATTTTGTAATCCTGGGATGTTGTGTTTCTTTCCATATTGCATTGTAATTGTGTAGATCTTTTTCTTTTCCTGCACATGGTAGGGGCATTTAATCAAGAAATGGAAGGAAGGGAGGAAGGAAATACAGATTAGAAAATTGCAGCACTGCGTATTATCAGATGGTTTTAAGATAGACTTCCTTTTTTAAGGATTATGGCAATTGACAAAGATTTTTTTTTTTTTTTTTTACAAAGGTTTTTTTTTTTTTTTTTTGCATTGCATTGCATTGCATTGCTTACTGGTCTGTCTTGAGCCTTTGTAAAGATTTGAAGGAAAGATTTTTCATAAAGGGATTAACAGGGACATGAGGACTTCTGTGGTCTTGAAAGTTAATTAGGGCATAGTCTCTCTCAGAAGATTGTGAGTGTTTCAGTCCAAAATGCGCCACTGCAGTATTTCCAGCTATGTAGTCCAGATCAGAGGGTGCACCAAAACACGTAAATAATAAACAAGCATGCAAACAGTGGTTATGGCCATGGAAGAGAGAAAGAGAAAAGGAAGTGTTGTGTTAACAGTTTGTAACTTTCCAACCTTTGTTTTCTAAAGCTTTATGGAACAAGTAGCAAAGGTTAGGTACTTTAGTTTGGTAAGTCCTTCAATGTGGTAAATTTTGACTTAAACAAGAGACATAACTAAACCACATAAAAGAGTCTTTTTCTTTTATTTGTTTGTTTGTTTCTTTCTTTCTTTCTTTCTTCTAGGTTTTCCTCTTACACCTCTCTCTGGATGCAGTTGGTTTGGCCCTGTAAAAGTGGGTTATGCATGAAAGACACCTGATGCAAAGTCAAAAGATTTTTGTTTTTTTTTTTTTTAATACATCGTTGCTTTCTGACTAGGATGCAGCCCTCTGATTTATAACTGCTTCAACTGACTCAGCCTACTGTGAAATATTAGGAAAGATCTACAAGGCCACTGATCCATGTATTCTGTGTATTTCAACTATGTAACTCTAAGCCTTCTAAAGAGTTTTTCAAATCCTTTGAATCAATAGTAAAATATATACATATCCAGGCAACTAATTCTTGGGCAAATAACTTGCTCTAGACAAATGTTGTAAGGAGCTACCCTGCTGTGTTCAGCAATGGAGTAAAACTCTGATGAATAAAGATTGGTCCCCAAGATAAACCTTTAGATTTTTGGACATAGAAAATCTGCATTGCTAAAGGGTTATATTATGACTCAGTTGGCAATAACCGGTATTACAACAACAACTCAAAGAGAATTTCCTTGCTCCTTATGTTTTGTCTCTGAACAACATTTTGACTGTCTTCTCTGCACAACTCTTTTAATGAAATTACAGTGGAACATGGTAAACTAAATTGTATAGTGCATGTGATACTGAAGCATCCAAATTGGGAATTTGATCTCTGCTCCTTTGCGGCTTTTCCTTTTTTTCCTCTTGGTAGTCTGTCACTTCAATACAGGTGTTTGTGTATTTGGTTCATATTTTTCAATTTCACTAAAGAAGGGCAAGGAAAGAGAGAGGCATGAATTACGCCCAAAGGCTGCCTCACATGACCTAGCTGCTGATGAGCCTTGTGCCATATTTTGCTGGGCAAAGACTCTCAAACACATAAATCTGTCACATTGTTTTCTTGTTGACAATGACAATAGGTGTTTTTTGGGTACGCTGATCTGTTACTCTATCACAACTTAAGAGTGACTTCTGACTTTCTGAAAATACATCCTTGGTACAAGGATGTCTTGGTGTGGAGAGCAGGCAGTACCAAGAGCTGGTGGTGACTTTTTTGTGTGTGTACTAAATGGTAACTGGCATATTTAGGGCTTGGGAGGATTCTGATCAATGATATGCTAGGCATTGATCACATACATTAAGATGAAAACACTGCCTCCTATATGCAGTGAAATTGGACTGCTTGGATAATCTGTTATCTTCTTTCCTTAAACAGTGAGGGGAAGGGAGGGGGGGGGAGGGCAGCAAACAGACGTTTTCTCTTCTCCCCTGTAGGACTGAATGGTGCCTGAACTCCTGTCCTACCCTCCTGTCTGACTGAGCACCTCACTGAACTCTCAGCACAGTGGGCTGCCCAGGGCCAGGCACAGCCCGATGCAGCAGGGTCTGTTTGGCCTCAGGAGTAGCACAAAGCATGCCCAAAGAATTTGGTCTCCACCTCAGCATTTAAAGGTGCTTCCTGAACATGGACCTGCTTCTCACAGTAGTAGATGTGTTCAGTGAGTCTTGCTAATAGTTATCTCTGTCTGAGATAACGTTCCCTGCGATGTAGTTTGACTTACTACTGTCACTGGGGCTTAAACACAGTAATCTGTAAAAATGATTGGGAATTTACCCTAGAGAAAAAACTGTTATGATTAATTTCTACAAATGATAAACCACTCCTTCTTCGAAATACTGTACGCTATGAAGTGTGATTTAATCCATTTAACTACAGAGCCTGATGCTTCTGACAACTATGACTCAAATGTCATCACAGAAAGTGATATTTCAAGTGGCAGGGTGGGATTAGAAACCTGCTGAAGATTTGTCAAAGGAGAAGTAAGTACATAATTTTTAGATAAGTGATTTGTCTACTCTAAACCACTTCCGTTGGAAAGACAGGCAGCTTGAAAGAGAAACCTACACTGTTACGCTATAAAGTGCATTTAATTGCAGAGAGGAAGAAAACAATCCTTTTACTTATGGTGACAGAGGGGAGAAGAAAAAAAAAAAAACACCAAAAAGACAAGAAACATTGTATAGTGAGGGATATGAACTTTCTATATATATATAGTACAATGATTTTTTACCTCAGAAAATGAAATTCCATTGACTTTTGGGTGAGGAAAGAGACAGTCTTTATATTGAGGACCTCCCAGTTACCTGATACATTGCTGTTTGTATTTTTTGACATATCAACATCGTAAGGACAGTGAGAAAACTTTGTAAATGCAGGGAAACTTGAAACAAGCACAAGAATGTATCTAAGATTTACTAGAGTTGCAGTCAGTTAATTACAAATTCTATTCCCAGGCACAAAGTCGGAACTCAGTGCAGTTCTTTTGTGTAGGCCATTTGGTGTTTCTTTGGGTTCATCAACATGTACCTCTGAGTGCTTTTCCAGACCTGCATAACGTCCTCTAAAACTCATGCTACTTATGTGTTCTGCGTGCCTATCTGTATAATTTGTCTCCCTAGAGCATCTGTCCACTCTGAAAGTCAATAGAAATAGTTTGTGAGGTTCTGTACTTTTCTTGTGTGACCCAATCTCAGATTTGGTCAGCTGTGATTGAAACTTTGATTTACTTCATTCTGTCAGCCCTATGTGTCTATCTTTGTCTCTGAGGATGTGGCTGAAGTCTTTCTCATGCTGTATGGACCCTCTGCTGTAGGTAAAGGTGCTCCAGCCCAACGGTGCATTGGTTACACTTGCAGCAGCCATATTGTGTAAGAAGTCTTCCTTTGGCCACGTTTGTGCAGCCCTGAGATTGCAGAAGTGTCACCGAGAGCCCATTTGCAGCACTGCTCATTCTGATGACCAAGGAGCAGAAGTGATAACAGCCTGACCTGGAGCAGCTCTTTCAAGAGTGGGAGCTGGGAGAAAGCACGCATAGCTCATACTTTTTTGAAGTAGGTTCCCAGGAAAAAAAAAAAAAAAAAAAAAAAAAAACAACACTACGAAATGTGAAAATTTTTTTTTTTTTTTTTGTGGAATCACTTTTCTGAGAAGAACTGCTCTTTGATATCTGTGATAGTTTGCTGTTCCGATCTGTCATGTTGCAGACTCTTTCTGCTAAGGTGTTTATAAAGCATCGTTAAGTGATTGTAAACACAGCAGAGAAAGCTGAGGCCATTTTTTAATCAAAAGAAATGTTGCAGGATTGCCAGTATTTTTATTTTTTCTATAGATCTTCTTGTTTTGTTGCTTTGCCTTTGATTGCCTCCTTGCTAGGCTGTGAACAGACCAGACCATGGGGCAGGCTGTGGGGAGCTGTGCTATGAGCAGGCTGGACCATGGCATGGGCAGGCTGTGCAGCACGGGCCCAGACTGCCTTTCTGAAGTGAGCAGCAGGGGAGGAAGTGGCTGCACACCACAAGGGCTGGCAGGAAAAGGCTGATGCTGGGCTGACCGCTGCTCCAACTGCCAGTTCTCCCTCTGGGGAAGAGAAAAAATGGTCATATCTGCTTTCTGTTTGTGTGTTGTTGTTTCTTTGATACTGTCAAATGCTTTGCGCCAAAGGTTTTCTTGAAATCACCTACACTGTCGCACAAGTTGAAATGTGATGCTTATTTAAAAATTGATGTAATTCTAAACTCAAGGAGGTACGTGGGAAAGGTGGTTGGTGGTGGGAGGAACCAGGGACAGGCAGAGCTGTAGGTCAGGGCTCCAGACGTAAACAAAATCATTAAAACAAAGCAACCAAACAATCAAACCAAGGATCTCTTGTATCCTACTAACTCCCATCGGTGAACTACTGCTCTCATTGCTGCCTGCCTCAGTTTCCATGTCTGCAGGGGGGGGAGGATGATTGCTCCTCTTCCAAGCAAGAGCAAGATGTTGAGCAGCTGGCTAACACCTGGGCAGTTAGCACTGCTGCAGTTGGGGATGCCATCAGAAGTAAACACAACTTTGTCACCCCTGTCTGAAGCTCAACTCCTCCAAGTAGATGTATGGCTAGGTACAGCCAGCCCAGCTCAGGTACAGTCACCCCATGCAGGTGCAGCCACTCCATACAGGTACAGCCCCTCAAAGGTACAGCCACCCCATGCAGGTGCAGCCCCACATAGGTTTCCTAGCTGAGCGCTGCCTTGCCAGGTGCCACCAGCACTGCTCCACTGCAGCATCGGCTCTGGCCGCTAATTAGTGTGCCTAGTTTGATGGATTTAGTCAACAGCATTCAGCAAACAGGGGAGGGGGGAAGCAAGTGTGTAAGATTTTCCAAATCTAAAGACTTTTCAGCCTCAGTGACCGTAATGGTTTGTTATGCAGGCTTGGACAAGTGTTGCTTCCAATTAATTGATCAAGGGGATTTATTTTCTTATTTTGGCTGAGTGCCAGAGGCAGAGGCTTTGTCCTGGCGTTTTAAGCACCACCCCTCCTTGCAAGTTTGAAATGTGAGCTGCCTGCTTTTTTTTTTTTTTTTTTTTTTTTTTTTCCTCCTCTGTCTCTCTCGCTCTCCCTCTCCCTTCTGGCAAAGTGGCTGTGGTTGCATGTGTGTGTGTGTGTGTGCATGCGTGTGTATGAGTATGAGAGGAGGAGGGAGAGGTGTAATGGGAAGGCAAGAGATGGATCACTAGAGGCAGAAAAGAAAACCATCAATATCAGTAACATGCAGCTGAGGTGAGATTTTCTGAGCGTTTGATTTTTTCTTAAAACCCTTTCAGAAGATTTAAAGCAGCCTTTTTCCATGCCGTCTGCCAAAGATGTACTCCTAAGCAATGTCATATGGATGCTTACATGTATATTGCTGTTTTAGGTCTGCTCGCGTATGTGTGAAGTTTTAAAGCTTAACCTGATTCTCTTTATTGTCTCTAGAGGGTTGTAGCTCGAGCACAAATAGCCTGTTGGCAAGTACGGTATGAGCCCATTAGCAAGACTCCATCTGTGATTGGTTTTGCCTGGAAACCGGGAGACAAGCAATGAATAATTGATGTGTGTTGTGCAGTAGCTGGACAGGCAAAGAGAGAGAGAGGGAGAAACAGAGCAGGGTGCCCTCAGAGGGGGGAGAGAGAACAAGCTTGAAAATAGCTACTGGCTGCCTTGTGCCGAGATTAAGGCAACCCCGGCTGCCTTTGTTCTGCACTGGCTGGTTCCTGCCTAGAAGTGCTTTCAGACATATGTGGCCTTTTTCTGCAGCAGAAGAGAGGCAGGAAAAAGCAGAGGAGGGGGAGCAGAGGAGGACTAGTTTTCTGAATGAAAGATAACTTGTGGGTAAGTTGGTTTCTTGGGGGGCGGGTGTGTGTGTGTGTGTGTGTGTGTGCGCGCCAGCCTGCCTGAGAGTGTGTGTGTGCGTGTGGCAGCGCGGGTGATTGTGGGTAAGGCAGTGCTGCATGTTGTCAGAAGGAAACAGCAGCACCAGGGGATGAAAGGCAGCTTCAAGAGGAAACTGGGACAGATTTGCATACAGTTACTGCTCATTGTGTGTGCCCCTATGAGGCTTGGGGATGTGTGAAGGAAATGCACATCTGGCTCATTTAACTGGCATTTATGATATTCTTATTTTAGAAGGTAAAATGTGTGATTTTTTTTTTTGCATGAGAATCTTTATTTTACCTGCAGTCATAAAGCCAAAATGCAACAGCACTCATCAGTGGCGTTTTCTTCAACTTTAGCCTGCGTGGTGCTGTCAGAACATGACGTGCTGTTCTGCGAACGGCAGCAACAGCGGTGCTGCCACCATTTCATTTTCACTGTCTTATGAAGACCTTGTCATGCATAACTCACAAACAGATTGTGTCTGTCGCAACTGCGTTCAAAGACGGCTCCCAAGAAGTGTGCGTGTCAGCGGTAGTCTCGGTATTTGAGATGACAAGTTTCTTGCCCCTTGTGTTTACCAGTAATGTCTTTTTAATTTATTTGCCTGTGTAAAAGCTAAAGAGATTATTGTATTTGCATGTGGTCTTAAGAGTTTTCAGAAAGTTTAAAACTCACAGTGGGATTTTAGACTGCTAAGTGGTGCAGAGGGTGGTGGGTTGTTTTTTGTTTGAGTTACAAGAATTAAAGCGAGCACCTGAATAAGATGGCATAGATTAAGGTACAGCAAAAATTAAACTCAACAGATTTAGACAACTTGAGCAGTTGGAACTCTGCTGTTTACATCCAGCAAGTATCAGCAGCATGGCTTGCTGGGGGAAAATTTGCTGTTCTGCTTCCTGGCTCTCCCATCGATAAAACTGCAGCACAAAGTGAAATAGACTTTGTCTAAAACAGCATCGGAATTCAGTGTCAGTGAAGTCACTGTCAGAACTTGTCATTAAAACTTGCATGGACTTCACAAACTACCTTGACTATGTTCAGGTGAGCCCTTGCTAAGATCTGGCCGAAAATCCCGTAGTATCTGTTGACTTTGGATCAAACGCTTCATCCAGACAGAGGTGACTGGCTGAACTGGCCAAATTGAATCCTTGTTTTGGGCAACTCATCTTGGCTCAGAGAACAGCAGAAGATGGTGACTGTTGTGCAGATCTGGAAGAGTGAGAAGTTACTGTAGAGACGGTTTCTTTTAAAAAGCCTCAGTAGGGCTGTGCTAACCAGGTGAATAGGCTGGGATGACTTAAGAGAAACAGTTGGCATGGCCCAAACACTGCCTGGAAATGGAAGTACGTAAAATTAAGGCCCAGTTAAATTTGCCCTAAGTTACTTGTGATTTCCTTTTTCTCCTTGAGTTAGAACTTTATTGCAGCTATGTTGGTAAATAAAGTAGTTATCAGTGACTACCTAAAATGCAGAAAAGTAGAAGCTCTTCTCAGCTGCACAAACATGTTTCCTCTGCCTTCTTACCTGTCAGCTTAGCAGAATCTTGTTCCTCTTTTTGCTAACTATTTAAATGAAAATGGAAGTTAAACTAGAGTAAAACTAAGAACAAAAGTTTGTTTTAAGTAACTTTCCATCAGAAGAGTTCAATCAGTGACAGATAAGCTTGATTCTAAGCTAGCACGAGACTATTACCAAAGGCTCAGTTTTGAAATTAGGATGGAATTTTTGACTTCAAAAAAAAAAAAAAAAGTACATAACTCCTTTCTGGAGAACCCCTCTGAAAATCTTTGGGTAAATATATCTGCAAATACAGGGATGTTTCACAAGTAAGGAAGCTTCCTGAATGGGCAAGGTGCAGTTTTGTAATAGCAATTGAAAATATTGATCGTTAGAGTGGTTTAAAACTTAGTCTTACGCATCTAACTTTGCTTAGATTTGTGGTAGAATGGGTATAAATGTCAAATCTCTGTGTGTTGGAGTCTCAGCAAACCTGACAGTAATATTGCTGCATTCATTCTTCAGAGAAACCCTTATTTGTGTTGCCTGTGCAGATGTGTAGTCCGGGAGCACTTGTGCTGGATGTGCCGTTGACACCCAAGAAAGGAGAATCCCCCTGCAACACAGAAAAGCTGTTGGTTACAAATAAAAAAATACAAGCGTTCAAACTAACAATGAGAAAATTATTAATAGCAGGTACTTTGGGCTTAGTTAATAAAACAATTTGTTGCTGTAACAGGTACAGTTTTAATTACAGTGTGATACTTCAGAGATAAGGGTCTAGCAGGGTAGGCTTTCTGTTGCCATAAAGGTTAGTATAGCCATTAGACTAACTGTCACTGAATCCAGCTCAGCTCCCAGCCCACACCCCCAGAACGCCAGCAATTACTGGATGTGTAACTCAGCCAAGTGAGTTATGTTTTTCTATGTCCCCAGCTAAGCTTATGACATAGAAGTTCCCATGCTAGCTTCAGCTGTCACTGGGGCTGTGATGATGCAAGGCTGCTTGGCTGCTGTTGTCATATTTCCTCCTAATCAAGGGTATTAGCGATCAACAGCGGCAAGAAATCTTAGTAGTGGACTGCCAACAGGAAACTGTCACTCTATGGGATTTTACAATTGTAATGTCTCTTTTCTCTCATGGCAAAAGAAAACGGAGCATTATGTTTAACAACAAGAGTGAAAGCTAGCTAGCTTTCTTAGCTATAGCTAGCTAAACAACAAAAACTTGATCATGTGGAACACTGCTAAAATTAAGTGATGTTCCGGAGATCTCAGTGAAGAAGCTCTCTGCTTTTGTTCCTCTCAACGTAAGAGGAGAGACTGCCACAGAAAATAACTTCCTCTGAGGCTTTGCAGAGCACAGAGGAAGTCACTGTCACAGGCTCCTCACGAGACCACCTGTTGTCAGGCAACAGCAAGGCTTCCCCCAGTGCTGCACAGCCATCACTGATGGCAGAGCAGTTCAGCGGGGTTCGGGCTGGAGCTGGAGGACCTGACCTGGGTACCAGAAGGAAGCAGAGCCATGCAGATGGCTGAGCAAGCTGAATGGGTGGTCTGTACCTTGAGTACCTTGCAGGGTACAGCATATAATGCAGCACAGACATATCCTCAAGGTTTAAAAAGCAGTGCTGCAACAAACTTCCCTGCTGTCAGTCCTCTGAATTTGCTAGTTGGTTTGCCTGGTGTTGCTTTTCCAGAATAGACAACAAAGGGCTTTGATGAAACACTAGCATCAATACAGTGAAACATCTGTTTTACTGTAGTGTGAAGTTACTGGTTGTTTGTTTCCAGTGACCAAAACAAGCAGTTCCTTATAAAAATAGAAAAAAGTTAATGCATTGGAAAACTACATTGAGTTAATATCTCTTGATTCTCCTAACAGCAGGATTCAGGGACAGATTATACCTGGTGTACCTGCTTACAAAGTGCTTTAGCAAAGGGGTGTTTAGGTGTATAAAATACCAGTTCAGGGAGTAACTTGTTGATGTTGAGTGAGTATATTAGAAAGCTCAGCACTCCACCCCTCCCCTTCCACTAAGTTCTCCTAGGCGCAAGATGCACCTTTAGAGAAACAGGTTATTCACCAAAACAGTGTCACAAGGATAAATCTTAGGACACATTAGGTTAGTGCCAAGCTTAATGGGGGGAAGAAAATGGAGATGATCTCTGCCACCTACCTGATGGTTGCTCCTCTCTGCGGGCCAGGAAAGCATCCGTGGGTCTGGCTGAAAGGCAGGCTGGAAGGCCTCTGAAGACAAATAATCTTGCTCAGAACAATTTGAATTGCCCCCCCAAAAAAAATCTAAATGGAAATGTAAAAGGTTGAGCTGGCTTTCAAAATAGAATGTATGTTTCAATAATTATCAGAAGTTACACAAATGCAGAATAAAACAAAGCAGTAATAGCTTTTAAGGCATGGAAAAGAGTGTGTATCCATTCATCATAAATGAGAGAGCAGCCAGCCAGTCTGGCACATACATAGGCTGTTTCCCTGACAATTCAGTATAGAGACAAGAGAAGCTCAGAATGAACACAGACCAATTATTTTCTGCATTTTTAATTGGAAGTTTCCTTAAGGATTTTCTCTTTATCAAGCCAAGACATAGAATGAGTGACCTTGGGACAGTAATCACTAAAGCAGTGTGGAAGGCTGCCACTCAATCTAATAGGTATCTAGTTGTTGACTTGGATCGTTCTCAAATGTCCTGCATCTTCTGGAATGTTACTGGTCTTATTCTGAGTTTGTTGGGGCTCATTCTGATGATACTAATCCAATGCAACCAGTGCCAGTTTTATCTATCCCGGAAAGAAAGTTAATTTTATTCTCAGTTGTCTTTATTGGTACCCAATAACATGTTCAGACACCCAGCTAAGCTCCTAACTCTTGTTCTTTATTGTAACTGAAGTACAGCTCTCATCTGTCTGATGAAGAACCTTTTATGTTCGTTTATCAACTTCTAATTCCACTAACTGAATTTGCTTATTAACAGTTGGTGCCTTCTGTACCTCCTGAGTTCTTCTTGAATCCCTTCAGTTTCAGACGAGAGGCAAACTGGACTCTTGCTGTGTTAAAATCCCGGAAGCAGACAAAAACACACAATTGTTGGTAAATGCAAGCTTGTTAGAATTAGATTTGAGTATAATATTGTAATACCTGGATGGGTTCCTTTTTTTTTTTTTTTTTTCTTTTTTCCTTTTTTTACGCTTGTTATTAAAAAATACTTGTACTGGATGTTTAAAATCTGACCTACCTTGGTTATAAATGAAGCTGGTAGAGAGAAACTTAGTGGAAGCAGAACTAGGACAACTTGGAATGCTCATAAAAATCACTCCTTGACGTGTTCTTGGGGTATCTTTTCTTACTCAAGTCCAGAAGGATAACAAAGACTGCTCATAGAAGGTTGCCATATGCCTGTTTTCAATGCAGAGCTCTGCTCCTTACCAACCTCTGCTTTAGTGGTTTAACACGTTCAACAGTTTATTAACAAGAAATTGCATTGCTAGGTAGGAGGAAAACAAAAAAAATCCTGTTCTGCATGAACTCTTGTTTATCTATTTACTGTTAATATCTAAGAAGGATGTTAACAGTACTGTTACTTCTACTGTCTTATGTACTGACACTGTTCAACTGTTTAAGAAAGTTGAGTATTTCAAGCATTGCCCTAACATGGAGGCTTTTGGAGGAGCCTGTCATGATTTACTTATGCATACAGATTGCAGTGGCTTATGTAGCCTTGATCCTGCTTGATCTGCTAAAGGTATTTGCTTCTATTGATCACAGGCTGTTATTTGACTGCCTTGAGCAGCTTGTAGGTCTCCGTGGTTCTCTTAGCGAGGTCTGCTACTGATATTTCTCAACATTCTCATTTTGTTGCTGTCGATTGATTTAACTCCAGCCTTGCTGCTCAGACAGCAGATGTGACAGAGGTTGTATCATACCCTTTGTTGTTTTTTGATATGTTTGGTAATACCTTAGTGAATTCTGCAGCTGTAACTGAGGCTCCATCCAAGTTTGGCTGTTGGCTCTGATTCATAATGCACGATTGGCAGTGTGCATAGCTGTCATGTTTGGTTGTAAGTGAGTAAAGGTTCCTCCCATCCTAGGTGCAGTAATATCTATTGGTGATTTCCAAATGGCATATTTTTGGAACTAAGCATCAACTCTTCATGTTTGTACTTACCTTTGCACTGTGCACTCTTACTGCTTTTCCAGTAATAAGGCAAATGAGAGGTTAGAAACTTCTCAACCACATTGTCTTCCTTAAGGTGGACAGGCATTGTAAGACTGTCCTGTTAAATGGCTATGAATGCTTTCTAACTATTCCCCAGGGTGAAAATACTGTAGTTTTTTAGTTGACTGATTTACTTGAAAAATCCCTTAAGGTGACTATCCAAAGTAATTTGTGGATGTCAAGAAATACGTGCTGTTAGAGAGAAATCAGATTGGAATCAAGTTAAAAACAGAAATAGTCATGTACGCTTTCATATGGCCTTAGTCCATTAGGAATCAGAGATCTTAATCATTTTCGTAAATGACTTTATTGTTCTTGTGTATACCTCTTAGCTCTTAGAAAAATAGAAATATTTAAGTATTTGTCCTAATATGAGGATGACCTTTTCAACATGCAGTTAAGCTTCTGTCTGTTATTTGTGGTTCCTCGTATCATTTTCAAAAAGAAAGAGCCCTGCAGAGTATGTTTGATCAAAGAGATGAGTTATCCAGTGGATGGATTTTTGAAGCGATATTTGGGATGATGAATTATGGGGACTTGAAGGAATAAGTATAATATACCATGACCAACTGTTTTCACCATTTGATATAGACACTTTTAAATTTAGCAAGACTGGGATGCTGGCTGTATGAGTCACCTGATACTCAGGAAGCTTCATTGTCTTTCTATCTACAAAAAAATGTCAGGGAGAGATTTATTCTCTCATCAAGAGAGTTTTGGACTTGGAAAATTACTTGATCCTTATTACATAATGACCTAAATCTTGGATTTTGTATTTTGCAGTAAGCAGCACAGAGGACACCATTTATAATTTCAGCTAAGAGTTGATTATAAGAGATAAAGGAAGTTTTTAAGTCCCATCTTAAGTGTTGACTTAAAATGGTTCACTTGAAGCATTCACAAATTATGTTGAAGAGTCACAGGTGTCCTTCGTGTTAAATGCCTGTAATCTAAAATGTTACAGAGAGCTAAATGATTTATTGATGTCTTTTTCTGAGGCATTTACCTGCATCTGTAGCCAGCCCATTCCATTTATTTTGGCTCACTGACAAATTAGCAAGCTATTTGTATGTCAGATTTGGTCAGTAGTCAACTCCCTCCCCCCTTAGATATTGAACAACTTTTAATTCAATTGTTTGCAATGGTGGCAGGTTGTTAACCACATAGATGTCACTCAGAGGAGTTCAATTTTTATTTAAAAAGCAACAACAACAACAACAACTGATAATTTATTAGTGAATATCCTCATAGTGCTATATAAAAGAGTATGCCAAAGAGCTACAGGCCTTTTCCATATGCAGGCTATAAGTTCTGTAAACAACTTCTGTGTTACACCTTTCTTTCTGTTGATTGGAATGTGAAATATTAGTTTTTATGCTCTCTGGTTAAGGCCATTGTTATTGTAACTAGACACCTTTAAGAACAGGGCACTCTAAATTGCATTTCCAAGTTAGAAGTGCTACCTCAATGTGTTGCATAAATACTTGCATTCCCAAAGCGTGATTGGCCACCTGCAGTTATTCTTGAATAAGTTTTGAGGGGGATTTAGGAGAAAATTGTGATCTTGATAATTTGTTTTAACTGTTGGCTCACATTGCCATCACTGTGAGCATGTGAGTGTAATTCTCCAAGTATTCTCCAAATGCTGTAGCTAATGTTGTGCCGTTGCCTGATGTCTGTGCCCACTGCTGGGACGTGTGTGGGTCCAAATGCACTGCCTCTCTTGGAGCCTGCTGGCAGAAGACCTCTAAAATCTACTATATAAGTAGGTCTGCTGAACCTGCCCAAATTATTTAATCCAGTCTTACACTGTATAAATAATACATTTACTTTGGTAAATAAAGGCAGTTTTCACAGCATGTGAATGCGCCCAGTTCTGGCCATCCTGCATGCCTGGTTCTTCTGGAATTTCCAGTGACCGCTGCTGGTGAAAGACCCAACTACTTTCTTCTCCTCTGAAGCAGCCCCATGTTTGCTAGTTGATGCTGCTGCCATTGTACCACTTGAAATGCTTTATGGCCTTACATCTACTTAACCTTTAATGTTTTCTGTCAACATCTATCATGACCTGGTGGCCTATAGTTAGTAAAATGTGCCCTTGCAGGCTGCCAGATATTGTAATAGAATTAGGCCTTTAAAATTATCAGACCTGTCAGAGGGGCTTATAATCCTGTAAGAGCTTTAAGTGGTTTCTTACCTCCACTTGAACACGCATTTGACCTAGTTGAAGTGTTCTTTCTTGCTTGTTTTTCTTTTACTTCTTGGTAATATTTTAGAAACTGCAAAAACTAATTGATTTTCTCACCATACATGTAAGGAAAAATGTGGAATCTCCTTGGTTCCATCTCAGTTGTCTTTTCTGGCTTTTTTTTTTTTTTTTTTTTTCTCTCGCACCTTTAGTGCTCTCATTAAGCTCTGCAGCTATTTTCAGTGGGAACTTGCTCCCTTAAGCAAGCAGTCAGGACATGTCACTATATGCATCTGTCAGTCAGTGGGCACCATGCAATGACATGAGCTGAAAGGGAATGTCAGTCTTCTTTGTGAGGGCTCTGCAGTCAGTTCAGTGCTCTCAGAAGGTGCTGCTCTGACAGCCTTGGAAACGAGCAAGGTCTGCAAGGATGGTAACACTGTGCAGGTGTATGATTTTACCACTTCTGCAGCTTGTCCTGAGCATCTGAAGATAGCACTAGAGATAGTGATATTTTTTACTGGTCAGTTCTCAGATGGAATGCTGAAAGGTGTTGTAGTACCTCCGTTGTCTCCCTGTGACTATAACATGGTGCCCTGTGGCCATTAACACCATCAGAAATTCTGTAACATTTATTACTTGAGGGAAATTACATATGTCATAGCCAAAAGAAACTGAAAAGTGCCGGAGAAGCAATTTGACCAGTTTTGTATGCAGTCCATAGTGGAGTTTGGCAAGTCCCCTTATCTGAGCCTGCGTGCTGAGTCCCTGCTCAGGGCAGTCTCTGGTTTCTGTGAGGCTGCTGCATCTGATCTATTCACTTCCAATTATTGCAAGTTGTTAATACTGCTTTATTTGCTTAAAAGGTAATTCAACTTTGGCTTCTGAAGTAGTGCTGACTCAGTCTTTAAACATCATCAGGGTGACTTAAGGTAAGGGAAGAGAAGAAAGCTAATGAAATGCTGCTGTTGAAAGTATTTCGTTTGAGACCTTACACGTAACTGATAGAGGGAAATGCACTGCAGCTATTTCATTTACAAGGAAAAGACCTATTACAGAGATTTTTACACCTCTGTTGTTCTCATATAGCACAATCAAGCAATGTAAGAGCAAAATAAAATGTGGTCTCTGCTATTAACATGAAAAGAAGTAATTCCACCTCTTGCAGGTCATAACATTACTTCAGATTGCCATCCTGCAGAAAGAGTAACTCCTGTGACAATTTTGACAGCTTCCAAAAGCAGTTACACTCAATACTAAATACTGAGAGAGAATGCTCCAAAATCCTAAACTGTTAAAAGTTATAGTTGTGTTTCCCTTTGATTTGGTATACAAATCCCAAGAATATCCCAGAATATACCAGCCCTCCTGGCAAGAAGCAGGAATGGAAAGAGATAAGAGCGTGAAATCAGTCATTGGAAGCCCTGGAGATTGTCACGAGATGGACTGTCCCTTGTGATCCAAGAGCTTGAGTATATTGATGGGTAATATTTTTACTTCCTGACAGTCTAGTGAATGATCTCATCAGCTGTTGCTAGCAGATGCAAAAGTGATGAGCTTGTGTAGCAAGCCAGACATTACACTGTTTTCTGTTCTTGTCTTGGGAACGAGTGACAGACATGTCATTGACAGTTTTCTTTTTGAATAAAACTGTCCTCGGTGTTTTGGAAGGGCTCGAAGTGGAGCAGAATTAATGGCTTGGTTGAGAGAGAGGGCTCTGCTCAAGCAGCAGTACCCCATTGGGGAAAGTTTAAGATGCTTTCTTGCTTCAAGGAAACAGTGTTTTGAAGGCTGTATTGCGGTGTTAAGTGGAAGTATCTCAACTGTTATTATTTCTACTGTCATGGCAAAGATATGAAAGAAGCTTGAAAAAAATGGGGAACAATGGACAACTCTTTCCAATATCTCACTGTTGTCTGTTTATTCAGATCACAAGGTACTCAGATACTCTGTAACGTGTTTATTTTTCTGAGAGGAAAGAATAGTTCCTGCGATCAGACAAACAGCTTTCTGCAGTGCCAGATTGATCAGTCCTGATTCGCTGCTGTGTTCTTAGCGTCAAGTCACATAAAGCAGATGCAGATCATTGGAAAATGGGACCTCTGTCAGTGCTTAGATTGTTTCATCCTCTGTGTTGATTCCCAGTTGTAATGGCTTCTGTTACTGGTATGTTTTAATCTGAGCTTTCTACTTCTCAGTTACAAATGTCTCTCCTGTAGCTAGAGCACATGTGCCCAACCCATGTGAACACTTGCCTACTTGATCCCGATTAACAGGGTGATACTTGAAATGTGCATTTGGTTTTCCAGCCATTTAATCAATTTGAGGATGTACAAATTATAAAAGGTGTCAGAACGGCCCAAAGCAAATTGAAATGAGAGAAGAAAGAAGTCTAATCATGGAATAACAGTGCATGCGAGTTGAACAGTCTCTGATCTTAGTGTTGTCCCAAATAGTAGCCTGTGTATTTCCTCTGCAGCTTCATTCTGTCTATTTTCAATGCTGTTTAGCATACGATGGCACTTCTCCCTAACACTGCCTCACTTCTTGTATCTGTGCCTGCATTTGTACAGTAGCCTGACTGTCAAAATGTCTGTCTTACTGCAGTATGAAGGTTATGTCTTACTGTGGAAGTATTATTTATTATTCACTGTCTTTACACTGAAATGTCTTTGTATTTGTTGATCTTCACAAAGCATATCAAAGAGTTGCTAATTTTTCAAAAATCTCACTTTAAAAATCTCTTGTTACCTTAAACTAAAGGATAATTGTGGATCTCAGTTTTCTATCAGTGGAATCACCATAAGCCACCCTTCTAATTTGTGCCATTTCAAGATGATGTGCAGTTTCACACACAGTATTTGGCAATTTTTCCTAAGTCATCTTCAGAGACTTCAGATTGTACTTCAGATTGTTAACAGACTAAGTCATTTTTGAAATTTTTTACCAGTAGCCACCATCTAAAACTAGACCTTACAGTTGAGTTTTCCCATATGTATTTTCATTGTTTGCCTAATCTGTTTTGAGATCAGTTTTGCATGAATTGAGTACCCTAGGGGTAAGAGTCTGAGTGGTTCTCTCCAGAAGCTTCTGCTGCAGATTTCATTGATGATTAAGATATTTCTAGCCTGTCCTTAACTCCCCTTTTTCGTTGTAATTGCACTAGAGATTGAAGATTGTGTAGTAATATCCAGATATACCAGTATTGACTCAAACAGCAAAATAATCGATAATCAGATTTCCTCCAGCGATGGTAATTTCTCTCCCAAAAGCTGGAAGGTAGCTCTGCCTTTGGAAGACAGAGAAGGACTGTGTTGTGGAGATGGGAAAAGAGAAAAGAGAGTAGAGGGATTACTGAACCAAGCGTTCTTTGGTAACTATGGAATTGATAAGTTTTAAAATTGTAATGAAATTTTGGCTGCTATAAATTAGCAATCAGTCTGCTTACCTTATACAACCTCTTTACATTTTCCAACAGGCCTGCCTACCTTTCCATTTTCATAAACTGAGCTCTGAAAATTTACCTGTCTTCCCCTGAACTTACATGTTGTGTGATGTGAGAGGCCTTCACCTTTTGGAGACAGTGTTATTTGCTTTCAGGGATCTCTCTGAAACCTGGAAGGTATTAAGATGCAACGACAGGGAATTTTCAGCAATGAGAACGAAATCACCTGAAGTAAGACCTTAGACATAAAACTTGTGTGAGCATGGAAATGTTAAGGGCTGTGGTTATTTACAATTCTCAGTACAGACAAAAGTGCTAAGGTACGTACAGTTCTACAGCAAGTGTCATTTTGCTGATACAGCTTGTTTCACCCGAGGTATTAGTATAAGCTATAAACTAGCAAAATCACTTTTCTTTGCTGATACAAACTGTATTTGCAATGAGCACGTATATCAAGCTTTTCGAGGGCGATTTTACTGGCAGAATATCTACTGAAGTGGTCACAGGGAATGGCAAATTTAAGAAACGTGGCCCTGACAGAGTCTTTTACTCTGTAGTTATCTCATACTGCATATTCAAACACAGATTGTTCCTTAAGTTAGTCTTTGTAGGGAGTTTGAAAACATACTATACATGATAGTTTGTGGTTAGCTGAGATGCACGTTCTAGCACGTTTATTTTCAGAGGCTCTCCAATGGGTATTTTTCAGTAAATCCCTAGAAACTGTCCTCCTCCCCATAGCATCACTTTTCTTTTAGTTTTTGCATCCATGAATGCCAGTAAACAAACTCAATCTACAAATTCTGTAGGGAAAAAAGGCTGGCATGTAAAGATTGGTGAGCAATTGAGCTGCAGCAGGATGTCAGACATCCATGAGATTCTCCTTGTCATTATGGAATTGCATAAATAAATCTTCACTCCTCAGGAGTCATTTTTGGGATCAGTCTGATTCAAACCTACATGTAATTTGGAGGTTTCAGTCCAAAAGGACTTTTATTTTGAGTTTCTGATTCAGACAGCTATCAAATAAATGATTAACCTAATTTAAATGTGTTTCATCTTTTATATTCTTCACTGAATTTTGGTTGCCCCAAACTATTGACCAAAAGGCATATAAAGCCCTTTTGCTATTTCAGCAACATCAGCTTTGTTTGATTTTTTGCGTGATAATTTCCTGAAGAAGCGGTTTAGCCTGGTTTCACTATAAAAATACTCAACTCTTACTGAGTAAAAACTCTTTTTCATGTATTCCCAAGGCTGCTTGGTGTTTTTTGCTCTTCCATGCAGCGACCTACCCTTCGGAAAGAAGCTGCGATTTGCCAGAGCTAGGAATAGTTGCAACTTGAGCAACTTTTGTCTAAACCACATCAGTGAGCCTTTTGTAAATGAATTAGAATACAGTTATGCCTTTTACACCAAAATTGATGCGGTCCATTTTTCTAGCTAAATAGTGTCTAACTGTATTTGGAAGATCTGTTCAAAGATAAATGTTGCTGCTGGTCATCTTCTTCCAGTGTTACTTCTCCTCCCAGGAAATCTGATTGTTCTTTTTTCTACTTATCTTTTAAGTTTTGACAGATACCCAGTATTTGGATCAAATGACAATAATGTGGGACAGCTTTTCTCCATGTGCTGGCAGTTTAAGCATAATAGCTCGTTCTGGCACTTGGTAGTCTCTTGTCTGGAATGTCGTGTTTAGCCTTTTTTAATACCTTGTTAATCCACAAGTGATGTTCTACTGATGTTACAGTTCAGTGAATCTAAAATGAGAAATGAGAAATTAGTGGTAGACCAACCCGTTGCTCAAGGCAGGGCTAGAATTCATCTTAGCATGGAGACAATTTGCCAAGCAGCTTACTTTTTCTACCCGAGGAAGCCTGTGCTGAACTGTGCAGAACCAGAGTATTTGTCAGCTCTCGTTCCTGCACAGTGTGCTTACAGGCAGGAGCTATGGCTTCTGCCAACTTACTTTGGTTATTTTGCTGTATTTCGCTATTTTGCTTTCTGATTACTTGAAATAGCAATTTAGTATAAAAACAATTTAATCAATAATTTGTGTTTTGTTTCTCAATAATTAGAGAATTCAGCTGTTTCATAAACCAAGTTATCTGATTTCTCTTAATGACTATGAAAAGTTTCTATGTCCTTGAAATAGAAAAGGTGTAAGAATATACATTCAGATGAAACCGTAAGACTGCACTCCTACAGAAAGCCCTGGGCAAGTGAAATGTACACCAGCCTGGGACTTGCCATGTGCGTATTTTGACTCTGCTGGGTCCAAGTCAGCCAGTGCCATCAGTCCTGATCCCCATGCACAGATTCACTGAAATTACTGTCTTTCTCCCTAAGAAGATAATGTTTTTTTCTCTCTGCAGAGGGATTGGGTGTGCCAGTAGGGAAGAAAGAAATCACGCTGTCTGTTTGTGCTGTGTAACTTGAGGTGCTGATAGTAATCCAATTCCAAAATAAAGGCAGCTGAATAAACAGCTATACGGCCAAACCCATAGGCAGGATAGCTGACATCCATGAACATGGGAATAACAACGTGCAGAACCCAGAGCCCTGTGAGGTGCTTGCACTGAGGAGCGTGGTGAGGAAGAGCTCCCCAAGCTACAGGGGGTACTAGGTACAAGGAAGCTCCGGTGTCTAAATAGCAGTACACAACTTCAGATGCACTTTTTGCTTTACAGGCTTACACTTGACATCAGTGTATATGGTTCAGTGTGAAAAGCTGAGCTGACAGAAAACTTCGTAGAACTGAAACATTATGTGAAATAAAAATTGTTAGTCTGGCATTTGGAAGCAATTTTTGCAGATTTCCCTTGTGGTGGGGGGCGGCTGGCCAGTACCATGCTGGGTCTGTGTGCAGCTGGGTGAGTGTGTTTAGCCACTGTGCTCCTGCCAGCTGTGCCCATGTGGGCACATGTGCTATCGCAGGATCTCCAGCACCATATATTCCTTGTCTTTAAATAGTTAGGGCACATGTGAAGAGCAGAATGCTATAAGCAGGGAAATGATTCTGAAGAAGAATCAAATGATTCATCTCAACACCAGTGGTCCTAGCCAGTTTATGATGGAATTGAATTAGTACATGCTGTACAATTTCCTTCCTCGTCCCTGTTAGTGGAATGGGATCTTTGATCAGATTATTATCGTAGTTTCTGTTTTCTTGTGATTTGTTAGTGTTTGTGATTCCATCATTTTTTATCTTAGTGGATTACATATTGCTTACTAATGTGCTTCAGGAGTGATGCAGATCAGCTCTGCAGGCAGTCTAGGCAGTCTCCTCAGCAGAGAGGCACATACAACTGTTTTTATTTTGTTTAATTTAATTTCACCAGTTCAGACTCACTGAGGTAAATACTTTCTTGAAATGCCTTAGAAAACAATGGAATTAAAAGCATCAAACGTAAACATGAAGGAGTTTGCATGAAATTACAGTGAAATGGCAGCTGGAAATGTAATCGTGTAGACAACTACAGTATAGCGATACATCCAAAAGCAGTCACAAGATTTGCTGTTGAGTTACAGAGATTTTATTCACAAAGCTATCAGAAGTGTGTCAGGGTGCTGGTATCCCCTGCAAGTGCTCGACAGTGGGGCTGTGTTCTGCACTCAGAGAGGAGCACTCTTTTCTTACTTCTAAAATTCAGAAATTTGGTTATTCTTTACAAAAGAGCTGCTTGCAGAACAGTGTCTTATTATTATGAATCCAATCTTTTTCTTCTTTTTCTTTATTTGCTAGTTCTACCATGTCTAGCTATAAAATAAACACCGCTCTAAAAGGTGAATGGGATTTTATTCTCATAATTTGCTGCCTGCACTCGATTACCTTTATTTCTTCCCCAACCCTTGGTGTTAATGAACATCAGTTCACAATAGTTTCCTATTCTTGTAATGTGTTTTAGAACAGAGAATCTTAAGATTAAGGAGAATAAATGAGGAACTTTAAAAAGACCTTTTTATAGTTGCTTATCTGAGTTTAATTCCCACCTTGATAACAAATCAAAGGTAAGGATTTATGATGCAAGCCCAGTTCTAGGCCATACTTTCTGTGACTAGTTTTAACTTGATATGTTGCTGCTCGTATTTGCACTTCATCTTAAGAAATTAGTAGGAAATAGCATATAATAAATAAGGCATCAGAAGGCAATTTAGCATACATCTTAGTATCTGTTGCTGGGAAAGCAGAAAAATGGTTCTGCTGGACTGATTCAATGCAATTTTAAAAGGGCAATACTGCACAAGGTCACTGTGAGAAGGTAGAGAAATCCCAGATGAGCTGAGAAAACTGTTGAGTGAATTTTCTACCAGCTTCCCTCCTTAATAACCTGCTGGGTTTTCTAGAGTGAAGCACGAGGGTAAGAGCTGCCCCTTGGCGTGGCCTGCTCAATGAGCTGTGCTGCTTCAATGGCCCAGTCACGTCCTTGTTCCCACTTCAAGGAGCATGTGGATCTGGAGCTAGGGTAGGAACTGAATCCTTGAATTCTCCAAGTGATGGAGAGAGTGTCAGCATTGTTGGCCCTAAAAAAGTAGTTGGAATCCCACCTAGAAGACAAAATCCCATCCTTCCCATTATTACTGCAGGTTTTGCCTTTCTCCTGGGCGTGCTCCAGACTTCACTGGAATTGCTCTCTTTCCTGTACTTCCAATTAGCGAAAGAAAAGCCACTGAGTAAATTCTTTCTTCAATTCATGTGCATTTTAGTTCTGGCGTGATAGCTAGTGACTCTTGATGTTCATTTTGTAACTCAACTTTTAGGTTTAAAATATTGCCTCAGATTTGAAACTGAGCTAAGTGTATTGTCAATGAGACCTGCATGTACTTTTTGTCATTTGGACATATAATTTCTATATATCATAATGTTTCTTTTTCACATTCTATTAATTTTTTATAAGCTTCATCAGAACTGTAAAACACAAGCTGTTTTCATGTAGATGGTTTTTATGGTGACTAAACATTGGAGAAAGGAAAACAAATAAGTGTCCCAACATACACATTGCTTGGAATGAACAGATTGATTTAAAAAGCACTGCTCCAATTCATCGTATAGGCAGCAGTGTTCTATGAATCACTCCTTGTTTTCTGGTCTTCAGTTTGCTAATCCTGAGTTTTCAGGCTTTTGAGTTAAGCTTTTTGCCTTTTTAAGTAACACAAGAATTACATATGTGTTACTTTCATTGCAGAGGTGAATGTTGGTTATAATAGAATAATTAGTAAGAGCAATTACTGGTTTTGTGTTTGTTTGTTTGTTTTTGAAATTATCATCTTTCATTGCAGAAAATAACTTTTTTTTTTCACTTTTGATCTTAGATGTCACTATGACAAATGCGTACAGCTATTGCTGTACTTCTATTAACAAGGATTATAAAGTCTGTGTCATTTATCTTTTCTAGTGTGTCAGTGAGCATGTATACATAGAAGTGCTGATTTTGAATCCCACTCTGTTTTTGGCTTCATAAATACTTTGTAGTGGGGTTGCCTATGAAGTTGAGTGTTGAACTGTGTAAAAGAGAAAACGGGGAGAAGTGAAAAAACATTCGTTTCTGCATATAGTAGTGTAGTTTCAAAACCTTCTCTATCAAGTGCATCTTTTCCATGAAGCTTCATGTTTCTATAGCCCTTTTTAATGTCTCTCTCAATAATAGGAGCTTTCACTGTTTACTCATTCATATGTCTTTGCAGTTTTTTCAGTCATTCCTTCTGATCTCTAAAACTTTTGACTATTTGCTTAGCATTTTAGGGCAGAGTAACCAAAGCCATATACCGTGTTTCACTGAACAATGAGTCTTTGTCTTTCTCAGCAATAACTAAAGTACTATTGCCGTTTCCTCTCTGGTGTCATCTTTCTGATTATCCACTGATTACTTCATTCAGCTTTTTACAGTTCCATGCCCTTCTCTTGGAAAGGTATACGTACTTAGAACCCAGTCATACTTTGAACTGGTACAAATAGTCACATTCCTCAAAACAAAACGTAGTATGGCATCTACTTGCCCATGCACACTGTTTTCTTCCCCATCTTGTCTTTTTCTGACACAGAAATAGGTCACCTGCAAGTTTTCTCACTTTACTTTGAAGCTTGTTTCCAAATACTGGAATGACTGTATTGAGCACCGTTATGTTTTGTCATAGCTTTGACCCCCCTCGCACCACACTTGTTTATCATATTGGGAACTGTGATTTTTGTTCTTTTTGAAAGCAGGTTCAAGCCAATGACAAGGCCCATTGCTGCAGTTCCCAAGCCTGCTTGGTTTCTCAGTAGTCCTGTGCAAGGGCCATGTGGGTGCACAGCTGCTGGAAGGGGTGGCTGCAGAATAGGGATGAGCCCTGCTGTGGGCATAACGCTCCAGAAGCTTCACTGGTTGGCCTTTGCTGTGCATTATTCAGTTACCTATTTCAGCGTATTGAACTGAGGTTAATTCTTCTACAGCCCTTTAAACTGGGACTTGGTACACTACAGGTATTTCACTTCTAAGGAAAGCAATAAGATTAACTGGCCAGCTGGATTCTGTGCTGATGAGGGCAGTTCTTCTCATTGCTGTAGCTTGCTCTGTGGCCAGCACAGGGTGTAGGTAATTTATATCCTCTGTGCCTACATGCTAAATTGAATTGTAATACTTCTCTTCCTGGAACTCTTATACAGTGATGTAACTGCTCATATTAATGGATATTAATTGTGTGCCTCTCCTTGAACAAACTTCTTCATAAGACTCCAATTTCTTGTTGGAAATCAAAGCACTGAAGGCAGGGTTAAGGCAGGGTCTGTGCTGACATTTGGAACCATAGGCTGGCTGCTGCTGCTGTGTATACAAACATGGAACAGTGACTCAGATCCAGCAGACCAACAAGGTCAGCTGCAGAGAGCAGAGAAAGGAGAGAGCAGTGTCCGCCTGCTGCTCACACCGTGCTGCATAGATAGGCTCTGTTTGTGGGGCCTGTGGGAGATTTTTTCTTTTTTTTTTTTTTCTTTTTTTTTAATTCATCACTCTCTGCTGTAGTCATTTACACAAAGGATGCTTTTAAATGAGTAATGAGTGCTTTCCTGTTCGGCAGTTAGTTAAACTGAACTTTGTGTCACAGCTCTTTACGATTCACTCATACAAGACCTAAAATATTCAAGACTGGTAGGGGGGCAAAAAGCTCTGTCTGGCTCATGCTGTTTCTAGGAAAAAGGATTCTTGGGGGGAAAAAAAAACTCTGCGAAGACCTACAAATTATGCAGTGTTCCTTCTGTCTATGAATAGTTTCTCTTGAGAGTGAATGAGGGTGTATTTTTGGATTTGCAGACAAAGCAACTTGTGTTACAACTGGCTTTTCTCCAAAACATACTTTCAGTGCCTATTTTATTTTATTTTTATTTATTTTTTAGATTACATGATAGACAGCTTGAAACTGATCTGGGGGCCCTTGTGGAAGACGTGTCCGGTTGGCCATCTTCATATTGGCCTTGCAGGTCATATTCCAGTGCTACAGCACTCTGTGGAGCCTGTCAACCTGGACCGTCAATATGCTTTCTGGGACATGGTACTGCTTAGACTAAGGAATAAGAAAGACTGGTATCGCCAGCTTCTGAGGTTATGGTGTGCTGTTATGCATATTACCTCTTGTAGGAAGACATACTTGGAAATAACCTACATTTGTAGAATTACCTGTGCTGGTTAAAACTAAGTTATTGAAGCTGGGCAGATAGTGCCCTGAATTCTGCCATGCCTCTCTTCCTGGCACTGAAGCAAGCTCTTTTGCGGCCTGATGGAGGGTTAGAATCTGGGAATCCCACGTCCTCCACTGCTGGGGAGGTCTTCCCTTGTGGAGTGGACAAATGGCTTTCAAACCTGGGGCCTGGAGTGCATACGGTATGATGGGAAAGCTCATGAGCATGAGACTGTTTCACTCACTAATTCCCTTTTTCCACTTTTCCCCACCTACTCACCCCCATTTCTTACCCCTTTTCTCCCATTCTCCCCCCGAGCAGCTCCATTGGCCATCCTGTTTCTTGGGCCTGACCCTGACAACCAAGGCCTCTTGTCTACCATGTGCCAGTCCTTTCACTTATTTACTTTCTGTGTATTTTGCACATTGTTTTCAGAGAAATCTTTGCCTTATCCAATAGTGTTCACTACCTTTTAAGCAAAGCAACAACAGCTATGTTTTTTGTCATAGATGATATAATTGGTTTCTTCTAACTCATTCTCCATCTACTGCTAATAGCCAAAGCATTCTTTAATACGCACTTCGAAACTGAAATCTAAACTCAGTACAGCTGGGTCCCCATAGTGCAACTTATGAGGCAGCACACAATAACATATTTTTCTAGTTTTTGTAGTAATTTAGAATGTCGTTGATTTCACAAGGTTTAGGCAGTCTCATTACTAATTCACTGGACTGATGTTAGGTTTTTTGGGTTTTTTTCTGATTGATTTCTTCCACCATTACAAATGCCAGTTACACATGTGCTCTTTCATGGAGAACAAGACATTTGACATTACTAGTTATTAATATTAGGTTAGTTTTCTTATCTAAATCAGAAATCCCATTGTGCAAAAAGTATGAACACAAGAGGAAGTCTCTGCTCCAACAAGTTAAACAGCTTTGATACTTAAGACCTTTCACCTTACTTAACGTACTACATTTTTGCACTCCATTGCTTAGAATGGATAGAAAGAAAATGGAGCCTACATGAGCATTGGTTTGAACTAGTGTAGTTTCTCACCTTTACTGAAAGAGGTCTTTCAGAAAGCCCTTATGATTTGTAACCCAATGGATCTGGAACACATACTGCATGTACACATCAGTATCAGTTACATGAGATTGCAGATTTCTTTATTAATTGCTCTCTTGTTACTTGTCATTAGTACAGCAGTTATGTACAGCTTCACACCCACTGTCTCTCCCTCCCCTTAACCCGAATGGGACCAGGCTGGGGGTTTTGCTGACTGTTTTTTTTAAATCAGTATCTCTGCAGAAACTTGCAGAAATCTATCTGGCAAAAGATTTTGATTGGTTTTATCGTGATACCTACAGTAACATTTGCTGTAGATGTGTAATCATTCTTTCAGTCTTTCCTTATGAAGTCTTTATATCTTTTTAATGTATTCCTTTTATCTCACAGAGCTGTTACTGTTGGCTTGCCTGTGTTGTGTTCTGCTGTTCTTACTGATTCCTAGATTTTCCCAGGATGAAATACATTTTTGCTTTATAAGGCTTCCTTCTAGATATCTTTCCTGTTAGTTTATTCCACTTTGTAATAGCAGGAGCTTATTCTGTACTCAGTGAGAACTTCGAATACTACCCCTTCAGGGTACTTCAGTGAACTAGACTACTTCACTGCAAAATTTGGTTGCTTGATCCTAGTCTTCAGCTGTCAACCTGTTCCCTCTCAGTGATGCTCTGGCTGACGTTGGTGGACCGATGCCGGATGTCACTGTCACTGTGGCTCTTGGAGTCAGACAGGCTACAGAGCAGAGTATGTTCCAAGCCTGTGCACATGGTTGGGAATCCACTTAAAAAGGACACTTTTCAGCCTTTACAACATAGTTATAATCTGTTCTCTAGTGTTCAGGGATGCATTTGCTTGTGCAGAGATTTGCGAAGAGGTTTTAGAATCCCTGGTTCATTTTCTGTGACATGAATCTGTCTTTTTCCCAGCTCCCTGCAGGATTCCTCCTGTCAGATTAGCATAGTCTGGTGGTCTGCATTCAGGTTGTGAAAAGAGCCTCTGAGCTCTAATCTCACATCTGATGTTGAATGCATTGATCCTTTTCAGGATGCTGTGGATGGTTATGAATGTATGGCCTTAATGATTGGCATTGTACTCTGGAACAGTTTTTCTCTTTGTTCAAGACTCTGTTCTATAGACATGAAAATCCTGTTCTATGTTCGTAACCAAACCTGTACTTTCCTTCGTGGTCTTTTTGTCAACAGTTGTCCAAAAGATCCTTTGGAGAGAGAGAATAATTTTGACAACAGCATTGTATCAGAATGGATAGACACGTTGAGGTCGACCTACCAGTCGGTGGCCTCACGCTCTCTCACCCTAGCAGCACTTGGATGTGATCTCACCACACCTTCAGACAACAACTGTTCTCTGAGGCTTTCTAACCTGAGTGTTTTCCCAAAAGGATTATTTCACTACCTTAGTTTCCCTCTTGGTTAAACTAGGATGATGTTCTTCTCTTCATAGGATTAGGTGAGGATTAGCTAGTGTTTACTGGCGACTTGCAGATAAAAGCGGCACTTTGTTTACATGTATATCTGTGTGGGCTTGATGCATGGCTGTGCTTAACTCTGCCTCTGAAGAATACCTGCTGTAAGATACTGTGAAATCAGTATCAGTGATTCTTGCAAATCAAAATCAGTGCTTCTTGCAGTTTGAAAAATTTTTGCAATATTCTTTTTTTTTTAATTATCTTTTTTTACTTTTCTTACTGTATTATTGTAATACATAGTATTTGCATGGTCATGCTAGAAGTTCCAATAGCATTTCTAGCTCAAGAGCTATAAGAACTGTATGAAAGAGGAAATGTAATCCCATCCTTCAAGAGTTACCTTGCTAGACAGATGGAGTACTCACTGTCTGCTGTTACCTTTCCATACCACGTGTCCCTGGTTTACAAATTAAAGTATCAGGAACCAGAAATTCACAGTGCTTTTTCTGCTGCTTGTATCAATTCTGAAAATAAAGGCTTTGCAGCAGCTGGAATCAGCTAACAGGCTTGTTGAAAATACATCTTGTTCTTCCATGGTGATATTGGCTCTGTGGGGCTTTCTTAGTAACATGAGCAGATATGACTCAGAAGACAGAGGGAGAACAACTATGTTGTGTAGGAAGTTAAAAAATATTTTTTACCCTTTTTTGGCCAACATCACAGCCAAGCTGCACTGCCTGTATTTCATTTTTTTTAAACTCTTCTTGACAGCTTTTGGAACTTGAGCTTGTATCCTGAATTGATCTTAGACAATCAGCTTGAAATCCAAGAGAGATCAAAACAGATGTTTTCAACAGCCAGTTCTTTATTTCAGAGGGGTTGTGCTACTGAAGAGCTGCAAGGATTAAATGTGTGTGTAGAATACAAGCAGGAGCATGTCCACAGAACAGATGTATCCCATGGACAATAAAGAGGGGCACAAAACATGACATTTGAAATGATGTAATGTATCATTTTTGTAGCACCAAGGCACAGGCTGCTAATGCAGATTTATTTGTGTTACCTTAGACAAGATTAGATGGGATATAGCCTGCATTTATTATTTTAATTTGTCCAGATTTGGCTTTTTTTTTTTTTTTTTTTTTTTTTCCTTCCATGGGGTCATGTACATATGGGCTCTAAGCTGGAGGAAAATGTTGTTTACAGAGTACAATACAGCACTTAAAATTTGCAGGTAAAAGATCACACCTTCTTGAAACTGTGATAATTACCCATTATTCCTTCTCATTACAGGTCCAGACCTTGTCCTCAGATCTGCTCCTTGGTGCCTTTGTCCTTGTTCCCTGTTTCTGTTGCTCTTGAGGGTTCCCTTCATCTGCTCCTCCACCCTCATGATTTCATTTATTCCCCTTAGAGAAAGTTTCCTAATCCTTGGCTGCAAACCCCTTCTTTCTTTAAAGCCCTTCAAGTAACCAGCTCCTTCCAGAAAACATTCCTATGCTAATTTTGTTGAGAAATTTTTGTCCATGTCATCTTGTTTTGAACTTTTATTGCTTTTCTTTCAAGCTCTTTATGGAAGGAGTGAGTTGCTCTGTGCTTGCAAAAAGCCCTTTCTGTAGTCCCCAGGCAATGAATAGCCAGGCCCAGTCTGCAGGCAGCCGCATCTCCTTCCACCTTTCGGAACCCTGATCTTTTACTCTCATTTCTATTGTTTTGGACCCACTGGTTTAGTCACTTTCCTACATTATGTGTTAGTACATATAACAGAAGTTAACAGTTATGATTGCATGGGCTAATACAGAAGTAATTGTGAATGTATAAAGTAAAAATTAGCACAGAATCATTAAGGTTGTAGAAGACTACTTAAGTCATCTAGACCAACTCAGCCTATCACCAGTGTGTCCACTAACCACATCCCTCAGTGCTACATGCTGTGTTTTCTTTTACAAACTTAAAGTATCGTGGTTTAGTGAAAGGTTCAGATAGAAAGTCTGTGAATTTAAGGCATTCAGTCTTCTTGCTACAAAACCTATTGACGGGTTTTCCCACCAACTTCATCAGGAGCAGGAGTTGATCCAAAACCACTTGCGCCAAGAGCAGACAGTTTTATTTACCATCAGCAGGAACAGCATCTTACTGTGCGCATTCTGGTGGTATTTGGTGTTCTAATGTCCGATTTGAATCCTTTGATCCAGATGTTCTGGGAACATAAAGCAGATATAGTTGCTATTTAAATAGGATGTTTGTTCAGTGCTGGTGCAAACTGCTGCTTTTCTGCAGGCTGCAAAACAGAAACGTTGTCCTTGTGAGAAGCTCTGCAGAATTAGCAGAGTCTGACAGCTGGGGAATCCTATTCTCTTGCTGTACCCCAATCCCCTCTCCTCCTTGCTAGGCTCACTTCTGTTTCGGCTTCCAAAGATGAAAATCTTACCCCTTAATGTCTTGTGGGTATTTCCTTCTTAGGTAAACAACATTTTTGGTAGGCTCTGTTGATTCTGTCAGGTTGTATTCTAGTCATTTTCCCAGAAAAAAAAAAAAACCCAGCAACAAGTCACATACAATTTGTCCAAAATGTTCAAAATGCTTTCCAGTTTGTGTTACTAATGCTGTGTAGAGTTGTCTAAGTATTCAGATTATATTTTAGAAGAATAATTGTTTCGCATTGCTCTACTGCTTCAAGCAGTTTTCAAGCTTTAGGAAATTGTCCCTGTAACCTGGATCCTTGTGTCATTAGCACTGTCTGGTTTTCTCTGCCATCCTCCTCCTGAGATGTTGGAAGCGAGACTGTCCGAGAGCTGCTGGCTCTGCCTGCTACAGCCTGCACACAGCAGTGCGTGATATGATTTCACACAATGCCCCGCTAATGCCCTCGTCAGCAGCTTCTGAGGGAAGAGCTGCACTGGAAAATACAATAGCAGTCCTCTGCAAGCCATAGGGAGTGCATGGACCAGAGCTAAATTTGGAAAGCTAAAGCTTATTTCATGCAAGATTATTAGAATTATTTGGGTTTCAAAGCGCGTGCTCACACACATGCATATATTGAGGGCCAGCCTTTCCTCGTGACTCTGCTGGATCTGAGTGCAGTCATTATTTATAGACAGCAGGAGCAGTGATGGCATTATCTTGTAGCTCTCTGGTCCTGAAATTACAGCACTTCTGTGTGGGGAGAGGGGACCGGGTGCCCTTCATGGGAGTTTAGGCGATTTGCTCACCCGCAAATGTCTCTGTGATGAGATGCTCACAAATAATCCTTTCCCTCTTCCTCATTTTTTGCATTTTCAAACAGAGAAAAGAAAGGTACTAAAAGATCAGTGTGGTTGTGATTTGCACTGCCTTCTTTCCTGAGTGCGTGGAGGAAGCAACTAGCTGTGTTCATGTTTTCATCTGATCTATAGGTAACCCATTTCTATTCATGTAAAAACATAAACATCCCCCTGAGGACAAAGAAATAGCAATTTCTAATCTGTTCATATGAAGGTTCTAGACAAATGCAGCCTCCTGTTGCAAGCCACTGTGCCTGCAGTGCTGCTAGCATGACTGGGGCACACAGGAGCACAGCAAAGCTGCAGCCCCTAGCCATGCAGGTGCAGAACAGCCACCTGCCCCTGCCTCTGTGCAGTGCCCAAGCCAGCTGGAAAAAAAGAGCATAAAGACAACAGCATAAAGTCTGGAGGAAAAAAAAAGAAAAAAAAAGAAAAAAAAAAAAAAAGTCCACTGATCTCCCTGGTCTGGTTCACAGGGTGGTCATGCAGACAGATGCTCCAGCACAGCTGGGTGTGTGCCAGCACGGCAGGGCATGGCACATGGTGGGGATGGGTACCTGCAGGCAGAACTGCTGCTGCTAAGCACTTTGTGTCTTGAAAATACAATCAAAATAATCTGAAGATCAAGGTAGCTTTATTTAGGCCTTGAATCCCATTTTATGCCAACTTTGGTTCTAATTATAATGGAACATCAATGAGTTTTCCTTTATTGGTAATAAAATAAATGTGGTGCATGTTGTATCTTAAAGGAAATCAGAATGCCTTAATGAGAGCTTCCATTGCTCAGTCTGCTCCTTTAATACAACTGTATACGAGTTGAGAAACAGAAGAAATGAATTTAGCAAGTGATGTTGCGTATTTTATATTGTACTGTTGTTGCAGTATCAGTGAAAATCCAAGACTCTAAGGAATGCAAGGTTTGTAGGGAGAGGCAATATCTGTTGTTTGACCAAATAAAGCAGTCAGACGAAACAAACTTTCAGGGTGCACAACTCTTCTTTTGCTCCAGATAGTAACCAGGTTCCCAGTGCTGCTTGGAACAATTTAACTTCATTGCGTTAATTAAACGTTAATTCATTAGGCAGTTCTCAAAGGAAGGTGATGAGTACCGGAGGAGAAGAGCAGGTTGCTAGCAAAGGGAAGGTGGCAGGCTGAGTGGGGTTGATGGGATACAGAGAGAAAAACAGAAGCAGTAATGCTTTTAGAAAACCAAAGCATTAGTTAGGGAGTGAGGTGGGAAACACTGCCTGTTTGAACCTGCAGTACTTGCATGCATTGCTCTGCTCTGTGCTGTTAGAACAGAAATAGTCAAGTTGAAAAATCTTGTCGGCTCAGTTTCTTTTTGTTAATATCCTTAACTGTTTCCACGTTCAGCGCAGGCAGATTGTTCTATATGTAGTTGCAATTGTTTTTTTCCGAAAGGAAAACAAGAGGATATGCCCAGAGTGCTTTGAGCTTATTTCTGCTTAAACACAAAAGTTTGGATAAGGCAAAAAATGGTCCTCCCACCCCCAACTTTGCAAACTAACTTTTTTTTTTTTTGCTGTAATGCTTGAAGAAAGGCAAAGACTGTATTAAGGTAATCAAACAAAAGCAAAAAGTCCTGAGGACACCTGATAAAACATTCTTTTCTCATCAAAAAAAAAAAAAAAAAAGAAAGAAAATGATGTAAAATAAATGTTAGGAGCGAAACTGCAAAACCAAGAAGTAAAACTTCCTAAAATAGCATTTGGTCCTTCTTAGAAGTTCTAGCTATGCAATGTTAACTTTGGAAACA
This sequence comes from Lagopus leucura, assembly GCF_019238085.1. Classification (NCBI taxonomy): domain Eukaryota; kingdom Metazoa; phylum Chordata; class Aves; order Galliformes; family Phasianidae; genus Lagopus; species Lagopus leucura. Next base: position 11,705,271 of record NW_024962255.1, on the reverse strand, counting down.
TGTTTCTGCTATAAATTTTGGTTATGTGTTTTTTTGTGGGTTTTTTTTTTTTTTCCTCCTTGAAAGCCTCTCCAGATGTTCTGCAGTTGTTGCCTGCAAATGTTCCATGGCAGGCATGAGAATGCCGCCACAGAGCAGGAGCCCCTTGATGTGGCAGTGGTGATTTTTCCTTCCTGCAAAGGGAAGGTGTGTGATCTGCTCTGCTCTAGGCCTCGTTCAGCCACAGGCAGTGTGACCTTCAGCACATGTACTCAGAGTAAAACTTCCTCTTCAAAACTTAGCCAGCAATCCATGGATCTGGATGGCCACTTCAGTAGCCTCTGCAGGAGCTCCCCACTCTGTTACCATAACGTTAAGTATTTTTTAATTTTCTTGCATTTTAGAGTAGAAATAAGTACAAGGCAGATATGAAGTCTTTTCAGATGCAAGCTCTTTGAAATTCCTGTCCTCACAATCACAGAGTCATTGGACTATAGAAGTCTTAAAAAGTCATTAGTGCCATTCTCTGTTGGCTGAAGAGCCCCCAGTGCCATCCTCACTGCTTCTTTTTCTGACCTGTTCTCAGCATCTCCACTCATGCAGGTTCCTCAGCTTACCGTTTTCTCATGAGGAGAATGGTCTTGGTACACAACCAATGTCTTTGCTATGTCTTCATAGTTTATTATTTTCTGGCTTTTATGCTGCTGATACAGATACTGGGGTATTACTCTTGAAAATGGAATACTGCTCTCAATCTGCCCTCTTCTTAAATAGCTAAATAAATAAACCCACTCCGTGCAGTCTTTTCTTCATGGTTAATTTAATAGCTTCTTCCTACTCATTCTCTGCCCATTCAATGGGTTTATAATGTTGTTGAGGAGAGAGAAACAGCTGGGCACTTCTTGAACTGCGCATCCACTCATGCAACTGAGTTCCTTCAACTCCACCTGGGAAAGTTCTTGCCTGCAGAGGCTTTTCTCACTCTGTTGTGCAGATATGCAGTGCCATGCTTTGTACTTGTCTCTGTTGAGCACTGTTTCAGAATACTTCTCCAACTTGTCAAGATCATTTTAACTGTAAACTTCTGAAGTAAACCAATGTTTCTGTGCAGCTTGTGCCATCTGTAAGTTGACCTGAACATGTTATTTCCCTTTATCCATGGATCCTTTTTTCCATCATGGATGTCTGTAAATGACGCACTCAGTCATTTTAGAGCCAGAACAGAGTACTGCAGAAACCTATCTGATTACGCTCGGGTTTATTACTGCCATTGGCTTGATATTTCTGTAAGTTTATGTTTCCAGCCATTTTCTATTGTGTTAAGCTAGACCTTATTTCCTCTATCTGTTTGCAAAAAAGTCATGTAGAGAAGCGCTGAAGCCTCAGTAACATCAAAATAATATTCACTCTGCACTCAAGATCCTTTGTTTGCTAGTAAAAAGAAAGTATAGGAATGTGATGTGATTTGTTTCTGACCAATCCATTTCCTTTTTTACTCATTTTTCACTATTCTCTTAGTTGTTTTGAATCATTTTGCTTTTTTTTTTCCTAATAAGATACTGGGTCTTTAATTTTGCAGTTCTTCCTTCTGCTTTTTTGAAGATAATCACTAGATTTTGCCTTTTCTAGTCTTTTCATCGTTGTACTGTCTGTGCATGGATTCCCTGTGTTGAATCTCTGGTCAAATACCTCTGGTGTTTTTTGTAGCATTTTTTATTGTTAGGCCTGCTGTTAGTTAGCTCAGAAGTTGTTTACAGTAGTGATCAGAGAGCTCAAAAAGGTTTAAGGGGAAGTGAGCCTCTCACCTATGGGTCACCAGTTTGAATCTACCCAAAGATGAGCTGCCATGAGTCATTTCCATTTTTCAGATGCTTGTGTTATGTGTGAAATCTGTTGATGACTGAAACTGGCATTACACAATAAAAGCACACAGCATTTATGAAAGACACTGTTGTTTGAAATCGAGGCAGTGAAACTAACAATTGGATGAGTAAGAAAACGAACAGTCTAATGCTATTTGAGTGCATTTCTTTTGGAAAGTCAAATTCAGGAGCTCACAGTTCCCATGCTTGTGGTCTTTCACTGGCTTTGTCTTCTCTTTATAATGGTTCGTGTTTTCAGATGTAGCAACATGGGTACTGCTAAGTCTAAATGAGATGCTTATGTATTTTATCTGGATCTATGCAGTGTGTTTAGTGCTTGCCAAATTGAGCCATTGTGCTATGTTTTGTAATGTATTACTTCAAAGTTAATGTAGTGAATCTGGTAAGATACTCTGCCAAGTTTTGGCAAGTATAGAAGGAAATTGGGAAATCCCAGTTCCACTGAAGTCATGGGGTAAGGATAGCAGTATTCAAATCTGTGTCTCCAGCATGTCCTCTTCCAATTGGCAAGAGCTTTTGGGAAGGCCTGTATATATGTGTGTGTGTATGTTGTGTGTATAAGTCTGAAGAGGTATTTATGAAGAGCTGAAAATATGCCAAGGCAAGCTGGACCCATAGTCCAGACAAGACGAGTACCTTGTGTTTTTCTCTTGCAGCAGCCTGGAGAGCTCATGCTTGATAATGCTCAGGTTTTATTAGGGTTTTATTCAATAATGCCTATGTTAGTTAACTCGATAGTGCATTTAGTTTAATTAGGCATTCCCCATGTTATCTGTTGTGCTACAAACCTTCATGATGTTTGTTTTTTCATTCATAACAATACATAACTACATTATAGATCGATCCCACCAGGGCAAAGCTGGGTATTTCTGCAGGACACAAATGTGGCTTTGGTAACAGAGGAAACATTGGTGATAAAGGACATGACTTTATATTGGTGGTGAAAGCCAGTATCCTACCCTGTTCTGCAGCACTGGATGATTGCTGTTGACTCTGTGTTTATGTTGGGCTTAGCAGGGGGGCAGCTCATGCCTCCCCACACCACAGTGCCTGCCTATTCTGTGGGGGAATTCATTTCTACACAGTTCCCTGTGCCCTTTTTACAGAATGTGTCCATTCAAAGGTGCTACTAAAGTCACAGATCTCCTCACCGCTCTGCTCAACACAGTTCTGTGTTGGTATTGTGCAACTTCAGATCAAATTGGTCTGTTTAATCCAATCTACTTGCCACAACTGTTCCAGCTGATTCTGCCTGATGGAGAGCATCAGGAAGGCAGATCCTTCCTGAAGGATCCTTCAGAAGGAAGGTTCCTGGAGCTGCTCCAGGAAGGTAGGCAGCAGGGCATGAGCCCCCTGGGATGGGACAGGAGCAGAATGGGGAGCAGGCCTGGTGCTGTGCTGCAGGTGGTGCTGGCAGCCAGGACTGTGAGAGATGGGTGCCCGGCTCCTGCTGCACAACCACAGGCAGGCTGAGCTGCCAGGCTGCTGAAAAATTGACACTTCTGCTTTGTAATTGGGTTGTATGCATTTCTTTTGTGCTTTTGGCATTGGGGCGGATACAGAGTAGAAGACTGTGTAATGACGGGGGTAGGGCTTGTCTGTCAGTGGGTCAGGACATGCAGGGGTACTCGGCATTGCTGAGAGGTAGGGAGAACACCCATGCTCCGAGCTGCTTTTAATCGCTAATTACATCCTCCCTCCTCCATAGCCTTGCTTTCCTGCCCTGTCTGACTCAGAGAGGTTAGTCAGCCATTGCCTGGCTCTGCTGACGTGCCTCAGGAGGAGAGCTGCAGGAAAAGCAGTCCTGGCCGCAGCTGGCAATGAGCAGTTTCTCCTCTGTCTCTCCATTTCCCTGCTCCTTACAAGTGAAAATGGCTTTTAGAACAAGAGAAAAACAGAAGTTTTCTGTTTCCCAAAACTCTGAACAAAGATTCTGTCCTTTTAAGGCAAATAGAGTTATTTCTGTAATAATGCAGCACTTGGAGCGTTAACTAGTTCACATATTTTATATTTATTTTCCAAACACTGTGCATTCTGCATTATCCTGTGTGAAAAGAATGACATTCTTAAATAACTAAGATGATAATTATTTTCACTCCTTTCCTTCTTTCCTTGTCACTGTTTCCCTTCCTGCCCCATCACATTATTTCACAGGATGATTTATAAACACTGTATTCAGATTGTGGTTCATGCAGCAAAGAATATGAAGCCATCGGTAACTCTGTATTCCCTTTACATGGAATTCTCCATACAAAACATATAAATCTGGTCCTATGAACAATATAAAATTAAGGGATAGAATCTAGGGGGGAAGATTTTTAAAAAACTGGATTTTCTTACAGATGCTGTAGAAATGTTTCAGCCAAATGCATTTCATTCTGAGATACAGCAGCAAGCCAGAGAGATGGTGCCGAATAGATAGTTCTCCAAATCAGACTCATCCTTTTTTTCCTAATATTTTCATTGCAGTGGGTAAGAGATACGGGTCTGCCAGCCTGCCTATTGAACTATCTGCTGCAGCTTAACTGCAGCAAGAAAACGGTAATCCTATTGTGCTCCTACAGCAGTCTCCTGGGAAGCAGAAGGCATTGAAATTACTGAGCTGTTGTCCTATCCCCTCCTCACCTGTCTTTGTAGCTGTAAATATAGTGTCTGCCTGTAAATAACAGTTTGCTGCATCTTTAAGCACATTCCCTAACAAGAGGCAGTGATTTACTGAGGTGATAAGCTGTAACTAATACTAGGGTATCATAATAGGTAAATAGATTAACACCATGCTTCTCTGTATTTTGCTTTCTAGGGAGCCCACTGGCTCATTCGCTCCTAGATGCTTACTGCAGCACTTTGCGATGCGCTGAGTTAAATCAGTCAGCTACAGGATTGTAGCTATTGACGGTGGTGTGTATACAGCTAATGAAATGCATTAGGGAATCTATCGGGTAGCATTGATTGCTTAGCCTGTTTGCCTTTCCTTTTCTGTTCCCCTACCCAAAAAGGATTCTAATGGACTATACCCAATATTCAATGCCAGGGCTATAAACTACTCTCCACGACACGCCATCATCATTCATCATGTAATTGTTGCTTTGTGAATGCAAGTACACTGGCAGCCTTTGTCACTGAGAAGTAAGGAAACGTGCAGGCAGCCTGGGTGGGAGGCATGGTTTCCCTCCCCTCCAAAGCCTGGCCGATGGGAGCACCTTGTCAAGTGTGTGCTGGAGAGGTCTGCTTTGTCTCCAAGTGACAGGTCTTCGGCTCCAAAGGGCCCTAGCAAAAGATGAGCAATGTTGGGCGGTGTTGCCAGCCCGAATAACGGTGCTGCGCATCTTGTGATATTTGGCACATTCCTAAGCACCTGGCTCCTGGAGGCAGGGGATTAAATAACGATTGCTTCCTTTCTCTTTGAAGAAAAGCTTAGCTCTGCGGTTGCAAAGAAATGGTTGAAATGTCATTCAAGTAGAAGGGAAAAAGATCTTCTGCCTTCCACCATTTTCCATCCCTGGGCTCTCAGTGCACACATCGCAGTGTTACTCTGTGATTTTTCAGTGAAAGCACTAAGAAATACCGAAGGCACCCAGAAGGCCAAAGCGTGGCCAGCTGTGGTATGTGGGGTATTGTCAGTGTGGTGGGGAGAGCTCAGCCTACACTGCATGGAGGCACTAGCACCTCCCTTCTCTGGAGACAGGCAAAACAACAAGCTGACTGTGGGGAGCTGAACGCCTAGAAACGGTTTCTTAAATTCTTTTTCTTGCTTCCTTTAGAAACCTCGTTGGCAAGTTGAGATTGGAATCTCTCTCATTTTTAAATCTCTGTTTTTCTCCGTTTCACAAGTGCAAAACCAGAGGCTGCTTATTTCTGTGTTGGGTCCCTAACACAGTCGTTCCTAGCAAATCGGTATTGATTTATTCCTATGAAAATGCATCAACGTTTGAAGTAAAATGCAATCCCATTAAGAATGATACAGGTTTTCCAAATGGAGAAAAGTAGGTCAAATATTGCACCAATCAGCTCAGAGCATGTCCCTTTAAGCAAAATAAATGTGTGAATACACTTAAACTGTCAGCACGTCATTTGATTGCCATTATTATGCATCTTTTGGCATGAGCTGGCAAAGCCCTCTGCGTCTGCACGTTGGCTGAAAATGTCAGTTCTGGGGAATTAACCAGGCTATGCTCTGCATTTGTTTGTGTGCAGGGGAGCGAGGGGGTGCACGCTTAAAGGATTTTTGTTTCCTCCTTGCAACAGTTGACTTCAACTTAGGCAGGAGAGCTGGGTTATTATATGCAAGGGACATTGTAGCAGTGCAGCACAGGAACACGATTTAAATCTGATCATTAAAGTGCCGCAGTGAGAGGCTGTGAGAGACGGTGTGGATGGTCCATCTGCAAAATCTGTGCTCCTGTTGCAAGAAGGAGGGGCAGAGGGGGGAGAAAAAGCAGCTGCTTGGCTGTGCTGTGAGAGGGAGAGACTGACTGTTGGCACCATCTGTAGCTGTCCTTTGTGCTTGCTGCTTTATCTGTTCATTATAGTACGATACTGAATTTCTCGTGCTTTGAGTGTAAATGAGTTGAGATGTGCCCAATACTGTCAGCATAAAAAGCAGTAACTAAGTACACTAAAGATGAATAGTGTAATCTGTAAATTCATTTTGAGTTTGTTTCATCTGACTTGAATAGCAGAGGAAGTAATGTTCTCCAGAAGGCAGCTGTACCAGATGTGAGGTGCACACTCCCCCTACACACCAAGCACGCAGCAGCTCATGGCAGTGTGGGGAGGGCAGCAGGCTCCTGTCTGGCTGGGGCAGCGTGATGCTGGTGGACTGGGAGCTCTGGGCAGGGTCTGCTTTCTTTGCTGCACAAACACCAATGTCAGGAGGAGAGCGATTATCCTACGTGGTACATGAGTCGAGATGTCCCCAGGGAGAAAGGTTAAACCTCTCAGTAATGAGTGCTGTGATAGGGATGAGTAAATGTGTTACGTTCTATACCCGCAGTATCCTGGTTTCTGAAAACAGGAGTCTTCTCCAGATAACTTGTAGAATGTAACTGTCTGGCTTATCTTGAGGGCTTCTTTGTTCTTTGACAGTTCACATTTCACCTTTATAAATGTGTGTGTTAGATATTAGTAATATTAATAACTCATTAAGATCTTCCCTTATCTCCACCTCACCAAAGCAATGCTATCTCACTGGCATATTCCTTTTCCAAGGGTTACTCTGCTTTTTTCCAAAGCAGGTATGGCTTTTGTTTGCAGATTCATGTCCTCAGCCCCATTAGGTTGCTTCTTTTTATCTTGTTTGTCAAGTGCCTACGTGTACGGAAGGAGCAATGCTCTGTTTGCATCAAAGCCGTGTGTAAGATGGGCGATTTCCATTTGACGCTGCAGTAATTGCACTCGGCGTGGTGATGCTCAGGGGATGCTCATCCCCTGTTGCTCCGACATGGCTGCACTGCTGTGCAGCAGCATGGTGCTTGCCTGCAATGCTCCAGTGGCCGTGGTGTGGGTAGCAGCTGTGCCACGCTGTGACCGTGTCGCTGGGCAGCTGGAAAAGGGGAGCGTGTTAGTAGTGGTAGGGCAGGGATGAAAGGTGAGTGTAATGTGATCAGATGCTTGTTGACAGATTCCTTGGCTAGTAGAGAAGCAGCTTAGGCTGACACTCATTGCTGGAGCATTTCACACCACTCGGGGGAACACTCTGGAGGCTGCATGCTAGGCTAACCATTTTGGAGTGCCTGTATTTGGTTACATAAAGGAGCGGTGTCCCCTTCCTGTCAAAGCAGAGCTCTAAAATGCCTCCCTGAACACCACTGCTGACCTTCCATTTGATAAATGCAAGGAATTTATTGCATCGCCTTTGTCCAAATGTGTGATTAATTCACAGGAATAGTCTGGCTTAAAATACTTTTCCTGTATGGCCATTAAGCTTGAGAAATTCCAATTGTTTTGCCAACTGAAAAATCATATTTGTGGGCGTTCTTGGCAAAACAAGTTCTTTTTTTCCCCTGCAAATATGACTTCACAATTAGTCCCTTTGGAATTTGCTCTATTAAATGTTGGTTAACAGGACCTCTGCAACAGAAAGGTGGCTGCTGCTTGGGGTTCTGTTACTGGGCTAGGGGATATCCATTAGAAAACGATAAGAATTGAAACTAAAAGCCTCAATTTTGGAGAATTCTGCTCTTGCTCTTTTAAAGTGGTAAGCCTGAAGTTACATGTAGAGCTCTCCTGCTTAAAGCTGCTATGGCAGTTTGCTTTTTAAGCAGCCTCCTGGTTCTCACCTGCCTGCACAATCTGTTGATTTGTTCCATTCATACCACCTTAGGAAAGCACTTAGTTTAAAAAAATATACAAGCACAAAGCATGTTATTGTGATGAGGTTTATGCAAAGCACACTTTAAAGGATGAAAATCCTCAAGCGCTTCCACGTGGAAATGCTTCTTCAGCTGCAGAACAGAGTTCAGTTCATGTGCATCTCATTGGTGGAGCCCTTTGCCATGCTGTACCCTGGGAATGTCTTGCCCAACGGAGCCACTCCTGCTGCTGGCACTGTGGCAGCTCTGTGGTTCAGCCATGCCACTGGTGGTTGTTTGCAAAGCCGTGTCTCGTCACAGCCAGATCCAACTCACAGTCACTTTCTCAAGCTCTGGTTACTCCAGATTACATCGGTTTTGTAAGAGGGGCTGGTCTTCTCTGTCTGTGGGTGCTTAAGGAAAAGGCCACATTTTCAGAGATAATGAACCCTTTCATGTCTTCTGAGGGAGTTGCAAGCTTTTAGTCTCTCTAGGAAATATCTGCCTGTCATCATTCATAAGCATGATGTTCCTGTAAGCACTGAAGCACCGTCATTGCCCAGAAGATTAGTCACATAATGGAGATAAGCACTTAGGGGTTATGCTGGTTCAAATGCAGATGGAAGTACCTAACTTCTGTATACCTTACCCGCATTAGTGCGGCTCTATTCTCATGTTTATCTACTCAGGACTGGTAGCTAATGGCAGTTTTGGAAATTCCAGCACATGGGTTCCTCTTCATGCCTCTCCAATTAAGCTTTAGCACAAAAATAGCCAAACAGAAAAGAGATCTTGTTATCCACTGCTCCCCTCTGTGAATGATGTCTTCTGCATGTTTTTGTTACGTTTCTATTAGTGTGAAACGAATTCTTCAGTGCCTTTTTTCACCCACAACAGCTACCCCGTGTCCTTGCGCCTCATCCACTTATCTCTTTGTTGCTCAGCTCAGACAAATTCTCTCGTGCCTCCTGGGCTGTGCAGACTGTTTGCAACTTGTGTAAAAACATTATAATGATAGCGTAGTGCAATTACAGACTCAATTTGATAGGATAACAATGTGAGTGGTGGTTCGTGGACGAACTTTTCACTCCTGGGGCTTGTCTGTTCAGTTTGTGGCTCTTGTTATAGCAGCTTGCATCTGCACTCAGCTGTACCGGTTATTCTGATGTGCACTTACTGTCATTTTGTTCTGATTGCACAGCACTGCTCTCGTCGTGGTGTGAGGAGCTGGGACGGCTTTTGCTGCTTCGCCACCAGAAAAGCCGGCAGAACGATCCTCCAGGGAAGCTCCCAATGCAACCCCCCATGAACTCTATGAGCTCCATGAAACCCACCCTCTCTCATAGGTGAGTCTCAGCCCAGCCTGTAGGAGTGCAGTTGTGTAAGATAATCTGTTTTTTAACTGAGATGCTTATTACCGTTGACAGACGTGGCTACAGCTTTGTGCTGTGAACAGCATTAGAGACATCAGGGGATGTATAATGACAGCATGCACTAAATAAATGCAGTTTTTGTTTTTGCCATTACCCAGTGCATAGAGAAATAATGCTTCCATCTTGAAATCTGTGCTCAGGTCACGTGGGCTCACTTTGAAACTTGAAGTTGTGCCCAAAGGATAAACTTCCACAACATATCTCTCACCAAGCACTTTCCTACTCTTTATTTAAATAAAGTTGGTTTTCTTGAGGTTGAAAACATTTCATCGATGTTCCATTTTGTACACTGCATTAGAAATGTCATGCTAAATTGAAGCAATTGTGTAGTGGGAGCATCCAGAGGTATGAGAATGTCTTGTACCACCTTAAATCAGGTGAAGATCACAAAGTAGTTGATATAGAGAAAATGTGAGCACTAAATGAAGCTAGAAGAGACTGAAGATATGAGCCTTTGATTACCAATTTGTACAGAAAAACAGGATTTGTACTTCTTGCCTGTGGAGCCTGAGTCAAGGCAAAAGCTGAACAGTAAATGTACACAGGGTTAAACACTGATGTCATGCTTTATGTTTCTGTGAGGCTTTTTTCAAGGCTTATTTTCCCATAGCGTCACATTAAAGAAATCACACTAGTATAAATTGTTTTTTTGTGCAGGGCACTATTGTTAGTAAGGAATTATAACAGTGTAGATGAAGCTAGATTCTTCATACCCATATACTGCAGAAGCATAACGTGTCTTGAACTTTCATGGTAGAATAGAACGTAGGGGTTTGATTCATCTTTATAGCAGTGTATTCGCATAACAGAATTTGTTTGGAAACCACTTTTTTCTGCTCCTGTATGTTGTACTTATGGAAGAACTGTGGGACCTCTATGCCTTTTATTATAGTTCTTGAGAATAGTGTTCATTTTAAACATAATACAATATCACTGAGTTTTTGGAGCATCTGGACTGCCTCTTTTTTCAGTTGATTGCATAATAATGAATTGTAAACATAGAATCATAGAATGGCTTGGGTTGTAAGGGACCTTAAAGCCCATCTAATTCCAGCCTCTGGCTGTGGGCAGAATTGCCACCCACCAGACCAGGTGCCCAAGGTGCCATCCAACCTGACCTTGAACGTCTCCAAGGATGAGGCACCCACAGCTTCTCTGGGCAGCTGTGCCAGCACTTCATCATCCTCTGGGTGAAAATTTTTTCCCTATTATCTAATCTAAATTTCTCCTCTTTTAGTTTAGCAGTTTAGTAGTTTTCCCACTTGGCCTATCACCATCTGCCTATGTTAAAAGTTGGTCTCTCTCTTGTTAATAAGCTTCCCTTAGGTAAAAGCCATGGTGAGATCTCCCTGGAGCTTTCTCTTATCCAAGCTGAACAAGTCCAGCTCCCTTAGCCTTTCTTCATAAGAGAAGTGCTCCAGCCCTCAGAGCATCTCCATGCCCGTCCCCTTAACCTGCTCCAAGAGGTCCACATCTTCCTTGTGCTAGAGGCCCCAGGCCTGGATGCAGTAATTTAAAAAAAAAAAAAAAAAAAAAAAAAAAGAAAGAAAGAAAGAAAAAAACCAACCAAACTATAATGAATAAAACAAAAAACCTAGGAAAATTTCTGTATTGAAACAACTTAGTTTTTGCACCTTGCAAAAAGCTTTGCAGAATTCAACATGAAATTTAGTAGTCATTCTGCACAGAAACATGTGATGCAGTGTGTAAAGCGTATGCACATTCTTACACGTAGTTTTGTAGTTTTCAGATTCCTGATTCTCATCTGATGATTTAGCCTGAGTTGCCCTAAAGTCTATAAAGCAAAGATGAAACCTCTGTCGTACCTCACAGAGGCTGTATAATATATAACTAGATAAGATAGACACAATTATTTTTTCCTTCATGACAGTTCTACCCCAGTACTCTGTCACTTGAAATATTCTCTCCTGCTAAAACTTAAAGTGACATTTCTGGCAAGACCAACTTACCCAGTATTCTACCCGATAGTAGGACATCCTGTCCACTATCAAGCAATCCCTGTAAGTTTCTCCTGAGTAATGCCCTTGAAATGTTTTACTAAAGAAGACGCTGTGAGTCAGTTTTAAATTACTGCTGTTTACCTATGAGATATCCCTCTAGAAACATCAATTCTGTGGCATAAGTTCTTATCTACAGTAACTGCTGCAGCATCTTAAGGATTTGAAATACCAGCCAGCCATGGAGCATCACTGCTTCATTGTGTACTGTTCTCTCATCTATAGTTTAGCCATAACATGACTGTGCAAAATATCTCAGGTGGTACATTACAACAAGACATCTTGTCACTTTCCAACTTCGTTTTCCAGCTGAAAATGTTTATTTTCCATGTATGATGGGTCTGCGTGACAGTAATAAAGCATGGAGGAGGGAAGAAGTGGGTTTTCTCTTTGTTAAATAGAAGATGAAAAGCAGTTAAACATAATCCTAGCGATAAAGCTGTTGATGAGGCAAAATTTGTATTTGTGTTAGATTACATTTGGCTACGGAGCTTAGTATTAGAGTTAAATGCAATCTCTAATTCAACAGGTTTTTGTGTGAATCAAACAAATTAAAAAACAACATCACAAAAAGAAAACCAACAACTAAGCCTGTTTTGCATTCTCTACAAGTAATTAACGTAGTCAGCTACTTTAATTTGTGAAGAACTAGATATGAAATTAGAATAGCCAAGAGTGTATTCAGAAACCTTGCATATCTTAACAAAGTAATATAGGATGGATGACGACTGCTTAACATCACCAGACAAAAAAAGAAATTTCCCCTGTCATCAGACTACCGTTGAGTAGCCAGCACAAGGTTTTCTTTGTCATTGCTTTAATGAGTGACATAATTACTCAAAACTGTTCAGACTCTCAATTCCCATTGCACATGATGCTACAGAATTACAGCTGTATAGTCTCTAAGTTGTAACAGGCCTCAGCTATTTTAAATAAATTCTGACTGAAGAACACATCAAATGAGGGTTTGTATTTAAGTAACTGTGAGCACATATGTTGGAAAGAATTCAGGTCTAGCCTATTGTTGGGGGTAGCTTCTTATTTTGAGAAAGCAAATTGAGTTGTGAGAGAAAACTGAGGTAGATCAAGGACTGTGGTGGCAATATTATTGAGCAGAACATTAGCCATGTAAAGATTTGCACACGTGCAAAAAATGCTTTCAGGGTAGAGATTGCCTTGTGCTGATTTATTTATAAAGTAAGGGGATCAAGTGGTAAATAACTATGCAAGTTGTGTATAGAACAAAAATTCAATGATATACCTGCTTTGTAAAGTGGGATGGTTGGTTTGGCTGCAAAATTGTGCGCTTTAGGGACAGAGTGAGCACTGGGTTCTCCAAAAAAAAAAAAAAAAAAAAAAACCCTCATTTTTTGTTGTTTTTTTTTATGTCTGTGCAGTGTGATAATACTAAGCTCAGAACTGAAGTTGAGATACATAGATTTTCTTTTTAGATTTTTTTTTTTTTTTTTTACTGATCTACATGGGTAAATTTGACTCAGGTACCGAAGGACCAGTATGAGACCTATCCGCCTCCTTAATCCTGTGTAATTTCTAAATTAAGCCCTACTTAAAGGATTTATGGGGGACTTAAGGAGAGTCTTTGGGCTGGCCTTTTGCAGAGGAGTGAAATTTCATGCTTAGTGTAACTTCTTTGTGTTGTAGTTTCCAGTCTGACATAATGTCTATAACAACAGACAAATACTTCTCAAAGAGACTGATTTATGCCTTTAGAGATGCTTTAAGATCTTTGGCAAATGCTACAATGTAAGTACAAATTACCATCATAATAACACCTTGCTTTGCTTTGAAGAAGTCGCTACTTAACACTTTGCTGCATTATGTGGTAAATCTCAATAATCGTGGATCAAATTGAATCTTGGTGACAGTGGGCACCATTTTCATCCCCCTCAGTGAGATTTGCACCTGATCAGAACCACCAGTCTGAGGTGGTTCTGAGCCACACAGGCACATGGGGATTGTTTGTTTCTTGGCTAGCTTGTGGTAAAGCTCCTGTTGTCAATGAACACCTGAGGATATGCAGCTAGAATGTGGTCCTGAGTGTTCTTCAGGTTCCTGATGTCTTCTCTCTAGTTTCAAGTGTTGGTTTTCTGTATTCATTGGCAGCTGTCCTGCAGTTGGTGAGCAAATTACAGTGATGTCTGCATAGAGCAGTCAAGGTTGATGAGAATTATGAAGATAGAGTTATTTTTAACAGAAATGACTTAATGCCAAAGGTTTTGATAAAACTAAACAGTGGGTCGAATTTACTAGTAATTCAATATTACAATACATGTTTATTATCATTATTGTTCTATGTTCAGGCAATTCCCACAAATACATTTTATTGGTTGGAATTGCTTTACAGGGGTGCTTTATTTTAGTTAGTTTTGTCCCTTTATTTTTCACCTAAAGCTTAACTAACATCTGAACTTACATTGCTAGGAGCTTTTGGAAGAGATTGATGATCCTGTGTCTGAACTTCTACTGGGTGATTAGGACCATCCCTTACATGGTTTGTTATGGATGAGGAGCAAGCTGGTACCAGCATTGTCAACGTTTTCTGCAGAGGTTGCTGCCTTTTCAATTTGGCCTTCGCAGGCTGTTTTGGCTGATTGTAGTAGTTGCTTGTAGGATGTCCAGATGAGGGAAATCCAGTGAAAAGTCAGGTGCTGGGTATACAATGCACCTGTTATGAAAACAAGTGTGTTGTGCTGCTTCCATACATCAGGGCAGAGCTGAGGATCATAGAATCATTAGAGTTGAAAAAGAGCACTAAGATCTAGTCCAGCTGTCAACTCCTGCCCCCCTGCCCACATCCCTCAGTGCCACCTCACCGCAGTTCTTCTCCACTATGGACAATGACTCTACCACCCCCTGCTGAGCTTCTGCCAGTGCATCTGAGAAGAAATTTTTCATAATATCCAACCTGAGATCGCATGATTATTGCATGTGGCTGTGGTATGCAGGTACAGTCTTTGTAAAATAATTTAAAAGTGTTAAGGTGAAATTAAGATTGTTTCAAAGACTTTTCTTC